>NC_090930.1:444990846-445615846 GCF_040938575.1 Ambystoma mexicanum
TTTATGTATTGTGACAAAAGGTTCTGTCACAGATATTGCCTGAAGGTCACTTACTCTCCTAATAGATGTAATGGCTATAAGGACAGCAACACTATAAGTGAGGTCGTTGAGACTTGCTTTATGCATTGACGCAAAAGGTGGGCCCATGAGTTTGCTTAAAACAACATTTAAATCCCACTTTGGAGGTGGGTTAGCAATTGGAGGATACATCTGTTTTTCTCCTTCCATGAAGGCTTCAACAACTGAAACTATCCACAATGAAACTTTTCTTTGCAATGTTGTATGTATATTTATTTTATTTTAGTATCATACAGTTAAATTAATAACATCGTTTCATCACTGAAATCTGTTAAACAGGCATTCACGCCTTTAGCGCTGTTATGATTTCATATAACTCTTTCCAAAATTTGGTAAAAAAATGATGCATCCCTCGTGGTTACCAGACATAAAGGTTTCCCGAAGCACATCAGTGGAAACAGATAAGCCAAAGCCCAATGCTCTAGTCGCTTTTGCTCGTAAAGCTGACAATGCATTACATTCAAATAGGGGTTGGCGAACAGATTCCAGTTAACCGGCAAAATCTGTGTTTGCTAACAACTTTACGCCACCTGCCAGTGATCTCGAAGGTTTTGACTGCATTAAATTTGAGACGCATGTAATCTCAGACAGAGTGATTGCCAATAAAATGATGGATATATGAGGGAACCAGCTATCTTTCAATGATGTATGGGAAGAAACATTCATCAGTAGATTTAGAAGCCAAATTAACGATCAGCTGATCATGACTGAAGGCCTCCAAGGATGTCCACATGGTTCTTTTAAAATGATTGAGATCCATCTCTAGTGGGTCACCCAGGGATCTCCTAATCCATGAATCGGTCAGTCACTTCATAGTTCCCATGGTAGAAGCCTTCATGAAAACAAGTTTGGTAGTAAACACCTCAAACAGCAGCCCCATAAGAGTGTTGCTGGGAGCATGGGCAAGCTTCCAGTATAGCATCAAACAAGACAGCATAGTACATTCTCGAATCAGAAGTAGACCAAGCTCCAAGTAGACCATTTCAGGGGAAACAAAAGAGGGCAGTCTTAGAATTCTCTTGAGAGTAGTTGTTTCAATTTTAGAGCCAAACACCAGAGACCCCAATGCCCACACCTCTGCAGCACAGGAAATGAGAGAGACAATTTACATAGACTACAGTTTAACTACAGAACCCTCACAGTATCCCCCTCCTTTGGGAGCAAAAGAGCAAATAGCCCCAGATGTTTGGGCATAGCGAACTTTTAATTTATTCAAGAGGGAGATACTCGTGAGTTTTGCATCAAATACAATACCTAGATAGATGTACTGAGTTCGATGGGGACACCCATCAATTTCCATTCAACTCGGGTTGCAGCTCAAATACCATGATCTTAGTTTTAGAGATATTGGGCCTCATTACATGGTAGGCGGTAAGGGTTTACCGGTACCGGTATTTTACTGGTACCGGTAAATCCTTACCGCCTTACTACGAGGTCCCTTTGCGGGTTGGGGAATTTAACGCCTGCTTTTTGCAGGCGTTAAAAACCAACCCGCAAAGGGACCAGTGGAGCTAATTACGGTACCACAATTTGCGGTACCGTAATTAGCGCCTTCCCCATTCCCAAAGAGCCTTATGGGGCAAAAATGGGAATGGGGAAGGGCAATGGTGGAAGGGGGAATTACTGCCCCGCCAACCTTGGAATGGGGCGGTAATTCCCCTTTCCACCAAGGCGGTGACAGTATTTTACCGGCATGAACCATGGCGCTAATAGCGCCATGGTTCTCCGCCTACCATGTAAAGAGGCCCATTATCTTTAAGTGAATTTGACACTGAGAAGGAATTAAGCTTATCCCGTGCTGTTTGCAACCCGTATGGGGTGAGATCAAGGATAACAACGTCATCAGCATAACCCATCCATTGTACTACTTGCTCCCCAAGTTTAGGTGTAATACATTTCGGATCCACCAGTGCTTTCCCCATGTCAGATAGGTACAAATTAAACTGCAAAGGAGCCAATATGCAACCTTGCTTGAGACCCAGATTGGTATGAATCCAACATGAAGTCCCCCCATTACCCTCCAACGCACTTTAACCTGAGTCTCATCATGCAGCAACAGGATCATTTTTCCCCCACAGCCTTGCACAATCAACTGTGTCAAATGTGACACTGTAATACACAAATACTGCATAAACTGGCCGATTGCGGATCTGCCATGATTGCTGGATGACGGTTGTGAGAGCTAACGCATTGACAGAGGTGGAGCAGCCCTTTCGGAATCCATTTTGGTTGCAAGGAATTATGTTTTTAGCCGCAGGTCAGTTCCTCGAGTAAGGCCCTACCGAAGACCTTAGATGGGACGTCCAACATCGCCAAGAGGTGGTAGTTGCAGGGGTCAGCAGTGTAGCCCTTCTGTAGCACTGGAGCCACAATGCTGTTGTGCCAGGAACGTGGAAGTGTTTGGGTAGGTGCGATGGAGCAAAAGAGATGGCGAATAACATCGGCCAATAACCCAACATCAGTTTTTATCAACTGGTAACAGAGACCGTCGTGGCCAGGGGCCCAATATGACTTGCTGATGCTAATCAATCTGGCAACTTCTGCCTTACTTTTTTCAAACCCAGGAATAAACCTCCCCTTGGTCTAACAATGTTCCCCTTAATTTCAGGTTTTTGAATGGTGGCCCACCCATCCGGTACCAAGGGTTCCACAAGCCAGGTCTTCTGTAAAGCGATTACACTGAAGCAGTCAATATGGTCTAGCAAGCCGCCTTGGTCATAAAGATGCTGGTGCCCCCTCGTATTCCAATAGAAAAGTGCTGTTAGGGACCCCCCGTTTGCTGGTTTTGGACCAGCAAGGCCAACCATTCCCAGTGATCGTCTTCAGTCAGTGGTCGAGACCCCCCCCCCGGCACTTAGGGACTGGACAGGGGCCCCTGAGTGCAGCTGATTGGGAGGGGAGTGATTGTGAAGAATGAGAGGGTAGGTGGTCATATTCGCTTGCGCCGGCCATCTTGGTTAGTCAGATTAGGACGTTTTTACAGTATAGAGTGAAACATTCATATCCAGTTCTAAAAAAGGCAAGTGTGTGGTCAGCAACATAGTCGCCAGCCCATCAAAAGAAAAATATACCAGGGACGTAACAAACTCAGCATCCTCACATTGATACACAATTTTAATATCATTAGCCTGGATGGTGCGCAGCAGAATAATAGAATAAAATAGATCCTGGACCTGTGCTCGATTTAAATAATCGTGCCGATCTTTCTGAAAGAGGCTTTGAATTTGCAAGACCCTTTCCATATTGGTGGACTGGTTCTTATCCTCCAACACAATCACCCCTTGTACCGGGTTATAACTAATGTTCCTCAGACCTCCTGATAGCCTTCTGAAGTAAAGCAAAGTCAACTACACCAATTCAGCATGCGCTAAATCTATATCACCACAGTGTGTCAATTAGAAATTCCTGATTGTGTTTATAGCATGTATGGAATATTATATCCCGTGCTTTTAAATATATTGCGTGCCATGCCCAATTATTAGTGTGCATAGCCATTATCAGACTAGACTCAGCAATGATTCCAAACTGTATGCATCATTTTCTTGTGATATAGCATCCAATTCTATTGGTCCATTCAATTAAGCTGTATTTTACAACAAATACAATTGGTTATATTACGTTCTTTAAATTATATATTTGACCTTATATTATGAATAAAGTCTTCACTCACCAATATGTTTAAACACTGTCCGTGCTGCCCAATGGTGGTATGGCCATTCAATTCACATAAGCTGCAGTTAATGTCATAATATCAATATTGGTTCTTTTAATATATTCCCAAAATGTATGATATACTGAGCTCTTATCATTGTTCTCATTATTACATATGCTGCTGTCACCCAAAACTCTTTGTTTGAATCCCAGCGGGATCAACCCTCAAGAATATGGACTATTACTTTAGAGAATGCCTTTAAGTTAAGCAATTGGCATTGTGACATAATTGATGAATTAAAATTATTCCAATTTCAAATACCAAATCTACCTCCCCAACATGGTAACATAGTGGTAACACATGCCTAGTATTCTTTCAATGACTACCCTGCTTAGGGAGTAGCCCGTTCCGAAGTCGGCGTACCGCAATTGCATTAGTAGCGGCTGCCATTTCGGTTTATTCGATTTAAATGCACAAAGTGATATCACGCGAACGTGATGCGTGATGTCACTTCCCCCATTCAAAAATGAAACAATAACAATGATTGTTGTGATTGTGCAGCAATGCTTACCTTATAGTCTACATCCAGAGGAGCACTCATAACACTCCCGTTGTATTGCTATGTCTTCCTACATGCCCTTGCAAGTTGTTAAAATGAATTCCTTTAGTATATTACTCATAATTCTGCAGGTAATATTATAGATAAAGCATTCTGGGAATCATACATGTTCTTTATTAATTGATCCAATGTGTTTGTTTCAATATAAGCAGCGTCTGGGGAAATGCTCTTCCCTGCCCGCACGAGTTGTCAACAAAGAATCCATAATGCCCTTAGTCAATTCGCAAATATGGTTGAGAATCTCAAATTTCCCCACCTTTGTTATTGTATTTTATCTATTTTATTGTATTTATTTCTATAGTGTCGAAAGCCTGCAGGCATTGGGGCGATGAGTGGGGAGAACAAAACACAATGTGACAAAAAAAACAGGACTGCTCAGCAGAGTTATCCAGGAGATGACGAAAACTACTCGAAAAGATACGTTTTCAATTGTCAATTGTCAACAAAAATTGACCAGGTTTTTTCAACTCTCAAAGTCAGAGTTAGTGAGTTCCAAAGTCGAAAAGATAACTTTACAATTGTCGGTGAAAATTGGCCAGGTTTGTTTCAACTCTCAAGGTTAGAGTTAGTGAGTTCAAAATCGAAAAGATAACTTTTCAATTGTCGGTGAAAATTGACCAGGTTTCTTTCAACTCTCAAGGTCAGAGTTAGTGAGTTCCAAAGTCGGATGAGGACACAGGGAAGGATTTCCCCAAACCATTGGCACGCTTAAAGCCGGGTTGAGTCACTAGGGCCTAATTGGAAGAGCGAAGAGCTCTCGTGGCAAGATGAGCAATCATCATGTTCTTGAGGTATACTGGGGCGTGTCTATGGAGACATTTGTGACCAAGCAAGGCTGGTTTAAATTGTACACATGCACAGATAGGCAGCCAGTGAATGAATTTCCGGCTACTCGAGATATGATCTTTCCTAGATTTACCTTTAATGATTTGCACAGCATTGTTCTGGGAGATTTGCAATGTAGCCAGGTTTTTCTTGCAGGTGCCCAGCAGCAATGCGTTGCAGTAATCCAGTAATCCAAACCTGAGAGAATGGTAGCATGTGCGATGGATGCGCAATTGGTATATGAGAGATGCGGGCGAATGTTCCTAAGCAAGTGGAGATGGTAAGAGCAGGATCTAGTGATCAGGCTGACAGTGGTGTCAGCATTGAGATGAGAGTTCAAGTAGGACCCTAGGGTTTTGACCTTTTCCATGACGGGGATGATGCTGTCGTGAATGACAAAAGACTGGTAATTGGGTAGCAGGTTACCTCTGGCGTGAGGAAGGCCGAAGATCAAAAGCTCAGTCTTATTGCCATTAAGGCACATCCAGTGATTGGGTTTCTTCACAAGGGGAGTGACAGTGACCTCTTTGATGGAGGTAGGAACCAGTTTCCATTGAAAAGAGGAGCTGTTTGCCAGCACTAATTTAGGTGGGATAGTGTTACCTGGGCATTACCTTCCCTTACCTTGCTGCCTTACATTGGAACACCCTTCCCACCTCTCTGCAAGCTGAACCTTCACTGACTGCCTTCCGCAAAGCCATGAAAACTACATTGTTCGCCTAACCAACCCCATCTGATCAAGCTCCCATGACTACCATGTATGATGTATTATGTTTTATGATACTCCCTATCGCTTGACACAGGACCCTGTCTTAGTGTAACCCAAGGCACAACCTGTACCCATTGTAACTAAGTCTCCTTATAAGTAACAGCACCACAATGCCCCTGGGCTGCCTGCACGCTATACAAATGTAATAAATAAATAAATAAATAAATAAATAAATAAATAAATAAATAAATAAATAAGACAGCTATATATTGGCCAAAACTTTAATGGTGGTGGTAACAGCAGAGAATAGAAAACTAGGAGGTTCTGTAACGGGATGAGGCGTGAGGGGTAGGTCGGGAGGTTCCTTAATCAGGTCATTCTTAATCCTATCCTGGGCTTTCAACACTTTTGTTTTTAAAGCTAGTTGGGCCCTTATGCAGTCCTGGTTGGAGGGGGTAAAGTCAGGTCGCAGGGGGTTGTTATTTGACTTAGCTATCTGCCGACTGAAAAAAATCGTTTTGGCATCAAAGATAGAAGATTTGTAGATTTTTTTAAGGTCTTTCCATTTATTCTTATTTGTTTCAGACGGTTGCTTGAGCCATGTAGATACAGCTTTCCTTTTCATTTTTTTTTTATATGTTACGGTCTTCAGTGAACCATTTATGGTGGTTTGAGTTGTACCTTGATGATGTTGGTCTGTTTATCAGGCAGCTAAGCGAAGAATCAAATATGTTAGCAAAGGTTTCAGGAAAGGTTTCAGGGGAGTCAGCGTTTTGTGTGGACGCCATAATATTCTCCATGCATTCCTGAAGGTATGTGTGGTGCACTTTGTTATAGTTGTGGCTGAGGACGTTTCTAAGAGGAGTCGTGGAATTGAGTAAGAAAGTCAATTATTAAGTGGTCCGACCAGATACAGGGACTGTTAGGTTTCTGTTCACAACCCAATCAAGGATGTTACCTTTCACTGAGGTTGGATCACTGTTAACAATAGTGAAGTCAAGATTATTCAGGCCGGTTGCAAGGGCGGTAGCTTCTTTATCCTGGTTGTTTTTGAGCCACCGACTGAAGTCCCCAATAAGGAGAGTAGAGCAGTTTGGACCACTTAGGTCACTGAGAAGATGCAATATTTCCTCATTGAAATCCGGCATGTCAGCAGGGGGCTGGTAGATAACAATAAGGTTAACACAACTGTGTGGGCTAGGCATCATTTTCGAGTGAAGTATTTCACAGTTCTGACACTGGCTGGGGGACCTAAAGAATTCCAAGTGTTTTTGGCAAAGACCGCCATCCCCCCACCCCCTCTGTGACCCTGGGGACAGTTTTGACAAATAATCGAGTATCCTTCTGGAACAGCTACCAAGACCATTGGGCCACCCATCTCGATTATCCAGGTCTCAGAAAGCAGAATATATCTAGATCTGATTCAAAAACATAGTCATGGATGTCTACAGCATGTTTGTTTAGAGACCGAGGGTTTAACAGCGCACATTTTAGGGGTTTTACTATGGGAGGGACTGCAGCCTTCAAAGAGTTGTTCGGAGATGGAGGGAGAGACCCAGGAGAAAGGGGCATTTGACGAGGTGCAACCATGCTGGTAGGATGAAAGGTACCCAAGTGGAGAGTGTTAACGGCGGTCATCATGTACGGCTTATGTAGGCTCCTCAGGAGTTTTGCATGAGGGATATTCCCCATGGGGGTGATACCCTGAGGCCCTGTTAGGTCCGAAGTTGCCGATAGGTGTGACCGTAATGGGTCGGTGCTGGAAGTAGCAATAGTACCCCATGTATCCACAGCTGTGTTGAGTGCGCCAACCGCTGGGAGTAATGAGATATTCGTACAGCTTGGTAGAGCACATTATGTTCATTATGTTCCGGTAGCACGTTGTATTTGTTGTGTAGGTAATATCAACTAATCTTAGTCGGCTAGCTTTCTGAGCGGCCAAGACTAAATTCAAGCATTAGAGAAGCCCATGTTTAGGAGGGAGTGACCGTTTGCAGCAGATGTAAGAGGGGCTCACAGTAATGCGCTCTTACCTGGGGCCAAGATTTGAAAGGGCCAGGTCTCAGTCTCGCGATCCAGCATGGACCGGCGAAGACCGGCATGACACAAAAGCACTGGCCCTGAAGCGCCTGACGTTTCTATTAGTAGCCTTCTGGTGCTGGGAGGTGTAAATCCTAGTACTAGCAAGGACTACAACCTCATCCAGAGCACAAGGTAATTTAGTGAGAGTGCTTTTCTCTCTGCGGGTTAATTCAACCAAAACAAATATATTTTAAAATTCTAGTGTTGCAGCAAGAGTTCAAACAGTTTCCCAGTGGTTGTAAAATTCTACAAAGTGCGTTTTAAATAGACAACAGTTTGTGCAGAACAAAAGAATCAAGAGGTTAAGCGCAGCAAGTGACCAGTGCAGTTAAATGATTTTGCTGGCAGAATCAAAGCCTGGTCGTAGCAGCCCAAGAGCATTTCAGAATGGCAATGTAATACGTTAATATGTACATCCTCAAGTTTCCACTATCCCTTAGCTATACTGAGTTCTTAGTTCTAAGTCAGGATTGCTATATACGTCCAAACACACCTTAATACCTACTAATGGGATCTCCGTTAGAGACACACTCCCCACATTCCCATCTGTATGTTCCTCTATAATGTTTTATTCCTTGAACCTTAAATATGAGCTATGTCTGATTTAAGGCCCGGTGCATGGCATTACTCAAAATCATTGCAGCCACATAAAACTGATATCACACATATGTGATGTAAGAAGGTCAAAGTCCACTTTTTTTAATAACATGGGTTGGACCACTAAGGCAGGCTAGCTTTAGACCAATCACATGTGGGCTTTTACCTTTAAAAGGAGTCTCACACCAGTCTTTGAATAATATTTGAAACATTTTTTGGACTCCAACTCTTGAAGGAGTTTTCGTTTGCACCCTGCTGGGAGAGGATTCTTTCCAGAGTCCTCCAGTTGTGAGGTGAAGGCAGGTGTTCCAAAGCAGAGGTGAGCACTGCCCCCTAACCATTTCCAAGGACCACTGCAGGGGAGGCTGCTGTTGAAACAAGACCTGCCTCTCTGCCAGCCACAGTGGTACCCAGATCCCCACCGGGTTGAAAGACCCCTGCCGTTGTGTGCCAGCTTTCCCTGTGTTTTCGAGCCAAAGAACAAGAACCCATCTTGTCACTGAGTCCCTGGAGTGGGACTGACAGTAACCTGAGAAGTGACCTGCTGCTGAAGCAAGACCTGCCTTTCTGCCAGACAATCTTCTACCCAAGACTTAACTGTGTTGAATGACCCCTGCAGTTGTGTGCCAGCCTACACTGTGTGTGGGAGCATGAGGAAAGGACTAATCATGTCCCTGAGCCCTGGGATTGGGACTCATAGGACCCTGAGAGCCAAGCCAGCCAGGAGTCCAGTGTTTTTTGCAGTTAAACTGCTTGGAGCCTTGTTTCAGGAAACAATCAACACCTTTGAATCACCAGGAGCCTCTGTGGCTTCCTTTTGAACTCTCCCATTCTTCTAAATGCTTCACAGCCCCAAGAGGTCTGATTTGGCACTGCCAGACCACAAAAAGGTACTATTGACTGCTAACTGCACCCCTTGGTTTATTTGTGGGCCCTAGAGAGTGGTTAGGTCACTTGTATCCATTTTGCACTGAAGAACATATCCTTTTAAAGGACACTGTGGGTATTGCTTGCCATACACCTCTGATTCATTACTCAGAATGCTGCATCTTGCTATCTTTTTTCTGTGTTCTTTCCTCAGGGGTGGGTTTTGTGTAGTGTTTTGCTAGTTACTTATTATTGTACATGGTGTGTTTTATTAAAGTATATATTTATTTTTTATAGAACCTTGTTTGGACATTCCTTTATTTTGGACTGTTATACTTTGCTGTTTGGGTTACTACTGAACCACATTTACACCCCTCTTGGGAGTATAGCCTTCCCTCGGGCATGTTAACACAAAAGGCAAAGAAGGTAAATCTGTTAAAGTGCCTGATTTACCTTTATGATTGTGTTGGCCTTTGGTGTGTAGAAGTGCAAGGGCTGAGTAGGTGCTTTAGCCTCTGCTCAGCCTTGTACTCCTGCAGTCACTGTCTCACGGCAGAAGTCACACATGTTGGGGTTTAGCCTCTTGTGTGTGTCCGTCAATGTCACTGCTGAAATTGAGATGCTCTCTAGTTGACGGTTGTGCTCCTATATTCGTGCATCACCGCTTTCTTTTGTATGACTATAGTGGCTTCAGGCTTTTTCATAAATATGGGTGCCAAAGGTACATTGATTGGTGCCTGTCCCCTGTTGTTGATACAGTCTCCCTGCTATTTGGCTTAGAGTCTTTAACGTATCATGCTCTTCTTTGGCAATTTCATGTGCATCGATCATGGCTTTCCTATACAAAATGGACTCTTCAATTAGTTGCTCAAAGAGGTTTGCCAGGGCCTTAGGCTTGAAATCTACTACGGAGCTACCATGCCTTTTTACAACAGTTGCTCCGGCAATCTGTTTAACTGCAGTCTCTGCCGCATCAAGGGCATTTTAATAACAGCATTAGCTGACTGCTTTTCTCCTTGTAGAACTTTGTGGGAGGCTGGCTGGAGTGTGTGTGGCATCTCCTTGACCATGTCCTCTAACTCACCCCATAGTACGCTATTGCATCATGCTATTTACACTGTGGCATTGGCGATATGCACTCAATAGGATATTTTCTTACTTTCTTGCTCTGGAGGTTACTCTCTTGTTGAGAGGGGGCAGTATTACATTTACGGGCTGTAGTAATCGTTTGGGAATCTGGAGATATCTGTCCTCTTATGTAAGGCCTTATATTTGTTTTCTATCCATGGGTTCACTATTTCTGTAACCAGGCTTTTCATGAGTGAGGGGGCAACTCTATTCTTGACCAATTTTAGTAAAGGGATACATAAGATTTACTTTTTTTCTTCAGGGAAATCCTCGAAATCCACACCCTCATCTGACTCTTGTGCCCTGACCCTGGACCTCCCCACTACTCTCTTTAGTAGAGTAGTACATTGAAATTGATCTTTATTTGGTGAAGCTGTTACTGGGAGTTTGTCCTCATCGGACTAGGGCTTAGGGTTTTCCTCAGAGTCAATGATGTCACCATCATCCGGTGGAAGCTCTCACTGTTCATATTTGTCATCCCCTGCTGGAGTAGATCACTGCTCTGTGTGACTAACAGCATGTCTGTATGGGCTCTAGCCTTCTTTGTTTTATGTACCTCAACAATAGGATCTTGTCATCTTTAGTCATCATCTTTGATAAAAGATTCCATTTTGGCCGCAATGGTATTGAAGTCCTTTAAAGTACAACCCTGTTGGTGTTGGGTTGCATGCTTGCTTAAAAATGGAGGAAAAGAAGCGGTCTTCACAACTTTCTGTGCATATTTCTAATCTTCCTCAGAATCCAAAAAGTCCAGAAGGCCCTTTTTGTACATGGAGGAAGTCTACCCTCAATGTATTTGCCCCCCTGTGTGCTTGTTTTATGTGGCATCAAAGCCTGTTTATTTTAATTGTATTTATTTATTTATTTCATTTGTTGATAGCGCCCAGGACCCGGAGGTATCATGGCGCTAGAGGTTACATTACAGGCAGACAGTGCATAAGAACAAGTACAAATATAGTGTCTTGGTGGTTACAAAAACGCAGGTTGTAGTTGCAGACAATGCAGAAGCAGGCGTGAGAGGTTATACATATTTGTTGAATAGTATTGTTTTGATGTTTTTGCAAAGGGTCAGGGAGAAGGAATCATCTCTGATATTGGAAGGGAGAGTACTCCACGGGGTAGGGGCATTAGTGGTGAAGCAGGTTCCGCCGGCTCTTTTTCTGGTGAGTCTAGGGGTGCTGAGTAACGTGGAGGGGAAGGAGCGCAGGCTGCACACGTTAAGTTCTTTGGTGGATGAGGTGGGGGGCAGTGTTGTGTAGGCAGCGGTGGGTGATGATGAGGATTTTGAGTCAATGCATGCCTTGACTGGTAGCCAGTGCGCTTCCCGTCTTACTTTGGAGATGTGGTCAGATCGTTACAAGCCCTAGACAGCTCTCAGAGCGTTGTTTTGGATCAATTACAATTTCTTGAAGTTTTTTGCGGAACCGCCTGCAAGGATGGCATTGCAGCAGTTAAGTTTACTCCCTATGATGGCTCTGGCTGGTGTGAGGCAGTTGTTGAGGGTGAGAAACTATCTAGATAGGTTGATGAGTTTAGTTGAATATGCTGTGGATGAGGTGGCAGCCTTACGTGTTTATTCATGTTTAGCTCAGAGTCAAGGTAGACCACCAGTGTTTTAACATGGGCTGAGACCGGGGTAGTGTTCCCATCAATACAAAAGATGTTTGAGGCGATACAGGGAGCCAACGATGAACAGCTCTGTCTTGTCATCGTTAAGACAGAGGTGGTGGTTAGCCATCTAGGTTTGGATGATGCTGTAAACACGGTTGATATTATGGGAGTCAGGTTTGTGGTTGCCGGTGAGAATAAGGAGGACTTGTGTGCTATCCGCAAAAATGGTGTAGGGGATGTTAAGATTGTGCAAGTGGTCAAAGAGTGGCTTGGTATACATGTTGTATAGTGTGGTTGATAGGCAGGAGCCCTGGGGGACACCAAAGGAAACAGGGGTGGGGTCAGCTGATTCCGAGCCAGCGAAGACCCTGGAGGTTCGATCTCTCAGGAAGGATTTGATCCAGTCAGCTGCTTCAGAAGACAAGTTGAATGGGCAAGTGAGGTGGTGGCACAGAATATCATGCTCGACAAGGTCGAACGCTGTTGAGAGGTCAAGTAGGAGGAGGATGGCAAGGTCTCCATAATCACAGATGTGGTAAAGTTGAATCTTTAAATTGAGAATGGCAGATTCCGTGATGTGTCTAGGCCTGAAGCCTGATTGACGGGTACCAATTCGTTTGTTGGTTTCTAGATGGGTTTGGAGTTGGGAGTAGGCAGTGCGGTCAAGGATTTTCAAGCGATAGGGTACCGTTGTGATGGGGAGGTAGTTTGTAGGAAGGGTGGGGTCTAGAGTCATTTTATTCAGGAGCGTTGTGACCCATGCTTCATTAATAGATTTGGGAACATTGTGGGTATTAAAGGAGGCATTAAGGAATTTGGCGATGGTGGGGGCAAGGGGATCTGCACATAGATGTATGAGATTGCATGGGCAGATATCACCTATGCAGTTGGAGGCTTTGAGGCGTTGGATAGTGGACATGACATCGGGTGGGGAGACAGGGAAGAAGGTGAAGGGGTGTTGTGGGGGTGGGAGGGGTAGTGGCTGTGGTAGTGATCTCATTGGTAGTGAGGAGCAGGGATTTCTTTATGATGGTTTTGTCACAGAGTTTTGTGGTTTTGCTAGCCAGGTCTGATTGCACAAGTGTACACCAAGCTTTGTCTTTAGGAAAGCTGGTTGGAGGGGGGGCAGGGATGTCAAGCTCCTTGAGTATCTTAAATAGTTCTCTAGTATTGGAGCTGGCTTCACTGATTTGAGTATTGTAGACGCAGGCTTTAGTGGAGGCAATAGCTTTTTTGTAGGCTGTGGCTGAGTTGGAGTATGTTTCTTTGTTGTGGAGGGTAGGGTTTTTTCTCCAGAGATGTTCTTTGACCCATTTTAGTTTACAAAGGGTGGTTAGTTCGTCAGTGAACCAGTTATGGTGGAAATCTCTTTTACGTGAGGTGGTTTTGAGGGGGGCATGCTCGTCTAGGGCGTTGAGGAGAGAGGCATTATAGGCGTTAAGAATGACAGGCTAGGATGGTGGGTTCCAGTATTTCTTCAGTTAGTTTGCGGGTGTGCTTGGCAGTGATGGGCTGTTAGCGGATGTAGAGGAGATGAGGGCGGTGGGGGTGATAGAGAATTGGATCACAGAGTGGTCAGTCCAGGGAAAAGGGAAAATGGAGGTTACTAGGTAGGGATGTTGATGAATAGGGTCCAGACAAGGATGCACCCTTTGGAATGGGTCGGGGCTGAGACAGCTTGGGTCAGGTTCATTTCAAAGAGAGTAGAGGTGAGGGCGGTAGATTTCAGGTCTAAGGGATATTTGAAACCTAGGAGGAGCAAGAGCTTAGTGTTGGGTTTCAGTAGTGGGGCAATAAGCAATGGTATGTCCACCTCAGGGGAGCTGAGGTTGTTTGGTTGTCTGTAGAGTAGGAGGAGGAGGATGGTAATTTGGGGATGGGGTTAAATTCTAGCGAATATGAGTTCATAGCCTGGCAGAGGCGGGAGAGGGGATGCTCTGATGGGGAGGGAGGATTTAGAGATGATGGCGACTCCACCACCTGGGCAGGCATCTCTGTCCATTCTATGGATGGAGTCGCCAGGTGGGAGGGCGGAAAATAATGAGGGGCCTGCTGCATTGTGCAGCCAAGTCTCAGTGACAGCCAACAGGTCAAGGTTATTGTCCAGTAGGAGGTCATGAATATCTGGTGCATGGGCACAGATGGAGCATGCATTGATAAGGGCACATGCAAGGTGATCGAGTCTGATAGGGGTAGGTGGGTGTGAGGAGAGAGGTTTGATGGTGGTTGTATGTGGTTGTGTTGTGGTTGTGTTGTGGTGGGAGATGGATAAGGTGTGTTGCAGGCTATTTGTCTGAGTAGATACTGTTAATTCTGAGATCATGAGTTGGGATGGGAGGCGGTGCATTCTGGAGATGCCTGTGCAGGCATGTGAGGATGGTGGAGGGAGGTAGAGGTGGCTGGGAGTGAGTGTGGAGGAGTTGGTTGTTCCGGACAATCTGGTACCGAGTCTAAATAGTAATTTGACACCCAGGCAGGGTGCCGAGAGCGTAGCAAATTGTAAGGTGAGTTTGGTGAGCGGGGGCTGTGAGAATGTAGAGGGCATAGGGGATGCCTGGTTGGTAATGAGTATTTTGGGTGTTTGTGTGAAGGTAGATGATTTCGGGGAGGCCGAAGGAAAGTTGGGTGGGTTGTTGTGCCTGGTATTCTGGTGTGCCAATGCATTTTAGGTTAGGCAGACATGTTGAGGGGTCAGGGGGGGTGTTGAGCTTCAAGAGGCTGGGGGGAGGTGATAGCGGTGGTGTTAGTCTGATGGTGGGTGTTGCAGAAGATACGGCCTTCAGTGTGGTGGTGGTGGAGATGGGGTGGTTGCGAAGGGTATTGCTGCACTGCGCCCGGTGAGGTGAGGGGTAGCAGGCAGCTTGTTACATGTGTTAGTGGCAGGGGCGCAAGTACATCTAACAATGGAATTGTACGGAATAACAGCAGGTAGCTTAGCACATTCAGGACACCCACCACGAGGGAGGACGGAGGAGGGCAGGAGCCCGTCACACCCGAAACCACAATCACCTACGACGCACAGAGACGCTGTTGACTTCAGACACCAAGGTAATGCGGAGTGCATATGCCGCTGCACTTGCAGCTTACCTGGAGTCTCTGTGATACCCCCATGAGAGGAGAGGCATCCCGCAGCAGCGCCCTTTGAATCAGCTGCTTCCATTTGTATTCGCTGCAGAAAAATCATTCGCGATGCACATAAGATGGCCGCCGACCCGCATTGTTGTCACGTTGCCTAGCAATGCCATATTCATCGAGCCGAGCAACCCGATTGGGCTCCCCAAGATATTTGTTCCGGCTGAACTGGAAGGTGCGAGCCGGCCTGTTCTCCATAAGGCCTGGCTCAAAAGGCTGATCGCCTGTCTTTTGCCTGTCTAGGGCCTAAGGGGCCATGGGCTACCCCCCCCTGTCCAATCGGCTTAAAACCTGAGGTCATCGCTCACCAACATAACTCTCCATGTAAGTACTCTTTGCAGTACCAGAAGTCTGTGAACCGCTACTAAATGCTGTGAACTATCCATTGTATAAACATTGACTATACAACAGCGTTGCCAGTTTCGGATATCAATCCTGCCTCGCACTATATTGTACTGTCATGTATTCCCCATGCATTGCCGCCTACCTAGTATTGATCAGACAGACAGAGTGCTCCTAATACAGCACTGGAACACTCACTGACTTTAGTTGTTACCTTACCGCCCTCTGCTATACGCTACGCTGCATGTAACGCGATTTCTCCCTGCTACGCGGCTTGGTCGCAGCCCACATCATATGTCCCGGCATTATTTTCAATTTATAGCCAATAACAAATGCAAAATTGTACACATGTAGCAACCACACACGCAATGAAGACCAATGTGCACTTGCCCAACAAGTAATCTCTATGCATTTATGTTGATTATCACTGTCTTTACATTGAGTTCTTTTCTGCCATGATATACCCATCTCCAAAATTCTATACCGCTGCTATAGTATACCATTGCCTCGCTAGGATGGAAAAACCACATGTACGCATTATCACTGTTTAACACTGTCTTGATACTTATATAGATTTTTTGCCATGAGATCTATTTTTGCATTGTTGTATAGCGTTGCAATAGTATGCCATTGCATCACTAGGAGGGAATAATCACACGCACAGACCATACTAATTACTGCATTATACTAATTACTACACTGGTGGAACTATTCTGACCGCCATTACCCACTATAGTGCAAAAACATATGCCCCAAATCAGTAGCCACGAGACTACCAGCCAGATCTGCAGATATCCGTCTAAATAAATAGACGCCCATCTCAGTCACTCCTGAATTGCCCTACTACCCATGATTCTTACTATATGGCACGCAGTACTCACTCGAATGGCCCTTCTTTGCAGAACCGTTGTTAATATGGCCACCCTTCTACCCACTCTCCAGACCAGCACTTCGACTAATCCCCCACCATCCACCCAGTTCAATCCTCAGCCTGCGAGCTCGAAACGTCCATCATCCATCCATACAGACTCAGTGCCATTGACCCCAGAGGAATGGATCCATCGCTTTGCCACCCCAACTTCACCATTGGTCCCATGTCCACTTACTACCGGGAATGCCAGACTAGTCTCTCACCTCCTCCCCAAGGTACCAATAAACAGGCTATCCACTCCCAAGGTAGTCATTAAGCTTTCCACTGCCCACTCACCCATCAACACAGTGCCAAACAGCACTCCTCCCGCACCACTTCAGCAACACTCACCCGTCTCTCCAGGCCTCAAAGGAGCTCTTATCAACGCTCAATCATTAGCTGCCCATGCCCTTGACATTGCTGACTACATCACTTCCAACCAACTGGATTTTGTAGCCATATCAGAGACATGGCTTAACCCAGCCTCTGGACATGCTGCAACGAGTGCGCTCCCTGACAACTACACCATCCTCAGAGCTGATAGAGCCACAGGTAAAGGAGGCGGCATTGCCTTTATTGCAAAAACTCTCCTTGGCATAAGAGAGTTTTCCAGCACACCACTACCGTCTGCCGAGCAACTCTCAGTTAAACTTCCCCTCACCCCTAACCAGACCTTACTTCTACATCTTATCTACCGGCCGCCCGGCCCCATATCCTCCTTCGAGGATGACATCTCCACTCTCCTAACACAAAACACTAAACCGAACTCTCAGATCATCTTAATAGGTGACCTAAACCTTGGCCTTCACGACCTGAAAGATACTAACGCATTTACCATTGAGAATACCATCTCTCAACTCAGATTCAAACTTTAACGAACCTACCCACAATAAATGTAGATCCCTAGACTGGTTGGCAGACTACAACTGCCCCACCACTATCATAAAAAATGAACCACTTGCCTGGTCAGACCACCACGGCATCACTTTCTCTATACAGGAAAAACCACCCATCAATACAGAGGTAACCCTTGCCCCTCCCACCCTGTCCAGGAACAAGCGTAACTTAACTATAGAAAACTTACTGCCACTGCTACAGCCCGTCACTAACTCACCTAACATTGACAAGGACCCTGCCCTTCTAGTGGAAACATACAACAACACCCTGGAACAAGAAATTAATAAGATCGCTCCACTAAAGCCTCGTAAAGCCCAACCTACAACCCACCTAAATAATTGGTTTACAGCAGAACTAAAATCACTGCGTAACGTAAAAAGAGCAGCCAAAACCATGTGGAGAAAATCTCCATCCACCACCAACAACGAGAACTTTGTCGCTGTGGCCTCAACCTATAAGGCTGACATTCATAACACCAAAAGGGAAATCTACAATGAAAGAATCCAGAACACTAAATCAAATACTAAAGAACTTTTTACTACACTTAGGGAACTAGAGTCACCTGTTCCCCTGCTGATAGGTGCCTGAAAGATACCGCTTGGTGTGCAAATATACAGAAGGCCCTGTCAGATAAAATAGCACTATTACAAACTAAAATTGAAACCAAAAAAAATATCTTATCCACTAATGCAAACTGTGTCACCAGAGCCCACGCTCACCAAAGCCTACTATGTACTCCCTTCCAATTTATACCAGTCTCCTTCAAGGAAGTAGAAAACATAATTCTTGGGATAAAATCATCCAAATGCCAAGGTGATCTCTGCCCAGCCTCGATCATCAAGGATGGCGCTAGAGAACTAGCACCATTGATTACAGCGCTGATAAACTCATCCTTCAAAAACTGCTCAGTACCCGATAATCACAAAGAAGGATGGGTCAGACTGCTTCTAAAAAAATGAATCTAGATCCCAGCATCCCCACCAATTATAGGCCTATAACAACGGTCCCTTTCCTTCTAAAAATTCTTGACCACGCAGCCTATCTCCAAATTCAGAAACACTTGGAAGATAATTATTTATTAGGTCTACATCAATCTGGTTTCAACCCAGACACGGCACCGAGACAACGCTCTTAGATCTAAAAATACAGATGGATGAATCTAAGGGTGAACTAGCCATCCTCCTACTCTTGGATCTCTCAGCAACCTTCGACATCGTCGACCATAAAATCATGACCAAGCACCTAACCTCAGCAGTAGACTTCTCCCTGAACGCCACTAGCTGGATACACTACTTTCTTTCAAACAGAACCACAAGAGTTTTCTCACCTTTAGCATCTGCTCCACCAGAGCCCATCAACTGTGGAGTTCCGCAAGAATCTTGCGTCTCCCCCACACTCTATAATATATTCACCAAGCCTCTCTTTGATCGTCTTGACAATCTGGGTGTCACCTACACAAATTACGCAAACAATACCCAGATCCTCATCACGCTCACTGGTTGCTATATAAATGACACAAAAATGATCAACAACATCTACTTAGAAATGCAAGCATGGATGGCCACCCACAGTCATTGTTTAAACGATGAGAAGACTGAACTCCTCATCATCAGTTCCCAAGCACGCCTTAACCAACTAGATAAACGCAATTCTGCCTTCATCATTGATGGGAACACCATAAAAGTCTCTAGTGAAGTAAAAGCGCTTGGTGTTTACTTAGACTCCATCCCTTTAAAAACAAGTGAACATCACAGCATCCACCACGGCCTACACCAACAAACTCATAAATGCCTGTAAAGCTTACCTTTCAACCAATAGCCTCTTAACACTAGCCAGAGCTCTGATCCACTCAAAGCTGGATTATTGTAACACCCTATCCCTCGGCTCCTCTTCACGAAACTTTAAAAAAATGTCAAGTCCTGCAAAACAACGCCTTAAGATCAGCCCTAAAAATTCCTCACTCCAGCCACACCTCTTCCTTCAGGAGGGATGCATTTTGGTTACCCGTACGCGACAGAATCACATTACGATCCCTAGCCATCACGCACAAATGTCTCTCGAACACAGTTCCAATACCTCACAAACAAATTCTCTAGAACCCAGTCTGACAGACCCACGAGATCCAGCTATCTGAACCGACTCACTATCCCTAACTACAACCTAAAAACTGCTGGAGGATCCAGTTTCCCAGTGCTCGCTGCAAAGTGCTGGAACTCACTCCCGCCAGCCATTAGATCTGAAACCTCATTCTAGGCCTTCAGAGACAAGACCAAATCTTGGCTTTGTTCCAAACTACTACCTAGCACACCAGACTATCTCCCACACTGTACACTGTATATATTGTTATATTATATATGCTGCACACACAAACGGAACCTTTTATGAATATGTACCCCAGCTACTGTTGACCTACAAGCACCTAGGCTGACCGTAATCTCCCTTGCTAAAAGTTAGAACCGGCCTGATTTACCCCATCTGTAAATACATTATCTGCTGTGTTGTGACCCTGTAACCTTGCAACTGTGAATATTTCTATCAATTGGATCATATTATGCAACCTACTATGTAAGCATGTCTATCATTTTGTACCATATCATGTAACTTACTATGTGTTCAAGTACAAGCACCCAGTTACCCTTGGGTTAGGTGCGCTATATAAGTAATAAACTAAACTAAACTAAACATACATGTGTGGTTGAGGCTATGGCAGTAGGTAGCATAGCAAATACAAAAATGTTTGAGGCTACAGGGTTTATGGTCATTCCAACGAATTTTTATCACCGAATGACCATTTCATCTAAAAAAATCCATCTAAAAAATGACCATCAAATGCATGTTTTTTCCTTGTTTAAACAAATTGGGGGGGTTTACCCTTTAAAACCCATTATAAATAACACTTAACCCTTTTCCCTGAAAAAAAAATGCATTCAATGCATATTTTCTCGATGCAATTTTGTCGATGGAATGTCATTCGGTGGTAATGTTTTAGATGAAATGACCAGATACCAGGCTATAGTACAGCTAGCATTAGTGTTATACAGGATGCACATTTGTTTTAGAGGTTAAAGAACAGGTACGGCAAGCATAGTGGGAGGATTCAGCAACTTCAGGTAGTATGTGGGCGGCAGGCAGCTTAGTCCAGGTATTTAAGTCGAAAGGTGATACAGTAGAGATTGTGGTGGTTTGACGTGGGCCAGTGCAGTGAGTTGGGGCAGCTGGTGGTTTGGTCCAGGTAATGGCAGCTGTATGAGCATCATGCCCGGCAGGCATGATAAATTTAGGTGCATCATCCTGGACGAGTGTGGTCAGAGACAGGGTGCCACAGGCAACAAACTTAACTTTGTCGGGTAGACCTGATGAGTACATCCTAGGCTGTTTTCTTTCAAGCTCTCCTCTATAATTGGGCTTCTCCCAGAAAGAATCACCAGTTAATTATAGTACCCCTATCACTAATATTGGGTGATATCTGAGGCATTCTGTGCCCCACCCTTATGGACACACACTGACCAGTGTACCCTTTTTCACCCCAGGTTCCACAACCTGCTTGCGCAGCCGGACCTTGTTCCATGCACCAGGAGGCCTTCGCTTCCTCCCTCTGAGCTCTCCGTGATCCGGCACCTTCCCATCACCTGCCCAAGTTTGGTGACTCCAGTGTCCACCCATGCTCAGCGATGACACCTTTCCTGATCATCCACGTTGACCCCCAGCATGTCCACTGGTGAGTGGAGTTGTTGTCTGGTACTCCATAGGACTTGTCCTTTTTACTCAGCACTACCTCTGGACCTGTCCAAGCACGTGCTGCTTTTTTAACACAGTTCTCCTGTATTTCTTTATTTCTGTTCTTGCAACACAGAATTCCCTGACTTTTTGGCCCTAGAAGAAGGCTTCCATCTTTTTTAGCCAAACGTCAGCTGCACACAGACCCAGATTTATCCTGAGATGTACCCAGTGCTGCACCCATACTTCTAACATCCTACCCAGATGTAGACCAAATATGAGGTCAGACTCTAGCCGGGCATAGGAGACCTACAATCAACGTCTCCATTAACTGTACTAACATTCTGTGTTTCATGTATCTAACTACATGGTATCTTTCAATTAACAGCAAGTCGATTGTTAAATGTACTAATGTACTGTTTATGCTTTTTACACCTGAAAACATTTCTCTATGTACTTTAGATATAATTATGTACGTGTTCATTACAATGGTCATGATGAACTGTGATGCATTTTAAAATACTCAAATACTTTGCAAAAGAAAGATTATCAGCTAATTAATAATAAAATGCTGACATTTTTTCATAAACTAAGAGATATGTGTTCATTAGCAATGAGTGTTTGCTTCTAACAATGGTTGCCCCATGATTATGGGCCTCCAAAAGGGTTTAAAACCAGTATCCATTGTAATTGTTTGGCATGTTTTTGAACTATAGTGGGTAGGACAACCCCCAGTTATAGACTTACAGGCAACAGGGCTCCTTATGGGGTGCTTAGGTCTGTTGGGGGGTGGATTGTGGCATGGGGTGAAATCACAGTAGGTAGTGGGTTAGCGTTAGCAGAGTGCTCGCTGCGGGGGTGCGGGCTAGAGCAGGTGGCGGTATATGGGAAGAAGGTATTTGGGAACACAATGCATAGGAGGGTGACAGGAGAAGGGTTGGCGGGCTGGGGTGAGGGGTTTTGCCGTAGACCGGGCAAGAATCTCATGGGTGTTGGGAGGACATCAGGAGTAGGAGAGTGGAGGAGGACAGGGGAAGGGCATTGGGGGTGGAGGCTAAGTACCGCGCTACAGGATGTGAGACCCAATGCTTGTGGGATGGGTATCTCGCGAGCGCATCCGAAGTGCTTACGGAAGTGTGGCTGTTCGGCTGTTCGGGTGTAAGGGGTGAGGTGAGTCTGAGCTGAGGTTTGACCTATACTTTATTTTTGTGATTTTGAATTGGGCATTTGACATATTTGCTTTTCATGCCTAGGTCTTATGTTCTAGGCAATAAGGGTGAGGAGAGTCTGAGCTGAGGTTTGACCTATACTTTATTTTTGTGATTTTGAATTGGGCATTTGATATAATTGCTTTTCATGCCTTGATCTTATGTTCTAGACTCGAATTACAGTGAGAATGTTAACGTCATAACCACGTGCTAGAATCATTTAGGCATTGCGGTATGAGCGTCTGTGGTCTTTGCTTATTTGCATAGCGGGAATGGTCCCGAAGGGATCGTATGTGTTCAGTGTGCATCAACTGCTATAACAACTAAATTGGTCTATGTTAACTGCAGGGGGTGCATTTATCAGTTCTTACTATCAGTAAAATACCATGTCTTCGAGATTGCGTAGTGGGCGAATTGTTATATGCCCTCTCAAAAGCAATCTGCAGCAGCATCCAAGCATGGGAACAACCATGTAGCCTTAGCTCCAGCAATGTATTTCTTAGGTAATATTGATAGCATTGAGAATATCTTGGAAGATGTTGAAGTTACTGGTACACAACATACCCCACATATCTCTCACAACGCGGATACCATATGCCACAAAGTATCCTTTGCATATGCGCGGGCTCTCAATGAGCAATATGCAAATCCAAGCATACAACCACATGCTCAACCTTCGCTTGCACATAATGATACAGGGCAGAGATCGAGGAAAAGCTTTCTGAGTATGCATGAAGATGGGATGCCTGGCTTGTTGGATGATATTGGGGAGGAACAAAATCATGCCCCGTCGGATATCTCTATTCTTGCACCTTCAGTGCTGGTGGAACTTGAAAAATGGGTACCCTTGTCAGTAGGGCCCTTCACTCCAGTCACTGTGGCGCCAGGGAAGCTAGCAAATGTGCATTTGCACTATAGTGAGGCTGTCTCCCCAAACGCCCCCATTAATATAAATGATTCAAATGACAATTTGCATTTGAATGAATGGCCCAATACTGATCAAGTAACTGACCCCTCTATCAGTAATTATTTGAACAATGAACAAGCTCCTGTGGTCACAAATAACCAGCATTTGCTTAGCCCTCCCAAAATGAACGGTATCCCCCCTTTGGGGTTTGACCTCCTAAATCCATCTGAGGACATGCAGACTTTAGAGGCCTCCTACCCCGTTCTATCGAGGGTGCTCAACTTGCTAGATAGGGGACACGATTACACCCATTATGAATTACCGGATTTGAAAGCTGCCCAATTTGAGGTCTTGTCAAAATGAAACAAATTAGATGGATACATCTTCGCCGAGAATTACAAGCGTGAAGGTGGTTGTGTAGCTCCCTCCAAAATGGACACCTCCATCACAGTATCTGTAGCAACACAAACTGTTCCTATAGGAACGAATGACCAACATACTTTCACACAGGAACCTGGGGTACCAATATTCAGCTTCCCGCAAACATTTGCACAGACGGTTGCTGAAACTTGTGATCCTGCTATGGTTCAAATATTAATATGCACCCAATTGTGCCAAAAGGTGATCCAAAATAGTGACAAAATAGATCAAATACACTTCTTTCTCCAGGTAGAGGATACCACACAGGGAACAGGACTGATAACTGAACAAGCTAGTCCTAAACCTGGTGATATTTTTCACCCGGACAGCCCTTCTGTCCTCACTATTTTGATTGAGGCTGAGGTGCAAAAAGCTGAGAACCAAGTGGAGGTTGCTGAAGTGCATGACAACTCCACTGTAAATGGCACTGGACTTCACGTTGCATTGAGAAAAGAAAAACATCTGTACTTTCGCGCACTGAAAAGAAAAGCAGATCGCCAAGCTGTGCAGATCGCGAAAGGCAAAAAAATGGAAACAAATAAAAATAAAAAACAAACAATGTTAATAACCAAACAAAATGAGGTGGGAAGGGGTGCACAGATAATAACCTTGACCCCTAACACATAACGTGGTATTAACTTAGATTCACTTTCTGAGGAAAGCAAAAGGGCTTTGCAACTGGTTAGTGGAACACTCAAAGAATCAACCAACAAAAGCTTGGCGTCAAATACTGCCATGGAAGGTGAATCCAAATCTCTTAGTAAAATGATGGCGGAAGATCATGTAGCCAAAATAATCTCGACAATACAAAGGGAATTTACCTCCAGTTTAACACTTCCACAACAAACGCAGCTATCAATGTTTTACAAACCAATTGCTAATAAAAAAACAATTCAGGGATGCCAACATCCGAGGTCATGGGGGATGTAGAAATGACAGCTTCAAGTATACCTCAGAAATCTCCCAAAATTGAGTTGATTGACAAGCATGTGGGGAATGTCGTAGAGGCACCAAAAATGCCATGAATTTGGAGCTGGAAATTGACCAAATTCCTGCCATGGATGGAAATAAGATATCTGCCAAACCACCCTATCTGACTAAAAAGTCAATAATATGCCGTTCTGTAAATGATGCTATGATGACGTCCTCCTCTACTATCATGGGGTGGTTGAGCAAGGCGGAAATAAATGGTGATAAGCGGCTTAATCAATTCTTTATACTGAAGGCTTTCCATAAAATACAAGCTTTGAGAACCCTAATATCGAGTGACATTAAATGGATTACACTTCCGGAGTTCAATAATCACCGGATGGTGTTTCAACTTCATTCTGTAATTATAGCTGACTTGTTGTGGCAGTATGCGAGGGAACCCAAGTTGATCAGTCAAATCCCGTTTGGTTTTGACTCCATAGAGGAAGCTATTGCTTTCAACGAAACACCAGAAGAAAAACAAATACCGGTAGAGAAAAATGACACTCTGGTATCATCGAACATGGCACCTGATGCGGCCGTGATCACTCAACTAGTTGCCCTTTCTACCATTAGTAAAGATTAGTCTTGGTTGTCCTCGTTTGCGGGTATGGTAACACCACCCTGGAACAAAAAGCTCACATAGTAACAAATCATCTTTAAAAATTGTTTCTTGGAACTCATGTGGACTTACCAATTTACTCAAATGGGCAAAAGTTTTTATTCCATATAAAACTATTGACATTATATTGTGTCAAGAAACCATGTGTGGCTATAGGTTCCAATTTCAAGGATTTACTGCATTTCATGCGGAGGCCCTTCAAGGCCCCCTTGAGAGGCCTCATGGTGGCCTAGCAATATTCTTGAACACAAATATGATGGTCACCACAAAGCTAGTTCACAACTCACCGGCTCTACTAGCGGTATTGGTTTCTTTTAGGGATACACCCCATGATATTTATTTAATCATTTCCATTTATCACAATCCGGCACAACTTAAGATAGAAGCAATACTTGCTAATATAGCAATGATCTTTGAGGAGGTCACAGTCCAGATAACTGCATGTAAAATACCTATAGGGGCCGATTTCAATGCTTACTGCGCAAATGCAGGTAATACATTGGTTCGACCAGATGGCTCCGCCTCTCAATCCATGGCTGCTGTACGAGGGGAACTATGGATCAAATTTTTTGCAATCTGGGAGATCGCATTTGTTAATTTTGATATATCATCACCCCAGGTTACTTGGATGAGAGGCTCAACAAGCTCATGTATAGATTTTTATGTAGTATCGGCCAACATGCGGGGGCACGGCAGTGAGATAGTTATAACAGAACCAGGTGTTGGGGACCACTTAATGTTGGGGCTGACAGTTCAAGCAAACATCTTGAAGTTAAGGAGTGACCTGTCTCAGGGCCTATTGAAAGGCGATCGACCCTGGGATCTCGCTACGATGGAACACTTATCTTTGCGATAAATTAACTACTATGATTGACAACCATATTATTTCTGACAAAAAAATTGGGGCACCTTGTATGACATTACAACAAAGAGTGATGAGATATTCATATATAATAAACATAGCAATCGAGAAGCTGGCGCATAATCAAAATCGAACAAAAGCAAATCACCCCCAGCCATATTGTAAGGAAATCCAATTGGCTAAACGCTGGAAAAATGCGAACTACATAAATTAAAAGCAGAATTTGTATCACCCAGTGAATTTCTCAAAAGGAATACAATCCTGTGCAATGCATAAAGAAATAAATGCCTAAATCTTAAACGCTGCTTCCACAATTTGGCGAATCAGAATATGATTGTCAGTCTTTGTCGCAACAATAGATGAACCACGTGGGCTTTGCTCAGGTCTAACACTCAAATCGCCACTACTGATCAAACCTCTCACATCACGGCGGAGGCATGGACAACTTTCTTTGGGTGTAAATTCAAGTTACCAAGTAGGTTTTCCAAAAATGTGGAGCACCTCTTTGCTCCATCATCAGAGCTATCTAAGAGTTGGTCAACTGAGGAAGTAGTGGCTGCAATTGGGGCACTGAATTGTTCAAAAGCAGCTAGCCCCGATGCCATCCCACCATGTGTCATCAAACAGAATCCTACTTTCTGGGCATTGATTTTAAAAGCACAATATGACAACATCCTATTAACATCTCGGATACCTGCATCCTGGCCAAACTCTATAGTGGTCCCAATATATAAAAAGGGAAATAGAACTGATCCCAATAATTTTTGGCTGATAGCTTTGATAGATGCTGCTGCGAAAGTCTTTTCAATTTTATTAGTACAAGAACTTCAGGCCCACATAAAATCTCACAAAATCTTGTCATGATTTCAAATTGGCTTTCGAGCACAAATGGGCACAACCTTAAACACATCAATCTTGGCTCATCTCCTTGCCAAATCGAAAGTTTCCAACACAGGCCCTTTATACATGGCTTCAATTGATCTCACTGCAGCATTTGACTGCATCGTTCGCAGCCTGCTGTGGGAAAAGATGAGACGGTTCTGTATCCCTGATCACCTAATTCCACTTATATCGAAATTACATCACAATGCCACTTATTTGGTACGGATTAACAATACTGGTACAACAACAAAGCCGATACTCATGGAGGTGGGGGTTAAACAGGGTTGCAATTTAGCAGCAACCCTGTTCAACCTATACCTCTGTGATATCGAGGAGATCTGGGCTAGTGTAATCAGCTATCCTGCAAGGCTGTGCCACCTAAAGCTGCATTGGCTCGCCTTTGCAGATGATATTCTGATCTTTGACCGCACTGCACTTGGGTTGCAAACAAAGCTGAAGCTCTTTGCTTCATACCTATTTGCACACAATCTGCAGTGTAAGGTTAACAAATTAAGGGTGTTTATATTTCAAAACTGCAAGAGGCAGGTTTCAATTCAGAGGTGGACGATTGACAGTATTTACATCCCATGTGCAACTTCGATCATATATCTGGGTTACGAATTGGTGGATGCCAACTCTGCCAAAATGTGGAAGGATAGTCTCAACAAAAAGGTGAAAGCATTATGTACACAAATGCGTACTGTTTACACTATGTATTGTAAATACTCATTAGCCTCTTTGCTTGAATTTTATACACTTACAAGTAGAGGCTATAAATCTGTATGGGCTAGACATGGGCATAATAACTATTGACAACGTGCTAGACCAGTTGCAGGGGGGACTTTGGAAAAATAAATTGCAATTTGCCAAGTCCTTGCCAAATGCAATCATTAGACAAGAATTAGGTCTCACATCCTTGTCTACAAGATTCCACTGGCGGTTGTAGGCTAATCTACCAAAAATGTTGTTTCCACCTGCTAACTCATTGTACGAAAACTTGGGAAGAATGATTACAGAGCATAATCCGCTCACAATGGCAAAGTATTATGATTGTATGGTTGATTTGCTAGCAGCAATTGGGCTTACTCCAGAATTTCGTCTATTATATGTCAAAAAACGTTTATTCGAATATGACTGGTGTAATACTATCGAGTCCATCTCTGAAATGACGTTTTATAGGGAAGCTGCAAAGTTTACGTCAACGAGGTTGCCCCGCGGGCCATGTATTCTGCAGTTTTCTTGTAATAAATTGCGGATACATACCTGCGATTTAAATTAAATTGAATTCCTCATATGAAAGAATTAAGCATTGGCATTCTAAAACCAGAGTAGATTGCAAAGACAATTGCAGATTCTGTAAAGTAGAACTACAGAACTACAGAAAGAGACGACCAAACATTTGGTAATTTACTGTATTTACTTTGAAAAGTGGCGTACTATATTCTTTGGATTAGATGCGTTGGGCATGACTGAGTCAGCCAGGGAATGGGTTTGGATCGCATGCATGTGGGGTAACTCCATAAAGACTATTCTGGAATTGTCAAAATTACTTTTGATTATCAATGAGGAATTGGAAACAATAAATAAGGAATGTTGAATAGGAACCATAAATTCCAAGTGTTGGATAGACATGGACCGGGAAATAGGGTAAGATTTGTGGTTTGTTGTATGATGCCTCTTAAAGTTTTGTAAGTGATAATTGCATACAAAATTATCTATGCATATATGCTGGTAGTATAATAGCACTGCTGGGCTTAGACAGCAATTGTTGCTAAATTCTGTCTTGATCTTCAAGTAATCTATGAAAATATTTCTGATGAATTTTTTATGTAAGTTTTTAATGTATTTTGTTTATAATGAAACTGTAGTAAAAGTTTGTTGATCAAACTAAAAACAACTGAGAAAAAAAAAGTGTACTCCAAAGTAGGGAAGTGTGTCTCCTGGTAGGGACATCTTTTGAGGGGGAATAGGTTTAGTGAGAGGGGAACAGAAGATATAGCAAATACTTCTGAGTGGCATTGCCTGTGGTGCTGGAAAGGAAATCCCTACGGTCACAGTTGCACAGCAAGGAGAATGAGATGTCATTATTCTCTAAGGAGGTGCATCTCCTCAGGGACATTCTACATTTCCTCAACTTCCCCCAGAAGCTCAACATCTCCAGAGCACTGGTTCTCTCTGGGCTAGACTGCTGCAACAGCCTCTTCCTCAATCTGCGTCTTCAACTAATACAGAACAGGACTGCAAGAATTATCCCTGGCCTCAAGCGCAGGGATCGCAACTCTCCAGCCCTAAAATCTCTCTGCTGGCTCCCAGTGACTGCAAGGATAAAATTCAAGACCATTTGCATCATCCATAAGGTTTTCTTGGGCCTGGGTCCTCTTTACATCCAGCTTTCCCTCACTAAATACCTCCCGGCGAGAGTCCTTCGTCCCTCTGGCTCCAACTCCCTGCAGGTCAAACGTTTCTCCAAGCAGAGAGTGGGAGGTAGATCCCTTTCCTTGGCTGGCTCCTCCGTCTGGAAAGGCCTACCCTCCCCATCAGACTTGAACCAGTTCTTCTTAAGTTCCGGAAACTTCTCAAGCCTCTCCTTTTCTCCTCTCCGTTCCCTCTCCCTCTGCCACTGAGGCTGACACCTGGCCCCTTCACAGTCCTACAGGGGCCATACCACCTCCTAACAGTCCGACCAGCCTCCTTTCCCAACACTTCCCTTTGTGCCCCCTTTCCCGGACTAGTCCAACTTGCTCCTCACTGTCCACTGCACTCATCCTACCCCCTTCTTCCTTTGGTACTTGCCGCCATTGGCCTGCCCAGCACTTGCCTGCCCCCCCCCCACACCTGGGCACACCCCACTCCTGCAATTTCACCCCTTTTCCCCCTTTCACTTACAACCTTGTCATGTACTTGCACGGTAGGATTGTCACAAGGCCTGTAACTGTTTTTGTTGTTCTCCTTTTGTGATTCCCATGCTCCCCCACCCCCCATCTTGTCTTGTGGCACCTGGAAACACTTGTGTATAGGCGTGGATACAAATGTCCAATAAATAAAGACATAAATAATATAGTCTGTTAGGGAAAGGTCTGACATAGCATAAACATTTCCCATAAAGCACTACCTGTTTGAGGGAGTGTCGGATAGGTGCATGGGCCAGCAGCTTAAACACATGTTTAAAATGGTGGTCCTAGGTACACATGGTGATTTCATGGGCAATGATGTTCAGGTTATACAGGAGAAACAGGCTGTATGCACACAAGAGAGGAACCATGATACTTACTGAAGGGTTAAGGGTTTTCATTCAAATTATTATAGATGGCCACATAGAAGCTATTGCAGGGAGTGGTAAACACAGTCCATGAGCCTGAACCCCGAAGCTGACTATTAAATAGAAAATAATAAAGAGACAATTGTCCGGATACAGTCCATATTCAGGTAACATAAAAGTGTTCCACACACTTACTTTGTCATTGAATTCACATCAACATTCTCATTTCCGAGCATTCCAAATAGCTTGTTTGCTAGCAAGATCCATCTCACTATATTGTTTTGCCACGCCACATTCTGCATGCTGATCGACCGTGTTCCCTAATACAACTTACTGCACATGGAGAGACGGTCAGGCTTGAGGAGCGACAGTCAGGGATCCCAGGTTAGAGCACCAGAGTGGGTGGTGAAAGCAGGCAAGATATGGGTATCATCGCTCTACAGGTAATTATGAAAGGTGGAGCTAAGACTCTCTCTGAATGTGGTGTTCATGGAGCATATGAGAAGGCAAGGGACCCCTACAGGGTCCTCAGTTTGGACATTGAGCTCATGAGTGTGGGATGGCCGAATTGCCTGTTTTCGGTAGATTACTACATCTGTTTTAGCATCTTCTCAATTATTGGTACTAGTTCTGCTTTCAAATGTGTCTCCTGCCAGCTGTAACATTTCTAATGACTTTGTGTCTGATGTGCAGCCAACAAGGCAGAATGGAATGCTCCTGGCAGAAATACCAGCCAGATTCCAAACCCAGTGAATACAACAGTTACACGGGCAACACTTTTTCTAAACATGCAAACGTGTCTATATCAAAAATGTTCTCAGAAACTTACTTCTTATACTCAGCTAAGATTTTAAGGAGATCGTCGTTGGAGAGTTTGCTGCTTTCCTGCTTATATAAAGGTGAGAATTTCACGTCTGTGTCCAGGCAGCCTTGAGTATCTTTGAAAATTGGTCTACAGGAAATAATAACATGTCAATGTAAAGAGGCATTGGACAATTTGCTTAAATGAAAGCCCTTACATGACTGTATGGAAATTGCTCAGATCTGAAACCCTGGCCACTCCTCAGTTTACCACTTCTGTTCTAAGACTCGTGCCCCAATTACTATTTTTTCTTTCATGAATCAACAATGTCTTGATTAGAACTTTACCGAGCAGAGCACAGCGACTATAGCAACTTTTTGCAAATCATTAAATATTGCAGTATAGAGCTTGCAGTAGTACATCTATGCAAGCTATAGAATGTTTACCCAGCTGGAACCTTCTTGTGTGCTCAAGGTTCCAGCAGTGACCGTTTAGTACGATTGCAGATAGTTTGTGTTTCCTGGATGTGTGAGTTTTTGCTGCCGGCATGGCAGGCCCGAGTCCCTGCGTGGCAGGCGGGTTGGAAGGTGAGTACGATTAGTTGGTGAATTAAAGTTTTGTCTGTGGTTTGTGCTCACATGTGGCAGATGTGAGACCCGGGAGGGGCAGTCCCGAGTATGTGGTTGTTTGGCAGTGTTGTGTTGGAGTTGAAAGGTTAGATACGTGAATGTTGATACGCCATGAGGTTTATGAATGCAGTTTGTGCTCAGTGGTTGATGTGTAGTATAGTTAATGGAGAGTGCATGGGTGTTGAGTTTGATGTGGGTTTTGGCTAAAGTGTGTTTTTTGTGTGACGGTGGGGGATGTGCTGTATAGAGCTTGCAGTAGTACATCTATGCAAGCTATAGAATGTTTACCCAGCTGGAACCTTCTTGTGTGCTCAAGGTTCCAGCAGTGACAGTTGGGGATTACAGGATGGGGGATCACCTGGAAAGCATGTGTTTCATATAGCTTCCTACCTCCCTTTCCTACTTCTACCCCGAAACAATAAAGTGACTTTCATAGTTCTAATTACAAGTGTCTCCATGCCTCCTGCTTACTTGCTCAACACCTGATATAGGTCACTACAAATATCAGTCAGAGTTAATAACATAATGAGCTAGTCCTCTAATCACCGGCACCAGTCCCTTATCACTGATGCGTAGATCTGTGCTGTTTTCAAAGTTGGGTAAGGTCCTGCCTTCAGATTTCTTAAGCACTGAGCACTTTGCCATTTGCATCATGATCTTTCTGAGATGCAAGGGTCACTTGACACACATTTTGAGATTATTGGCAAATTATGTAATCTAACTCAGTCCCACTCACTTGCACTGTAAATGCAGAGACACCCATGCATTGAAGGACAATTCTCCTCATGGCTAATAGGTGAATGCAATACTGATATACTGACCATGGAAATCCAGAGCTCTTTCACACATATAGATGCATTTTAGGAGTGTGGGCAGACACTTTTAGATTGTTTTTGTATTACTTGGAATTATGTTTGGTTTGTAATAATATACAATGGGTGTATGCGGTGGAGGTCGTTCCTTTCTTTTCTTTCCCTGTGCGCCGTGTTCACATTATTCATATGAGTCATTGGAATGGATTTTATTCTATTAGAGATGGCCTATGTGTACATATACACACTTCTGAACTTCTCAGAAGTTCTTGCAATATAAGAAAGGAGTATGTTTATCTACAATGAGGATGGGCATAGAATGTCTTGCATCATGTAGTTGATGAGTACTTGGAAATCCAGGTATAGTAAGGAATTCCGTATTCCTGAGGGTCTTGTAATGTGAGAGTGGATAATAATTAGACAATGAATCAATGCAATAATTAAAGAGATTTGAGAACCACCCATAACTCGAAGCCAGAATGGCTTTCAATTTCAATAAATTAAATAATTTACCAACTAAAACACTCCTTATTTCGACGTTGGCAACACCTTAGCTCAAAAGCTGCCTCCGTGATTCTAAAGATAAGCACAGAATCGACAAACCCTATTCTCTGGGAGAATGCACTGAATGGGACCTCATCTCTAGCGTGTTCCAAGAAGATTACAATGGAATCGCCTATAAATGTGATGATATGAAGGGTCTGGAATTCTCACCAGATATTTAGGGAGTAGTGTCTATGGATTTTTCCTCATTCAAAATAGAGTTTGTATGTTCTGATTTGATCCTACTCCATTCAAGTGATCTAATGTCCTGCTTTACAAGAACAACATGAATCAATAGGGTTTAACAATTACTGTTCACATCCAGCAAAATTATGTCGCAGTTGCTCATTAAGGAATTCAAAGGAAGACACAATTTCTCCAAGGCTAAATTTTAAGAAACTTTTAATTTCATCCACAATGACAAATGAGTGCCAGGATTGAGTACCTAGTTTGTGAATTATTAGAGCAAAGGGCAAGGAAATGGGAAGGCCCAACAATCTTTTCCAAAGGCGCCTTGCCAGAAGTTTTATTTTGCTCCCATCTAAAGAGAGGAATGTCTAAAATCAATACAAAAACAAAGGGATAAAATTCCCTACCTAAAATGTTATAAAGGGAATCAACGTGAACTTTCAATATTTTACCTTGAGGTTTTGCATCTGAGAATAAAGAGAGGCCAAATTTAATTGTGAACTAATATTTATTTCGCCCGCCCTAGATTTATCATGAATTGAAAACCCCAGATAAATTAACATAGAAGTGACACTAAGACAGGCCCTGTCAATAAACTACTTAAATTTAAGATTATTTAGGTGCTTTTTTGTAATAATGAGTGCTGTTTTGGAGAAATGAATTGTCACATTATTTTTCTGTAAATCAAGAGTCATAGAGCCTCATTACAAGGAGGGCGTACACGTTATGAACGGTGCCGGTAAGGGACCATCACCGTTCATTACGGGCTGCCACATTACGGGTCTGCTCGCGGGTGGAGGTAAGGATGTCTGGTCCAGACCAGATGTCCTTACCGGCATCCGCAAGCAGACCAGGATGCTAACAACGGGGCCGTTAATAACGGGCCCGTTGTTAGCATCCTTCCCATTCCCATTGAGCCATATGGTGGCTCAAATGGGAATGGGGATGTACCAGGTTCCAGGTCCCGCAAATGGGAATGACCCGGCCTGCCAAAGTCGGCATGGCCCAGTAATTCCCTATTTTCAGGACAGGGGCCCGGTACCCGGTTTGGGGGTAGCCATGCCGCTAAAAGCGGCATGGCTACCTCCAAACTCGTAATGTGGCCCATACGGTTTAAGGCCCGTTGAAGACCAATCTGGGTGTTATCACAAAGGAAAATATCATCTGTGAATAATAAAGCAAGAATACTCAAGAATACTCAAGCATGCCTATTTTAGGGGGAATTGCCAGCATTTAGAGAAATCATTCACAAGATCAGATAGATATAATTTAAAGTGACAGGGAGCAAGAATGCAACCCTATCGAACGCAAAAGTATGCACCGTTTCACCCAAGCTGTCATGATTATGATATGATATGGTATTTTGTAATATACCTATACATAAGTGTTTCAGGGCGCGACGAGGCAAGGTAGAGGGAACAGAGGGAGGACTGAGACAACGATCTTACTAGGCCAAGTGACATTGAGATAGCACAAGTGCAGGAGAGGGGGGAGGGGAAAAGTGCCAGGGGAAAAGGGGAGGGGACAGTGCTGTACATGGGACCAAAACAATAACAAGAAGTGTGGCCAGCAGGTGGCAGGTGCAAGGGTAAGTGCAGACAGCAGGTGTCCAAAAGTGCAGGTAGGGGGGACTGTAGAGTTACAGATACAGACCCAAGTGCAAGGGTTGCCGAGAGGCAGTGTGGATGTGCAACTGGGCAGGCAGTGACCTGGGCCCGAAATCAGAGGGTAACCAGGTGACCAGTGCATTATCAGACAGGAAATCAGCAGGGGAGAGGAAGAGAGAGGGTAGAAGCAAAGAGGAAGGACTTGAGGTGCTTCCGCAACCAGAGATGGTTCTCCTCAAGTTTCAGAGAGGCAGGGAGGCTGTTCCAGAGGGAGGCCCCAGCCGAAGAAAGAGATCTACCAGGAACTCGTTGCTCGGAGAAGCAATTGACCCTGAAGAAGGTGGAGGTGGAGGAGTGAATAACTCAAGTAGGAAGGTATTTACGAAGAGAGAGTTGGACGTATTGAGAAACCAGGCCCCAGAATGCCTTGTAGGCAATGCAGAGGGTCTTGAACTTAATCCTTGCAGCCACTGGGAGCCAATGCAGAGATTTCAGTGCTGGAGAGATACGATCCCTGGGCTTGAGGCCAAGGACAAGTCTTGCAGTCCTTTGTTGGATGAGTTGCAGAGGGCGGAGAGTAGAAACAGGCAGATTTAGAAAGAGGCTATTGCAGTAGTCCAGCCTAGAGAGAACCAGATTTAGAAAGAGGCTGTTACAACAGTCCAACCTAGAGAGAACCAGAGCTTGGGAGACCATGAGCTTCTGGGGGAAGGATAGGAAAGGCAGAGTACCTCTGAGGAGGTGCAGTAGAAAGTTTGACTTTATAGAGACATCAGAGATGTGGCCGGAGAAGGAAAGTGTGGAGTCAAAGATGACCCCGAGGTTCTTAGCCTCGCAGGTGGGGGTAGGAGGAGGGCCAACGGAGGCAGGCCATAGAGTGAGGGGAAAGGATGGTGAAGGTGTGCCGATGAGGAGGATCTCGAAAATGCTGGCATTCAGACAAAGATCATTTGCTGCACACCAATCTTGAATGGCAGTTCGGCAATCAGAAATGAAAGAGGGAGAGGAGGTGGCCGAGGGAAGCCTGAAAATTAGTTGAGTGTCATCAGCGTAGCACTGGGAATTTGAGCAGAAAATGGCAATGCAGTGGGCGAGAGTTGCCAGGTATTGGTTGAAAAGCCAGGGCAAGAGGTTAGACCCCTGGGGAACACCACAGGTAGAGAGGAAAATAGATGATAGGAAGGACCCAAGTTGGACCTTGGAGGGTCAATCAGAGAAGAAAGAGGTCAGCCAAGCCAGAGCCTGATCAGTGATACCCAGGTTATCACGGAGACGGTTGAGCAGGATGGTATGGTTGACCATGTCGAAGGCAGAAGAGAGATCGAGGAGGATGAGGACAAAGGGAATTTTAGAGTCACGGTTGGAGAGCAGATCTTCACTGATACACTTAGTGGAAAATACTGATGTTAGTGGCAGGACAATTTAACATGGACAGTGATTGAGAATGTGAACATACCCTTTTGAGGAGGTTAATATATTCCTCTTTGATTGATAAATATGAATCTGTAGGTTGTGCACAGTTATAAAAGATCTTAATGAAGGAATTGAATGGCATTCCTTGGCCATTCAAAACGAAGCAGCAGGCCAGTCTGTTAAAAATACACTGTTCCCTTTGCATGACCTGGAGGAATGCTTCAGTGCTCGTAGAGCTACAGACCACCTAGACGGTGATAGATCAGTTTGATAGGAGCAGTTCATTAGTGCGTTATTGACACAGAAACTGCACCTCGATGTAGTGACAAATGTAATGGTTTTGTGTATCCAATGTTTCTCAGGTTACACAGACGGGTTTCAATGGAAAGCAATTGCCAAAAGAAATAGAGCTACAATGGATGCAGAGCCTTGACACACAGAGGGGTAATCTTCTGAGTCCGGTACCACACAGAGAACAATTCCCATTTATGTCAGCATTGACGAGGCTCTGGCCCTGTCCAGGATGTCCTTACATTCTGCGGGTAAAGCATAAACCCCAAACTCTAGGGCTGCAGGAGCCATGCCCTCAGGTTCAGAGACTCTGGGTCGTGATGCAGAATCCCCCCCCCTTCTCTGGCGAGAAGGTCCGGGGACAGTGGTAGCCTGATGGATGGGGCCAACGACAGGCATATTAAGTCCAGATACCAGATCTGCCTCGGCCACGCCCTAGCAATGAGTATCATCCTGCAGTGGTGCTGTCTGAGTGTGTTGATCACATGTAGAAGCAGTGGAAAAGGGGGGAAAGTGTATAGGAACTGTCCCTCCCACAGGAACGAGAATGCATCCCCCAAGCTCCTTATTTGAGGGAACCTGCTGGCGAACATTGGCACTTGGTGTTCACCGCCGTCATGAAGAGATTGATCTGGGGTCATCCCCATCTGCTGAACAGCTGATCCACCTGGTCTTGACAAAGCTCCCACTCGTGGCAAGAATGCAGTTCCCTGCTGAGTGAGTCTGCAATGGTGTTCTTGACTCCCACCAAGTGAAATGGGACAAGGAGCATGCCTTGACGAATGTCCCACTGCCACAAGTCCTGATCCTCTTTGGAGAGTCCCGGAGACTGGGTCCCCTCCTGTTTCCAGGTATATGATATGGTAGTGGTGTTGTCTCTGAAGATCCTCACCACCTTGTCTTTCAACAACCGCAGAAATGACTTGAGGGCCCAGAATACAGCCCGAAGTTCCAGGATGTTGATGTGTAGATCCTTTTCCTCTGGTAGTCAGAGGCCTCTGGTGTGCAACTGTCTGGTGTGGGATGCCCATACCTCTAGAGAGGCATCTGTGGTGACAGTCACCTGGTAAGGAGGAACCTGAAATGGAGCTCCCTGGATGAGATGCTGCCGAACACCCCACCACGGTATCACCCGACAGAACTCTTTGTTGAGAGAGATCTTGCCGTAAAGTTCTCCGATACTTGCATCCACCTCCCATCTAGGAACTCCTGGAGAGGTCTCATGCACAGTCTGCAGAGGAGAATGTGGTTTATGCAGGAGGACAACATGCCCAGAAAGGACATGAAGGACCGCACCATTGCTGCCTGGGTCGACGAAAAGCGCTGAACCTTGCCTTGTATGGTTTTCACCCTCTCCTCCGAGGGAAACACCAAGCACGTCACTGTGTTGAGTCGTACACATAGGAATAGAGAGTCCTGAGATGGCTTCAAGCAAGACTTTGGATAGTTTATGGAGAACCCCAGCTCCATCAGCAGACGTACGGTCCTCGCCATGTGCTCCCTTGATAGGGACAGTGAGTGGGCACGCACCAGCCAGTCGTTCAGGTATGGGTATATGTGGATGCCCTGCAGACGAAGATGTGCCGCCACCAGGGCCAGGCACTTCGTAAACACACTCGGGCTGACTTCAGGCCAAAAGGCAGAGCCTTGAACTGATACTGCTGACCCTGAACTACGAATTCCAAGAACTTTCAGTGCTTTTTATGAATGGGGATGTGGAAGTAGGCATCCTCCAGGTCCAACAACGTCAGAAAATGCCCCTGCTCCAGCTGGCCAAGCACATGCTGCAACATGACCATCCAGATCTTTTGAGACTTTAAGTACTTATTGAGACGACGTAGATCCAGAATCAGCCTCCAACCCTCTGTCTTCTTCCGAACTAGAAAGTATCTGTAATATACTACAGAGCCCCCGAGTCGCTGGAGGATGGGCTATATTGCCCCTTTCCATAAAATGGACCACACCTCCTTGAGAAGCTGCGGCACGTGTATTTCTTGCCGCTGAATCGGAGGGATACGGAAACACTTGCATTGGAACTCCAAGGTGAGCCCCGGTCCGAGAGTGTCCAGCACCCATCTGTCCATGGTGATCTTTTCTCACGTGCCGATGAACTTCGCCAGCCAGCCTCCCACTGGGGTGTGTAAGTGGGGGCCCGGAGCCACGGCCAGTTCAGGCCTGCTTGGGTGTAGGTCTTCTGACTTGCGGACGGCACCACCGCTGACCTCTGCTGCCTTGAGAGCACCCCTTAAACACTTCTTGAGTGGAAGAGCGCGAAGGCTGCCGGAAGGGATACTATAACCCTTTGAAGATCTTCCTGGCTTTCCTCTGGAGAAGCAAAAGGAAAAGGATTGTCGCTGTTGCAAATTTCCCAGGAACTTGCTGCCTTCATGTCAGTCTTTTTTGCCTGAAGAGACTTGTTGATTGCCTTTCCAAAGAGATTTCCCTGCCGAACTGCATATCCGGTACCTTTGTCTGAACATACTGGCGGAAGATTGTACCTTCAACCAACCTTGCCGGCGCAGAGACACCCCATTCCCCTTCTGGTGAAAACCTGTGTCTGTGATGTCTAGAGCCACAGTGATGGTGTGATCCGAGGCCAATTCACCTTCCAGAAAGAGTTCCAGTGCCTTGACCTTCTTATATTCAGGTAGGAAGCTGAGGATAGGGCCCAGCTTGTACCAGAGTTCCTGGTCATAACGGGACAAAATGGCTATGGCATTCGCCCCCTTGATGGTGGAGGCTGCCGTGCAAATTATCCTCTTGCCCATCGCATCCAGCTTCTTCCCCTCCTGGTCCGGAGTTACCATGGCTGCTAAGGACTGGTTCGCTGAGCATTTCCTAGCTATGGCCGAGACCACTGCATCCAGCGAGGGCTGAGATCTTAGGCACCTCAGCGCTGAGTCGGGTACCCTGTACTTCTTTTCCATATCTGTCCTGTTTCGTTAGGGTTGTACTTGGAGTCTTCATAAGGGCTAAGCCCTCTTCCCAGATGTTGTCCAGTAAGGTAACGGACATGATGGTCTTCCTCCTCGACTCATGTCATTGGTACAGGAAGGCCTCCTCCTTCGTCTCCTCATAGACTAACTGAAACAGTTCCAAGGCCCTCGAGATGACCGAATGAAAAGATCCAACTTCGTTCAGAGGGTAGGCCCTGTCCACAGTGATTAAATCGTTGTCCTCGTTGATGCCAGTAGCTGTGGAAGGTGTGTCCATGCCCGTGTGTGGATCGGGAGCTCCGGTTGGAGTCTTGTTGTGATGAGGTGGTGATGGCAACAGGGTCGGATGGTGCTGAGGACCCGCACTCCCCTTGGGCTTTATCTTCCGTGGGGGAGAGTTCACCTTCAGAGGTTCTGGAGGTGCCGGCTCTGATGGCAGCATCCTCAGTTGGATTTTGGTGACCAGTGTGTGCAGGGTGGATAAAATGTCCAGACATGTCCCTAGGTCTAGGGTTAAATGGAGCCAACGGAGTCAGACCTGGGCTAATGCAGGCTTCTTCCACACCGGGGACTGAGGTCCTCCCACAGGTTCTCTCCCTCCATGGTCCGAGAAGCATCCCTGGTGAATATCGTCATCCTCGTCTGTACCAGAGTAGATCTGCTGCGTTCTATACTCCGTAGCCTGCCGGTCCACGTACCTGGGAGGCTCCACAGGTGGGACCGCTTCCCTCTCCCTCTCACGAGGCTGTTGGGCCAGATCGGCCACCTGGTTCCTCCCTCAGGGGCAACGACACCAACTGGGTGGCCGCCACCTCTTTCCTGGACCTGCTCTCTTTCAGAGCCACGCTGGACATCGTTGATTTAGATGACAAAGTGCTGGTGGCTGCCTTCGCTGACGGTGCCGTTGTCGACTCTGTTGTCTTGGCCTTTATTGAAGCCTTAGCTGGCTTTGACAAGTCCTCCCAAAAAGTTTCCCTTGTCTGACTATCTGCAGACACACAGAGTTTGGACGGGGTTAGGGACTTTCTCTTCAAAGACGCTCCTTGTGTTAGCAGGCTCACAGTGGAGGATGATGGTGATGACAAACGCCTTTTTCCCCGACTTGGACCCGCATCAGCGGTGAAACCAGCAGAGCTAGCGTCGCAGGGCTTGGGCTTCTCTTGAACCCCTGCACGCGGGGCATCCTCAAAGGATCTGGACCTCAAATCGGAGGGAGAACGCTTCTCACACCAGCCGGTCCTGGGTGAGGCTTGACCCTACCCCGAGGCTGCATCAGAGGCCTTGCTTGACTTGAGCCACACTGACAGTCTGCTGTATCTGACTTTCTTGATTTTCTTCGAGAAACCACGGCACACATCCCATCCCTCCTATTGTGATCAGGATGCAGGCAATACAAGCATTTATGATGTTGATCTTCCACAAAGACGTTTCTTAGACCACACTTTGCGCAGCGTTTGAAGAGGCTGCAGCCTTCGGTCTTCTTCTCAGCCATGCAAACACTTCGAAGTGAAAAATGAGTTGCAATTACTAGTTATCAAGTACTTACCCACTCTAGCACTTGCTCTGCTCTTTTCCCCAGTCTTTGTACTCTTTTTACCACTCTCCCACAGTCTTTAATTAACCCCTTTCTTCACTCAAAATACATTTAGAAAAGGTGAGCACCCAGAGTGATGAGATTGTTAAAAATATGCATATCAGTGTCATTGTGTAGGTTGGCTGAGTACTTGTTTTGTATCAATTACTTCAGGTCGTCTTTTCTATGTGTCCCGGTTTACAATAGCACACTGGATACGAGGAAGTACACAAGCGGGATACTGAAATAAAAGACAACTGAACGCATAGCAATTGTGTCCATACTAAGTTGTCCTGCAAGAACCAGCCCCTCTATGCAGAAGGACTTTGCAATATTCAGAATTGTAACTCGCTCATAAAGAAACATATTTATTTCATCATTCTTTTGGCAATACCTACAGTATGTAACTATGTCTCTTAAAGCCAGGGATGTCATTTGGGGGTCACCAGCATGGGCGTAATTATAGGGGGGTCGGGGGATTTTGTCCCCCCCAACTTTTGTGTCATGCCTTATTGTCCCCCCATATTTTGGGTCGCATTTGTGACCGGCGCCAGCTGCTGAGTTGTCCACAGCAGAAAACGAAACTCAGCTGAGTGAGCTGAGTTTCATTTTCTGCTTCTGTGTGTGCAGCGCTGTGTCGGGCTGGGTCAGTTTGCTTTCCGTACTATTTTTCCTGGTCCCTGGGCTGAGAGGCACATGCGCACTGTGGGATACGGCAGTGGTGGAAACACATCACAATTACCTGCCTGGGGTTGGAGGGTACATTTCACAGGATATGGTCCCCTTTCCTTAGCTATGCACAACAATTCCCTGGGATTGTATGTAGGCCCCCCACCCTCGGCTGGTTCTCCAACATTTGATTCATCTGTTTAGACTGACAGATGGGTTTTAGGAGGAAATTGGACCAACAGACTATGATATGATATGATAGGTTATTTATAACACGCAGGGGGTTCTAAGCGCGGACCCGGGGATCGAACCTGTGCTGCTCTGTGTCGTCTTGCTTGTAAGGCGAGCACGTGGCTAAGCTAGCCTCCCAAGACGTATCACATTGCATGAGTTGATCTCAGTATGTATTTCTGTGCTCTTCTGGCTCCCAGTTGTTGCCATCTGTAAGAATGTATGCTGTTGCTTTGACAAGATATATTACTTTCTGTACGGAACAAAAATCCTAATGTTACTCTGTCTTCCTTGTCTTCTTAGACTTGAAAAAATGCTACCCACCTTCTAGCTAATCAGCTTCCAGTGCCTTTGGTCTGGAAATCGCTTACTTTCAGAGTTTTAAGCCTGGAACTCTGTTGAATTTCGAAAGCAATACATTACTTCAAAATGTTGCTTCCCTGAAACCTACTTGGGGAGCAACAAAGGTGGGTTCTCACGGACTCAGAAAACACAGCATTCGCCCATCAACCTCAATAGCACAACCTCAGGGATTTACCTGGGGCTCCACATGCAGCCACGGGAGCCAAGCACCATCAGCTAAAAATACAATTTAATACAAGGAGCCAATCCCGTGCTCAGCTCACTGACAGACACAACTAAGCATGGCTTGGACATAATGGGATCCGTGGGCAGGCCAGCATTAGTATTAATGCTCACAGGATGCCAGTGTGGGTGTGGGAGTTACAGAATGGAGCTTGAGCGACAGAGAGGTGGTGGATCGGTCAAGAGAGGAGACAGAGAAGTGCATGCAGGAGAGAGGGAGCAAGCAGGAGCTTGGAAAGATCTGGATGTAGTGGAGCAGAGAAGATTGGAGAGGGAGTGCTGGTGAAAAGCAGGAAGCCAGAGGAAAGAGCGAGAGAGAACAAGGGGTCAAGGAACAACACAAGCAGGTGGAGGATCAGAGGGTGGAGCAGGGGAGAAAAAGTTGAGGAGGGGAAAAATAGCCTCTTAAGGAAGATGGTGAACAGCTGGCTGGAGGGGAGCAAGTAGGCAATAAGAGAGATCAAGGAAGAATGTATAAGCAAGTGGTGAGGAAAGGCAAGGGCGTGTTGAAGAAGACCTGACCGTTGTTCGGTGTTGGTGAGCAAAGATGAGAAAGGACAACAGCAGAGAAGAGAATAGCAAGGGGAGTCAGGAGGGAAAGGAAGTACCTACGACAAGAGGTACTGGACTGGTAGAGCGCCTAGCATCCCAATGCTGCCAGAGACTGTGGTAGAGTTTGACAACAGCACCAGGTGGCCTACGCTGTGCCAGCCCCATACCCAGAGAGGTCTACACAATAATCATCAGAGTCTGGAGGCTTGGACTGTGCCCCAGAGGCTGCACAAACCAAATAGGTGCAACTTGCTACCAACAAAAGGGACATCCTGACAGAGACGTTTTTATGGGAGGGCAGAAAGGGGCGTTTGCCCAGGGCCCCCACCTTGGAGGGGGCCCCACACGGCTGCCTGATCTAAATAAGTAAGATTCCCTTGTTCACTAGTCTTAAATAGCACACGTCAGCCTTGATCAATTCATCATGTATTGTTTTCTGCATTCACTCTGGTATACATAGTTTTTGTGTTCCTTGCGGCACAACTCTGTAGCAATAGGCAACAGTGAAATGCATATTGATAAATTGAGTGCCACAATGGTTCAGAAGTTAGCTCAGTGTGTGAAGCACCCATTGCAGAGATATGTGTTCATATGCAAAATTAGAATATCACATTCCAGCAAGGCTGGGTAAGCCTTTCCTATGTCTGATAAACTTGCCTACATATGTACTTGGTTTTGCAGAACAACATCTACTATTATGAGCAATGTACCTGCTCCAGATAGGGGTTGCTATAAAAACTAACATATCATCCGTATGGTGAAGGTCTAGAAATTGGTTTGTTCAGATGGGATGTTGTCAAACCTAGGCAATCGCCTCCAACGATGGCAGAAACTGTTAGGCCAAGAGGTGAATACGTATCCAAATTCAAGACTATGGAACAAGTGTTCATGCTTGTATCCTGGATTTGCCAGCAGACGATACAGTGATCCTGGTGAAATCATTTAATTAATATATCTTACATTACTGTGTTGTCTTCTGTGAGGTTTGCCTTCCTGCATGCTGCTGGTATCGTTTAGCCCATTACTTGGTCTTTCTTCTTATGTAGGCCATTTGGGTGGAAGGGTTGGTAGACAGAAGAGAGGGGCATGGGCATAATTTTAGGTGGGGGGCAGGGGTGTCCCCCCCAACTTTCATGGCGCACCATTTTGTCCCCATTCATTTGGCTTGGGCATCTTTTCTTCAGATGTCATGTCCCCCCCAACATTTTCAGCAAAGTTACTCCACTGGTCGCCAGAGGTCACAACTGCGACCTCTGAGGTCTCCCTTGTGACCTCTGTGTTCACTCTTGCGACCTCTAAAAAAAAAAAAAGCGGATGGGTGTTTGTGTGTAATTCAAGTTCCTGGGCTGTAACCAGCACCATGTGGCTCTTTACTTCTGGAGTGGCTGGCTTACTTGTTCAGGCCCCTTAAAAAAATAAGAAAAATAAGAACAGGAGTGCCACAAGTCTAACAATTTCAGCAGTGACCCTAAATAAGAAAGAATAGGAATATCACATAATTTGTCTTTCTGGAATTCTATACAATAATTGCTAGACTCATTAAAGGTTTATTTCAGGCACACTTCAGGAGGTGAGTCATTGATTTAGTCTGTCTTAAACGCCTCAACTCAGCCTTTCATCCTTCTGAGGTCGATAAATGAGTACAAACACAGGTAGGGTGATATTGGGTGTATATTTTTTCTATATAAAGCGCTTAATCGTAAGAGCTATATAATAACACATCATTATCATTTGGTCATGGACGACTGCTTGCATTCACAGTAATTTGGTAATATGGGCCTATACACACTGATCTTAACAATACATATGGCGATCCATTCTTGTATGAAATGTACATCACATTATAGTGATATCGTAACCATATTTTTCATAGTGTACAATGCTATGTGATGCCACTTCCTGATTTGTCAACGGATGAAAGGTCGTTTTCCATCGCTTCCCACAATATCACTTTGGGGTGAGGTCAAATTACATCACTTCCTGTGATGTCATCAGGGGGTCAAGGGTCGTGTGATGTCACTTCAGCTACCCCATGCATTTTGGTGAAATGACGTCCCTGCTTAAAGCATTCCCCATTTATATGCTTAACATTCGAACCACACTGCGGAAGAACCTCTTTCGTTTCAGTAAAGGCCTGAAGACCCATTCAGAAAAGACTCCTACACCTAAACCAACCCCCCACCTCCCCAGTTCTCTGTTACCCCTCTTGTTAAAGCCTTGCTTGCTCAGGCTGCCCGCTACAGGAACATAATTTCCTCGACTCCAACTGTTGTTTCACTTACTCCAGCTCTCTACGAGTCTTCTCTATGGCGAAGACAGGTTGCCCCTCCTCCATCATACCGCGGGTCATGGCACTGCAATGGCCTGCTCTTCTGGACCCTTCATTTCCTTCTGAACCGAAAGATGCCCTGCAATTACTAGTTAGCAAATACCCACGCTTACACTTGCTCTGCTCTTGTTAATTCTTAATTCTCCCGCTTTCTGCCCTCTTCTACTATCGCCATTTTCACTAGTTCGCCACTCTTCCACCTCTTACACTTATTTCTCCATTCTCCCCGTGTGTCCATTGTTTCTATTTCCCCACTCTTGTCACCCCTTTCCACTCCCCCGCTTTCTCCACTTAACACCTTTCACCACTTATATGCTGTACACCCTTTGCCACTGTCTCCCCTACTAAACTTTTCTACTCCTCATTTATTCACTCTTCCACTAAATTTGCCCTTTCATCCTTTCCACTTTCACACTCACTCTAATTTCAGTTGCTATTACCATTTTCCACTTTCTCCAATCTTTCTCTTTCCCTAATCCCAGTTCATTCCGGGCCATCCTCCCGTGAAGGGTTCAACAAGGCCCTCGACACAGCTACTAGAAGGCCCTTTCAAGCACTTTCTCTTGTCCCAGGGTACCAATGACGGCTTCCCACTTGGAGACTCATGCCTCTGCCTGCTTCTGCACGTGTTGCTTCTCAGCAGCTCAGTCTCGTAGAGATTCGAGTTGGATGTGGCATCGGCCCATTCTCCGTCTCCCTCATTTCCCTTCCCATCCCCTTCTGCGTGGGAGTTATCAAGCTGTTTGCATCCCAAAGGCCCTCACACCTCTCACTTCCCCCTGACTCTGTTGGCTTTGGCCCTTTTCTGTCCCTCTCTCCTCCTGCACACCTCTCCCCTCTCTGTGCCCTCTGTTGGGCTGAATGGCTTTAAAACAGCATTCCCACCGGTTCCAGGTGGGTTTCATGCCAGCTTCAGTAAAGAGGCATCAAGGCACACTGCAGAGGAAATGCACTGCACTGACAGGCCGATTGATCAGGAGGATGTGTTTGACACATGGCCTGAAAGGGTGAATCATGCGTGTTAAAAAATATCATACAATGTAACCAGAAACATATATAATGAACTAACCTGGCTGCCCAAGCGAATGGCATTCTGTACTGACTCAGTCTGCTGCACACCTGCTTGGCAACTTTGTGCACCTTCTGTGATGTCTAGAGAAACAGAAAACAATGTCTTAATCGTACTTCAAAGAAACTCGTTATTGCATTGTGAATCCTATAAACATGTGTCATAAGTGAATGCTGCGTTAATGCATTGCAGTCCTATTAGAACATTTTAAATGCAAACCTTTCTCTAGAAATTGTATTTAGTGTCAATGCCGCACAACTAAAGTGATTGGCGAAAAGGGGATTTTGGTTATTTTCACAGCAAGGGTCCTACATTAAGTATCATTTCTCACTGATCAGATAGTAGTTCAGTGACCAATACAAAAATATTGTGTGTTTTAATAACATTCATGGCAATCATATTGTAGCGGAGCAGCTGTAAACATCTGCAGGAGATCCCCCCCCTACCTCCCCTGTATTGGAGACATGAGACTGTACCATATTTTAGACCAGCCGTTGTGCCAACACCACCGCAAGTGTTTGGAAGAAGGTACCCATTAAGAGTGTTAAGGATTTCAATCAGGCACACACCCAGGCCTCGCCTAGCATTTAGTGCGCAATGAAATATTTATTTATTTCAATTTAGGACAATGTACAAAAGATGTTGTGTTGGATTAAGAGTTGATTTGTTCCTGATTTATTGAAAGGGCCAGGGCAACATGCAAATCAAATGCTTCCCTCAAGGAGAGGCAGACACTGACTTTTGTCTTGGGGTTTTAATGAGCCAGTCTTCAAGATGTGGATATATGTCGACTGCTCTGTATTCTCCTGGATCGTGTGCCCATCAAACATTGAGAAGAAGTCCTTGGTGGTCTGCTACCTTATGTTCAGCTAGCTACCCAGAAAAGTCTCTGCAGTCCCTCCTCTTGCAGCCATGACTGGGAGCCCCTAAATCCCTGGAAGCCTTATTGGATTTGATGGCTGTTACTTTTTTTCAGTAAACGATTTTGTAGTGGGAGTGTCTTTTCCTACTCGTTTCTGTGGTGTCCATCAGTTGACATGTGAAACAGCTGCAAGCCACCAAAGGTGAGGGCTCTCACTGTGCCCTATACATCCTGCAGGAGCTAAATTCCTTTGATCAGGCGCCTGTTCCAGATATCAAGTGAGATGCACAACTATCTCGCGACTGCGTTCACACGGCTTACTACAGATGTATGCATGTCATGGGCGAGAAGCGTTGTATGCACAAACCCAGACAAGAACTTCTCCTTCTTGTCTGGAGCCAGATCTCCAGCAAAAACTGCTATGTCATGCCACAAGCACGCGTTGGAAGCTATAACCAAAAAAGTGATAGGTGTTAGGCTTTGAATAAATATCGAACCACTGGCACTGCTCTGGGCAACCTTCCACACCATCATTTCTTAGCCTGTCTGCGCCATTGCAAAAGGGGTCCAGCCATATACAAATCATTCAGGTACTGCCACCAATGGAAGCAGCCCAGCCCAAACTGCTAGGCCAGGTCCCCTCTGCACAGAAACGCAAGCAACCACAGACATGTTTCGGCCTTGTTGGGCCTCAGCAGTGAGGTGCAGCTTGGTTCCTTATGGCGCAATGAGCAAGGGACGCACGTCAGAGCATGCCCTCTGTGTTGGAAGCTTCCAAGATAGCGTATGTATTCTTCAGTCTCAGGTGCAGCAAACGTATTTTATATATTTGTTTTGCCCAAGGTATCCTGGGCCTCTTGCTCCTTCCCAGTATGGGTAGACATGCTGGAGGTTTAGGAGGGGCCATGCACAAGAGGCAGTGCCGCAAAGACAACAGCTGATTGGGTGAATGGGTCCAATCATAGGCATAATAGGCTTAAACTTGACATCCAGCATTTTTCTGGTTGGGGTGATTGCAGCAGCAGTGTCCAATAGCTTCTCTGCTTTCTTGCGTTCTTCAGCCCATTCAGGTGCACTGGAATGGCAGGTCTTTCTGGCAATCGTGCCAGAACAACCCCTCCCACCACTCGCGCCTCCGCCAGCCTGTCATCAAGCTGTGTAGGCTTGGGGTAGTTAGAAGAGAAATCGAATGATCCCGAGCACAAACGCAGGAATGCTCTGATGGATTCTAAAGGGCCCTGTCATGCACTAGCCCATGTCCCACTCTGAGAGAGGGGTGTGCCATAGCAGGGTGGTCCAGAGAAGAGATCAGAGGGAGGTGCACTGGGTGCCCTAGGGACAGAGGTGTCTGAGGACACGGTGGAGTAAGGATGGGGACGGCAGAGTAAGTGGAGGCTGCTGAGAAAGGCACAGCAATGGTCCAATGGAGCTGACTAGTGTCGAATTGCATAACCTCTCTGGAAATGTCTTTGAAAAAGACCTCATCACCTGATGCATCATAAAGGTGTGCAACCTGTCAAATAAACTCTCCTCCAGGGCTGGAGGACGAGCCCTCTGCCGTGTTAATGTGCTGGCGCCTCACTGGGCGACATCATACACAACAGCATTCTTAGGACTAGAAGAACCCATGAAGGGGTCCAGTAGCCTATATACCATGGAACATGGGAGGAAATGTCCCTCTTTGACTCCACTGAGGGTTCTAGCCCACCCCTGTGCAGATGGCATGTGCTCTCCCTTATACCAGATGTACTTACCCTCCTAATCAAATGAAGTCTATTAAATCACATAAAACTGGGGTTTTCCACAACAATGCATACTGAATATTGCTCTTAGATAGGGCCTTCATAAAACATTTAATATGGAGATAAAACTCTATTAGACAAATAGGCATCTAATATACAAGACCGCCTGATCTTTTGAGTGCAAAATCCACCATTAATTGGCACGTTTTTAAAACAAGAACATACCCAGAGCATAATCCTATCCACACACAAGCACAACCATTTGAGACATGAGGTATTCGAGCCTCATTGCAAGTACAGCGGTGCGGGAAATAAACAGTGGTAATGCACTGGTAACCCATTTACCACTGCATTATCGCACCGCCGTACTACATCTTTGGCAGTGAGGTGAAGGATTTTCCTCCAGCCAACTTTACCGCCCAAATATCGTCAAAATCGGTGGAATTAATTCCGCCGAAATCCGCGTAAATGGGGACTAACACAACTCATTCCACGACCCCTTATGCAACCCTGGCGCATGCTCCCTCTTGGACCTGACCTCAGAGCATGGTTCTGCATGCTTATCATGTTGTCTGTGTTTTTTGTGCGCCCTCAGGCCCACGGGCATGCGGCGCGTTATGAGAATGAAAAATAAATAAATAAATTCTGACATCAGCTGTCTGGCTGGAATAAACCGATACAACACCAGCACTTTCAGGTACATTCAGAACCGCTCCATCAATACTTGAATATATTCTGTTACTATCATCCTTTTGCAGTAATTTCTTTGTAAACATTGTATTACTTTTTCTTCAGTACACACCGTGTTCAATTGTGAAAATGAAGATACACAACACAGAATAAAACCTCCATTGGGACAGGTCAGAAGCACACACGTGAAAGCATTATTTTGTCCGCTGCTATTAAATACCTTGGCCGGGTCCGAATTCTTCATGTAAGGTTCAGCACAGTGAGTGATGCTTCCTTGTAACACCTTTTCCACACGTGCAACAAGGTAGATATCAGGGTGAGGGCTTGTTACTGAAAATATCCCCTGAAAAAAAAATAAAACAAACCAGATCAAACTACTGTCGAATGTCCTTGTATTTTATTATCATTTGCTTCATTGACAGGGTTGTGAGCATTTCCTGAAGTCTTATTTGCATTATTTATTTTTGTATTTTGATAGAGTGCACACCAGGGGCCAGATTACAGAAAGTTTGCGCCAGTGCAAGAGCAAAGTTTGCACGGTATTAGCACTAGGGCAACGTTTGCCCTATTTTTTTTTTAAACAATGGGACACATTCGAAAACTATTGCACCATGACAAATGCTGTTTGTCATTAGTATAGGCACCAGAGCAAAAATGGTCCTCGGCCAAAAAAGATACATTTTCATTGCATTATTGCAACAGGGCAAAGTATGCCCTAGTGCTAAGACGGAATACTATTAGCACTAGGGCAAATTTAGCCCTGGTGAAAAAATGAATTGAAAATGTATTTTCTTTGCACTCCAGCAATTTTTGCACCGGTGCTTATATCATGTCAAACTGCACTTGTCATGGTGCAATAGTTTTCTAATATGTCCCAGTGTTTTTAAAAATAGGGCAAACTTTAGTGTTAATACCGTCCAACCTTTGCACTTGCACTGGTGCAAAGTTTCTGTAATATGGCCTCAGTTGTCCGAAAAGGACAGTGGACTGTACAAATGTAAGAGGGTGGGTCCACAGCATTCAGAACTATCCAGACCATTCAGCTGGTCCCCACTTTGGTCTCCCTTGGCACTCCAATGTGGGTAATGCTGTATTTCTGCATGCAGTAATACTGCACGGGTAATATCACATGCAGTTATGCTTGTGTGTGAGGGTACTTACCACCACACAAAAGCAGGTGGTTGATTACATGTCATGCTGACTCTTCAGATATTACCCATTTCGCAGTCTCATAGGATCCCATGGTGAGATGCCGTATTACCACATGTGGGAATCCTGCATGCGGTTATCTTGCATCCAGTACTGCTTTTAGACACAAGTGTTTTTGCAGAGTTTCGGTTTTGAAACTTAGAATGTGGCCAAGTGGTAAAACATCTGGCATTTCAAACTTTAAAACATCTGGTATTCCAAATTATTGGATGTTTTACCACTACCACCAAACTTGTTCACCATTACCGCATGCATTATAATTGCAGTGCAGGAAGAACCCACATGGTTTAAAGTCATTGAGACACTTTGGTTGTTCTGCATTTTGGAGTCCTATCGGGGATTGCCATAGTACTGTAAGCAGTATTAACACATGGGGCCTCATTACGACCCTGGCGGTAAGGGGTTTACGCCAGCGTTAGCTGCGCCGACCCCTTACCGCCAATTACGAGGTCCCCTAGCGCCATGGTGCTTTTAACACCTGCTCTTAGCAGGTGTTAAAATCCATGGCGCTAAGGGACCATGGAGTTAATTACGCCACCGTAATTTACGGTGGCGTAATTAACGCCTTCCCCACTCCCATTATGCCCTATGGGGCAAAAATGGGAATGGGGAAGGGTAAATGGGGATTGGGGACTTACCGCCCCGCCAAGGTCGGAATGGGGCGGTAAGTCCGCCAACCACCATGGCGTAAACGTAGTTTACGCCATGGTGGTAAAGTCACGGCCCAGGCGGTAACTTACCGCCTGGGTCGTAATGAGGCCCATGCTCTTTTATTGCATGCAGTAATACTTTCGTGTGGAGGAATATTCTCCCACACACAAGCAGGCAGTTTTTTGAGAGTTTCATTTATGAACCTCGTACCCTGGTGGAGCAGTAATACATAAAGGGCCTCATGATGAGTCTGCCGTTGTTACCTCTGTTAATACTGCCAAACTTTTTCGCCATTAGCGCGTGTAGTAGCCATGCTGTAAGTAGAAGGGTCCACATTATTTAGAGTCATCTGGACCCTTCATCTATCCTACTTTGGAGTTTAATAGGACTCCATTGGGGACATGTGGTATAGCCTCACAGAGTAATACCACTTGGTTAATACTGCACGCAGTGACACACTGGGACATATTAGAAAACTATTGCACCATGACAAGTGCAGTTTGGCATAGTATAAGCACCAGTGCAAAAATTGCTGGAGTGCAAAGAAGATACATTTTCAATTCATGTTTTTACCAGGGCTAAATTTGCCCTAGTGCTAATACCATGCCTCTGCTGTTAAGCCTGTTTTAGATCCTGAGGTGCTGGCCAACTATCGCCCGATTTCCCGCCCTCCTTTTTTGATGAAGGTTCTGGAATCCCTTGTTTCTCCCCTCCTATCTAAATTTCTGGAAACCTCCAGTTATTTTGATCCTTTCCAGTCCGGGTTTCGACCCGGGAGAGGGACTGAATCTGTGCTTAATTCAGTACTTGATGACCTGCAGCGCCTGGCAGATCAGAGCAGTCCTGTTGTTAGATCTCTTGGCTGCTTTCGATATGGTTGACCATGCTACCCTGATCTCCCGCATCTCTACGACGGGCCTTTCAGGTCAAGTTATAAATAGGTTTAAGGCCTTTCTGGTCGATAGATCTAAATCCTTGTCCTTGCCCCCCTTCCATTCTGAGGCAGTTCCTTTATTCTGTGGGGTTCCACAGGGCTCTGCACTCTCCCCTATACTGTTCAACATCTACATCAGACCCCTCCTGCGTCTTATTCTATCATACGGGTTCCGTTATTATTCTTACGCGGATGATACCCAAATTCTTGTCCGCCTTGACCTCACTCAGACTGAAACAGTTAGTCGGCTCAAAAGATGCCTTGAGGACCTGGGAGCTTGGATGGGAAGTAACTGGTTCTAGCTGATGACAGTAAGACTGAGGTCTTGGTAGTGGGTACTACATCTCCCCACCTGTTCTGGACCACTGAGTTCTGGCCCTCGTCACTTAGCCCCCTCCCCACCCCCGTTACATTGATTAGAAACCTGGGGGTTAGATTTTCTGCATCCCTTATTATGGATGAGCAAGTGGCAGCGGTATGTAAATCCGGCCATTTCAAGCTCTGCTTTCTCCGTAAGGTTCTTCCTTTTATCCCGGCAGCCTGCCAGGCGCCAGTGGTTGCCGCTTTAGTTTTAAGTGTGCTGGACTACTGCAATTCCCTCTATCTGGACCAGCCCCGATATTTGATCAAGCGACTTCAGCTATTGCAGAATGTGGCAGCCAGAGCAATCCCTCATCCTCCCTTTGGAACACATATGTCTCCTTTACTTAGGAAATTGCACTGGCTTCCAGTGGCAGACAGGATCTCTTTCAAGTCTCTGTGTATGGTACACCAGGCTTTCTACGGCAGTGGTGCAGAATATTTGCAAACTAGGTTCTCGTGCTATGTACCTACTCAAGCCTTGCGCTCTCAATCAGCTCTCCTGGTAGCCGTGCCCCGTTACCAGCATGCTCGTACTGGAGGACGGGGCTTCTCTGTGGCTGCTGCGAAAGCCTGGAATGACCTTTTGTTTGGTCTCCGCAGCACTACTGATCACTTCCTGTTTCAACGTCTACTGAAAACAACTTTATTTAAATACATTCTTGCCTCTGTCAGAACATCCTATCCTGCTATCTAGCGCCAAGATGCCTTAGGGTGTATGTGCGCTCTCTAAGTTCGGTTAACATAACATAACCTTTGTGGTATGACGAGCAGCTAATTATCACATTGACTTGATGGGCCGTAGCCAAGGTGTATCAAAGACTACACCTAGAGATGTTACTTTTAGGTGATTGCTAATCATTAGTGACACAGGAATAAACAGATACAGAGTTTTGACCTTTGCTTTGTGGTGCTCAGTCACAAAAAGAGAAATGTAGGTTTGACTTATTCAGAACAAGCTACCACTCTTTCACCCAGGACTCTACACCGTCAAAGAGCGACTGGGTGCGATTTCAATTATTTGATGGGTTTCCCTTCAGGCTCTGCAGAATCTGTGTGGCGCCCATGTCATTTGGATTCAACACATTGTCTGGTCAAGATATCATAAAGAGGTTTGATGCAAACATTGACCAGGACTGGCGACAGTGAAAATCTCTGGGGGACCCCGCATTCTATGAGTATTTTAATTTTATTTTTATGAATTGTGTATTTATAAAGTGCCTATACAGCAAATGGTGTTTCAAGGTGCAACAAGACACAAAAGGGAGGGGGAGGGGGGAACAGGGATGAAGAATAACAAAAAACGGTTCTACTAGGCCTTGTGACATTTGGATCATGCAAGTGCAGTAACAAGAAGTTCAGAGGAGTGAGGAGGGGGAAATAAATGCAGGTCAGAGAGGAATGCGCACATGCTAAGGTGGGGAAGAAGCGCAGGAGGGAGTGGAGCGTGTGCAAGTCCAGGGGGGGAGAAGGAGTGGGAGAAGAGGGCACCTGGGATAGGCAGGTACTAAGGGGAGGGCAGGTGGACAAGTGCAAGGGGAGTGGAGGGAGCGCAGGGAATGAAGGTCCACATGCTAAGTGCTGGGACGGGGCTCCATTGGGCTCATTAGGGGTGCAGGCCCCATCAGGCTAGTACGTGGGACGGGGGCCCGATAGGGCCAGTGCAGGTTTGGAGTGGCGGTCAGGGGAGACCGAAGTGCTGGGGTAGACTAGGCGAGATGGGCCTGGTGTCCGGTATGACTCAGAAGGAACCAGGTAGCTAGTCAAAAAATGCAGAAGAGGGGGACACTAGCAGGGGAGGGGAGAGAGGGAAGGAGGAAGAGAAAGGGAGGGTCTTGAGAAGCTTCCAGAATTTAAGGAGATCCAGCTCAAGTCTGAGAAGGGCAGGGAGGCCATTCCAGAGGGAAGCTCCTGTGGAAGAGCGAGATATCTACCCCTCACACTCTGCTTGGGAGAACTTCTGATCTGCAAAGAGTTGGAGCTAGTAGACCGAAGGGCCCCTGCAGGGAGGTATTTAGGGAGAGAGAGTTAGATGTAGCAGAGTCCCAGGGCCCAGAAAGCCTTGTGGATGATGCAGAGGGTCTTGCACTTGAGCCTGTGGAGAGATTTTAGGGCTGGAGAGATGCAGTCCCTGGGCTTGAGGCAAAGGATAAGTCTCAAAGTCCTACTCTGGATTAGTTGAAAGGGGACAAAGGAAGGAATTAGGCAGATTGAGGATGAGGCTGCTGCAGTAGTCCAGCCTAGAGAGGGCCAGAGCTCTGGAGACATTGAGTTTCTGGGGGAAATTGTGGAAAGGGAGAATGCATCTGAGGAGGTGCAGCTGAAAGTGGGCCTTCTTGGCAAGGTCTGCGATGTGAGTAGAGCAGGAGAGAGAGGAGTCAAAGATGACACCAAGGTTTTTTCCCTTACGAGAGGGTGAGGGGAGGGGGCCCACGGAGGGCAGCCAGACAGTAGGAGGGAGCTGGGTTTCCAATGAGAAGGATTAAGGCAGAGATTGTTAGCAGCACACAGTACGGAAATAGATTCATGATGATCAAGTTTCACGGTAGAGGATCTGTCATGAAGGAAAGAGACATGCCAATTTTTGCCCAAACTATTTATTTTAATCTCTGGGGGTCATTATGAGTAAACCGGTCCTAGAAATATGCTGGTAAAATGGCTTGTGCTACCGGCTCTGGCATTTATCTCAGATCGGCTTACTCCGAGTCTGCCGGCAGGGGCAGTAAACTACCGGCAGGCTCCACCTGCCAGGAGTTCATGCCCCTACCAGCAGAAAAATCACTGAAGTACCTGCACCATTAGAAACGGTGCCGGTGCTTCAGTAGTTCCCATCCCATGGACTCCCATGGAATGGGAACTTACCGCCGTTGCCAGAACTCATAATATCCCGGTAACACCAGGATATCGGCTGCTGGTAGTGGTAAGGCTAGTCTGTCGGTAACCCGCCAGTAGCAGACTCGTAATGAGGCCCTCTGTATTTAATAACTCTTGCACAACCAAGTGGTCAACTGTATCAATAGCAGACAGCAGACCCACACCATCAGAATGCTGGGCCCACTGGCCTCCACATCACGAAGCAGGGCATAAATGAAAGCAGTTTCTAACCACCGTTAGGCCTTAACTGATTTGCATGTTGCCAAAAAGGTTACATTTTCCAACAGAAAAGGGACATTTGAAATAGGTTTATAACTGGAGCAGATGAAAGGGTCCATTGAGGGCTTATTTATTAATGGTGAGACCCAAGTCTTCTTGGGAGAGTCAGGACAAAACCCCCCTTGAAGGATATGTTCTCAATAGAGGTGATGAGTGGAGCTGAAGCTTGAGAATAGTCCTTGATAACTACAGATGGACCTGCGTCTCCTGGACCAGTAGTCAGCTTCAACTTATGTTCTCAACGGAGACGGGATGAAAGAGACACTTTTGCACTAAACAATGTGGAAGTTGGCTAGTGATGAATTCCTGCATTTGTTCAGCTTTAGAGTCTGGGGATGTTGTAGTCTGCGTGGTGATTGAACTTCAAATTCTACAAATCTGAGCAGAGCTAGATAACTTCAGTTAATCGCACCATGTCTTGGAGGTGGCAAGGCCTACTGGCTGAGCCAAATGAGACAGGATATTAAACAGACTTTTGGTAGAATTGTCCAGAGGGATAATCTGGACATTATAATATGTTTGTTGGAGGCGCTTTGCCAGATTTATATAACGTGCAGGAAATGTTTAAGGTTCAAGTGATTAAGAAGAAGGGTCTTTCGAACATCTTGTTTTATCTCTATGAACTTCAGATTTAAGTTGGCAGAGGCTACAAGAGAGCCAGCTCTTATTTGTAGAATGGGTGACCATAAATTTACATTGCAAAGTGAGTTAATACCAGTTATCAGTGGCAAATTAAAAGAACCAACAAGATCAGTGAGACCAGAATTCAGATAAACATATGGAGTGACGCTGCCTAGGACTGATGAGAGCCTATTTGAACATACATTATTTCTGTCTCAATAAGCCATTGTTTTACATGCTATTCCTGAAACTTCTATAACATTTGATTCCATCAAATTGAAAAACAATAGAAAAGTGATAACTCCAGTCAACCATAAGGCAGTGGAGATCTTTCACAACTATGTTATATGTCACAAGCCAAACAAGAATAAGGCCTTTGCTATGAGTAGGGGATGACCCTGATTGAAGAGCTGGGCATCTAATGCATCATTAAAGCATGAGTTAACCTAAATTTAAAAGTTGATTTCTTATTTTCATTGGAGGAAGACTAAGATCGCGAAAGGCTGCTAAGAAATTGGTAACTAAATTTGGAGGCTGAAGAAGAACAATCCGGTGGCTAGAACAATTTCCCCAAATGGAACCTTTAACACTAAGAAAATATCACGCCCAGCAACGGCGGTGCAGCAACAGATCTGCAAATTCCAAACATAATCTGAATACCAGAGCTACAGAGCCAGTTGGCCTCTCCATGCTGATTGAGGCATTGCCTTCAGGCAGCGCTAATGGAATTAGAGGGCAAGTGTGTGGTTGAAGCTAGGTTTCCGTTATGGCAATAATGATATGTCATTTGCAAAAAGAAAGTCCCTAATTTCCAGGGCATGGCAAGGAAGGGAACATACATTGATAATTGCACTACATATATTCTTATCATCCTCTCCACTAGAGAAGTCAAGGCGTGAACTTAATAGTCTACTCATGCTACAAATAAGAATAGGTTGTGACAGGGAAGGATGCCGGTGCATCCAACTTCCCATTCCCATTCAGCCCTATGGGGCCGAATGTGGATGTGGAGTCCCTCATTATCGGAACCCGCAAATGGGCAATTACCGGGTCCACCAAACTCGGCATGACCCAGTAATTGCCCATTCGCGGGTGCCCGAAAAAAATTGATACCGGCGGCAGCCATGCCTGTACTACAGGCACGGCTACCGCCAGCCTCGTAATGAGGCCCATTGTCTTCAACGTCTGATTGTTAACATCTACTGGCATGAGAAGGTACAAGAGCTCTCCTTATTCTTAAACAAACTGGTGAGTTGCATTAGTGATTGGTGTTGTGCGAATGATGGCGGGCAAGTTTTGCTTGCCGGAGACCTTAATTTAGAAAGTATGATTCAAGCTGCACAAGGGGGCCTTTATGGGTCCGATGAACTTGGAAGACCAAAAAAATCTAGAGCCGCCCAATGGCTGAATAATTTGGATGGACTGGGTCTATGACCCCTCAATGGGGTGGTGCAGGGTGACATCCCTCAAAACCATACTTGGACCAATGGGTCCTCCCGTTCAACCATTGACTATATCTTTGCCTCTGATCGGCCCTTCGAGAGCTGCCACTCTTTGACCATTGAGCCAAACTCGTTCAGCGACCATGCCAGACTTTGAGCCCTATTCACTTTGGATGTACTGGAAACACAAGTAGGTCTTGAGCCATTGGCTAGTTTGGCAACTAATCCTTCAGGCACTCGTTTTGTCTGGAAAGAGTGATTGGCTGACTGAGTGAAAAACACACTGGATGAGGTTCTCAACCATACCACTGAACAATGGAAACTTTGTGCGTTTAATATTAATAACTTTGAGGACTTCATAGAGGGTCTAATTCAAAGTCAGCAAAGTCAAAGGGGTAAAGGCACCCCTCTGCGATAAAAGCAAAATCGACATGTCTATAATAAAGAAGTAGCAGGCAGGAAAAGATCTTTGAGACAAGAGCTCATAATATTGAGACAAAGAGTTGATCTATCAGCCAACTCGTTGGCCAGCTTGGGGAAAAAAGCTTGCCAGCCTTACAGAAACTGACAAAGAAATAATTGCAGTAAGCAAAGCCGAGCAGATGCCAAGTCCATACAATCTTCCCTAATAATAAGAACTCTGCGACCTTCTGGCGATTGCTGAACTGTATTGATCTTCCTGGCTCTATTAACCAGTTGAATGCCGTCTCTGAGAATGATTGGTACGTATATTTTCTTGCAATTTATGCATAGCCTAAACAGTCTGTCTTATTCTCCCTTCTGGAATCAACTGAAAGAATGAATTTAGCGGAATTTAATCCAGAAAATATACTGGACGTCCTGAAGAGGATCAGTACCTCACGTGCTCCTGGCCCAAATGGGCTTTCCAACTTTCTGTTCAAGGCCAATCCTTCTAAATGGGCCACTGTACTGTGCGTCCTATTTAAAGATGTGGTATCCCACAATCGTCTCTCTGCCTCTTTGTCCAAGGCCTACATAGTTGCCATTTTCATACGAGGCTCAAAAACGAGTCCACTAAATTATCGACTAATATCCCCCTCTTGACGCAGACAGCAAGGTGTTCTCTGCTATTCTGCTGTTGCATTTGGAGGACTGGGCTGTGGCGGCTGGAACACTAACTAAATGGCAGACAGGCTTTTGGCAGAATCTTGGTACTAGCTTCAATGGGGCAATTGTAAAGCTTGTTCAGCATCTGGGCTGGGATGGTAAACATAAATCAGTATATATAGCTTCTATTGACCCAATCGCTACTTTTGACGCAGTGGATCACCATCTCCTGGGGCAAATTGTACCAGTGGGGAGTGCCTGCTGGTCTTTTGAGACTCTTGATTGCCATGCATTCGCAGTCAGAAACCCAGGTACGATTGAAATGCGAGGGGGCTTTGTCGTGTTCGATTCCGACTAGTAGGGGGGGGTCAGACAGGGGTACGTGTTTGCTCCTTGTTTGTTCAACCTATATCTATCGGATGTCGGCGAGCATTTGAAATCTGCCACCCTTGCTTCGCCTGCAGTTGATCACTGTATACCTTTTTGGCTGTCATATGCCGATGACTTTCTCTTGTTTGACCTTACACCAGTGGGCTTCCAAAGGCTTTTGAATGCCTTCATAGCATTCACTCAATCTCATGCTCATTCTATTAACCCTGCTAAGTCCAAGATTTTACAATGCTCTAAAGGTATCACAAGAGCAAAGTTTAAGTGGCATATAGGCACAGAACCAATAACGAGAGTCAACACATTGGTATATCTTGGGTTCTTAATCCAGGCCACCCCTGGCTGGACTAAATCGAAAGCTTGTGTGAGCGAACAGACTACTCATTTAGTAAACCAACTGGTATGGGTAGATAGTCGCTATTGAAGATACACACTGCTACCATCTAAAATATTATGAGGGAAAAGTGGTACCACAAATTACATACCGGACAGAAATATACTCACTATCCCTAATGATAACTTTCCCTGTCTTGAAGCTTTGACTTGGCGCAGGGTACTGGGTTTGCCCAACGTTGTTCCTATCAAAGCTATTCGATATGAACTGGGAATCATTTCTTTGTCCGCTCGTGTAGAATGGAAGCAGCTGTCATTAGTGAGGAAAATATTGATGCCTATAAGGGGCTCTCTCTTTGACGATCTAAAAAAAAATACTGGTAAGCAGAAAAAGTACTTGGCTTAGTGAGATCTTTGATGGCTGAACCTCAGTTCTCACTAAAAGCCATAGCTCATTGGAGGAACTTTCTTATAATCCAGAGTGGGTGAAGAAAACTCTGTTTGAGTTGGATACATTGTAACCACTGAAAAGGTACATAGCTACTCCTCTCTCACACATTTAAAATACGAACACAAGAAATTGGGAGTGCTGGCACCCTTCCGGTCAGTATACCCGGCTAGATGGGCTTGTCGTGTCTTCCTTGGTTTCCGTTGGAATCTCTTCTTAACTAAAGAAATCATGTGTAGAAGAGGGTTGATTGTTAGGGATTGGGCAGGGTGTAGGTACCGCAGGAATATGGAAGTTCAGGAAACTGTGAAACACCTATTTATTTTGTGCCCTGTACTGACTGTTTTGGGATCAAAGCTCCTACAAAGGTTTCCACAATGCAAAACCACTGGTGACTCTGATATAATTTGGTCTTCGTGTTTGTCTGGGCATCTGACATCCACTGCAATTGCTGTTGTGACTTTCTTGAGAGCACTGGGGTTGGAGGCGGGGTTAGTATAAGGGGAAAAGTCAAAAAGTATCTCCTCCTGCTTAATTACAAACATACTTGTTGTATCACATTTGCCCAGAGTAAAGGTGTCTATGATGCATGCATGTATCATATTGTTAGGATGCTAGGGGAGTATTGATTAAACAGTTTTTGATGCGTTATCAGAACTTTCCTTTTCATCCTTTTTCTTTTTAATTCTGTTTGCTGCTGTTTTTATTCCTCCCTAGTACTCTGTAATTGCTGTAATGAATTATCTGTTTATTTTTTATCAATGTCTGTTAAGGTTGTTAAAGGTTGACCTGTTTAATCATATAAACAATTAAAAAAATATATATATCCAAGGTAGTATGCATGAACATGGGGTCCCTGAGTTGGGAGAATTGGAAGTTGCAGAGAGTGCAAGCCCATTGAATGTGTCCTCTCCTATTCCAAATCATTTAAATGGATCCAAGCCGACACGAGGGGGCCGCAAGAAAAAATCACGCGCAGATTACTAAGAGAACAAAGGCATCTCCCAGTCAGTGAGACCTTGGAAGAAATTCCATCTGTAATTGACGTCTCACAGCAAGACACCCCCAAATTGCAAACAGATATACCTATGAGAACGAAAGAGAAACTGTGTGACGGCAGTTAGGAAAAGCAAAGAATAAGAAAAAACATACTCTAAAAAAAGCCCCTAAGCAGAATAATAAATTAGATGGCTGGCTAATTCAAAGTAAATCGAGCCATGAACAACCAAGGCTGACAAAGAAGATAGGTAATCAGAAGGAAGAAACGTCAACTTTCCATTAATACATCTGCTGAATTGGAAAAGACTAAGGGAGGCCTATCAGACAATCAAGAGGAGGCTGATAGTATCATAATGAGCGGATTTGAGGCTTCATCGCAAAGAATGGAGGAGATGAAAAACAAAAGGCCTGAGAAAGATTATACAGGATGTTGTTGAACAACATGACAATGGTCCTGTTAATAGGCTAAATATCCTCATGCTGCTACACTTAGTACCCGAACTCTGAGTGATTACATTAAAAAACATAGATTAAGTTGAAATAGTGGACTAGGTCTTTCCTAGGAAGACGCGGGTGTATTTCTATTCTATCAAAGTAGTAGAGTTTATATTGCCTCATCTACCCACATTTATTAAAAAGGGATTTTACCTAAGGCTGACCAATAAAGAAGCATAATCTGCACACTGTAATACTACAGACTGGGCGTGGATTACTCAGGCTCTAGCGCATAGCAAGACTCATAATTAATATTGACCGTGATCGTGTGCATATAGCTTCATGGAACACAAGGGATTTGAAGCATTTATAACAATTCTTGACCTCTCCTCCTTTTCTGAATTTGGACATCATACTTATGCAAGAGACATGGTTAAACCCCCCCCCTTGCTTATCCACGGTTATAGCACGCTTATGGCAGAAGAGACAAAAGGGCCTAGAGATTACCCTATGGGGGTTACAAATTATAAAGAATTCTATTAGATTTGAAATTTGTGTGGATGACAGATAAAATAGCTTATTATATGGCTGTGCACTTGCAAGATGTTGGGGGATGTTAGATTCTCATGTTTAATTAATATAGCCATCCTGGCCGCTTGAAGCAGAGGTTTATCTTGAATGCTATAGATGATCTATTACTGAATTAATGCCAAACACTTGGTAGTGATTGACGGGGACTTTAATGGCCATCGTGGTTTGGATCGATCACTTGATAGTCCCGATCAAATCAGCCAGAGTGAGACCAGAATGGATACAATATATTTAAAGGGAGTCGAATTGGGTTAGGAATTTAATAATTGTATGGTCAGTAAAGGCCTACATTTGGCTAATCATGCCTCTAAAGGCCCTACTGCAATTAATCCCACATGTCAGATGGGAGATAAAGAAGCAGGAATTGATCATTATTTTGTGGACACAGAGGTCTGGGATAGAATTAGGCAGACTCAGGTACTGAGGTCTAAACATAGCGCCCACAATAAACTGAAATTGGCTATTGCTCTGAATACGGAGCGTCCCCAAACTGTCATGAGGGGGGGTCTTTGTCTACCAATGCAAAAGGAAATCGTAATTAAGAGAAGCATAGAACAGTTGAATTGTGGGGTAAAAGAACCTGGATATGTTCCACCCACTCATAAATTGGGGTCTGATAGTTGGATAAACAATTTTGGCGACCTATTAAAAGTGAATTCTTAAAATTCAGATGTGACACTTTCAATAGTGTCATTGCTGGAAAGAAACATCAGTTAAGATATTTAGCGCAGAAAATCCCAAAAAATAGGAGCATACCATTTTCTGAAAAAGCTAAATATATTAGGCATTATAAGAACAAATACAAAAACTTGATGATGGAGTATAAATCATCTAAAGATAAAGACCAGATGTCTTAGATATCATGAGCCGTTAGTGGGTCTATATCATGCACATTCCGCGGACACTGTCGCTATAATTATGTAAAGTTAATGAGCACAGGTAATGGTAAGGGTCTCGTGGCTTGCAGGTGCTTGAACAAAAGCCAAAGGGAAAGAAAAGAAAGCTGTTTCACATGTCTCAAGGGTCCTGAATGGGAGGCTTCCCTCCAGGGGTTGGCCCTAAGAGGAAACAGGATGACTCACTCACAGCTAGACTACAGGGGCTGGAGAGTCATTTCCCCACTGGGAAGCCAGACTGGATGCTTCCAAGCACATCAGGTGGCACTACTTCCTGTGCAGGCCTGTCAAATGGCTTCTTCATTGAGGTTCATGGGTAGATGTGTGCTCTGTGTTCTGGGAGAGTCCCCTTTCCACTGAATGAAGTATTCCACGTTTTGGTATAAGGGTGGGTATGAAACTATCACCTCAAAGCACAGGAAAATGAGGTCACGGTATAGCAAAAGGTAGCTGGACATTATGTAACGGTTATCAAGGGTGGCCCACACACTTGTAACATTCCAGGATTCAGGACTGCAGGGAAGATTGTACCTTGTTAGCTCACCCTGAATGAAGGGTGTCTTGCCAAACTTGGAAGGAGTTTCATCCGGGAATTGATGACCCTAAAAAGGACTGCCTCTGGGATAGGATACTGGACTGGTTACCAGAGTTGTAAAAGCCAACTCCCTAAGTTATCCTTGGGAACAGTAGGGCAGGACCTGGTCATGAGATCTGCCCACCTTGCTCTGAAAAACGTTCTCCAGGACGCAACAATTGTGGCTATGGAAGTGCCAGGGTGCTGAGAGCTCCCGGACCAGTCAATAACACTGAGGGTCTAGGCCAGTGCTTGGACAAACAATGCAGGAGCCAAGGAAGCCTCTTTTGATTAATTTGACCTTAGTCAACCAAGAGAGGGTATGCCCAGACGTGGGTCCCTTGCCCGCTGCGCCATAGTGAACCAAACTGCACCTCACTGAGGAGGCCCAACAAGGCCGAAACATGTCTGGGGTTGCTTGTGTTTCCATGCAGAGGGGACCTGGCCTAGCAGTTCGGGCTGGGCTGCTACCATTGGTAGCAGTAGCTGACTGATTTGCATATGGCTGGACCCCTTTTTCAATGGCGCAGACGGGCTACTAAACGGTGATGTGGAAGGTTGCCCAGAGCATTGCCAGTGGTTCAGATTCATTCCAAACCTTCCACCCATCACTTTTGTGCTTACACTTAGTCAACCAAAACCATTGAGAAAAATAAGCAGTGGAGGAGCTATCCAAAAATCCTGAGCCTGCCTGGAAAAGACGCAACCTTGCTGTGTACTGAAAGGGTATTTCTGCTAGGTTGTCTAGCTTCTCTGCATCGTATGTCAGCAGTTCACCTTCTCCCACTACCCTCTTTTTTTGCTTGAAATTTTCTTTTCACCTCAGGTATATCTAAAGGCAACTTGTCACACTGGAAGATACCTGGTACTTGTGGGTCTTCGCATGTCGGCCACACTCCATCATCAATGTCTTGTTGACACAGGGATGGTGGGAAAGGCCCCACCCCTTGTACCACAGGTGACTTCTTAGGTACCAAAAGAAGGCAGTTGAGGTTTTAAGGAACTCTACGAAGAGAGCACTAATCTTAATGAGCCTGTTACTAGCTCTGCCCCTGCCACCTCTACACAGTACTGACAAGAGAGATGCCATGGGTACCAAGGACGTTGCCAGGGGTACCACCCGGATTCATGTCCATGCTGTTCGGATAGGTAAGGCGCACACCATCTTAGCCCAATCAGAGTATTTGGAAACCCATTTGAGCCACAGGCAAGAAGCCTATCTTCACCATCTGGAGGATCTTGAGAGGTTTCAGTCCAGGTCAGCTTCCTCCTGGTGGTAGGACAGGAGCAGGGTTACGAGTCCCAAAAACCAATCAGAGGGGTGAATTAATTCAAACACTATGGTGGCCAGACAGTCATATTCAAGTTTTGCAGCTTCCATCCATGGCAAACTATCCAGATGTGGATTCAACATCAAAACCAGACATAGGCCCTCATTACGAGTTCGGCCGGTAGCCATGCCGCTATTGGCGGCATGGCTGCCGCCGAAATCGCATCTGTGTCCGGGTCCTCGGAATGAGGACTTACGGGGCCATTCCGAGTTCGGATGGCCCGGTAATTCCTCCCTCAAGGACCCGGACACGATCCTTCCCCATTCCCATCTCAGCCCCCATAGGGCTGAATGGGAATGGGAGAGGGAGCAAACAACGGGCCATAACGAGATGGCCCGTTGTTTTCTCCCTCTTCCCCTCGTGGGACCCCGTAAGCACGCCTGGTTTTCCCAGGCGAGCTTAACGTGTCCCGCGAGGGGACCTCGTAATGTGGCGGAACGGGTTGAACGGCGCTGTCACCTTTTACGGTGCCGTTTAACCCTTTCCGCCAGGGTCGTAATGAGGCCCATACAGTCTTACTGATCGTACCTGATATTGGCCTGCACAACTCCCTGTAAATACAGATGTGGGGATGAGCGTATGCAGCAACATCCATATCCCACATATTTTTGCATGAAAATAGAATGTGTCTGCAGGAGTTTGGACTGGATTCATAAACACAAGGAGATAATAGGCTCATTCCTGGAGTTCTCGCGTGTTGTGCTCCCTGAAGTGGGAATACGGTAGCCACCTCACTGGGTCCCATCACATCCATGGTGCTAGCATGACCCTGAGGAACTTAGGATCCATCATGAGGCAAACCAGTATTTGCGTCCTAGATAAACCCTTGTATTACAGCTTGTAAATGAAAAATCAAACTGGCATTAAAATGAGAGGGCACTGCCCCAGAGCATCAGCTGAGGACTTTCAGCTTTACAATATGTCGATCATTATGTCAAGGGTGATGTTATATCACCAGGTGGTAACCATTGTTTCTGCTGGGAGGTATTGTAGCAGCAACCACAGATTTCAACAACTGTAAATAAAAGGCTATTACATGAAATGACCAGCAGAGCCACATGGTGGGCACATAACTATGGTCTTCTAGGCTGCAGAATCTGCATTTTCATGTCAGGAGGCACAATGGAAACGGGGCGTGTCCCCCAATTCTATTGGCATTGATACCCATTATTAGATCACAGTGTAAGCAGGGTCAGAGTAAACGCCACCTAGAATTATACCAGCCCCCGCGCTTTTATACATTCTACTTCTGGGCAGCATTTACTGTACTGCTGCTTGGAGATGAGACTTCCTCCACAGGAAGGAGGGGCTTATTGTGTGGCCCAGGAGATCCCACACAAGAAGGGGAGCTTAGGCAAGCACTATGCGGGTCCCTCTTTTCCCACCAAGTCATGGGATTTTAGCACTGTACAGAAATGAGTAGTACCGTGAGGTGGGAAAATACTGTCTGCTGAGAAGGAAAGTATTTTTTACCTTGTGTTATTTAATACGTCCCGGTTTGTTTCAGATTACAGAAATAGAAATCCATTAATTAAATGAATCATTGCACAATAGTTGGAGAACTCGACAGAACTGGCATTGAATGTATAGCTAATACTCACCTTTAAAAGACTAACGTTGTGCATTTAAAAAGAGAAACATTATAAGACGGAGTATAGGACAAACACATGCTGGCCTTGCTTGTAGCACCCCAATCTCTGGCCAGTCATTTCAGCTTGTTATTCCCGTTTCCTTAATACAAATAAGGCTGCATTTACTTCTCACAGGCATGGCTTTCCTACGTATGGGTTAACCCCTTGCTGTCTGAATAAAAAACGACATATCATGTTTTTTGGGTGATTTACTTTCACGTGGAACTGTGCTATGTAGTATATATGTAGTTTGTCCTTAAACAAGGAACCCTGGCTAGCAAAGCTAACCAGCTTGTTTATTTACAAGAATTGCGCTACTGGATTTCAATGTTCCTTCCCACCTGTGTGACGCAGCGTAGCCGCGATTCAGGGATTCCGTGAATGACAGCCCCACTAGGGAGCTCTTCACTTGCACCGTCATCAGTTCCAGTTTGTGCTGAGATGGGGGACAGCATTTCACGTACTGATAAAGGATTTAAGTCGACGTGGAAGTCAGCAGATATCTTGCAATTGTTCTTCACATCAAACAGGGCCAAGCTTACAAAAAAAGGCTCAACCTGAAAGACAAAGATACATTTCTATCAGAAGAAGCAACATGCGGTATATCTTATTTTTTCTCTGTGGGATTTATTGTCTATGTATTTTAAGACTCATAAACGTGGTGTATAACAAGGCACATTATAGGAAAAGACATATGCATGCAATAACCAGATAATTGATGAAGGAAGAGCAAAATAGAACCTCATATTTATTTATTTTATTTATTTATTTACATTTTTAAAGAACTCACACAGCCCGTGGGCATCGAGGCGCTGTTACAGGAATATGTCTTAGTTGCGTATTTATAATGTGCTTAATACCCAGAGGTTTCTAAGCGCGGACCCGGTGATCGAACCTGTGTTGCTTCGTGTCCTCTTGTTTCCAAGGCGAATGCGTTGCCGCTGAGCTATCTTAAAATAATGCACATAAACCATTCTACTATTCAGTCAGGATTCGCAAAATTATTTTTTTAGGAGGTTGTATTCATGATGCATGAACAGTACTTCTTGGCTAGCACCCAAATCAATATTTTACCTGTTTCTCATTGCATAATGGGGAAGTAAATATTGCCAGTGGATCTGCACCCGTGGCACTGTCTACTCTAATTCTGCTGTATAGTGTGGGTTCAACTTCATGAAAGTAGTTCAAGTGACCATTACTTGCACAGGTTTTATAGTTGCAGTTTCATGAAGTGATCTAAACTGACCATTACTGGCATAGATACAGTGGGCCTCACCAGGAGTCTGGTGTTATCCCGGCGGTAATACCACTGGGATACCACCAGCACAAATAGTGTTAGCGCTACTCGGTCCGGTGCTAGTAGCGCTGGATCATGAGTAGGGTACATCGCTAAGTTCCCGTTCCCCAGTGGGTCCATTGGACCCAATGTGTTTGGGGTGCACTATTACCGCTGGTGGTAATTGCCCCAGTAGTAATAGCATCAAAAACGGCAAAGAACGGGCAGTAAGGGGACATTTTACCTCCAGCAAAAAGCTGGAGGTAAAACTCCCACTTACCACCCGACTCATGATTGGGCCAACCCTTAAATGTGGCGGTAATAGTTTTACCGCCGCATTTAAGGGCTAAGGCCCAACTCATGATAAGGCCCATAGTGGCCACAGTATGATGAAGTGATTCGTAGTGATCATTGCTGGCGTAGACAGATTGTGGTCGCAGCTGCATGAAGTGATTTATAGTGACCGTTACTGGCATAGATAGGATTGTGGTCAGAGCTCCATGAAGTGATTCACAGTTACCATTATTGACACAGATGGATTGTGGCTGTGGCTTCATGAAGTGATTTACAGTGACCATTACTGGCATAGATAGGTTGTGGCTGCAGCTTTGTGAAGTGATTTACAGTGAGTATTACTGGCATGGATAGATTGTGTCCACACCTTCATAAAATTAATTTACAATGAGCATTCCTGGAATAGATAGAATGTGGTTGCAGCTTCATGGAAGTGACTTCCAATGTGATGTTGGATTATTTTGTGAACACAGGCATCATGAATATTGTGTACATTTCTTCTGTGTTCTATTGGTGATAATATATTTATTGGATTGTTTTCTTCTATTAGCCTAGGGACCCAAGTGTAAATTGTACTGCTTTTGCACCCAATTTTTCACAAACATTGTGCTATAGAATGCACAATTTGAATCCAATATTTTGGAAAAAAAACATGGGTGATAAACACCCCCAGAACTTCTGCACCTTAGTCAGAATCTCTTGTTACGCTTGGTCACTCACGCTGATTGGGAGAGGTTATTGCCATTACACAAAATTATTCACCTGCCACACACAGATTTTTAATGATATGATATGGCATTTATAACGCACCTATACACAAGTGTTTCAAGGCGCGACGGGGCAAAGGAGGGGGAACAGAGGAAAGACAGACAGCGATCTTACTAGGCCCAGTGTCAATCAGATCGCGCAAGTGCATAGGAAGAGGGAAGGGGAAAAGAGCGAGGGGGTAAGGGGAGGGGACAGTGCAGTACATGGGATAAAAGAATAAACAGAGAAATACAAATACAGCCAACTGGGGCAAGTGCAAGGTAAGTGGAGTTATAAGTGCTGGTAGGGGGACTGAAGGGATACAGAGACAGTCACCAAGTGCTGTGGTTGCCATGGAGGCAGTGCAGGTGTGCAACTGGCGGGGCCTGGGCCCGGGATCAGAAGGGTGGCCAGGTAACTAGTGCAATCTCAGTTTCAATTAAGCAGGGGAAAGGGGGAGAGAAAGCAGAAGCAAAGAGGAAGGTTTTAAGGTGCTTCCGGAACCGGAGATGGTCCTCCTCAAGTTTCAGGGAGGCAGGGAGGATGTTCCAGAGAGAGGCCCCCGCCGAAGAGAGAGATCTACCACCAACTCGTTGCTTGGAGAAGCGGCTGACCCTGAGGGAGTTGGAGGTGGATGAGCAAAGGGCTCGAGGAGGAAGATATTTAGGAAGAGACAGTTGAAGGTAATGAGGCCCCAGGTCCCAGAGGGCCTTGTGGACAATGCAGAGGGTTTTGAATTTAATCCTTGCAGCCACTGGGAGCCAGTGCAGAGATTTCAGTCCTGGAGAGATACGATCCCTGGGCTTGAGGCCAAGGACAAGTCTTGCAGTTCTGTTCTGGATGAGTTGCAGAGGGTGGAGAGTAGAGCAGGCAGATTTAGAAAGAGGCTGTTGCAATAGTCCAACCTAGAGAGAACCAGAGCTCTGGAGACTGTGAGCTTCTGGGGGAAGGAGAGAAAAGGAAGAATACCTCTGAGGAGGTGCAGCTGGTAGTGTGACTTCTTAGAGACGTCAGAGATGTGTGGAGAGTGTGGAGTCGAAGATGACCCTGAGGTTTTTAGCCTTGCAGGTGGGGGCAGGAGGATGGCCAAGAGAGGCCAGCCAGAGAGTGGCAGGAAAGAAGGGAGCGGGTGTGCCGATGAGGAGAATCTCAGTTTTACTGGCATTAAGGCAGAGATCATTGGCGGCGCACCACTCCTGGATAGCAGACAGACAGTCAGAAATGAATGAAGGAGAGGAGGTGGCTGAGGGTAGCCTGAAAATGAGCTGAGTGTCATCCGCATAACATTGGAAGTTGGGGCAGAGAGCGGCAATGAGGTGGGCAAGGAGTGCCAGGTATTGGTTGAACAGCCAGAGAGAGAGGTTAGACCCCTGGGGAACAACACAGGTAGAGATAAAGATAGAGGAGAGGAAGGACCCAAGTTGGACCTCGGAGGATCAATCAGAGAGGAAGGAAGCCAGCCACACCAGGGCCTGACCGGTGATTCCCAGGTTATCACAGAGATGGTTGAGCAGGATGGCATGGTTGACTGTGTCAAAGGCAGAAGAGAGATCAAGCAAGATGAGGACCCAGGGGGTGTTGGAATCAAGGTTGGAGAGCAGGTCTTCACAGATGTTCAGGAGAGCAGTTTCCATACTTCTGGCAGCTCTGAAGCCAGACTGATGATCATGAAGACAACCAACAGATTCAGTGTGGAGATTGAGCTGGGAGATGGCCAGCTTTTCGAGGAGTTTGCCCAGGAAAGGGGTTATGGATATTGAGCGATAGTTAACTGGGCAGGATAGGTCAGCAGAGTGTTTCTTAAGAAGAGGGTGCACAAGTGAGTGCTTAAGGGGGGGAGGGAAAACCCCTGTGGCGAAGGAGTGGTTGCAGAAGTCCTCCAGAGCAGGGGCCAAGGTGTCAATATGGTCCTTGATGGTTTTGGAGGAACAGGGCTGGACCTGTTTTGACAAGGCTTTCATAGATCAGACTTGTCTTGAAACGTCTTCTGGGGAGAACTGGGGAAAGGAAGAAAAGGAGGGAGCAGAGGTGGCCGCAGAATGCCAGTGCCTCGGGAGACACCCGCCCCCAACACCAAAAGCTGCCTCTGCCACCTGCTCATGACCAAGTAGTCAGAACTACATGGGTTCATCAAAACATAAAACAAGATTTTGCTGAAGCAAAGAGCAGGTTGGCTGGATGGGGTCCTCTTCAGGAGTGAATGAGCTCTCATTAAGGAGTGATGAAGCCCCATTCAGGTTTGGGTGGATAATGACAGAAAATTAGATCAGGTGAGTTGCATGAAGTATGGCTAAGCATGCTCTTGAACTGCCACTGTTAAGCGCAGGTAGCAGCAGTGTTTTCGATGAATAGGGATAGGGAAATATGCATTCTCTAGGACCAGGGGACACCTTGGGAGGATAGCTCAGGGGCAATGTGCTCGCCTTGGAAGCAAGACGTCACAGAGCACCACAGGTTCGATCCCCAGGTCCGCACTTAACCTCTGGGTATTAAGCACGTTATAAATAACCTATCATATCATATCTTACCAGAAAATCCCCCTTTTGCAGTTGGGATAAAATGTTTTGCAGATTAACCATTCTGAAAGTTTGAGCCTTGAGGAATTCGTTGAGGACCCGAAGGTCTAGGATCGACCTCCAACCTCCTGTTTTCTAATTTACAAGAAAGCACCTGGAGTGTACTCCTTGTCCCCGCTGATGGGAAGGGACTCTTTCAATGGCTCCCTTTGACAGAAGCGACTGAACTTCCTGTAGCAGTAGATGGACATGCTTCTTTGCCTTTTGCAAGGGAGCAATGGTGTCTGACCCTGCTGGATAAGGGATAACATCCATCACCTATGGTGATGGATTTCCACTTTTCGATTAATTGGGAGGGACTCCCCCCACTGGGCTGTAGAAGTTGGGGTGGGGGGGCGGTCGTGCAACAGGTCAGGTTTGCTTGCATGACTAGTTCCTGGTCTGAGACAAACGACAGCGGTGCTAGTTTCCCCGGTACGATTGTGACTTGATCTAGTAATTGTCTGTCGCTTGGTAAGATGGGGACCTGTATGAATCCGACTGTCCTTATTTGTCCTGGAGAAACAGGATTTTCTCGACAGAAAGGAATGATGGCGCTTCTGCAGCGTTGAGAGAGAGTGCAGTTGTCATATCCATTTTGATGGTCGGCAATGTCACATCTACCTTCTTCCCAAAGAGGTTGATCCCATTAAAAGGCATGTTCACCACCTTTGCCTGTATTCTGCTTGAAAGTTGGTGGACTTGAGCCAGCACTGCCTGCGCAGGACAGCGCCATTTCCAAGCAGTCAAAAACCTGTGTCTGCGATGCCAACAGAGGCTGAGATCTTAAGCCGCCTCACCCACACGAAAGAAGGGAGAAGGCTTCCTCCTTTGTTTGGATGTGATGGCTTTCGAGATGACCCTTTTCCTGAAGGCATTCAGATGCTTGCCCTCCTTGTCAGGGGAACGGAGCCAATGGAGGAGGGGTTGGAGAAACGCTTGCGGGCTGCTGCAAACAACACGCTTGCGGGCCGCTGCAAACAACACAGAGTCGGGGGTGGGTTGTGTCCTGAGACATTTTGGGGCTGATTCGGGCACCCTATATATTTTATCAAACCTTTCCTTCTTGGGAGGTGCAGAGGGTGGGTTGGTCATAGTTAACAGACTGTCTTCCCATATGTCTTCCAGCAAAGGGGTTGCCATAATAGACTTCCTAGGCTGTTCATGTCGCTGGTAGAGAATGCTTTATTTCTTCTGCCCTTCTGGGATTAGGCCAAACATTTTCATGGCCCTTGACATAAAACCATGGAAGAAATTGACTTCTTCCGGTGGAGAATCAGGAAGAGGAGCCTCATCTGGTTTACCATCCCCGGGATTAGGTAAATAAAGATTTCTGTGCCTGTAGTTTGCATGGAGGAATTGTCGCCTGCAACATCATCATCCAAACACATATCCAAAAGGTTCTGTACCGGGGCAGATGGTAGGTGGTCACTGAGCGACTGGGGAGGGGGCACCAAGTACAATACTTGGGCCTGGTTGCATTACAGATGGTTGCAGTGCGTGGTGATGCAGTCTGTGTTGCACCTCGGACACCAAGGACTGCAAGGTGGAGAGTATGTCCATGGAGACGTCTGTAGGAGGCTCCGCTCTATGAAGTTTAGCTGCAGGAATGGTAGATGGAAATAACCACGGCAAAGGAACTGTCCTTGGAGGGGGCATGTCCAACATGGGCTCCACTTCCATGTCGTCTTCAAAGAATACTCCTGTGGGGATCTCCAGATCTGAGTCGATGTTTGATTGAGACGAGTTTCCTGCTGCGGAACAGCTGACAAGCTTAGTTTAGCCAGGGTGACCCCTACTGTTAGGGGCAAAGGACACGGGGCCTAGGTAAGGCAGCCAGGGCAGATGGTTGAGCCATTGCAGGTGCTGATAGTGTCAGTATCGACGGAGAATCGTGTTTCACCTTAGTTGTGGATGAAGGCTTGAATGTTGTCGTCGACTGAGTCGATGAGGATGTCGTTAACGGGTTTATGGTCGAAGATTTTCAGATTGTCGTTGGCGGGGTCATGGTCAAAGATTTGTGGCTTGCCGTCTACAGAGTCGTGGATTAAGTCTCATGCATTGTCGTTGATGGGGATGTCAACGGTTCTTTGTCTTGCATCGGTGACGAGGACTTGGTTTGGCCTGTCGAATGAGTTTTCAGTGAAAGCCTGTCACCTTGGAATGCTGATGACAATTTCTATGACAATTTACCTTGAGTCGCCCGACGGGCTTTTGCAGCCGATGATGAGTGCTTATTTGTCAAAGGCACAGAAAATGAAGGAGCTGAGGCTTCTGTGATGAATCCTGCAGAGCCATCACAGAATCGCAGCCTAAAGTCTCCTCAGATGTGGCCAGAGAAAGGCAGATGCTACCTAATCCTAGCCCTGGGGTTGGTGCCAGGGTGAAGGATCACATAGAAGGAGAAGGCTATCAAGGAAATGTGGTGACTCCATCAGGAGGGACGCAGTATGTATCCTCTTCTGAGTATGAAGGTATCTTAATACCTGAGTATTCAATAGCATGTTGCCTCCCCCCAGGGATTATTCAAGGTACCAAGTATGAAATTCCTTTTTGTAAACCTGAACAGGATGAATATAAGGAACAGGAAGATAATGCAAATCCTTTTAGTAGTTATGATTTTCCAGTGGGTTTAGATAAACCTAAGAGGAAATCATTACCTCCTTTAAAACCTTCCCTTAGAATTATGTCCTATAAACCACTCAAACAGAATGGATTCAATGATTTTAAAATGACTAAGAACATTATGGACTTCAAGTCCCATAATGCTCTTAGTACTGAGACGTGGCAGAGGAGTACAGAGTTACTAAACCGTAGTGAGCGGTCTAGTTGTTCTAATGACCCGCACCTGAGTGGGATCTTTAAACATTTAAAGGCCCTTCAGGTGCAGGCCAGTAGAAAGCAGTGGAATCAGCAGAAGACGCAGAAGGAGAAAGCAGAAGTAGAAGCAGCCGCTGTATGAAGTACAGAAAACATGGCAGAGATCGAGGTTTCTGTGAGATTCAGAGGACGTGCAGCAGGAAGCGGTGTGGAGCCCAGCTGTCCCGATGGAGAGATAAGCTCTCCTACTCCTGCATTTCACTCCGGTATGAAGTTTTCCCCGGAATGTGTGGGGAGCATTAGAAGCTCCATTGACGGACCGTGCCGTGCAAGTGTCAGAAGGCTGACCAGAGCTGTCAAAGGCAAAGGAAACCCTGATCCTTGCAGAAGCAGTGAGTCTTGAGGAGACGCCAGGAAAGACCGGTGAGTTTACCTGACATAGGTGACCCCGGGGCACTCCAAGATATATCCTGCCCATACTGCAAATGATCTGACGTAGGAAGGACTGTGGCTTTCTTCCTGGAGTCTCAGTGAAGTAAAAACAAGTGCAAAAATAATCATCTCCAAAGGGACCACGAGTGTTGAATGAGAATCCTTGAGAAATACAGTCGTGGAGTCACTGAAACTACATAAAGTTCTTGAGATGTATCTATGTTAACAAAGAAACTTGCTTCACAAGCTTGTGACAAATTGACCTCTGCCCTGCAGGGGTACAAGGAAGATTAGAGGATAAAAGGCGCTCTCAGCCCTCACACTTCTACGAACCAAGGGCCAATACAATCATAAAGGTAAAACAGGCACAGTCAAGAGTTGCACCTCTTTTGCCTTTTGTGGAAGTGTGGGGAGAGGGAAGGCTATACTCTTAAGAGAGGTGTGAATTTAGCAGCCCAAACAGTGAAGTATAACAGTCCAAAATAAAAGAATGTTTAATCACGGTGCCATAAAAATGCCAACTTTAGGGGCGTGGCCTGGAGGGCCAGCGATGAGGCAGCTCCATTGATGGCCTCCGCATGGGTCTGCGGCTAAAAGTTGATTTCTCCCGATTCCTGCTATGCCTGCCATGAACGCCGCCAGATTGAGGCAGCGCACCATTGCCTGCAATCTGGGAGCTTAATGCCCCTGGGTTCGCCATAAACGCGGCGAAAGAAACATTCCTCTGGCAGCCGGTGCCGTATCCAAGATGGCGGCCGCTCCTCTTCCTTCCTGGCACACTTGAGGGGGGCGCTGATGGTTCCTGCTCCCGCCTGCCTGCCAGCTACACTTCATTCTGGAGCAGCTCGTAGGATCCTAGCCTGCGCCCCGCCATTGGACCGCGCCCGAAGCCTCGGTGAGCCCGCCATCAGCATGATCTGTGTGCCAGTCCCCCGGGGCTGCCTGGAGGCCTGAGGTGAGGAGCTGGGGGTGGCCTAGCCTTCTGAGGCTCGCAACACCTGCCCCCCCGGCGGCCCACCAATCCACACAAACCCACGCTGTTCCCCGGAGTGTGATGCTTTCCCTGCTTTCCTGGGGTGCCCCGGCCTACCTCTTCGCCAGCCGGGGAGAACCTGCTCCCGCAGCCACATCCTGGACCCCGTCGCAGAGGGCCGCCTGGAGCCCCGTGGCCATTACGGCGACCCAGACCGCTTCCTGAAGGCCTAAAATTCCTCCCACCTCCTGGGGCACTCCGGCCCACTCCACCCCCAATCGCTCTCACCATTTTGGATCCTGCGCCACGTGGATTTGGGGCCGGCCCCCCAGAAGGTGCCCCTAATCCCAAAGCCATGTCCCGAGCGCCGAAGTCCACCAAATCGGCTGATATTTCCATCATGCTACAGGCCGCGGATAAAGGAAAGAAAGCAGATTCCTCCAAACTTACACTCACAAAGCCACCGACGACATGGGGACACTCGCAACAAAAGAAGACCTCCAGGCCTTCATGTCGGACATCAAGTCAGAATTTAGAACCTGCATGACGGAACTCACTGCTAAACTGGAACAAACTGACCAAAGGGTCGGGAGCATAGAGCAGAGGATGGGGGAGGCTGAAGACCTGGCCACAGATCACTCTAACTCGTTATCAGCTCTACAACGTACCATCCAGATGCTAACAGAGGGGACCGAAATTCTTGAGTTCAAACAGGAAGACATGGAAAACCGCTCCCGCTGCAACAACCTGCGCCTCTGAGGGGTACCTACCTCGGTTTCTGATAAGGAGCTCCCCGGGTATGTAAGCACTTTCTTCCAGTCCCTCCTGCCGGATATCGACGATACCGAACTCCTACTTGATCGGACCCATAGGTTGCGTCCTCGCCGGGGAGTGGATTCCGACTCCCCTCCAGACGTAATTACAAGGATCCATTTTTACACCTCTAAGGAGGCCATCACAGCAATAGGCCAATCAAAGGAGGAGCTCTCCTTCCAGGGCGTCCCACTACAGATCTTCCAGGACCTCTCCCCTCTGACTCTGTAGAAACACAGGATGCTTCACCCGCTTTCGCTATTCCTCCGAGGCCAGCCGATTTGCTACCAGTGGCTCTTCCACATGGCGCTACAATTCTCCTACAAAGGCACCTCGATGACGCAGCATCTATTCTACGTTCGGACTCCCCCGGGACCTCAGATCCATCCCTCCCGGACGGAACCAGCCCGGCCCCGAACTCCAGCTCCCCAAGGCCAAATCGGGCCCCTTGGTCAAGGGTGCAGAGAAACCACAAACCCAAATGACATGCGTGGATGCCTGCACAGGACACATAGCACTGGAACCACTTGAGCCATTCGAGCTCGCCGCGGACCCTATGCGGTCCATACCCTCCTCCAAGGTGGATGACACCTCTTTACCCTTGGAGAATTTCCCAACCATGTTGGTTCTGTCGGATGACAGCCTGGGCAGCCAGGGGCCATGCCGATAGTTTAAAATCGGCCCCCTTGGTTGCAGTTTGGACCTCCCGTTGGAGGCAGTTGTTGAACGCTCATATCTCCCATTGGAGACCAGTCTTAAAACCCTCAACCACAGGAGAACCTGAAATAGCTATGCTCTCACAGCCATGGCTGATTTAACCCTCCACCAGTCCTCCCCCCACTACCAAGCAAACTCTTTGAGCCAGCCGCCACATCTGAAACTCAAGTTCACCACCTTGAACGTCAGGGGCTTGAACTCCCCCCCAAAGAGGAAATCCATTCTGCAGAGGCTACAGGACGATGGGACCTCAATCGCTTTCCTGCAAGAAACAGAATTAATCCCATCGTGCTTCTCTCGTTTGCGAAGCAGACTCTTTCCGCTACAATTCTTTGCTTCCAATGGAACTAAGAAGGGAGGCACCGCTATTCTATTCACGAAAGACCTGAAGCCCCAGATCCTGGACTTGCTACGATGTCAGGATGGTCGCTTTATCACAATAAAATGCATTGTCTTGGGCCAGCTCTACACCCTCATATCGGCCTACGCCCCGAACAAACACCATGAAGGCTTCTACCAAGACCTAGAAGACTCCCTCCTCCCATTCATCCAGGGGCAAGTCATCATGGGAGGGGACTTCAACGGGGTCTCGGACCCCCTCAAGGGCAGATCCCACCCCCCGACATCCAGAGATTCGAAGTTGGCCACTGGCCTGCTCCATCTGTTCCGCAAGCTGAACATTGCGGATTCCTGGAGGGTATTGTCCCCAGAAGAGAAAGATTTCACTTTCTACTTGTACGTGCATCCACCTTCGCCAGGATCGACCTACTCCTGACCTCCCCCCAGATCCTGACCTTCACGGACGATGTGGTGATTGGCCCCCGGATCCTCTCGGACCATGCTCCAGTCACCCTGACCCTGCTGTCTCACGACCCGGATCCCCCCCTCACCGCCAGTGGAGTCTATATGATCCTATTCTGGGAGAGATGGCAATGAGAGACTCAATCGCCAGGGCAATAAAAAACTTCTTTGCAGAAAACCGGGATGAGGATACTTCCCCGGCCAACACCTGGGATGCCATGAAGGCAGTGCTCAGAGGGGAACTGATCGCCCAAGGCGCCTCATTCCACAAAAGAAGGCAGGTGACCCGTGCTGCCCTGGAAGCCGAGGTCCGTGAAGCTGAAGCTATTCACAAAAGAAAGGGCTGGGCCCAAAAATCTTATAGGGTCCTGCAAATGGCAAGGAAGAAGCTTGAAGCGCATTACGCTGAGGCTACTGCAAACCTATTAACTAGAATCAAGCAATGGTATTACGTTCATAACAATAAGGCCAACAAATTGCTGGTTAATAAGCTGGCCAGGGAGAAGAGCAGGAATTCCATCCTGAGCCTCCGCGACCCGCGGGGGCGATCCACTATGCGGACCACGAGAAATTACGCCTGGCGTCCGTCCACCACTCAAAAGTAATGACGGCAGCCCCGAGAGATTCGGCCGAGCAGCGTGCGTACATCCAAGGGGCGGCACTCCCACACCTGACCTCAGCGGCCAGGGAAGAGCTTGAAGTGCCTATTGCAACTGAGGAAGTGGAGGCTGCTATCAAAAGCCTGAAATCTAGAGCCCCAGGTCTGGACGGTTTTTCCACCCGCTTCTGCAAACTCTTCTGGCCCCAACTGGTGGCCCCCCTGGCTTGTCTCTTCAACTCATTCGCGGCCTCTGGAACGGTCACTCCAGTGATGCAGGAATCCATCACAGTCCTCATCCTTAAGCCTGGAAAGGACCCCCAAGAAATCAGTTTGTATAGACCATCTCTCTGCTGAATCTGGATGCGAATATATATTTGAAGATCCTGGCAATCGTCTTGCACCTATCCCTCCGAGCATCATAGACCCAGACCAGACTGGGTTTATAAGTCACAGGCCGATGAAAGATAACATTCGCAGAGCACTGAACCTAATAGAGATCGACAACCGGGACTCTCAGCAATTGGCCCGACTGGCGCTGGACGCAACCAAGGCCTTCGATAAGGTGGACTGGTCTTACCTACGCCTCACTCTGGAGGCCTTTAGCTTTGGTCCGACCTTCGGGAAAATGGACTTCGCGAACTACCAAGCCCCTAAGACTAGGCTGAGGGTCAACGGCCGCCTATCGGATCCAATCCACCTCACATGCGGGATGAGGCAGGGATGCCCACTGGCCCTGCTGCTATTTGCTCTGGCCATGGAGCCGCTGGCCCTACGGATTTGCAAAAGCCCCCGGATCAGTGGCCCGAGGGTCGGCTCCGAACAACATAAAGTGGCCCTCTATGCAGACGATGTCCTGTTGACCATCACGAACATTGAAAGCTCCATGAGGGAGGCCCTGACTGAAATCCACGACTTCGGGAGGGTATCGGGGTTCGCCATTATTTTTCAAAAGTCAACGGCAATCGGAGTGGACCTGACCCCAGCCGAACGAGAGACCTTAGAGGAACGAGGCCCATTCCAATGGAGCACTCACTCGATCCCATACCTAGGGGTCCAGATTCCCTCAATCCCAGCGAAAATCTATCAGGCTAACTTTCCGCCGCTTTTCGAGGAATTGGAGAAGGACTTGGCCCGCTGGCAATCGCAAGAAATCTCCCTGTTGGGCCGCATCACAACATGTAAAATGAACCTTCTCTCCCGTTTCCTCTACGCCTGCGCCTCCCTCCCAGCCCTAATTCCGCTTCCCCCCCTACAGCGGCTCCAAAGAAAGATGGTCACCTTCATCTGGAAGGGGAAGAAAGCACGCATCCCGCAAAGATCGATGATGGCCAGCACGAGACTGGGTGGATTGGGGGTGCCCGACCTCCAAAAATACCAAATTGCAGCACAGCTGGCCCACCTTCATGCATGGGGGCTTGCCACAGGGTGGCCGAAATGGGTGGACATTGAGCAATCCTGCCTTCCTCTCCCCCTCCGCTTCCTCGCGTTTCTCCCCACCGCCCTATGCCGGAGCTGGCCGGGAGTCCTGACGGCCATGAAACAGTCAATAAAGGCTTGGGAGTGGGCCCGCAGACATCGTGACGTCCCTGGAGATCTGATGGCACTCTCTCCAATCTTCCTCAACCCAGCGTTCCCCCCAGAGCCTGTCCAAGGAACTTTAAGAATTGGGTCGCGGGAGGCCTTGAAACCCTGGGGAAACTTTTCGATGAGGACTCCCCCTAACCTTTGAACGCTGTAAATCAGCATTCCAACTAGCGGAGACGGATAGATACTCCTATGCCCAACTCAGGCACTGGTGCTGCCACCCTCAGACCCGGGCAGCGGCCACAAGACCCCTTACTTCACTAGAGCTAACAGTGAGCGACCTGCCGGCCCAGGGTAAGATCTCAACTCTCTATAAGCTGCTACAAGAGGACCCCTTTCGTTCCAGGCCCTCCTATATGTCTCAATGGGAGGCGGACCTTGGGCACGCCATAGAAGACCACGCGTGGGTGGACATTTGGTCCAGAACACGCACAGCATCCCGCTGCGTCACCAACTAAGAGTGCGCCCATAAACTGCTCCTGCGATGGTATTATCCCCCCCTCCGCCTCCATCACTTCCAACGGGCCCTGGACCCTCACTGCTGGTGCCTCTGTGGCCTCTCAGGATCATACTTTCATATGTGGTGGACCTGCCCCAGAGTAAAGGACTTCTGGACTCATTGCCTAGCCACTATAAAGGACGTCACCCAGGTGGCCATTCCACTCACGCCTGAGAAAGTCCTCCTGGGGATCCCGCTACCAGACGTATACCCGAGATCGGGGAGGAGAGCGGCCCTGTATCACAGTTCTTGCTGGCAGCCAAAATCACGGTGGCCCGCACTTGAAAATCCGCAGATGGTCCCTTGATGACCCTCTGCTGGATCAAACTCTGGGACATCCTGATCGCTGAGAAGGTCACGGCAGCTAAAGCAGGACTGCTCCACCGACTCATGGACATTTGGGCTCCGGTGCTGGACTATGACCAGAACTTTCCGGCCCTGACATTTAAACCACACCTGATTGCAAGAGCCCTTCATTCTATGGACGATCCGTCGCCACTACTGGACCAGGCCGACTAGGCCCGGGTGCAGTGCTCACTGAGGGACTTAAAGGAGAGGGGGAGGGGGGTTTTGTGCCTTATATGCCTTGAGATGCTTTAAGTACTGTGAATGTATATCCTCCTGTGTGTTGAGTTATAAATAAACACATTTTTAAAAAATGCCAACTTTAATCAAACACACCATGTACAATAATAACTAACTGGAAAACACTCCCCAAAACCCACACCTGAGGAAAGAACATAGAATAAGCAAAGTTAGTAGATGCACCACTTTGAGTAATGAATCATGGGTAAAAGGCAAGCAAAAGCAACAATGTTCTTGAAAGTGTATAAGCACATGTGAGCAAGAAAAGGTTCAAAGTGCCCTAACCAGTCTCTAGGGCCCAGAAATGGACCAGGTTGCAGAAATCAGTCAATAGTACCTTTGATGGTTTAACCATGTTGAACCAGGCTTCTCAGCGCTGATCATGGTGTCTGATCGGTTCGAGGGTACAGCAGTCACAATGGCCCAGCGGCAAACTGGTGCTGAGTCAGGGTCGAATGGAAGGTGGCTGTAGTCTCAAATTGTCTGCAGTTCGCATTGTGCGGTCTGCAGGTTCAGTCAGCGATCGCACCTCAAAGGTGGTGAGCTGGTAACAGGATGCGCAGGTGAGTGGATTCTATGCAGAGGTCACTGTTCGGGGAACACTGTTCGGGTCTGGTCCATTGACTTACAGGAAGCAGAGATGAAGGATCTAGTGTTTCAGATGGTGGATCGGCAAAGCAGCAGCATATCATGGTTCAATCCGAGGCAACCACATGCTTTTGCTGGCATGGTGTGGAGGTGAACAGAGTCGAAGAGCGAAGAGAGGTTCAGACAATAATGGACACCAAAGGGCAGCGTCGGAGGGTCCTACTAGATTACTCGGCATCGAGCGTGCATAAGTCACACCTTGGAGTGGGTTGACATCAACAACTAGGGCCTTGGCTGTTCTGGTTTCAAAGTCCTGTGAGGCCCACTCCAGGGTCTCAAGGATCAATGTTAGTCCCTTTCTCAGGCTTCCCTACACATTGGAGTCTTGCACACACCTTCAGGGAACCTGCTACATGATGAGGTTCTACCTAAAAGGGTGGCTTGCTGAGAGGCAGCAGCGTTCACCCCCAATGGAACCTGATGATGGTTAGGGGACAGCATTGGTGTCTGCCTTGGAACACCTGCCTTCATCTCACAACTGGATGAATTTAGAGAGGTCTGCTTTAAGGCGATTCCCAAGATGATTCAAAGAAGTGGTGGGAGACCCCTTCTTTTATATGCAAAATTCCCCTGGTGATTGGACTAAAGCTTTGCTGCTTAGGGGTCCAATCCCTGCTCTTAAAATGTGTGGACTTTGCCCTTCTAATGTCACACTCAAAGTGCTTTGCTCTAGGGGAAGTGGGGGAACAAGTCAAGAGGAAGCCAGGAAGAGAGAATCAAGATGGCAGAACCCCCCCAAAACTGTACAAATCCCTCTCTGGCTACACTAACCATTGACCAGTTTTGTCGCTCTAGAGCTCTGGGATATGCAAGCTCCACAATGACAGCCAGATTGTGGAACTCTGTGCCATCTGAACTGCATGTTATTAGTGATCTTTATATATTTAGGAGGCAAATTAAAACATATTTATTCTAAACATCAATTGAATCTGTCCACTTAGATGTTCTCGATGGTTTTATCTTGATTGTAGGATCCCCCACTGTTCTTTCTTTATTCATTATTTATTATTGCCTGCGCACTTAGATACCTGGTGGGGTGGTCATGCCACACACATCTTCCAGGATGGAGGACCAACAACAATAACTAACCCTGCCCCCTTTCCTTATGAATAAGATAAGAGGCCTTTAGAAATGCAGCCACGTGGTGTGAGGGCTGGCTCTCTGTGAATGGGTGTGCCACTTGGTTTCTGTTCCCAGGCCACCATCCTGCGGAGGGGCTGTCCTGGGGGAAGGGAGTTACCTGCCCTTACAAAAGAACAAAGAGAAGCACTCCTCCAAGGCTACAGTCCTGTCAGGGGACGTGGTGTGTCTTGTCTGCTGACATGTATGAAATCAATTTACTGTGGCTGAGAGAGGCTGGCCACCATACTCTAACTCAGGTATGGCTTATATTTACTTTTTGGTGGGCCACCAGGACAGGATTCCATAGTAATGCAGTTTTTGGAACAGGCGTGCATTTCTTAAATGCAGTCCCTGCACTGCGGACACTTGGCTGCTGTCCCTGCAGCTGATAAGAAGGCACCTGTGACCTCAGAACCTGCCCTGCGCCACACTGATAGAGCAGGTGCTGCAAATAAGGATACTGATGCAGCAGAGAACAGGTACACACTATGCTTTTGGCATGGAGCTTATGACAGCAGACTCTGAGTAGCAGATTTCCCTGTCAGAGATGGAATTACCTGTATCATTGTATTATTTTATAAAAATGTTAAAAAGCCAGAGCTTTCACATGTTTGCCAGATGGCAATTCTTCACAAAGCTACTTCCAAATGTAAAGGTAGGTTTCCCCAAAAATACCATCCTCTACTCTTCATTGCAACTGGATCAAACCATTGGCACTGCACTTTCCAAAGCTCTGACTTGTTAAGTACTTGCTTTTTAACACTCTTGGTTTTCTAATCCTGTCCAAAAAGCTGCATGCTGTAATTGACCCTTGGAATAGACCTACGCTTCATTTCTCAAGCCGTAAAACCCTAGTGGACAGTTAAGAATACTTTTTAACCCTGGTGCGGCATTATTGATTATTTTCCCTCCCTATTTCTAACCCCAATTATTAAATAGTTTCTGGTTTGTATGTTATCATAGCTATTAAACATTTCCATTTCTGGACTTTTCCATTTTAATCTTTTAACGTTTGTGCATTGTTCTATTAGTGTCTGACATCCTTCAGAAACCTCTGCAAGGTTTGGCCTTAAGTTCAGCTACTGCAACCGAAAGGAGAGCATCAGTATTTTAAAGTCTCTTTGGCCCGTCTCTGTTTGTCATTAGCTAAATTAAGCAGTCGTCAAAGCTCAGTTATAGCATCTTAACCCTCTCAAAATATAGCCCCTTGGAAGTGATGGAGTATGATGCGAAGGTACATAGCACCCCCTCCAACAGTCTACTCTGTTTTTCAATGTGCCTTTGGTCCTATGTGATATTACCAAATCAAATTTTACCAAATCAAATTTCACCCGTAAAAGAAAAATACAAATTTTTTAATTATTTTATTTGGGGAGTACCCTGCCCAAACCCCCCGTTTCCCTACATGTGTAAGGCCGCCCTGAGCCCCCCACCCGACCCCTTTCAACCCCTTATCCCCATCCCATATCTATTTGTTTTTCGGTATTCTTTCAGTAGAATTTGATGCAGTATTTTATTTTCGGTATCATCACTTGATACCTGCCTTTCAATATCTTGTGAGTTTTATTGCAGCAAATGTATTGGGCAGAAAGGAAAGAAGTCATGCAGAATTAATCTAACAACGGATGAAAATCTAAAAGTTGTGATAAAAAAGAATCCGGATTCTTTTAGCTTAACACGGAGCGCATGTGCTCTGTATTCATTAAGCATTAACTAGAAGCTAAATCTGTACAGGGCAAGTCTTCCCATTGCATTCATAACATCAACACTTGATCAGATCAGTTTTTTTTTAAAAACATAACAATCCATAACTCATGTTCTTATAGGTTTACCCAAGGAGGACACCGTTGGGTGTGAGAGGAGGGGGGGAGATATCGACAAACACTTCAAACTTCGAAGAAACAATTCTGATCTAGTTTTCTTTGTGTAAAATGAACTTATATCAAAGACGGCATTTCTTTTGAAAGGGTGTCGATTTTATTAGGTTTGTGTTGTTCAAGCCTTTGTTAATACTTGCTTTAAAAAATATCAACATTATTGTGTCTTCTTCATGTTTTTATTTTTCTGACACTACAGTGGAGTGAGTCCTAAACTTCGTTTTTTTAACATTTAACATTTTATTTTAATATATTTTTGGATTTACTGCCCCCTTGTGTACATTTCTGGCATAGCGCTTTGCCTTTCGTTTTTTGTTTGTTTTTCTCGTCTCTTTTTTTGCAGTTCAGATTATGTTATCATAATTTTATTTGTTTCAGTGTTTTATGCTCCCTTTATCTTATTTTTTTTCAAAATTACATAATTCCCTTTCTGATAGGTTCGAGCTGATGGGAATGCTATTATTGTTTTTATTGCCTGTTCTCTAGGATCATTATTTAAATACTGGGTATCAAGTACGTAATACAAATACAGTAGAAAACCTCACACCCAACAAAATCATTTGATTTCTCTGTTTCCGATCTGAGCTGTAAGCCTGTGCAGCATTTCTTAATGAGCAATAGTTTGCAATAACATACACATATTTCTAAAGAACTTGTAAAAATGAAAAATCAAAATGCTTACATTTTTTAGAGCTCCATCTGGTCCGCAACACAGACTGAACAGCAGGTCGTGACAGTTCACAATGAAACGGCGACAGCACTTCTCTTCAAACGGTTTAATGTCTGGTTCAATTCCTGAAAAGTCCAGCCTCTAGAAAGAAATTTGAATAATGAATAATTAAATTAATACTATGTAATAGCCTTCATTTGCTGAAACTGAACAGAAGATGTATTATCTAGAAACTGGTTGACTGTGTGCAGAGGCGCGAGGAGATATAAAGACAGGAACGTGTTTCATTGTGTTATCCTGTAGTGTTTCCATGGGTCTTCGCGCGCTCTTTTTACTGGTCAACAAAATACTCACTGTCATGGACAAAAGTGTTCACTGCCCATGAGCCACACAGCTCATATTGCTGGTGTTGGAGTCAGGCGGGCTATGGTTCAGCCGCTCTCATGTACTGTTTGAGGGGTCCTGCATTGTGCAGACTCGGGGCACACAGGAATTTGAAAGAACCCTTGGGTGGCTTGGTGCAAGCAAATGTGCGGACAAACTGCACAATAAGTCGCTTGTGAGTGTGAATCTGTAGTCGCACACCAACAAGTACCCTTTATGAATGTATGGGTTGCTCATGAGTGTCATTTTGGTCTTTTTATTTGTGGTAACGTGTGGAAATGAAGGACACTCGTGGTAGGTGATATATGCTGTATTGTCAACACAGACCCTGAGCCCAGCGGGACTCCACCAGCATGCACCTAAACTCTTAACCACAGAACATAGAGCGCCCTTCACAAGTAAACAAGCTAAACACCTTGTGGAACCATGATGTACATTCCACCCATAAGGTTCCACATCATCTGACTCACAATGTAACACTTCTCCTCCCCTAGGGCTCCAATACATCAAAACCCACAAACACTCATACACTACGCACCCGCCCCACACACGCACATACACTACGCACCCCCACACACACTCCGCACCCCACCACACACAATCAACACCCGTCCAAGCATTCAAAACATAATCCTTGAACTTAGAAGGCATCCTCTTTTCCCGCACCGGGTAACTACTATCCCTTCTCAACCCCTCTCCCCCACCCAGCGGCATAGTTGGCACCACTCCTTCTTCTACAACAACCGGAGCCTCAGTGGGCTGTCTCTCAAAAGAAACAGTTCTGGCCACAGGGAGGGCTCTGGACCCTCTGGTCCAAGGGGAAACTCTGGAACCTGCATCGACCCCGTTATTGTTTCTCTCTCACCCACCAACATATGTGAAATGCTTTCCTAATCAGGCCTGCCGGGAGTGTTCGTAGTATGCCCCATTATGGACTGTTCCTTCTCAACCACCACGGCTCTTCTCTTACTCCATCTGCATAAAAACACTAGTAGCCTTGGCCACATACCAGGGATTCTTTATCTGCACTCGATCTCCTAACGACACCGGTAAGGGTTTCCTGGCACTAAGATGTTTTCTGACCTTTTCCTGCCTTGTACAAACTCGCTCCAGTACCTCCTGCATGTCAACTTCAGAATGTGCACCACCACCCAGAGCAGACACCCTCAACTTTGTGCCTGCCTTTCTGCCACGCATCATCTCGAAAGGAGAGCAATCCCGTCAACGCAGATGGCGTGTACCTGTAAGCCTTGAGAGCTTCTGACAAAACACTCCACCAACATAGACCATCGGCTACAGCTAATTGAATGGCACCTTAACAAACCTGTTCATTCTTTCGACAAGACCATTTGCTGCCGGGTTGTACAAAGTGGTTTTATGATGCAGTATCCCTAAGCTGTTCATAAATTCCTGCATATGTCCTGACACAAATTGCACCCCATTGTCAGTGACAATACTTGTCGGAACGCCTTCTCTGTCGAACACCTTCTTTAAGAAATCCACAACCTTCTCTGACGTGACACTTTCCAAAACTGTTGCCTCGACCCATCTCGAAGTATAGTCCATGAGAACCACAATCAATCTAAAATCACCACCCAAAATGTCCATGGGATGCATGATGTCAACTGCAACTTTCGTCCACACCACATCAGGAATTTCCACTGGATGCACAGGCTGGGGTTTAGGCACTTTACTTTTGTCACTTGTGGCACATGCTACACATTCTTTCACCTCCACCTCCACATCACTGTCCATGAGCTGTTTTTTAATAGTGTGTTTTTTAATAGAATGTTATTATGTTTGTTTTTAGAAAATATACGCTCACATATCCTGAAGAAGACATACAGTTTTGGTCTGGAGAACATCTATCAGACCCGGTTGAAGTCGAAACTATTGTTACAGTGGAAGTCCTTCATAAATGAGAGAATTACATATGGGGACACCTATAGTCGATAATGTTTATAATGTGGACATTTATCAGTGAACACTATTTGTTTTGTTATGAATATATTGTATTCGAATACGTTTATATGCAAACTTTAAGTTCCTTGAATAATTAATTTTTTTAGATTTGAATGGGATGTATGCAGTATGAATGAGTGCTTTTTTGAAATTAGAATTTATATTTGTACACTTTTTACAATTATGATAAAATGAAATAAAATAATGAATCAATTCTTTCAGCACTAGTCTCCATTTCACCAGTCTTTTCCTCTTATCTGGCACTATATTTGTTCTATTTGTAATTGCTTTACCTCAAAGTGCCAGTGCTATAGAGGTACCCACCTTTGGGCTTGGTTGATGTGAAATTATCCCCACAGCCGAAAGTAAAAATATTAGGGGTAACTCTTCACCAACTATTGAATATGAGGGCCAACGTGGGCAGCCTAGGCTCGGCAGCTGTCTACTATGTGAATCTGCTTGCACACCTGAAACCTTTCATCACTCAGGATAACGCCAAAACTATTGTGAGAGTGTTCATTTGCTCTAAAATAGATTACTGTAGTAGCACCCTGGTGGGCCTCTGTAAAACAGTCATTAATAGACTCCAGGTCTTTCAGAATGAAGCGGTCCGAGTGGTCATTGGACTCTCCCGCTGTGACCATGTTTCGGTGCCAAGGCGGGCTCTGCATTGGCTCCCGGTGGAAGCACGAATTTGCTTCCACCTTTTGGTCATTACATATAAATGCAGATCCAGCCTTCTGCCCCTCTACTTGTGAAACCTCATCCTTTAAAAGGTCAACAGCAGATCCCTCCGGTCCAATAACCAGAATCTGCTGGCCACACCCAGATGTAGAACGAATAAGGTGGAAAATGAGCCTTGTTTGCTGCAGCCCCGAGGGCATGAAGCTTGCTCCCTCCCGAGCTGCGCAGTCTGACTTCTCAGAATCTTTTTTTTTTTTAAACTGAAAACATGGCTGTTTTCGTTATTTGTCCTAATGTTGTTTTGCGCCTCTCTCATCTGACCAGTGCTCTGTTTTGACTTTTCCTCTTTGTGTTTTTTGTCCTGTATGCGCCCTAACGCCTAAGGGTCTATATGATATGATATGATATGATATTTTATTTATATCGCGCTCATACACAAGTGTTTCAGAGCGCGACCAAGCAAAGGGAGGGGAACAAGGGAGAATAAAAACAACGTCTTATTAGGCCCCGTGACATCAAGAACACGCAAGTGCATGGAAAAGGGGAAGAGCCAGGAAGGGGGAGAAGTGGAAAAGTCCGATACAAGGAGAGAACGGAATAAATAATAAGTGCAATAAATAAATACATGCAATAAATAAATAAAGGCAGAGGCACTTGCGTGATTTGTCAAAAATGGGGGACTGTATGGGTACAGACACAGATCCCAGTGCAAAGGGTGGCTCGGAGGCAGTGCAGGAGGGAGAGCAGGTACCTGTGTCCGAGGGTGGCCAGGAGAATGGTGCGAAGAGAGAAAACAGATCAGCAGGGGAGAAGAGGGGCAAAGGCAGAAGCGAAGAGGAAGGTCGTGAGGAGCTTCTGGCACCGGGAATGGTTCTCCTCAAGTTTCAAAGTGGCCAGGAGGCTGTTCCAAAGCGAGGCCCCTGCCGAAGACAGGGATCTGCCCCCAGCTCGTTTCTTTGAAAAATGACTGACCCTGAGGGAGTTGGAAGTAGAGGAGCGAAGGGCTGGAGAGGGAAGGTATTTACTATGGCTGCACTATATAAATGTAATAAAGTAAAAGTAAAGGGTATAATACACATCATGGTTACTCATTAGGTGGCCCTCTAGATGTTTTGGACTACAACTACCATGAGTCTTCTCCATTCACTATGCTGGTTAGAGCTAATTGGAGTTGAAGCCCAAAACACCTGGAGGGCCACATATTGAATTGCCAGGTTAGAGACTATATCATGCACAAGCAGTAGGTCGTTTGAAGTTCGTTTCAGTATAACGAGTAATAATGCGTGAAGATGTTGAACAGCTCAATGTAAAAGCATAATATATGACTATCTAATGGAGACTGGTTACTTTATCCCGATGAGGTCCTCTACAGGCCACATAGAGGATCTGGCCTATTTTATATATTGATTAAAACATGTATAAAGGGTGCTGATGCAAAAAAGGTAGCAGGTGCCCCTCTCTCGAAAGAACAAGGCCTGATAACCTGTTCAGTGGTTATTAACCACATTGAGAGTTTGCAGCCATTGCTTTTTGCTCACTGTACCTTCACAGATGGGAAATATCCATTTGCATATCAGTCTTTGTCCCGCCCACAAGGGCAGTCCAGCACCAAAATGCTATGGCAATTCCTCTCTGAACAAGAGTACCATCAGTAACCCCATACACGTATTTCAGCCTTGTTGGGCATCATCAGTGAGGTGAAGCTGAGCCTCTCTAAGCACATTGAGCAGGGAGTCCACGTCTGGTTGCCCCCAGGTAACCTAGGATGACCAACCCCAAGTTCCTTTAAAAAATACAAAAAAGGTAGCCGGCGCCCCTCTCTCGAAAGAACAAGGCATGATAACCTGTTCAGTGGTTATTAACCACATTGAGAGTTCGCAGCCATTGCTTTTTGCTCACTGTACCTTCACAGATGGGAAATAACCATTTGCATATCAGTCTTTGTCCCGCCCACACGGGCAGTCCAGCACCGAAATGCTATGGCAATTCCTCTCTGAACAAGAGTACCATCAGCAACCCCATACACGTGTTTCAGCCTTGTTGGGCATCATCAGTGAGGTGAAGCTGAGCCTCTCTAAGCACAGTGAGCAGGGAGTCCACGTCTGGTTGCCCCCAGGTAACCATGTGGGCGGGACAAAGACTGATATGCAAATGGATATTTTCCATCTGTGAAAGGTACAGTGAGCAAAAAGAATGTGCTGCAAACTCTCATCTCAGAAAAGGTTATCATGCCATGTTCTTTCTGGAGAGGAGCGCCTGCTACCTTTTTAAAAATATTTGCAAGGAACTTGGGGTTGGTCACCCTGAGTTACCTGGGGGCAACCAGACGTGGTCTCCCTGCTCACTGTGCTTCATCTCACTGATGAGGCCCAACAAGGCTGAAACACGTGTATGGGGTTGCTGTTGGTACTCTTGTTCAGAGAGGAATTGCCATAGCATTTAGGTGCTGGACTGCCCGTGTGGGCGGGACAAAGACTGATATGCAAATGGTTAATTCCCATCTGTGAAGGTACAGTGAGCAAAAAGCAATGGCTGCGAACTCTCAATGTGGTTAATAACCACTGAACAGGTTATCATGCCTTGTTCTTTCGAGAGAGGGGCGCCGGCTACCTTTTTTGTATTTTTTAAAGGAACTTGGGGTTGGTCATCCTAGGTTACCTGGGGGCAACCAGACGTGGACTCCCTGCTCACTGTGCTCGGAGAGGCACAGCTTCATCTCACTGATGAGGCCCAACAAGGCTGAAACACGTGTATGGGGTTGCTGTTGGTACTCTTGTTCAGAGAGGAATTGCCATAGCATTTCAGTGCTGGACTGCCCATGTGGGCGGGACAAAGACTGATATGCAAATGGCTATTTCCCATCTGTGAAAGGTACAGTGAGCAAAAAGCGTGTGCTGCAAACTCTCATCTCAGAACAGGTTATCATGCCATGTTCTCTCTGGAGAGGAGCGCCTGCTACATTTTTTAAAATAAAGGGTGCAGATGGCAACAAATGCATAAGAGCACTGTACTATATAAACACATACAAATTATAAAACGTTTTAAAACAGTCATGCTATTGAAACAATCACATCATAATGAAACGACAAAAACGTAAACAAAAGAGCCCGAAATATGAATAAGCAGCGTTTCAATGGCAGGATTTTAAAGCCTTTTGGAATTTCAGGTAATATGATGTCAGGCGAATTTCAAGTGGAAGAGCATTCCAACCAGCAAGAGCAGCACTAGAAAACGATATGTTCAGCGAAGTTGAATGTTTATACCTGGGGACTGAAGGCATAAAGAGTCAAGGCTACGGCGACATCAAGAGCCACCAGAAACCCTTAGTTTTTAGACAAATGACAAGGAGTCTGAAGATGGATGGCTTTGTAAACAATACAAATTGATTCAAAAGAAATTCGAAACTCATGTGGAAAAGAGTTTTTCAAATTGGTATTATTATGTGATCACATTTTCTGGATCCAAATATTAAACGGGCAGTCGAATTAAAAAAAGCGTTCATTGGAGCCAGTGAAGATTGAGGCAGGCCTATTCAAAGGGAATTACCCACACTGCTACGCATATGTCCATGCACCACACACACTCAAACTGCAGTACACTGAATGACAAGTTCTGGAGTTGAATGGGTCATTTTGTGGTAATGTTCCAGGCCATGGTTGGAGGGTTGAGACAGAGAGAAATGAAGGGGTGGGAGGCTTTTGAAAAAAAGCAAATAGGTTCACATCACTGGGAAGTGAGAAAGAGAAAATACTGGGCCTTGGTTAAACGGAGGAGTAATCGGATAAGAGATAAAAGATGAGCAGTGGAAAGGGATGAAAGGGGGAGGCGCCCTTTTAGGGTAAGCTGAAAAGATAGGAAAAGATGACTAGGGCAAACATGCCTTGTGTTTGCATAAAAGGTTTGTGCACGCGTCGGGCGTGGCGGATGGAAATGTGAGAAGGCTAAAACACCAAAAGAAGTGGCCAAGAGAATGGGTTGGATGGATACCTGGTGTTATGAATGCACTCAAATAGCAGAGGCTGAGTGTGGGGTTTGGCTCATTCCACGTGATGGATGGCCATTAGATGGACTGACAGTGCTTTAAGCAAATCCTTGATGACAGATTGATATATCACACTTAATTATGACACTATTTTTAATACACAGAAAAGAATAAATGAGACATTGGATCTTTGTTCTAAAGAGGGAATGTCTTTACTTGTGGAATGTGACTAGCTGCGGTCATCTTTGAGTATTGCACCTGCCTACCAAGCACTTTTTTTACTCAAATCACACAAGACATTCACACACCTCCTGTGAGACTGACAGTCATTGGGGTACTGGTTGGATAACAGAAACTATTTACACTACCTAAGCCCTCTTCGCTATGATGTTCTATTGTATATGTGTTATGCCATGAGTATATTAAAACAATTCAGCGACTTTCAATGGAAAGAACATCAACAGCTTGTGAACCTTGAAGCTGCATCCCTATATACATTAACAGATCATATATCATTCAAAAAAGCCATTGAAATCTTACAAGCAGAGAAATAAGTTTGACTACAAAACAATATTTTTTATTATTGATGGTGATTATTTCAAACAAATAAAGGGAGTCACAGTGAGAGCTAATTATGCCTGTCTTTGACAAATTTGCTACAGATACTTTTCGCAAAAATATAAACTAAACCCAGATATAGCAAGGGAATTGAGACAAGTTTCAAAGTGGTGTCACTATATAGCCTTAACCAGAAACCTCTTCAAATTTCAAGATCAGTTTTTTCAGCAGATTTAAAGTACTGCCATGGCCCCTAATCTCACAAATCTATATGTCAACATGTTTAAATGTACTACCATTTTTACTGATATTAATCTTTATATAACAACATCCATACGTGGCTTTGTTATATAAAGATTAATATCATGTGGTCAGCAGTGGATTTTGACCACAAATGTGTGGTATGGCTCAACAGCCAGAATAGTTTCCTCAAATTCAGTTATTCTACTCGTTCAGTTGACGTGAATTGTTCAAGACATTAATGTATGTCACTCCACAGGCTTGTTATTGATTCGCCACTAAGACAAGCCTACTGATAAAAACGGCACGGCTTACTTAGATACCAGAGTGATCATGCTAGGCATGTAAAAAACAATCTCTCATTTGGACAATGTCTTCATTTAAGGAACAGCAGCACTCCATAATCTTTTAAATGTGAAGCCAAACATCTAAGTGACACATTTCAGAATTGAGGGTACCCGAGTAGACTGGTTAAACGGTCCATGAAGCGAGCCTTTAACAACAATCGGGAAGCCTTATTAGACGAACATATGACTAAAGAGCACCCATCCCGAGGTCAGTGTTTGTGGATTTGTCCTATAAAATCACGTCCATAATTAACAAAAATTTGAAATGATATTTCAAGAAAATTGAATCTTTACCATTCATTGTGTACAAAAAAAGCCCTAACATTAGGAATTTGGTTATTCATAATGACATACAGTTTGGCCTTGAAAAGCTGCGTACCAATATGGAAATATGGGGTTTGGATCCCATTATTGGCCATCATAGTTGTGATTCATGTTCAGTGTGTGAGCTGATTATGAATACAAATTCTGTTGATTTGGGTTTGACAAATGTGTGGAATCTGAAAGATTTCACTAATTCTAATACAGCCAATGTTGTATATTTGATGAAATGTCCTTGCGATTTGTCATTAATAGGCAAAACCAAGCACACATTTAAGACACAAATCATCGAACATAAAAGCTGTCTTAGAAACCACATTGAAGGTGAAACATTTTATCCCTATGGGACATCCCTACACCGACTTAAGATGGGTCATTTTAATGAAGATCAAAGGTCCCAATCAAGACGCAATTTACCACAAATTATTGCATCATGAAAAAAAACTGATTTTCCTGATGAGCAGCCACCTTGTTGGGCTCAATGACAATGAATGGCACCACTCCTGGTGTCCATGCGTTCAGCTTTTACCTCTATGACCACAATTATCAGTATGCAGTATTTTGTATAATTTCATCTTTCATTGTATACTGCTCCAGCTCTGGTTGCTCTTACGACTTTAATGATCAGTATGTTGCACAATTTCATCATTCACTGTGTTTTGCACAGGGACTTGGCTAGTAGGATTTCGATGACAAGCTCGTTGTGTTCTTTGTGAGGTACCTCTGATCCTTACATGCCAGTGGGCAGTGGTAAGCGATGTGGGTTTCCATTTGGAGGTAGTGTGCATACATTATTTTGTGTGCATGTCCTATGTTTACCTGTTAAGTATGCATAATTCGCACATACCTTGGGATGGGGACACTGTGCCCGCCGTACTGTATCCCTGTACAGCTTTTCACACAGTGAGGTCCACCTTGTTTGTGCTATCCCACTCAAATATTCACAAGTGTTTTTCCTATAACATTTTTTATTTATTTACCTTTTGGTTTAGTCCTGAGGGACTGATGCACCTTACATGGAGCTTTTCAGAAATCATTGAGTTGATTAGTGCATGTTTATGTTAAACTTGATGGCCTAAGTCTTGGTTCGGACACTGCCACTAAGATCCCGGTTTCCTTGACATAATGAGCTTACTTTAAGACGCGACACATGACACATCATTACAGCAACGTGTACGTCCCCGTGATCCTCCAAGATGTTTTATACTTCCGTCCTTGGCAACTCACGTTTCGCGTCTATCGTGTCTTGCATGATGGTTGTGGAGAGTACAAAGCTTTGATTTGGTGAGTTATAATCTTGCGCCTGGTGGTATGTTAATTCGAACACTTGTGCTAACATTCTTTTTAATACAATATATTTATTTTCTAATTTGTTTTGTGATGATGTTATTTATAGCATACCCATGTCAGTTGTTAGACTGACCTTTGTGCCATTGAACCTCTGTGCAGCTGTGCAGCTGAGTTTACACGACACGGCATCAAAAACTATGTAATTTAGGTGTTGTTTATTTTGACACACACCTATCAGCATGTGTTGTACTGTATTGCTTTGTTCGGGTGATGGCTTTCTGCACACTGTGCCCTATTTCACTATCTCCATCCGGGAAGCCGTTTGTGTTTTTTAGTGACAACTGGTGCTTATGGATTGGTTTTCCACTCTTGGTGTGATCTCTACGGGGTTTGTAGCAGTGTTCCCCTCCTCTCTGTCATGTACTTTAGTCGTTGTCTATTGTGTTGGCGATTCATTACTAAGGTCGCCCTTGCTCCCATTTATTTAGATTGGCTGCTTGTGAGGCTTCTTTGGATCCCGTAGACTTGACACCTTGGATGTGTCCCTGCATTCAACGCGTGTTTGACCAGCTTTAATTCATCATTCAAGGACAGGAATAGTTTGGTATTTGAAGGTGTTGCTTTTGTAATTTTTCCCATTGATGTGACTTAATAATATATCATTCTTTTTTGGATATCTAGGACCCTACAGTAATTATGTTTCTTTTGGTTTTGTTTTCAGTTATGTGATGACCCCAGTATTGCTGTGTCTTGGGACAATGCTAATATTTGTGTCCTGTCCCAATATATGTAACCATCATCTTTGAAGATCATGTTTACATTTTACATGGTGACATCACACCTGGTAGAAGTTCTTATCTGAGGATCAAGAGGACTGTAATTATTGGTGTTTAACCCTGATGAATCTCCGGTATTGAGTTTTGCTGGACAGAAACATGTTGGGTTCATGCCCTCATGTGTTTGTGGCAGTCCAATGCATACATTATCAAGTACAGAGTACTTCTAATACCATACACTAGGGGTTAGATAGAGGTACTTTCATACATATACATAACAGTCTACACAACAGTCTACATAACAGTCTTCACAAGACGACTAGTTCTCCTCTATGACAGTTTGGACACTTCCTCCTTTTCTGACAAATTGGGTGTATCATACGCTTGTCATTAGATGTTTTTAGGTGATACATGTTTAGGGATTATTCACTTGTTTACATGTATGTTCATTGTTAATTGTTCTTATGTATATGAATACACATGTTTTAATTTGCTTTCTGTGTGTGGGGTACTCGTTGATGATGATTTGCTTTTCATGTATGCCTTTTATTTAGGTTGTCATTATATATACTACAACTTCATGCTTTGGCCAGGCAAAGTGACATAACGTCTTGGTTATTGCAAGAGATTAAATGAGAATAATTTCCAGATCAAAATAACATTAACATACAGCAACCAATCTTTCTTTTTTAGACCTAGATACTGTTATACATACAGCAATGGCTTTGAAATAATCAACAAACGAGGCTAAACTATATGCAACTTCGAACATGGTGTGTTCATTGGGGCAAGCACAATCGCAGCATGGATGTGAATTACTTAAAAGAAGTGAGCACACTCAAGAAGAGATTCATGCAGAGGGGTGTGAGGGGTCAGCAATGAGAGACGGACATAAGGTTCTTGTATTCTTAAGTAAAGACATGTTTATTAAACAAAAATGGGTTGTAAAAATGCCTCCTTAGCCCTATTCGAATAAGGAACTTCACTACCTAGAAACTAAAACTAATCTGTGTCAGGATGCAAGTAACAGAAAAGCCGTCCTTGTGTCCAAAACAACTTATCCTGACCCTCACACATAAACAAACAACAAAGGGTGCAAGGAAATGTCTTTAACCTGATGCTAGAAAAAGTGTTTGAAACCAAAAGTGCAAGAATAACTCCAACCAAAATGTTGTCCAAGGTAAAGACCGTTGGATACAGAAGATGGTTAACTTCCCCTGGATTCCTAAACAGAATGGCAAAATCTAACAGTACCTTGGTGTCTGTAATGGACTCACAAGGTTCTTGTTCAACGGATGAGTTCTGCTCAAGCAAACAGGTCTGTATCCGTTTTTCAGTAAAGACTCTTGTATCTTGGTACATTATCTGGTATACTCCCCTGCCAGGTATCCCTATACAACCTCCAGCTGCCTGGTGTACCTGCCTGCTAGGACATATCCTTAAGGTTTCCAGATCCCCTGGTGTTATCTCCTGCCAGGAATCTTTGTACAGCTTCAACTGCCTGATTTACTCACCTGCCAGGACTTCTTATATGTTTCTCTGTTCTTAGATGTATCACAATAGTATATATCATGCGCTGTTTGGTATATCTATTTATGGTAATATGTTTTCAAATGTACTTGCTCAAAACTTCTCCCCCTTATTGACATCTCATGCTTCTGTATTTGATTAGGGGTTCCCTTATACTTTGTATTGTCTGCATTCAAGCATTCTTCTTATGACACCTTGCCTTTGTACTGTGTCATGGCTGCATTCAAACAAACGTTGCCTTTGTATATGTTCTGCATCAAACATTCTTCTTATTGTTTGTTTGTTTGTTTGTTTGTTTATTACATTTATAAAGCGCACCAGACCCAGGAGTAGCAGGGCGCATAAAGGATATGCGAAGCTTACAAGTGTTGCATATAATACAGACAATAAATGGCCAGTAACATTACACAGGAAGTAATAAAATATACAGGCTTACAATACGAGGAAGGCAGTTATTTACATCTTAGTAGCTATAGGTATGCACAATTAGCAAGTATACAATCTAACAGCAAGACGCGCTAGTGTCTCCCAGTTACAGAGGGGAGCTCATTTTCAGTCATTATTGAGTGTTGAATGTGTACTTTGCCTTGACCACACTCAAACCAACTTTGCTTTTGTATATTTCCTGCATTAGCAAACTTGTACTATTCAATTACTTGTGGTTACGGTTGTCGGAATGCCCCAGGGCCCCCAGCTGCTTTGGGCAAACTCACCAGTCTTTTCCATCATCTCCCACGGTGACTGCACCACTCCATTTTGACTTCTTTCTCTGCTTTCCAGGTTGGAGTGTGTGGATGCTTCCGCAGCACCTGAGGCGGCTCTGTGGTCACACACCAGCTCTCCTGCTCGGCCCTGAAGGAAATCTCCTGCCTTGTCCAGTGGCTGTACCTCCAGGAGCTCCTGCACTGCTCCCCGTTTCTCAGCATCTCTCTCACTGCCTTGGCAGCCTTCTCTGCTCTGCAAGACTTCTGGGTGTACCTCATGCTGCAGAGCTCCCGCGTGGATGGAAACGTCCCCTTCTACACTACTCACTGCACTTCTCCTCTCCCTAATGTGGTTACCATATTTAAATGTTCCGTTCATCACAGGTTTGGAAAAACAGCTAGCCCGCATGTTGTATCTTGTGTTTCTGTCACTGTGCATAGACTTCCTTGTCCTCCTCCTCGTCCCAGTACCTGAGCGGTTATGGGATTTGAAGTCCATAACTATCTTTGAGCTTTTAACTCTGGGGTGGTTTTTCACAAGTATTTCACAAAAAAGGTACATCCAGAACAAAAGGTGTTACGGGTGAGTTATGTGTGATAGGGTGAAAGGTGGTGGCCTGACTAGAATGACAATAAGCCATTAAGAATTTAGGAACCAGAGGGTCTTACTCATGGGAAAGGGGGGAACACTGTGACATCTCCAACAAACTCATTACATCTCCCCGGTAGTTGTCTCCTCCCTTATGTAACTGACCCCAAGATCAGGATCAGCTAGCGGCTGCCGTCCCCTGGCCACAAAGGATGGGGTCACTGCCAGGGAATCTGTGATGGCTCCATTGGATTCATCACAGTGTGTATGATATTGGATCAGTAAATCTAGCCATAACAAAGCCTCAAACATGATCATGAAAATAACCAACCAATTCCAAAATTAAAATCAACAGTTAATACATTTCCAAGTATTGTGACATTTACTTCGCAAAATATAAAAGACAATTCAAATGGCCTATGTCTTGGTAGGGTTTTGTGTTACTACATTGATGTTAATCCATCCATCATTTTCAAAATGAAACACACTTTGAGGACCGTCTTTCTCGACTACTCAAATGCCTTGAACGTTGGCATTCCAGAGTATAGGTTAGATTGTCTGCAAACATTTAATTATTTACAGGCACCCAAATCACGCCCTGTCTCCAACTTTCTCGCATCTCTTCACTGCCAGCATATTCTTCTGAGCATACAGTTTAAAATCCTCATATTACTTTTTAAGTGCATTCACATAAAAGCCGCCTAGTAGTCAGTGGACAAAATATGTCTATCTGAACCACGATAGTGTTTATGGTAGCTGAATAATGAGCAGGTACCTGTTGACAAGACTAGAAGAGACCTCATATTAGCTGTAGCTTGGCTTCGGCTTTAGAATGCCTAAACTGGCAGTATTCAAAGCCTTACGTCTTTTACAGTATTTTGAAAACCTCTGCAATCCTTTCTTTGTTCCTGATCTGATCCCGTTGCAGAACCCTCTATTGCCGTGTTGGGCTTCTTTCCTATACACTGTGCTACTCTTCCTCAGATGTACACCTAGATGTCATCTTTTCTGCCTGGTTCGTGTGGTATAACACAATCAACATCAAAATCAATCTCAACACCAACATTTAAACACAGTCATAAACTTTGGCTTAAACCACAACAACCAGGTTTCCACAAATGTGACAGTTGTACTAAGTATCCAAGTGCAATGAATAACAGACCAACTTATGTGGGTACATTAAATCATGTCATAAACATTAACCAATGTATTAATTGCAAAATGATCTATGTTGCATACATCATAGAGTGTGTAGGTACCATCTTCTATGTTGGGAGCACTAACCGTCAATTACGCGCAGGAATGCATGAACCTTTTTGAGCAATTAAGTTCCAGCATGAACAATACCCACTGGCATCCCATTGCAAATCTGCACTAATAAATTATACAATCCGAAAACTGAAATTCTTCAACATTGGAGAGCACTCAACAACAGCAAAGAAGTGCAGCTAACAAACTAATTACGTGGGAATGTGAAACAAGAAGACATTTCTCTTTAAGAACAATTGATTTTGGTTTAAATAGGTATCATGCACCTCATTACGAGTACAGCAGTATGGTAAAAATGGTGATAAATTAGTGACACTGGAATTACCAAATCTTTTTCCACACCGCCATGCTACGAGTTTTGGAGTTGTGTTTGATGTGAAATGGAGGGAAATCCTCCACTTCCCATGCAAACATCACAAGATTTACCGTGACAGAATTACCACTCATGGTAAATCTGAAATACATCCTTTGGGAGACCTATAGACTACAAAAAGATAGATTTACACTTCCTTGCCACCACTCATAACCCTGCGGGTTTACATGGTCTGAGTGGCAGTAACAGTTTGGGCTGTAATTCGGCAGATGTACTGCCAACCTAAGCATAATGAGATGCAATGAACTGAATATTTTTGTAAGAAAACAAAATAATATCTCAGCAGTGTACAAGTTAAGAAGAGTAGATATGAGCACAAGATAGATGACTTGTTGGTTTCCATTCAGTTTTTAATTTAAATGAACTATTTGGCATCTAGCAATCCCAATTCTTTTATTAGTCTGTACTTTAGAGTTATCAAAGGAATGGAAATAGTTTCAAATCTTTTTTCTCACTTTACTAGATGCATTTAATTGTAATTCTCATTGGTTGCACCTACAACTTTCCGGAGAAATTAAATTATTAAGGCTATCAATTCACACAACTAGTGAGGACAACTGAATTATGTCAAAAAAAAATATTATTCACATGTAGAGTTCAGAGAATTCAAGATTCACAACAAAAATGAATCAAAAGACTATACAACAGGGTTATTTTTGTGTGAATTTCAGATTAGGCTTAAGTGTAATTGTCGACTTGTTTTTGCATCATCTATTGATACTGCGCCATTCACATACAACGATCCACCACAAACTGGAAGTAATATATGTTCCTCACGCTTAACAAATACTGCTCTGCTTAGTCTTGCTATGTGTCTAACAAAGACATTTGGAAATATATGTGGGACTGGAGAACATTAGTCCTTTTTCGTGTCTGTATCTGGACTAATTTTGAGTCAATACACGAGCTAGTGTCAACTCAATGCAGGACCGATTCATGAGCATTAACTTAACTAACCTATTGCTCTAAAATTATCATCTCAAATGAGACAGATATTTGAGTTACCTGTTCACTGATCATGGCATCATGTTTAATAACAGTGATCTATAATATATTAAGCTATCACATGATGACATCCATCAAAAGCATTACTCCTTTTTTTGTGTTTGTTAAAGGCTTTTAACAGCACATGTAAAACTGCTGCTCTTGCTTTCTCCACAGCATTCAGGAGGGTGGCAGGTATCATACAGATTCAACATATCATACCTGGATAGCTGCCAAATTGGAATCTCAATGGACTACACTACAGATATTCATTTATGATTTGCAGTAACATTCCTAACATATTGGTTGAAGTCTCATTAAAGACAACTTGACTTTTTTCTTTACCACAGATGCTGATAAACAACTTGAACAAACCTATATTTATGTATTTATTTATTTGTTTATTTATTAGGCGCATAAACAACAGAATGGTGTTTCAAGGACCACAAGCCAAAGTGGGGAGTGTAAGGGAGGCATACTATCACATGTATGACACTGACACAAAAGGTACAATTTGTAAAACCTTTTGTTGAGGTTTCAATGGGGTTGTAGAAGCTCCTACTTTGCCCTATAGCTAAGATGGGAGTAGTCTCGACCATCAAATAATAAACAAAACAGTCCTGGGGCCAGATTACAGAAACTTTGCACCGGTGCAAGGGCAAAGTGTGCACAGTATTAGGACTAGGGCAAAGTTTGCCCTATTTTTAAAAACACTGGGACACATTAAAAAACCATTGCCCCTCAACAAGTGCAGTTTGGCATATTAGAAGCACCGGGACAAAAATTGCTGTAGTGCAAAAAAATGCATTTTCACTACATTTTTGCACCAGGGCAAAGTTTGCCCTAGTGCTAATACAGAATGGTATTAGCACTAGTGCAAACTTTGCCCTGATGCAGAAATGAAGTGAAAATGTACCTTTTTTTCACTAGGGTAATTTTTGCCCAGGTGCCGATAGCATGCCAAACTGTATTTGTCATGGTAAAATAGTTTTCTAATATGTTCCAATGTTTTTAGAAATAGGGCACACTTTGCCCCAGTGCTAATACCATGCAACTTTGTACTTGCACCAGTGCAACGTTTCTGTAATCTGGCCCCTGGTTGAATCAGTCAAATCAAAATGGCCTATACTAAAAACACCTAATGCCTACCCTATATCTTGTACAAAAAGTGTGAAAAGGAGAATATTTTTGTAAAGGACAGTCAGTGTTCAAATATAAAGAATAATTGTGGCTGAGTCAGCTCTCGTCCCCACGTTGGACAGCAGGGAGTAGGGAGATCCCTGTAGGCAAAATGACACACTCTGGCTCAGGCTCTTAACACAAAGACAATTCAATATGTGGATTGAGGCCTGCCTAGCCTTCCACGTTAAAGTCCTTCTTTCAAATTTTCAAACACAGTTCACCAAACAGTTCACGTTGGTCCCCCTCTGCCGGGCTCAGACCTCTTAAAGCAAAGGTTTACATTGGTCTCCCTCAATTGGGCTCAGACCTTTCCCATCAAAACAAAACACTTGCTCTTCCCAAGCTTCATTGACTTCCTTTAAGGGTTAGGCAGAGATCGTTGGAGGAGCACCAACCCTGAATTGTGGATAGACAATCAGGAATGAGCGAGAGAGGAGAGGAGGCTGAGGGGAGCCTAAAAGAGAGCTGAGTGTCATCCGCATAACACTGAATGTTAGAGACAGTAGAGATCAGGTGGGCCAAAGGGGCAAAGTAGACTTTGAACAGTCAGGGTGAGAGGACAGAGCCCTGGGGAACACCACATGTGGAGAGAGAGGTGGTGGAGAGAAAGGACCCAAGTTGGATCTGGGAGGGTCGGTCCAGGATGAAGGAGGTCTTTCCCCTCAGGAACAACACGAGTGAACATATACTGAAGCATCTTCTGCCCTTCCTGTCATGTGTCAGATTCCCACAGGAAATACTTACTGAACAAAGTATGACTTTTATGTACAAAATCATGCATGATGTAAAAGAAGTATTAAATATCAAGACCCTATGTTCTTCTGTGTACCACCGACACACTGACAACCTTGTGGAGAGGTTTAGCCAAACTCTGATAAGAATCCTCCACAATGTGACAGAAGGAAGGCAGTCAGAAGGAACTGGGATATTATGATTTCCTGGGTTCTGTTTGTAGTAAGAAAAACCCCTCAGGTGTATCTAGGGTATGCCCCTTTTGAATTGTTTTATGGGCTAGAAAGAGAAGAGAGACCTGGGAGGAGAGAAAAGAGACCATACTACCCTTTCCTCAAACAGCACATAAGTAAATAAAAATCACATATGGCTGCCGTTAGGGAGATTGTAAAACAACAGTTAAGTCGGGCCCAGCAACATCAAAAGACCTAATATGACCGCCAAGCGGCAGCCCGTTCTCTCTCTATTGGGGACTGTGTCTTAGTTCTCCTTCCAACATCTGAGAACAAAATGATCTCAAAATGGTACGGTACCCTAAAAGATTTTAGAGCAAAAAGGTCCCCTTAAATATCTGATCGCCCAAACTGATAGAAGACAGAAAATGTACCATATTAATTTAATACCTGGGCTACCTTGCAGGAAATGGTTAATCCGGCCTCAGACCGAAATGATCAAGGCGGTACAGGAAACATCTGTACCCAGGACAAAAAGAGACCTTCAGGCTTTCCTCGGTAAGTAGCAACTACCGTCGGTTCATCCCAAATTATTCCACCGTGGTCACCAATCTGACTGAGAAGCTAAAGAACACCTATCCACAGAAGCTTGTCTGGAGGAAGGAAAATCAACATAGCTTTGAAGGCCTAAATAGATCTTAAGCCAAGAAGCGATTCTGAAGATGCCCGATTTTAATCGAGAATTCATCCTCCAGATGGATGCCTCCAAAATCGATTTAGGAGCAGTACTCTTGCAGGAACATGATGCGCTTGAACACGCTGTCCTGAACACCAGTAGGAAGCTATTCCTTAGAGAGAAGAGTTATGCCACTGTGGAACTTCAAGCCCTAGCCATCAAGTGGGCCTTTGTAGACCTGAAATACTGACAGGGAGAAGGTTCTGGCTTGTAACCGACCACTCCCCTCTGACCTGAATGAATCTGAGGAAAGATTCCAATGCCCAAGTTATGAGGTGATTTTTAGACTTACAACCCTTTTTTCTTGGTGGACCATTGAAAGGGCAAAGATCAAGGCATTGTGGACTTTCTAAGTCGTTTGCTGCTTCCCAATCAAGGGGGAGCCTCCCATTTACCCTGAGGATTATGTGACAAATCTTGTCAATGTGTCCCTTCTCCCCAGAGGGGAGTCACACCCTGTGAAGCTAGGGGGGTGAGTCTGCTCCATAAGACCCTCCCTAGGGTTCTGGGCAGGTGAGACCTCACTGGGAGTGACTTCCCTCTTTGGGACAAGGACTCCCAGTCCGAGAATGACCTCCCAGACCAGATTACTGTGTCAGCCTATATGGGTATAAAGGAGTGTTGTTATTTATTTTTTTAACCCACCATTTAGCAATTAGGATTCAGATGGAAGACTTTTTGGACTTTGATGGACACCCTTAGGTTTAGTTTTGACAGGTAGGGAACTTCCCTCGTAGAAATAGGGCAATATAGGAGTTTTCCCTTTTATTTAAATACAATCACAATAAACATGTCACTAAATCGTCTGACTCCTTCTTCTGGCTCACCACAGTACACACACCATTTTAAAGTGAAAATGGCCATGTTTTAAAACATTTCTGAAGTGTAGTAATTCAGTGTGAGATATAGGGTGTCAGGTAAGGAATACAGAATTCCACAACGAGTTGGCATGAACAAAGCAAAACTGCACACCTAGCCGGATAAAAACAATTTTGGAACCCGAGGCGATTTACAATACTGAAACAAAGCTCTCTAGAGGGCACATAACAATGATCCTTACTTGTTAGAAGCAAAAGACCTTGGAAATGAGGTGCTTTGAAGACAAGTAATATCCCTCCCCTAACAGTAACCGGCGGAGGGTGCCTCAAGTAGTCTTATGAACACTGTGGTGTCTATAGGTTGAGATCTTAGGTAAACCAAGAAAACTGGCACTATAGTAAAGCAGTTAACAATCCAGATCTTAGAAAGAAAATAAATTACTCCTGATGCATCTGTAAATGAAAAAACGAATTTGGAAAACTCTAGAGCAGCTAGGATTATTTTTCAGGCATTGCGTGAATTAAACTGGCTCCCGGTAATAAAGCGCATTGAATTCAATGCCATTTGTTTGGTCCACAAGGCCTAATTATCACAAAGGACCCTTCTTTTCGCCGAGGCATTTCTGTCACTGTGTCGTCAATCACCATGATAGATTATCCTGCACCAGGCTTCTGACAGATCCTAAATGTAAACTTCAGAAGTGGGGCGGAAGGGCCTTTTACGTTAATTGCTAAATTGTGGAATAGTCTGCCCCCACCTTATTTTATTGGAGGATCATTTGACTTTTAGGAAAACTTCAAAAACACTGCTCTTCCCCAGATAATCAGTCTAGGTCAGTTTACTATCTAATTGTATGTTGTATGCCCCATCAGTGGCAAGATGTTTTTGTGTGTTATAAATACAGTACATACATAGATATACAGGAGTCAAAAGTTAAACCTTGATCGAGTTTCACCACAGAGCTCTTCACTAGTTCAGTCAAGGGTGGACAGATGTCCATGGGGAGGAGGGACAGAATGTTGATGCCCATAATTTATGGAGTGGTAAGGGCACCAGGATCTCAGTTTTAGATCTATTAAGCTTCAATCTGCTGTGACACATAAAGGTATTCACAGCCATGCAACAAGATTTAAAACTGTAAGTGCCATTATCCAGGGGCACACCCAGACAGATGGTTGTCATCGGAAACTGAAAAAAGTGAATGCCAAAGGACGCAACCAGCTGGGCCAGGAGCACCACAAACAGATTACAATGTAACACGGACAGGACTGGCCATGGGGTACCCTAGAGGTCAACAGGAGCCATTTAGATTTTTAAGGAGGTAAGACCACAGCTTCATGGCAGTCCGCAATGCAAGAAGAAAACAACTCCCATGCCATGCCTGAAAGATCCATTGAGAAAGACGTGACAAGAGCAACTGATGGTTCATTGCATCAAAGGAAGTGGATACGGTAAGTATTTTCAACAATGATGCACCGCCCTCATCAGCTGCCAAGCATGGATCATCCATAAGCACAACAAGAGCAGATTCCACACCAATACAAAGGTGGAAGATAGAGTGGCCATCACCAAGGAGATTTGAAGATTATATATATTTCTGAAGCTGTCCCCTTGAAGCTGAAAATCAAGATTAGATTTCTTGAGCCTGGAATAGATGACTGCATCTTTAAGATCATAAGGTATGATGCCTGTACATAAAAATGCATTGACTAAGTACATAGATCCACAGAAATAATGTCTGACATCTTTCAAAGGTTTCACATCATGGGACAAACCAGAAAACCTACATTTCGCAAGAATATTACTGACTTCTTTAGGAATCACAGAGTGGAATTAAGACAATCTGTGTAGAGGGTAGGACATTGTGTTAGGCAAAAGAAAAAAGAACATGTGAAAAGATAGATTCGCAAGCCGCCATATCGTCACATAATTTACATCTCTTCTCAGAAAAAAATAACCAACAAAGGAAAGAATATCACCAAATAATAGGATATTCTTTAAGAGAGAACACATCATTTCAAGATTTTGGGACATAAGTTACACGACCATTCGATATATCTCTTTGGAAGGGTTGGCAGGAAACATGTAGCTGAGGTTTGTGTCATGTAGTCTGTGCGCCTTTCCTCTCTGAGAAGAAGTTGCTTCCAGACTCTGCAGAGGCAGAGGGCAAACTTGCAATTTTTCTACTAAGAAGGGAGTGGGCCTTGACTAACAAACAAGACCGCCAACGTTAAAAAATCCCACAAAGAAATACGTAAAAGAGCAAATAAAGTCACGAGGTCAGACAACCATGCTAAGAACAATGAACCAAAGAAAATAAATCAAATGTATAAATGGACAGACAAGGGACGGTCCACGTGCAGGCCAGGCACCTTCCCAAAACAAAGAAATGAAGTGAAGAAGAGTTAAAATGAAACTGAGAAGTTTGAAAATAGAATGATCTGACCATTCGATGCGGCATGCAAAGGAGCGTGTAATGCCGATCACATCAAATGACACCTGTACATTTCCATTTCTGGTTAAAAGTTGGAGATTTAAAAATATGAATAGAAAGTTCATGTCAACTTAATTATTTCATTCATCTATGCAATTGTTTAAGCATAGCCTAACTCTGAAATACAAACAAGAATGGATTAAAACCCAAATCATAAACAATAACAAGTAATTAAACAAATTACGGTGAAACTAAAAATAAAACACAGGGACAATAAAAGAGGGACCGGGGAGACAGGCTTGGAAAATGAGCCATTAGACAGAGGGGAAAGCTATGCCAAAGAAAGTAAGAATTTGCCTGGGGCACTACTGATATTCGGGTGTAGAGAGTTCCAAAGGATCAGGGCCGCAGCAAATAAAGGCTGGTTGGAAAGAGACATGAGCTTGAATTTGGAAATGTCTGATCTATAGACATCTTTGCTGAAAGTGATCCAGGCATCCCTGCCAGGTACACCTGTTGGACAAATGTTAAGGCTTAGATGTGACACAAGCAACTTAGAAATGAAAGCCGTTGTGAAGTGTAACCCAGTGCTGAGCTAAAAGGATAGGATTAAAATAAGCAAATGTCTTTGCCCCCCATGATGAATGATGGATATGAACGGCATACAGGTTGTTAAGGTGGTGAGCAAGGGTCTCAATGAGAAAGAGGGGTTCACCTTGTGCGTGCCATATTGGTCACTGGGGGAAACAGCGGAGTTGGAGTGATGTCACAATTTTTCATGTATCTAGCGTAGTTAATGAGAATGGAATACTTTGTGTTTAAGTTGATTTATATAAATTGGCAGACGGGCAGAAAGATAAATGTCAAGCCTGCTGAGGAAATATAAACATAATGTAAGTATGGTGTGCCATGTAGCATCTAGAAACTGGGCAATGAGGAGCTTCATAATGTGTTTGTGAGAAAGGGGATTTGGAATGAAGAAGCCACTGTAAAGAAGACGCAGTAGTTTTAAACATGCTGTATGCAGTGTGCTTTTTCATAGTTTGGCAAGGCCCCGCAGCCAGGGTTTGCGAGGTGAACTCTGTGCGACTGGGAAAACTGGTTTGGCAAGGATTGAAGGCTGAGGAAGAGCAGCTGCAACAATATTAGGAGAGCACCAACAGGCAGGCCCAAGGTTTTTACAGCTTAACACTATTGTGGAAAGGAGATGCAATCTTTTTAAGTGCATGTGAGCTTGTTATTTATTGTCCAGGGGAATCTGACCATCTGCTCGCGGCTAGGTAATAAACCTGGGGTGAAGGGACACCTAAGGGCAGAGTTGACCAATACTTAATAGGTTTCAATTATTTTCTCAGGTTGTATCCGGAGGCCATGAGTTTTGAATTGGTAGTCATTTAGATTATGGTGATACAAGGACGCCAGCAAGTCTGAGTGGGTGAGATAGTTATCACCAGTTCAAAGGAAACGTGTTTAAATGTGTATGTGATGATGTCATGACCTACCATGGACAAATCCCAAAAAGGGGGGTGCTGGAAATATGAGCTAATGATGGTAGTTAGATGAATGTGGCCAATGAAAATGTGGGAATTAGAAAAGATTGGATTTCTTTTGTATAGGTTTGATAAATCATGTTGGGTGGGGGGGTGATTTGTAATAAAATATGTGGGAGTGTTTTAACTGTTGCAAAATGTATATAATGTGAAGTGTTTGTGTGGTTCAGTTTGACTCTACAGCATCCCCTAGCTCCTCCAGGCTGATTGCACAATAAACATGCTTTACAGACAACCGAGCACTTGCTTCTTAAGTGTTGGGCCTATTTTTCCTTAAGGGTATTAGAGGCCCATCTGCACAAGGTCAAATCAGGAAATACAATCAACATTGCATTACCACCAACCAGCTTGGCGATAAAAAGGACCTGGAAAACAGTGGAAGTTGGAAGGGAACTAGAGCCAATTCTCAATTTTCCAGCATTAAGGGGGACAGTTGCCGGATAATAGAACATGCTAGATAACTGTATGTCGTTTATCCGGGTGGCAGAGATTTGAAAAGAGAGAAAAAAGGCAAAATAACAAAGATTCCTGGCGTTGGCTCTATTTAGCACCACCTCAGTTATATCGATGCCAAACTTTATATCTGCAATTTCCTTAACCAGAACGGTACTATTGATGGCAATGGAAGGTACCAGTTAATAGGGCATTCCGGGTTACGGGGTTCTGGACAACAAAGCTTCTGCTGTACATCTACCCAAGTAAGTGCAATTAAAATCGACATCTACAAGTTAATTTAGACACCTGAGACGTTAGGTTCTGAGATGAGCAAAGAGTAAAACCTAGGGACTGTGCCTCTTTAACCAAGATAAAAATAATACCAAGCCAGAAAAAATGGATAACCACGATTGAACAGGAGAAGGGGAGCGTGAGGGGGCATCTGCAAGAGTTTTACTTTTCGGGGATGGAAAGAGCTGCTCATGGTCTGAAACGATCCCTTGTAGCGGTGTGCATTTGCATGAATTTCCCTTAGTCGAAGAGAAGGGCAGCAAGCACAGGGGAATACGCGTGGGGACTGCCGCATATGGATACACATCCCTCATTGAATATGGGGTGCAGGCTCCTCTGCAGCAGCCCTACCTTTTACATGCCGCCTGCCCACATTAAAGGCAGTGAAGCTCTGCGCGCACAGCCATGATTGTGTTCAGAATACTTTTTCTGAATCAGTGGTTGCACAGAATGCAGGGGTCGACTCCACTCGGGTGTGCCCTGCACCCACAATAGTAGAATAAGGAAATATAATAAAGGAAGTGGTTTAGTGAATTGGCCCCATTGTCTCTGCAAGCATGAGTTAAGCTTTGGAAATATACGCTTTATTGAGCAGGGTAGATTGTTATACTGAGGCAGAGCAAGGAATATGGCTTTACATTGTACAATCAGCACTTTCACTGTATCTTTAAAAGCATTAACACACTCACAGCGTTATAATGTTATCAATTCATTATAGAACAATTTACAGATTTACAAACAACTTTCTTCACGGACAAAATATAAACTTGTATTTAGAAACGTAACACCAGTTCTCTGTTCAGGACTGCCCATCAAGGCCTTAACACGTCTTCAAAATACAGCATTTAGAAGCCCTTCCAGTGCATTTGCCGGGATGTCTCATAGACGTGACCGCAATAACATTGCCTTCCAAGACTAAAGAAGAAAGCCTTATTCCTGTAGCATACACTGTGGTGTGATTTGTGGTTGCAAGCGCCTGGGTAGAAGACTTGGCATTCATATGCCGCATTCCTTTCACTTAAGACTGTCGCCACCTTTCTAATGATTGAAGTCACTGGGAGTCCGTGTGGCCGTAGTCCCAAAATTCATTGAAATGGCAGATCTTCCTGGAATCGGTTCGGCATCTGGAATATTTCCAACCATGAGCAACAATTAAGAGCCAATCTGGAGCGTATTTTTCATCTAAGCCATTAGGACGACCAATACCTCGCTCTGTCATGTTATTCACTTGCAAAGCACCTGACTTGAGAGAATAGCATTGCTGGGACAGCTAATGAAGTGCAATCACCTTTTTGGGGCTCCAAGGAATAGATTGGAGAGGCAAGGTCTAGCAGGCCACAGACGGGGTGATCTAGCCTAAACCAGAGGTCATAAAGAGGATTGCAATACAAGTTTATTTTTTCCAGTGTCTTGGCAGAGCTAAGAAGACACGCAGAGCCGAGAGGTTGTGGAGGACCCCACCAAGGAGTGGTAGCCACAGACTGATGCTGCTTTATTTATACTGCACAGTGCTTATCCTCTTACACTAGAGACCAAGCTGAAGAATTACTGCTGCAAGCACACCTGGAACTCTTCTGATGGAGGTATGAAGCTTGCATTGGATAAAGCTATAGACAAGGGTCAAGACAGACACACTTTTTCATTGCATTGCTCATGGCACAAATCTTGCTCAAGAGTGGCCGAGCGTTTTACAACAGGACTACCTTTACAGGACTGATCAGACTGCATTCCCTTTGTCCTTGTCTCGCTATGGTGTCTTCCAGGTCTCTAGCATGAAGCACTTTAATCACTCTGCAACAGGTCTCAAAGGGCCGAACAGTGCCAGATCGATATTTGCATTCCACAGAGACTTGAAATGAAGAACTCTCAAGCAGATGTGGCCTAGAGAAATAGTGGCTGTCCACTCATTTAAAAGATTAGGCCAAAGGAAGGCTAAATATAAAACCACGGTTAAAGAGCTCACACACGCTAACTAGTCGACCAAACATAAACTGTAGACAATAGTAGTGCGAACAGTGCAAATTACAGAAGGACACACTTAGCAAATGTAAATACTGGGATTCGTACTTAAGATAGCAACAATTGAACACGTACATGCCCGATAGATTGTTGTTATGGTACATACCACTGTTTGCTTGACTATTATGTCTGAATGTTTTGATGAACGTGTTATGAATGCTGATGGACAAGTGGTTACTAAGGCCTCCTCGTGTGATGTTATGTTATGTGAATGGCAACCATAGTAGAGTATAGAGCAGAGGTACCGGGTACTCACACACACTTTCTAGAGGACCAGAAGGTGTGCATGGGTCTTTCTCCTGAAGCCACAATGATCACTGGCCACTGTCTAGCTCTGGAAGCCCACCCCAACAATGAATACTTCAGTTTTAATGACAGTGGGATTTCCAAGTTCCAGAAAATGGGCCAGTTATGTAAACATCGCTACATGGAGCTCATGACAGGCGCCTGGACTAGTCTGAGGCTCCCCCATCATTATAGGTTGGCCATCATCATGGTGGCCATGGCAGGGGATTTTCAGAACTACCACTGGCTGTATTTTAGTACATCTGCACCCATCCTGTAAAAGGTATTTCTCGGCCATTCCCATCCTCATGTTGACGTTGGGAATGGTGTATATACTCAGGGTCAGTATTTTTTCTAAGAAACGAGCTGGGGGTAGATCTCTGTCTTCGGCTGGAGCCTCCCTCTGGAACAGCCTCCCTGCCACTCTAAAACTTGAGGAGAACCATTTCTGGTTCCGGAAGCACCTCAAGACCTTTTGCTTTTCTTCTGCCTTCGCTCCCCCTCTCCCCTGCTGATCTGTTCTCTCTTGGCACCATGCACCTGGCCACCCTCTGTCCTTTGGGCCCAGGTACCTGCTCATCCTGCCACCCTCCCGCACTGCCTCCGGGCCACCCCTTGCACTGGGGTCTGTATCTGTACCCATGCAGCCCCCCTTTTTCTTCCTGCACTTATCAGACCTACCCTGTCTGCTGCCTTAAACCTAGCACTTGCAAATTGCTGGCTGCATTACCACTGTTTGTTGCCTTTATTAGTTATTTATTGTTATTTATCTGTTTCTCCTCTGCTTCGCACTTTCCACCTCTCCCCCTTCCATGCACTTTTCCCCTCCCCCCTCTCCCATGCACTTGCGCTTTCTCAATATCACTGGGCCTAGTAAGATCGCTGTTTTGTTCTCCCCTGTTCCCCGCCCTTGCCTTGTCGCGCTCTGAAACACTTGTGTACGAGCGCGATAGAAATAAAATATCAATCAATCAATACACAATAGTGGATGATACTGTTACTGTACATTATTTCTAATGCACAAAAGAGTCACATCTGACCCGTTGTATACATTACATGGTAAAGGAGGACATCCCAGATGCCGAAATGTTTTACCTTCTTACAAAATCCTAATAGAAGAGGTTTTAATTGCTTTGAAGTAGAGTGGTGCTCTTCCCTTGTGTAGAGGTAAACACATTTCAAATGCTTTAGGGAAAATTTCATAGGAGGGAAAACTTGGAGGTATTACAACGTGCTATTCCACCTTGTAATAAGGCGGTATTTACCATTGTAAAATGGTAAATACTCTCTCAGCCCTGTAAGATAGTGAGCACTAAAATGGGAGGTGCCTGTGTTACCACCAAACCTGCAATGAAAGCGAGGGGTTTGCCAGTTCTCCTCCAAAGAACATAGCTGAAATGAATGCCAAGCGGTGCCTAAAAAAGCACAAGGGGCAAGTACCATTAGTAAGACACGAAACGGTACAAAGAGCAATGTATAGGGTCGTTTGGGAGTGCTCCTATATGGAATAATTGTGTAAAACAAACTGTGCCAAATGAAGAGTTTTAAAGCACCATTCGCCTGAAACACTGGCCAAAAAGTGATAGGATTTAAAAAGAAATTGACAGGAGTTGGAGAACTTCACAAAGGCATGCTTGGAAAAATATTTTAATATCATCCATTTTAAAGTAAATTGTGGCAGTGCTGTGGATCGAGGGCATCGGCTGTCATTGGGTGGCATTAATGGCACATTTGAGAGGTACATTCCAGTTCATAATATTTAAAAAGTAACTGAAGACACTTATCTGTGCATCTTATTATGATGCTTAGACCCTTTTCCAACTCTCTCTGGGATCATGGGTGTCACCGTCAATAGCGCCAAGACGCCACGTGCGATGATAGAGCACTTTACAAAACCTAGCAGCCGGGCATGTGAGGACTGCACATTACATCTGGTGACTGTACCTTGCATAAGGCATTCACTGGTGCTAAAGAGGTATTTGAGGTTGCACTGGACATGTGCTATGTTATGTCATGTTGCTGGGATCTATACGTGCTCTGCATATGATGGCTGCAAGTTGACATGTGAGGCTGAGCATTTTATTTCGTAACTATACCAGACATTGTAGACATTAGCCAGCATAGGATAGCATTTCTAAGGTACTGAGAGCTGTGCTTTCATGGGATTGGAGCAACTGCAAAAGTACACATGAACCTTCAAAACGAAAATATCGGTGTCAACATACAAAAATTATTCTATTCAAATGCCAAATTATATGGCTTTATCAATGCTTATTGATTTCAATTGTTATCTTCCTCTCTAATTGGTTTTATATGTATTCCTTTTCCACTTATTACCATGTGACTGGGGCAGAACATGCTGTTAATTATGGTATCTGCCTTCATCTTGAACTTGAGGAGTGACGGTAAAATAATTCTTCATCAAGTGCTGAAATGTGGAGGCAGAGTGCTAATCTGAGTCATTGCTGTTGTGTCTGGCATAGTAGCAGAGCCAAAGCAGAGGGAAGGTGAAGGGTCACAGCAAATGGTCTGAAGGTCTGCAAGTGGTCTGTGGGCCATATCATTAGTAACTCTGGTATAGAGGAATGCAACAAGTAGTTGTGTTATTTATATACCCATAAATCAAATAACATATGATAGACTTTATGACCAGGACTGGATAGAAACAGGTGAACGGATTCGGAGCATGAAAAGTGGTGGAGGGATAACGAAAGATACTAGGAAACGAGGACAAGTTCCAAGATACTTGACAAAGTTCCCCTCTCCCACTTTGAGACAAGACTTCTTGAGGTTCCGCTTTAACCTGTTTCCAGCAAAAGAAGTTCTCGAGAGAGACGCAAAGTAGCCTCAATGAGAAATTGCACGTGTCGGCTCTGTAAGGGCACGCTTGAAACCCTAGAACACTTAACAACTGAATGGGAGTCATTGAAGCACTTAAGAACAACATCTTTGAGAGACTGACGGTGGAAGAAGACGAAAGGAAGAGCTTTATTGAGACGAGAGGAAAAAACTGATGAAGACTGGAGCTTTCATCAGACCTTTGGGAAGGGGTATTTATTTCTTTTTTTTATTCTCTTTCCATTCTTTTTTATTTATTTATTATTTTTTATTATTATTTTGTTTTCCTCTCCCTGAACCTATATATTTTTTAATCAGATTTTATATACCTCATCTTGCTAGCAATTAAATGAAAGTTTGTTTTCTCTTAGTAAATAGCATATAAATGTTTAAATGTAAAGTATAAATATGCTAATAAAAAAAATATTAATAATAAAAATATATGATACATGGATGTTATGCCATTTATTGTTTGCAAAGCAAGATTATTGGACCTAGGTAGGGTGATTTGGCATTCGTATATTGCTATAACCTAGAGAATTTCCTTGTCTACACTTTGCAGGTGGGGATGACATGCAGGAGACAAAGAAGGCAACCCGACTTTGATACCCACATGGAGGTGAAATACCTGCTGTGGAACCTGGGTTGAATGGCATGTTCTGATGAGTCACCAGACTAGGTGCCCAGGGAATGGACCTTACAGTGATTGACATTTAATTCTCCTCCAGGAGCCATGACAGGATCCACATTCATGAGGTTGACGAAATAGCAGCTACAGCACCTGAAGTCACCTGCTCTCCCTTCAACTCAGAAAAATCCCAAAGGTGACTGTCTTGGTAATGTACACTATTAATCAATAGAACCTACATACAGCCCTGGCTAAACTAAACTAACGGTTTACAATTTCGGAGGATCAGTGATAGAACTAGTGATAAGACTTGTAGGAAGTGCCCTGTGTAAAGAATATGTGCTGCACATGCTATGTGATGTGTAGTGTAATACATCGGTTACTAACGTGGACTACTAACATGTATAAGCATTAGGGACAATAAAAGGGGGTGACTTTGGGTACTAACAGCTAATATAGGGGTACACCAAGGAGGCTAGAGTGGTCAGATATATGCCCTGTGTCTGCTAATAAAGCAGCAGGTCCACGAACAACACGCTGGCTTATCCTCGTCAGTTTACAAAATAATGTAAAATTGACACAAGTCCTTTGTGAGGCAGAGTGTGTGCAGTGCAGAAAAAAGGGCCTTGGAAAAGAATGTGCATTCTTCTGAGCAATAAAGAGGAAGGCAGGAATGGTTACATACTTGGGAGATGTGCTGAATGCTGTCCGAAGGTCGCTTAGACTTGGGGTGGAAAATGGCACGAGATGGGTGCAGGAAGGCACTGGAAAGATCTTAAAGGTTCTAGCATGTGATGAAAACGGAAGTGACTTCATGAGGGGTGGTGACAGCTGATGTCACAGAGGCTGGAAAATTGTAAAGGGAATATAGGGGAATATAGCATAAGAGGCAGGGCTCACTGAAAAGGCTTAAAAGGGAGTGAAAGGCAGAAGCAGGGGCTAGTGTTTTCTTTTCCTGGGCTGACTTCCTGTGTCCTGCTGTGGAGCTTGCCGATGAAGAGGGGAGCTGCCGGACTCTGTCAGTGATTTTTGGTTGCTTCTGAGTTTTCCTCAAGAGAGGGAGATCTGCCAGGTTCTTTTGAGCCTCTGCGAGTGTCCTGGGTGGAGAAATGAGGGGGGATGCTGCAGGCCGCCATCTATGGAGGCTGCGTCAAGCAAAGGACAGTGCTGGCCGAGATAAGCATTCTTAGCAGCCAAAGGGCATAGCCTATTGTAAGTATAAATAGGGCAATAATCACTAAAGGATCCCTTTCTGCAGGGTATTGACATTTGGCCTGGTGTTAAACTGACACAGAAGGCACATCTTCATCTGTCGCTGAGGTACTGAGCGACCAATGAGGTAGCCTGTTTTTTTAAATTTAGTAACTGGGAGTGTTTCTTTCTTGCAGAAATGGGTCCCTGTCTACATAATCTATAATCTCATTAACTCTTAGTCTTGCCACCAACCCAACTGGGGATAAAGGAAGGGGGAATTAAATGTGAATTGAAGCTGTATCTATAATGCATTTGCTTCCATACTAGCTGGGGGGGTCTAAGGTGTCTAAGGGCTGTGCTGAACCAACGTGATTCCCTGTTTTTCTCATGTGTTAATTGCCATTTGTTTCCAAAGTGTCCATGCTCACCACTGTACCAATGTTGAGGTAGTTTGATTGTCTACATGTGCATTTTCTTCTCTGATGAATGAATATTAAAATGCTTAAGTGCAGAAAGGAGAAAACGTGTGGGGGCTGTTATTGTGTCGGGTTTTTATTGTGTAGCCTGTCCGATGTCTAATTCATCATTTCCAGTGTTACAAGAACATTTTGTGTGCCTGGTACAGCACAAAGTCTGTAGTTGTCTAGCCAAGCCTGTGGTAGAAATTATGGAAGAAGGAAAATGGCAGGAAATACTCAACAGACTGAAACAAAGACGTGTCCATGTCAGCCTGCCACCTGGGCTGAAATCTTTATAGTGGCCCAAGAAGAAAATTACCTCTTTTAAGCTTTACCGTGACAGGTGAACCTTGCACCAGGCACAACTTTGTAATTTTCCCCAGACTTCGCTGGGACAGGCTCATAGTTGTTTCACATTACGAAGTGTTAATATTCCAACTCGCTTTACACAGATGAACGTGAAGTTTCATGCTTCAACCTTGAGAAATCTACACAGTAGAATTAGATTTGCCTGATGAGTCGGAAATACTAGGATGAACTCCTTCGTGTACATGCAGACTGGATTGTCTGTTGCTTGTAATTAATTCTGCATCAACATAATCCACTTCTATCCTAGTGACCAAACTAGTTAAAGCCCTCACTCATTCATCACTTAAATCCACCAGAGGATGAGATGGGGCACTCACACCTCGAAACAAAAGCATAACATCTGGAATCTTGCCTTCAAAATGATGACACTGACTAAAATTACAAATCAAGGCCACTAAATACCCATTACAACCCAAGATGTAAACCTTCTGATTTACACCAAACACAAAGTTTTGAATAGCCACAAACAAACACAAACAAAGCCCCAGCACACAGCCTGCTTTGGCAGAAGTATTCAGTCTAGCTGCAAATGGACAAACACAATCAAGGCAGTTGGATAAAGAGAAAAAGAAATCATGTAAGAAATTGTGCAATGCTCTGGACAGTGTTGGCATGATATCCGCAAAAAATAAAGCACATTTTTTGAAAGGTTGTGGGTCCAATAACATTGCTGGAAGAATATTACCTATCCGAAGAAGAAAAAACTGGAACAAACTATTTGGGAATTGAATCTTTTGCTCACATATGGTCAACAGATGCAGAGAATTTTGTGATCACATCAACCTGTGGAAAGGTAACTTTCCATGTTCCAGGGCCCAGGCTCAACTAAGCAGCCACCCTAAATAAACCAAACCCAAGCACTGCCAAAGCATTAGAAGATGCAGTGAATAATGTCTGACTGGTGAATATCAGTTCTGGAGAACACAACACCTCCTACAAGAGGATGGCTTCTTTCATCATGAGCACTCATCTCAATACCGAAAATCTTGATATAAGGCTTTCACCGCTGAAATGCAGTCAAAAGGTGACGGGTCTAGACGACTTCTCACCAACTGATTACAGAGAAATGCCAAAAGCAGTGTTATAACGATCAGACATTGATCACCACTGAAATGCAGTCAAAAGGTGACGGGTCTAGACGACTTCTCTCCAACTGATTACAGAGAAATGCCAAAAGCAGTATTATAATGATCAGACATTGATCACCACCGAAATGCAGTCAAAAGGTGACGGGTCTAGACAACTTCTCTCCAACTGATTACAGAGAAATGCCAAAAGCAGTATTATAATGATCAGACATTGATCACCACCGAAATGCAGTCAAAAGGTGATGGGTCTAGACGACTTCTCTCCAACTGATTACAGAGAAATGCCAAAAGCAGTATTATAATGATCAGACATTGGTCACCACCGAAATGCAGTCAAAAGGTGACGGGTCTAGACGACTTCTCACCAACTGATTACAGAGAAATGCCAAAAGCAGTATTATAATGATCAGACAGCAGCATGAACTAAAAGCTAAAACAACAGCTGCAAAAAAAGAGGCATGCAAAACCCGTGGTCAAGGCAAAATCCACAGCCACCCCTCTCATGCGAAGAGCAAAGACCAACCCTTCTTTGAGAAGCAGACGCTTTAATCATGAGAATATGGAAATGCTGCATGGACAAATTACTGAACAAGAAATAAGCGATCACTTAAAAGACATAAGCAAGGACTAGCAACTCACAGCAACACCCTTAGAGACAAATTCTAAGAAGATATTTGCTCGTTACTAACACTTCCACAACCCCAAATATGGGCGTGACTCACAAATATTTGCACTGGAGCAAAGGCAGAGATGCCCGGGAGCATTTGAACTTTATGTAAGAGTCCTCATAGCTTAGTTGCAAAACCCAGAAACTGGAGCAAATCTGGGCATGGGATGAGACGTCTATTCGAGTATCTCTGAGATGTTCCAGACTTTGTAAGCATGGCAAAGGGTTGACGGTGCAAATCTCAAGGGCATCTTTTAATTTGCTTCAAGCGAATCTTTGCCCATCAGGCTTTATATAAGTAAAGCAAGGAAAACATCTGCTTGCGCAATCCACAGCCTTACTCAAAAGTAATAAACACCAACTAAGCTGTGGGTTGTATAGACTACTATCCATGGTAATTGCAGACAGTAAGATGCGGAGTAGAAAAAAATCACGAGGCTACGTTAAGTATTATTAAACGGAGACACAAGGACCGCACACGATTACTACAGAACACAAACACTAAAGAAGGCCCGAGGAGGCTCATCCACAAACTCTAGCGTGCTTAGGGCTTGAACCTCTTTGGTGAAATGATTGGATGGGGAAAAATGTATTTCCATGAGCTAGGAAATTCCTTCAATATGGCCTGCACTCTATGACATTTATGTTCTTATTAAGATCTGTTGCATCTATATGCATAGCTTAGCTATAGACTGTAGAACTTATATAGGGGTCAGCCTAATGGAAGGTCACACACACACTTGCTCCCAGTACTGCAAAACCTATCGGCTAGACTGCTAGCGAAAAATATAGATGGACTCGTGCCACACCGCCACTCCCAAGTGGACATTTACTTCCTCTAAGTGCAGGATACAGCTCGACACTTTTATAATAGCAATTCATTCTGTTAGTGGGATGGCACCGGCCTTTCTGTACCTGAAATATTGTCACTCCTCCTTTTCTGAGCTTTTTGAGTAGCAGTTATTATGTGTGTGAACGACCACACTGGGTGAATAATGACCTGTGGTATGCTGGTACAAAGCTCAAAATTAAGAACAAGGCCAACTATATATGAGCACCAGATCTATCTTTTAACTATGTTGTTAGCTGAAACTGGGTGCATTAACCTGAATATTTGAAGGCTGGCTATGTATTTATAGTGCACATAATATCCGCAAGCATGCAGCACTATATGAGCAAAGCCCATCAAAATGAATGGCTATATATGTTAAATGATAGTGTATGCAATTCAATAGCTTTGCACATTAGACAACAACAGTTGTGATACTGGTGCAGTTCCTTCAGGTTTTTATTATAATGCTTTTGCGTCATGAAATCCACATTTCTTTATTGTAGTCTCATGGTTCACATGTATAGCCAATATTTGGCCATTTATTGTTCTCTGTTTTGGAATAGAGGATTCAAGCTTGGCTCATGAGTCCTTTAAAACCTAAGCACATTTATTCATCACGTGTGCCTCATTTCCTCATTTACATGTCATCTGGGGAACATGTTATGTTATGTTATGTTATTTGCATTTGTACAGCGCACGTATGCCCAGGGGCATCATGGTGCTAAAAAGAGCAAAGGGACGGTAACAGTAGAGATGCCTAGAACAAGTATGTTTTCAAGGAACGGCGGAAGACACGGTGATCATCCATGGCTCGCTCGGCCAGTGGGAGGTCGTTCCAGGCCTTCGTGGCCATCACTGAAAAAGCGTGGCCAACCATGAGAGATAGTCTGATGCGAGGAACAGGCAACCGGAGGGTGGACTGAGAACATAGGTGGCGAGAAGGAACACACCGTGAGAACTTTTCCTGGATATACTCTGCCCCCTGCTTATAGAAGGCTCGCTGAACGATACACATAGACTGAAAGAGAATCCTCTTCTCAATGGGAAGCCAGTGCAGCTAAAACTTTCAAAGACACCCGCCACGACGTGGCACAGCTTCTAGTGACGCCATCTCCCAGACTTCCCTGCGTAAGGCCTATAGTTGCCACTATTCTGGCAAACATTTCTGACCAAGGCAAAACTTTCTCCTGGCACCTGTGTAATGTGTGGAACAGCTCTTCATCCTGCTCCACGACAACTTATAAAATGGCAGTGGCACGAGTTAGGGTTTGGCGGTCAGTGGCACGCACACATCTCAATACACAATAAGCATTTTTACTGCCACAAAAGCAAAACTTACCTGCACATCAGAATCAAAAGAAAACAATTTTTGTCTGCCTTCACTTCTGCTGAGCTTGTTCAGCTGCTCGGTTTCTCTTCCGTACTGAAAGAAAAGAAACACTTCAGACATGAGAACGAAGGTCCAGACGTATGATCAGAAAACCAATGGAAGTCAACATAAAATGGCACATACTCTTACTAATGAACCTACTTAATAAAATAAGATATTAAGGGGCTAGGTCACCTCCTAAGGAAGAATCCAGACATTAAGGCCTTTATATGCCGGTAAGCCGGTAAGATAGCTCAGTGGGTTGAGCGCTCGCTGCTGCAATCTGAGCGTGATCTGCAGGTCGCAGGTTAGAGTCCCGGCAATGCCAACTCAGCCTTTCATCCTTCCGAGTTCGATAAATGAGTACCAATTTCGGTTGGGTGATATTGTATGTAAATATGTGCTCTGTAAAGCGCTTTGGATTAACACACTATATAAATAACACATCATTATCAATATGGACAAAGTGGAGGCGTACTCGAGCCAAGCTGACCCTGTGCTACTTAAGGTAAGCAGAGGCAGAACCAAATAACATAGAGAAAGCCAGAGCTGGCTATGAGACAAGGTGGCACAACACAACATTGAGATCACAAGATCACAGCCTCTCAAAGAAGAGATGGGGGGGGGGGGGGAGGCAGATGTTGATGAGGGGCCGCAGTATTGGCATCCTTCCAACAATAAACAGCTAAAGGCAATTTCCATGATGTTGAGGCACTGGTACAATGCAGCACTGATAATTCACCTGTAAAGACGTGAAACTGTGCTCAGATCCAGGAGGCGACAAAGACAGATGGAGCCAAAGGGTTGGGCAAGGGTTCTACAAGGTGATGCTGCTAAAAGCCATGCTATCATGTAGGGCTCAGGCTGATCTGGAGATCAAACCTCTTTAGGGGATGGGGGAGAGTGCACATGCTCCCCATTACTTTTGGAACAATGTGTACTATGCAAGAACACAGTTTTTTTCTGGAAAAACAGTACATTTTGCTTTAATCTCTATTATGTGTGTATTTTTTATATTTTGAGAGAGGAACTGTACCCCGGAGTGCATTTAACAAATAATATTTTCTTTTGTGCAGAAGTTGTTTTTTGCACTCTCTTGAAATCTAGCCTTTTGTTATGCATGGCTTCCAGTGATCAACCATTTCCCTTTCTGAATGCTGTATCCTCCTGCTTTGACATCATGTTTGCGGATTTTGAAATGTACAAGAAACCTCAATGACATCATAGCAGGGGGATAAGTCATTTTCTCGACCCGATTTCTTTTTTTCCTTTTTGGGTTACTGTGTGGTGAGGCAGAGGCAGCAAGATATTTTTAAGTGGTATACAGTCCCGTCACCAGGCCCTCTAATGCTGATCCATGAGAACAGCGCATACAGCGAAAAAGGGACACAACAGGGCTCATTTCTCTCGCTGTCTATCAGCTGTCCTGGAACCCGGACTCAGTGGAACATAGCCCGGCAGTTGAAAGCTACCCGTCCATTATTCCACACGTACACACACGTTTAGAAAGCTGTTCATTTAGTACATAAACAATGAAAACTCACAAGATTCTTTCGACTATTACTTTACATGCAGCACAAAGCCTATCGTTGGCTATAATGTAGCCAAGTACTACCCGTGGCTATCCTGGGATCAACCAAGAACTAATACTTCCCAGTAATTTCACAATAATTGCCACAGCGTTCGGTGTCGTTCAATGTGCTGAGTGTGGTTTCTTTGTAAAAAAATAAACAAGGGGTCAGTGGACTGACACAGGGGTGGGCTGGCCTATGGGGACCTCTGGAGATTTCCCGGGAGGCCTCTGTGCCCTGGTCCTCTTCTGTGCTGTAAGCAATTTTATTTCCAAATGTTCTCATAGGAAAAGGGTTGGGCTTGCTGAAAATGTGTAATATGGGACCACCTTGAACATTGCTTCCAGGGCTTCTTGGGGTTACCAGTCCACCCCAGGACAGACACAATACCTTCACCAGCTCTGGGTGCATGCTTCTCTCCAGGCTCTCCATGATGCTTTCTGACTTCCCCTGGCTGCTCGTGTCATCATCTGCAGAGTCATGGAAAACAGACGTTAAAAGCCACGGGCCAAGATTTTCATCTTATCATTACAGTGCAATGCTTTCACCAGTGGACAGGAGCTCGAAAAGGACATTTTAAAAGAGTATGTACTGTAATTGGTTATTTATAACGCGCTTAACACCCAGGTTTCTAAGTGCGGACCCGGGGATCGTGCCTGTGTTGGCCCGCCGCGTTTGGCAAACCAGTACGTTGCCCCTGAGCTATCCTCCCGGGACAATTCAGCACAGTGATGCCCGTTGCTTCAAAGTTAAAGGCGCAATGTCTAGGGGCTGCTTTGTGTGCTATACAAATGTTAAATAAATAAATAAAATAACTAAAAGGATAAAAGGTACATGTCCTAAAACAAGAGTTCTTTCTTGGCTGCAAACAACTTTTCTGTTCACATGTGGCATATTCTGGTAACGTGACCTCAACTATTTCGAGTGCACAAATATCAAACTGTTCTTGGTTTTATCAACAACATCCAATGGAAATATTGGTGCCACCCACTCATATCTTCACCCCGCCGCCATGACCGCGGCATTGCACAGTGCACGCCCGCTAATGGGCCCATGAATATTTCATGGGGAAGCAGCATTAACCTTGCACGGCCTCCACGGTGTCCTTCTTCTCTTGCGCCAGGCTCTCGGTATTGATCTGGATGATCTTCCGCAGCGTGGCCAGCCACTCCTCCATTTCCTGCTCCGTCTCGGCGGCCAGATAATGGCTGTACTTTTCTAGCATCTTGAGCTCAAAGGCATAGCGGCGCATCTTGAGACACTGCGTGGAGACACAGAGAGACAGAGAGAGAGAGAGAGAGAGAGAGAGAGGCCGTTATTGTTGCGCACAGTAAGATGAACATTTCACTTAAAATTTAAATGAAGTCTCTGGATGAGTCGCAGGCGGTCATTTGAAAATGTGCATCTCAGTCATCAGGGGAAGGGCAAAGTACTGCTTGAGAAACATATTCCGGGATTAAATCTCAGTAATGTGCTAGGATGCAGCAGCGGAACAATCGAGCATTGGCAGCCAAAAGATGTGGCATCTGAAGTTGTTTGTTGCATTTTACATATTCAGGTAGGACCGTAGGACTGCAGTAAATACTAGTGCTCGACCTAATCACAAATTCCAAATATATCTGCAAGTTGGATTTTGCACACAATAAGCATTAGCAATAGACACAGAAGAAAGACTTCTCTTTACAGTGGTGGACGGAAGCCTTTTTCTCAGAGTCAGGGATCCAACTTGGTCATCCTGACGTAGGAGACCTATCACGAGGTTCCCAGTCAGAGTCAGTCCTGCCCCAGAGGCAGAGTGTGGAAATCGGGAGGACCCCAGTCCCTACCCCTTCAATCTGGGATTGTGTGAATTTACTTAGTAGCGCTAGCACCAGTGCCATACCCGTTAGGCACAATGCTGGTCAGTCTCTTTCCTTTTGTTCCTTAAAACTACGTTTCCCAGAAGACCAGGAGAGGGAAGAGTGAGCAACCCACCAGGGAGAGAGCAGGTGAGGAACTACATAACGGCAGAGTGATCCGCCTCCCCTGCCAGCAATCCAGACAGTCTGCGCCACAAGAACATGAACTTTAGAGGGAATCTTACCTCCAGTCAGACCGTGGACCAGCCCACCTATGAAGCCATCAAACCAGCCCCTTTGAGCCAGCTGCACCTTTCAGGAACTGCTGTTGCCATTTAAAGGCTGACATGCAAACACTGAAATTGACTAGATTTGGTGCAGGCCGCCATTACCAAATGCTGGCAGTGTAGAGGAACATGGAGGAGAACTGTCAAGAGCGCGTGCGAGGTGAGGTATTGGCTGCTATGGGAAAGTGCTACTTCAGTATGATAATGCATGCAAAAGTGAGTGAGATTAGGGGTGAGAGTAGGGGGTTGCGACTAGGGTGATTGAAAAGGTTGACTGGGAGAGTCAAAGGAAGGTGAATATGGAGAAGGTAGGGGGAGTGTAGAGTAGTGGGAAAGGAGCATAGTAGTCTGAAGTGGAGTGCAGTGGGAGGAGAGTGTAGCAGAGCATATTAGTAGTAACAGAGGGGAGGAGTAGAGAGTAGTGGGGAGTGTAGTAGAGGGTAAAGGGAGGAGAGTGTAGTGGAGTGAAGTGGGAGGAGAGAGTAGTAGAAAGTAAGATCGAAGGGTAGAGATAAGCAGTAGAGAGGGGGCGAGAGGTACAGCAGAGGTAGTAGGAGGAAGATATAGGAGAGAGAGTGGGTGGAGTAACAGGAAGGAAGAGAGAGACATAGTGAAAGTGAAGCCTGGGAATTTAAAGGGCACTTAACCCAGTTGGGGAACTATATTATTCATGTGGCACAATGGTTGCGAAAGAGTGAGAGAGAGACAGGGACAGAGAGAGATTGCCCTTTAGCCATCACAAGCAGGTAGTTAGTTCATTGAATACTATGGGTTACCTATCTCTAGTGACAATCCTGGGAATTAGGGCCACCTGATATAGGGAGGGAACCACACAGGGGCTGCCAAGGAGCCCCTCCGCCAAATCTTTAATAAAATCCCTTCAACCTTCTCTGCAAGGTGGTGTGTTCTTGTGGCCATCTGTGGCAACTGCTAACGGTACATGCCAGCAAACACTTGCAGATATGTTCGGAATCGTTAAGGTAAGCATGGTGATTTACAGCTGATCTAGGGTGCAGCACACCAACACCACAACCCAGGACCCCTAGTCCTTGCCAAACTGCACCGTTGCAGCACACCAACACGACAACCCAGGACCCCTAGTCCTTGCCAAACTGCACCATCGCAGCACAACAACACTACCACTAAGGACCCCATGTCCAAGCCAAACTGCACTTGCAGCAACACACCAACACTACCACTATGGACCCCATGTCCCAGCCAAACTGCACTTGCAGCACACCCACACTACCACTAAGGATCCCAAGTCGTAGCCAACTGCATCGACCGCAGACCAACTTCACTGCCTCACTACCATACTAGACAGGTACCCTCACACACAACCCATGCTACGCACGAGACAGGTGAACATATTCAAAACACAAAACCTTGGCTTAAATATGCAAATGCTCCAAATTGGAGATCAGAATAACAAAAGCAATCTCACTGGAAGACGAAAGATTGTACAACAAAGTTATTTCAAAAAAGTCATTTCAGCACTATGATAACAGCGCTGCCATTAATGCAGAACCAAAACCCGCGAGATCCCCCACCCACGAGTGTGTCCAAACCCAACATTGTTTAGCAAGGTAATTTCAGGAAAGTGGAAAGTCATTTCAGCACTTTCTTCAAAAAGCTTCATAATGCAGAACCAAAATCTGCGAGTTCCCACCGACGAGTCCGTGCAAACCCAAAAGAGCCAACCCGACCTGCAAGAAAATAAGGTATAAATAAATGTAATCTCAAGTCAATACATACTTAGTGACATCAATCAGAATTTAGCACGTCACCATTTGGCACATGTACATCCTAAATACATAAAAACCAACTCTCAAATACACACACATCCACATGGGCCCCTCACATTACCACACACACACCACCAACCAACCAACACACAGAAGGCCACCACATATAGACAAGACATCATACACACCGGCCTCATAAATACAACTACAACATGTTGGCTCACTCAAATACCGCTAAACGCCTCCGTCCTCTTCCTCCCATGGCGCTGCTGCCAAAACAAACATCTCCACCGTTACACTGTCCGGCACTGCAGCAGCCACGGACGACAGGTTGAACCGCCCGTCCAACACTTCCAGGATCCTAACAGCATACAAGTTCTGATGACCCTGGCACGCTCCACAATAACCATAACAAAGGCCGAATGAAGTGATATGTTTGTCATGGAAGTGGCTCCTGAACACTCCCCAAGTCCATGAACACGCGCCGTACAAACATCACGCTCGAATCCACTTGTGCGTTCCAGCGACTCACGCTGGAAAGTGTTGCAACAGCAGGCAGACGTCACCATTCTGCCCAGGATACCATAGAGGCAACATTACCGCCCCCTTTCCATCACAGCAACTCCTTCCCAGTCCATGGCGCTAGGGAATTCCCACCCAGACGCCTTCCATTGCTGCAACCTCCCAATGGTAGCAACCATATGGCGGCCGCTCGATTGGCACAGCTCCTCGATGAGCACCCGACATCCTTGGTGTACACCTTCATTAGCCGGGCCCCCACACGCCATCTCAGCACGCCACTTTTTATGTGTGCTCCCTGTCCGCCAAACATACTTTCTCGCCTGGCCTCTCCCGGCCGACCTTCTCTCTGCAGAACGATCCGATGGAGAACAACACCGGATCCCTGCTAAATACATTCTGGCCTATGGCCTCCCCCGGCCGATCTTCTCCATGCAGTTCGGTCCGGCGGGAAACAACGCCAGATCCCTTCAGAGGGACACCTCCTCCTACACCGGAGCACCCAGCCCAGGGCATGCTTCACACTGCACACCGAACTGTGTGCCGAACGGCACCCCCTCCTCCTCCCCGGGGCACAGTGAACCACACCCTGAACGCCACCAGGGATTACGCAGGCACCTTCTCTGCAGTGATCTCACCTCTGAACATGGAATATGTGCAATCCAACTCTGATTCCTCACACAGCACTCCCGAGCTCAGCACCCCCGGCCTGCTGAGGGGACTTGAACCAGGAAACAGAAATTGATGTAACTAGCTTCAATCATGGGACTTGGGTTCATGGAGGGCGATGTTCCTGGAATTCAACTCCTTCCCCCTCCTCTACAGGATCCCATCCTCGTCACCGGTGAAATAACTTGGTACCAGAAGTAACACCCGGACCAGTAGATAAGTTATTAGTAGGTTTATTGCTTAAGTATATTCGAGGAAGACACTGGCACGTCCCTTCATGCCAGCTTAAGGTTTCAACTGTAAATCCTAGAACCAGTATTCAGAGCATAACATCACCAGCACTCCACACACTCATGACATCACTACACTCATCCAACAGTGATGTCACCACACTCAGATACACATTACAACACTTAACATTACCAATAGCTTGCCGGCAGAAAGGCAAACCCCACTCCTATGACACAAGCCCTCTGAGGTGGGCAACACCAGTACATTAGCAAGAAACACCAACTTGTAAGTGACACAGGAGATTGCTATTCGGATGAACAGTATTTCTCCTATGTTCATTACTTCACATGTATTTGCATTATATAACAAAATACAAAATCGTCTGGAAAAAAAATGGAATGACAGCAAAGGAGACATATATAAGAACAAGCTTTGAGGAGCTGGGGGGAGCTACGTAAAGGTGAGTTCGAGGTTTGGAGGCAAACATCTTTCGGAACAGTGCTCCCACATTGTTTAGGATTGGCAGACTAGAGTAAACAAGTGGCAGGTATGTACACCAAAGACAACACCTCAACTGTGTAATTATTATGTATTATGAAATGTTAAAGTATTAAAGCAATATCTCTTGATACCGAAACCGAAGTACCAGAATTCTTGACAGATTCATGTATTTTGGGTCCAGGTGTAAGAAAACACTTCATTACAACGGCACATCAGACATCATCCATTGTGTATGCATTTTCGAGGTAGAGGAAACGTGCAGATTGCAAAATCATGCAAATTCAAGGCCAAACCTGTCCAAACATTCCAAATGTCGCTCACTCGAGGACAAGGGATTGCGTGCAGTGTTCTTGCCAGCACGGCAGCATAGTACGGTCTGGTTTGTGTGAAAACACCAAGCATTCCGTACCCAGAAGCGGAAGAACCCCAATCAGCTCGCCTTTGATATCAACTCCAATCCCTAGGAGACTGTTTGCAGATGGTAGACCCAGAAAACAATGCTACCTGGATGACATCAATGCAGGAGTCCAGGAATATGCAGCCTTTGGAATCCTTGGAATTCTTCTCATCCTTATAGGAGTTGAGGATGTAGGATCCATCAGGGAGCTGGGTGAGGTAAAAGTATCTTCTCCTGAACACCTGTAAATAATAGACACATTATTCACAAATAGAGGCAAGAGCTTCAGTGTCAGCCTTTGGCAATGAAAGAGCCATGATGCGTGGAACAGTAACAGCACAGAGCACATGGACTTCCTCTGTCAGAAACATCATTGTTGTCTATTGCATTCATTCTCTAGAGAAGAAAAGATTTTTTTTTTCATATTTAGCCAGTAGAGATGGTGATCAGTTGAATGGAGGCAAATTGATAACATGCATGAAAATGGCCTTCTTAAAATGGAGTTGGCACCTAGAATATGTTTAACATAATGTTTAACCATAAACACCATTTCACTTAAAAGTATGCAGTTTCATGCATGCTCCGTCACGAGAAAAGGGTGCCAGAAGTGACCACAGGGGTCTCTATGTGGAGCCGCGCGTTCGCCATTTTCTCACAACCTTCTTTCCCTGTTTGTGGCAGAGCATTCCCACAGAAAGATACGACAGACTTTGATTTTAAGAACTTGATCGATCTCCACTGTCCACTAGAGGGTCTCTTAGCAATGGGACCAGAGCCCACAGACACGTTGCAGGCTTAAGTATGTGTTGTAGGCTCCGTGTGAAAGCAATCACCCATCTCCGCTCGGGTGGAGGCCACCATTAGCAAAAGCCCAATTTTACCAATCTCTTCCAAATCATGTATTGTGTTTTGACTCTGGATTCTGGCTACAATGGGGCTGTTTCCTGAAAACATGAAGCGGAACCTGTGCTTATATTGAGCTTACGCTTAAAGAGCCCAGAGCAACAAATGGGAATAGTTGTTTGTGATCACTAATACCTTGAAACAGGTATTCAAAAACTGAAGCACTGGGGCCCTCGAAGTATGACAATTGCCTTCTATTTGTTCGTGCTAGTAGCTGTGCCCTGTTACGGTCAGTGAACATCAGGTGTGTGCCGCGGAGCTTGTGCAGCCATGACGATTCACCTGCACTGGGAATACCACAAACTCACACGTAATGTTTTTGACAAGACGCTCTTGTTCTGGCTGTAGAATGCAATGATCATGTCACTCCAAATGGCCATTGCTTTCAAAATATTCCTGAATTAATCACTAAGAAGACTGCTCAACCACTACTCTATGATACTCGTAGACCAGTTCAGTTATAACCATCAATAACGAATACACTGGTACAATTGTTCACGCATCCATTATAGTCCATCTCATGAACATGGCATAGAGCTGTTTCCCTAACTTGACTTCTTGGGGATTTGGAGATAAGCCGAAAGGCCAACCAGTCAAGGATTGTATGGAGATGATGTATTTACATTCAGTCTCACTGCGAACCGGCCCACAGTGACAGGCAAGTGAAAAACACTCCATAATTGTATTTATTTATTTATTTATTTATTTATTTATTTATTTATTATAAGGCACTGCATGCCCGTAGGCCTCAGAGCGCTCCAAGTGAAGGATGAGAGAGAAGAAGCATCAGTGAGTTTGATATAAATTCTATTGAGGTAGATTAAAAAGTAATGTCTTCACATGTTTCTTAAAGATAGAAACCGATGTCCAATCGCAAGTTTATTAATGAGGATGCCAGAAGAGATCTGTTTGTGAGTGTAAGGTACGGCCTGATCTAATGCAATAGTTTGGTTACATGTCCACAGGTTGAGTGGGTCTGAGAGACCTGTTTTTTCATTGAGAGGTTGGCATCCAGAATCACTGCCTACCAAGGATTTCACTGATTTGCTCACAGGAATAACATTACCAGCCACCTCAAAAAATTCATACTGTTGGGTGAGGTTCTTTAATCGAGGACTGGAGGCCATAATATGCAACTCTTTTTTAGAGTCAATGAGCCTTATTACAAGTTTGGCGGTAGCTTTGCCGGTAAAACTGGCAGGCTGCCGCCAAACTTGAGAAATTTTCCGGCGCCAGCGAATTGGCAATTACTGGGTCATTACGGTCCTGCCGGACCCAGTAATTTCCCATTTGCGGGCGCCGGAATGAAATGCTCTCCATTCCCATTTGAGCCCTTTAGGGCTCAATGGGAATGTGGAGGTTGGGTGCAACAGCACCATTCAGGTCTGACCTAGCGGGCGGGAAGGCACCCGCAAGCATAACTCGTAGTTTGCCGGTCCGGTAACAACAGTACTGGCAAGCTTACGGTACCGTTGTTACCGGACTGGCAAACTTATAATGAGGCCCAATGAGAGCTAATGAATTGAATGCTATCCAAGCTTGGTTCAATATAGATACGATTCGCAGCCTCTACATCATCCTGAAAATTGCCAGAGAGCTCGAAAATGATCTGGGTGTCATCAGCATAATTTGCGAATTGAACACCCAGATCCCCAAGAAGATCGAGAAAAGGTCTGATATAAATATTAAAAAGCAAGGGGGATAAGCAAGAACCCTGTGGAATGCTGCACCTGTTAAAAATAGGTTTGGCTTGAGCTCTCTCGACTGCCACTCTAGAAATTCTGGGACACAGAAAAGACACAATCCATTTTGTTGCATTCTCAGAACAATTGGAGACATTTAACAGTCTATTATGTAATAGATTGTGGTCGATAATATCAAATACTGCTGAGAGATCTAATAATAATAGCAGCGCAGGATAGCTTCATTCAATAATTCCAATAATATTTGATTTAAGATCAAAAAGAGCGGTCTCAGTGCCATGCTGGGCACGAAAACCGGACTGATTTGGATTGAGGAGTTTATGTTCCTCAATACATTTCTGCAGCTGTACATATGCCACTCTGTCTAAGATTTTAGATAGATATGGGACGTTAGTAATGGGTCTATAGTTTTTAGGAACAAAGGGGTCAAGGGAGTCCTTTTTCAAAAGGGGGGGGTACTATGTCAGACAGGAAGGAAGAATTGATCATTTTAGGGATCCACAGTAACAAAACATTCATGGAACATTTTAAAACATCAGATGGGCAGGCGTCACCAAGGCACAATGTGGATTTCATGTTAATAATAATCTTCTTAATCTCTTGTTCAGTACAAGCATGAAATTCAGATTTCAGAGGATTAACAAAGGAGATGTTTTCTTGGTAATTTGCATTGATACAGTCTGTTTTGGCATTTGTATTTGTATTTGTATTTGTATTTACTTTAGTTGCATAGCGCAAACCAGGCCCGGAGGCTACCGGGTGCATATCTTTGAGGCAGTGGTTACATAACGGTATGACATTTCACAAAACAATTTGAATATGAGCAACGGAATCAGAACACATTAGAAGTATAGACAGAAGAGCATAAGTAATCAAGTTTTTCAAAGTGAACCTTATTTGTCTAAGGTGTCTAGCCAGAGTTTGGCTTTATGTTTGAATGTGTTCAGGGAAGGCAGGTTTCTGATAGTGAGGGGGACAGAGTTCCACAGTTTGGCTGCCAGAACTGGGAAGCTGGACCCACCGACTGTTTGGAGCTTGTATCTGGGGATCAGTAGGCTCTGGCTAAGGGTGGACCTTAGAGATCGGGATGGGGTATACTGCGTGAACCGTGAGGAGAGATAGATAGGGGCCTGGTTGTTCATACATTTGTAGGTCAGGGCGAGCGATTGTAGCAAGATCCTTTGGGGTACTGACAGCCAGTGAAGGTTCTCCCTGGTGTCCGAGATGTGGGCTGATCTGGGGATATTGAGGGCTGCTCTGATGGCGTTGTTTTGTATGATCTGGAGTTTGTCTATGTTACATTGATTAGTGCCTTGGTACAATACATTACAATAGTCAAGTTTGGACATGACCAAAGTCCTAGCAAGGGTTGTGCAGTTCTGAGTGGAAAGAAAAGGGCGACATGCTGTGATCAGCTTGCATGTGTAAGCAGCGGCGGCCGCGACTGCATTCGTTTGTCTGTGGAGGGAAAGAGTGGAATCGAGGTAGATTCCAAGAGTTTTGGTATCTTTGGAGACTTTTATGGAGTTTCCGTCGATATTAAAGGAGCTGAACATGGGGTTCAGCTTGTTAAGTCTTTGCTGTGTGCCAAGGATGAGGAGCTCTGTCTTATCTTTATTGAGACAGAGCTCATGTTGTGCCATCCAAGTTTGAATGACATGGTATATATCCTTTAAGGATTTCGAGTCTACCGTGTAATCACCCGTAATGGGGATGAGTATCTGGGTGTCATCGGCATAATTAGTGTAGGTGACACCCAGATAGTCAAGCACATCAAGCAAGGGTTTAGTGAAAACATTGTAGAGGGTGGGGGATACGCACGAGCCTTGGGGGACCCCGCAAGGGACTGGTGCAGGGTCGGCAGAGGCGGTAGGGGAGAATACCCTCATATGTCTGTTATCCAAGAATGATTTAATCCAGTTAGTGGCATTGTCAGAAAAGTGTGCTGCAGTTTTCAGATGGTGACACAGGATTTGGTGGTTGACCAAGTCGAAGGCAGCAGATAGGTCAAGTAGTAGTAACAGGGCTAGTTTACCTTTGTCTTTAAGATCCTCAATTTGGGTTTTGAGATCTAGGAGGGCTGTCTCCGTACCGTGCTTGGGTCTAAAGCCGGATTGTCTAGTGCCTAGAAGGTTGTTGGTTGCCAAGCAGTTCTGTATCTGGAGATACGCTGCTCTATCTAAGATTTTTAGCAGAAATGGGACTGTCGTGATGGGTCTGTAGTTGGTTCGGACCTCAGGATCTAAGGTTGTTTTTTTTAGTAGAGGGATGACCCACGCGTCCTTCAAATTGTTGGGGACCACTCCCGATTGAAATGAGGAGTTGATAAAGGTATTAATGAAGGGAGCGAGGTCATGGGCCGATTCCTTAATGATTGGAGCTGGGCATGAGTCCCCTTCGCAGTTGGAGGGTTTTAAGTTGCAGATGATTTTTTCAATCTCAAGGGCAGTGAGCGGAGTGAAGCTGAAAGGCACAGGAGAGTCAGGGGTGGTTATTTAGGGTGCAAGGTATTGCTAAATAGGGGTGTGTGGAGGGAGTTTTGTTTGGCGTTGATTTTGGATTGCAGAATGGTTATTTTATTGAGAAGTGCATTTTGTATGTTGTTGCACCAGGTGCTGTCTTTAGTGCACACATCAGGGGCAGGTGAGGGGGATTCTAGTTCTTTGAGAATTTTAAATAATTCTCTTGTATTCGATTCTGCATGGGATATGCGTAAATTGTACGTCTCTTTTTTGGCTTGAAGGATGGCTTCCTTGTAGTTGAGTGAGGTGATCAGGAGGGAGGCTTTATTCCATGAACTAGGATGACTTTTCCAGAGGGCTTCGGCCTTGCGCTTTTCTTTACGCAGAGCGTTGAGCTGCAGGGTGAACCACGAGTTCAGGTGGGACTGTTGTTTGGCTTTGCAGATTTTTAGCGGGGCTATACTCTTAATGGCTTTGAGCATGTGGCTGTTGAAGGTGTCAACTAGGACGGTTGGGTCCTTGTGCTGCGTGGCACAGGTGTTCAGAATAGGGAGGATGAGAGGGAGCAGTTTCTCTCTGGAAATGTCCTTTTTATTTCTAGTGGGTATGGTGATCGGAGAGGCCAAGGTTGAGGTCGCCTAATAACAATATCTGGGAGTTAGGCTTGGTGTTGGCCGACAAGGTGGATGCAACATCATCAGTAAATGTTCCCAATGGTCCTGGAGGTCTGTATAGAAGGTGGAGTGTTGCTGTATTAGTAGGTGAAAGGGATAGTTTCACTGATAGTGATTCTGTAGAGCTGAAATGTGTATTGGCGGCAACTCTCATAGTGATCTTGTCACTATGTATGAATGCGACTCCTCCTCCTTTAGACAAGTTGGATTGTCGGTCGTTTCTAATGATGGCGTAACCCTTAGGTATGGATAAGGCGAGGAGTGGGCCAGAAGCTTTATGTAACCAAGTTTCAGTAATGGCTAGGAAGTAAAGGTTTTGGACAGTGATGAGGTCTACGATATCAAGGGCATGAGCCGTAAGGGATCTAGCATTGATAAGGGCTCCCTTGAATGCTGAGGTAGGTGAGGTGGAAGAGGGACGTGAGTAGGTTGGGCTGTGGCAGTGCGCTGTGGCTGCGTTGGGTGCAAGGGGGTCGGGGCAGTCTAGATCTAAGTCTGATATTCCTATGTTGTAATGTACATGGACGATTAGGTGTAGGTTTAGTGGCAAAGTGCTTAAGCCACAGAGCTGGGTCATTGAGGTAAGGGTTCAAGGGAGGGTCTGAGCAATGGAGCATGGTGGAGGGAGGGGTAGATTGGAACTCGTGGGTGTGAGTATGGTAAGTCTTAGAGATGTGGGCAGGGTGAGTGCCTACAGTAAAGAATAGGGATCCTAAAATGACTATGTTGGTGAGGTAGAGGGTGGCAAAAGGCGTCGACTGCATGTCGTGTCCTGATAGTTTGTGTGATGCGTATTGTGAGGTGCCGAAGGGAGGGAATGCAGTTAAGGTAGCAATGTCTGGGTACTAAGCACTGTTATATTCAGAGCAGTGGGGGTATCATCTAAAATCGAAATATAGCAATTAGGCTAAATTTAGCATTTCTACAGGGCACTTGGGCTCCTTGAAGGGCACAATCTAAAATCGAGATAATGCAATTAGGCTAAGTTCAGCATTTCTACAAGGCACTTGGGCTTCAATCTAAAATCGAGATAGTGCAATTAGGTTAAATTCAGTATTTCTAGAAGGCACTTGGCTCCAAAAAGGGCACAATCTAAAATCGAGATAATGCAATTAGGCTAGATTCAGCATTTCTACAAGGCACTTGGGCTCCAATCTAAAATCGAGATAATGCAATTAGGCTAGATTCAGCATTTCTAAAAGGCACTTGGGCTCCAAAAAAGGCACAATCTAAAATCAAGATAATGCAATTAGGCTAGATTCAGCATTTCTACAAGGCACTTGGGCTTCAATCTAAAATCGAGATAGTGCAATTAGGTTAAATTCAGTATTTCTAGAAGGCACTTGGGCTCCAAAAAGGGCACAATCTAAAATCGAGATAATGCAATTAGGCTAGATTCAGCATTTCTACAAGGCACTTGGGCTCCAATCTAAAATCGAGATAATTCAATTAGGCTAGATTCAGCATTTCTACAAGGCACTTGGGCTCCAAAAAGGGCACAATCTAAATTTGAGATAATGCAATTAGGCTAGATTCAGCATTTCTACAAGGCACTTGGGCTCCAAAAGGGCAAAATCTAAAATCGAGATAATGAAATGGGCTAAAATTAGCAGTTCTGCAGGCAATTGGGCACAGTGCAATGGGGTTCCCATCTGGATTCAGGATAGTGCATATAGGCTAAAAACAACATTTCTAAGAGGCAGTTAGGCACAGTGTAGAGGAGGTAACATCTATAGGCACAGCATTTGACAGCATGTCTAGGTTAAATAGATTGACCTATGGTGGGTACAGTAAGCATACAGTTGAGCAATAGAGAAAAGGTACAGTATGTGCAAAGGTATCATATGGAGACGTAGTGCAAGGCAAGCGAGTAGGTGTACAAAGGTGCGGCACAAAGGATTTTCATGGGATTCCGAGAGGAGATAGCTGTGGTGGGTGTGCCGTGTGAGCAGAGGCCCTCACCTTGCAGCCAGTGTGATAGTTAAAGCCGCAATGTAATCGGACCACCGAGCGACTGTTAGTGAAAGGATCGGGCAGCAGGATTGGCGAGAGTTAGATCAACGGGAAGGTGAGCCATGGAGCAACTCGGTACTGAGTAAGGTTGTGGGGAATGGGTGCATCGCATGTGTGCTGCAGTCCAAGTCATTGATTAATCGGGAGCGAATGTTTAGGTCTTTGCCAACCCAGGCTGGATGGGAGCGAAAGTACCTTAATCGCGTCGGTAAAAAGGGCAGCAAGGCATGGCCCTCGGGCCGACGGCTCAAGACAGGCTCAAGACAGGAGCCGAGCCTTGTTGGGTGAGCCTTTGTGGGTGTTGCCGGCGTTCGCCTGCCGGCGACTGGTAGGCTAAGATGAAGCAGATGCAGGCCAATCGGGTCGTGGGATATGCACCTGGTGAAAGTTAGGCCCAGCCAGCCGTAACCCTTATCTGGACGGCCATCTTGGAGTGACTAGACCTCATGGTACACAATGGAGGCTAGCAGTCGGATGGTTGTGCAGGCGTATAAAGTGGCGAAAATGCGAAGCTAGGCATGAAGGTTGCACTTGGGGGCAATTCCATAGTGTAACGAGGCGAATTGCGGCGGTTTCGGTTGCAGAGGATAATTTTCAATATTTTCACGCAAAAGGGCCCAGGGGCCTACCTTGTGGCTAGTGATGTCCCCGACCTCTCCAGAGGGGGGGTACTGCTCCTGCAGTATGGAGGGGAGGTCCGACTCCTCTGAAGATGATGGCTCAAAGCAGGCAGGCATCAAGGTTGGCCAGTTGATTGGCAATGGCTAAACGACGTCCAGCTATTTTGTGCGTAAATTCATTGCCACCAGGGTCCTTGGAAATAGGCGGAAAGGAGGATGTATGATTTTCAAAATCTCTAAGAATTTTAAATTATTCTTTTGAGTTAGAATTAGCATTCTCAATGTGAGCATTATAGAAATTGTTTTTAGACTCAATTATAACATTCTTGGACAGATCTTTTATATTTTTCCAAGGTAATTGGTCATGGGTTCTTCCTCCATTCTCGCTCATAGCTTCTTTTAATTTTTCTTGCTTCTACAGTCTTGTCACAGAACCAGGTTTTGTTTGTAGTTTCAGCTTTCATCGTCTTAGTTTTTTCTAGGGCCAAAATATTGATAGTGCCATTGATGGCAGATGATAAGTGGCTGAAAAGCTCATACGTATCACCCTCATATGAATCAATATCACCCAATTTAGTAGATACCAAGGAGTAGAAAACAGTTTCATCGTCTTAGTTTTTTCTAGGGCCAAAATATTGATAGTGCCATTGATGGCAGATGATAAGTGGCTGAAAAGCTCAGACGTATCACCCTCATATGAATCAATATCACCCAATTTAGTAGATACCAAGGAGTAGAAAACAGTTGGTGTGATGTTTTCAACGTCTCTACAGGTAATCATAGACCTGACATTTGTATCAAGTCTTAATGGGGGGCTTGGCAGTATGATCATAGTATTAACAAAGAGCTGATCTGACCAGGGACATCCAAGGGTGCCAATAGCAAGAGATTGAACATTATGCACCAGTAACCAGTCCAGAGGATGGCCACCTTGATGCGTTGGTACCTTTACCTGCTGGGTATAACCAATCACTTCGAAAGATAGTAGAAGGGAGGTGGCAGATGTATTTAATGGGTCTTCAACCCATAGGTTAAAGTCACCCATAAAGATGACTGGTGAATTCATTTTAGTGATGCTATCCAATACACCTAGAGGTTGTTCTTCAAAGGAAGAAATAGATTGGGGAGGTTTGTAAAGTATGATTAAGGCAAGTGAAATGTTATGGTGATTTTTTTTTTTTTAATCATAAGGTATTCACAGCCATCCAAATGATGCAGTTTAGGGTTGTGACAGTTAAAGTGTTCTTTCACCACAATTGCTTCACGCCCCCCCCCGCTGATCTTCATGATCCTCCCTGAAGGTTTTATATCCATGGGGCACTGCGTTATTTACTGCTATTTGAGTTGAATCTGATAGCCACGTTTCAGAAAGCAGTAGCAGATCAGGTTCCTGTGTACCTATGTGGTCAGCAGTCACAAAATCGTGTTTGACCATAGATTGCGTATTTAATAAAGATATGGAGAGACGATTAGAGACAGAAATGTAATGGTCATTTTCAGGAAGGGAGCTATAAGTGCATTTGGTCTCACTGAGGGGTGATTCACTTAAAAGAGAAGGCCGAGAATTTGACACAGATCGTGAGTCCATTGTGGAAGGGGGCACGTTTCCCACCGATTGCATCGTGAATAGAAATCAAGTCAAGGACACTTCGAGGAAAAACAGTGGTAAGAACAGCTAAAGCTCACCTTATAAGTCGGAAACATGGAAGGGAGAAATGGGATCACTGTACACTCCACATTAATCTCACACAAACCGGCACTAACTGGCTTAGTCGTGCCAGGCGGAGTCGCGCCTGCACAAAAAATATAAAGCGCAATGAACTACAGGTTTTCTGGGAAATGCAGTTCTAAGTTAGAGAGTGCAGCGTGAGTCAAGGAACCACGCTGATTCAAATCGCTCTAAACAGACAAATGCAAGCAGAAAAGAGCTGAGTCTGAAACTGATCTAAGGCAGTATACAAGTAATTACTAAACAAAATCAAACTAAAGAATTGCAACTGATGTTCAAAATGTGTGCAAGCATTTTCCAGGAATAAGGTGATTGCTGATGTAGAGCACCTTTCAGATTGCTTTTTGTAAAACATTTGGTTGAAAGGCTACCCCAAAGTCCAAACTCCAACTCTGGAAAAGAACATAGTGATCTATTTTAAGTCAACACGCAAGTCTAACTGGTGGCACCTGAGATTAAGGACAAAAGAATTTGTTCGGACAAGGTCCGCAATAATGACATAATTTCCATGCATCAATATTTTTCTACCTTTACATGCCCTGATTGCCAATATAAATGCACTCTTCGTAGGATGATGGCATCTCTATACTATCAAAGCCCTTCAAAGCTCAAAACATATGCCCGGTCACTCACACAATGATGTAGAGCTTCCAACTTCTGGAGCTCCGGCTAGAAGGACTGGCACACATGAAAAGGAATTATCCAGTGGGGTGGTGGTACAAAGTTTAGCATGGTCCCACACCTGATTATTCACAAGTTTACTGACTACATAAATACATTATACAATTCCACAAGACTAGCCTTGATTGTCATTATCTTCTAATCAGACCATGCACAACATGTTGGAAAAAATTTGACATAGAAAAGAAATTCATCCAAGCACCTGTAAGATCTATTTTGATTAACATATTAATATTTGGGTTGCTCATCAAGTGGGTAACCCCAATCTCAGACCCACTAATATAAATTCCCACCCCACAAATCTGTGCAAAAAAAAGGTGGTTTGATGAAAACTCACAAGAAGCAGTACAGTTCACAGTGTTTTGGCAGTTTGCTTTAGGAAAACAGTCTTCAGTTCCACTTACGTAGACACAACTGAAGATGGGACACGGTTCACAGCATTAAGCGTGCAGATGGATCGCAATCTGACGAACAGAGGAACAATCGGGAGCTTTACAACCATACATTCGGACGCATGCTGCTAAGCGGCATGGGCAACACTTGATCCAGTGGAACTGTGCAGTTGCAGTGACAATCAATAACACACTAGTGTCCAGCAAGACACGCTCAGCCATAGTAACATTGCTGTGCCCCACAAGTGTGATCATTGAGGTTCACTGTCATCCACCAGATCCCCGGTGAAAAATATCTCCAAGCTCTACATGTGATTTCTATTTCTTGCTGTAATTGACAGGAGCATTGACGTGTCTTAGTGCATTCTCTCCACTGCCAACTTTGTGTGAGCTTCCCTGATTCTAAAGCAACTGATGTCCTACAAACCCTTACAAAGTACATTCGATTTAATAGTTAATGCACAGCATATCATTCATCCTGTGGGAAAAAGCCTTGAAATGGGATGGTGTCTCATCAAGGTTTACAGGGCCAGTCCTGTGTATACACACTTCAACAGACAGCAGGAGAAAATGAGGAGTCACTTTGGGTTGTGTACAATATGGCAAACGCCACTTCAACAAGAGATTCCTCTATGGCCAACACTCTTGACATCGACATGTTGATCATTTGCTAAGTACAGAATAGGAGCTTTTCTAGGTCTCAGGTCTGTTACTTTCAGAAAGATCAGATACATCAGGGAACAATGGCATTCATGAATGATCTCCTCAAACACCACTTTGTCAGAGTTCACAAGGTTGAAGGCACTTTCTGAATGTGGTAACATAGACAGACATTGGCATAGAAAACATTAATCGGCTCTTTGAGGCATTTCTAATGACACAAATTCATATAAAAGTGAATCATTTAATCTCCATGTTTCCATTGGGCTGAACATGACTTGTATGTGGGGCATTAACCACACAAACCTAATTACAAATTTAACATCAATCCTCAGATGCAAAGGGTTTCTCACTATTGCTCCAACTAGATGCAATTTGTATTTGTATTTATTCTTTTTATATAGCGCTTTAATCCAAAGCGCTTTGTTTACCACAGCCAGAGCATCAAGAGGGAGAGGCTGGATGTGTGTGTGTACACACTGGTTATGAGTGTGTGGGGTAAGTACACTGCAGTGAACCCAATGAGAGAAGTTATTTTACACTGAGCAATACTACAGTGAAACCTTTATTAGTAGAACTATTCAGTGATGGAAATCATAGGATTGAAAACACTTTACCAAGCAACTGGGTGTGTGATTATCATGAAAGAACATGTTTGAAGGCAGGGGCGGTTCACTGGTCACATGCAAACATTTGGATTCTGAGCTGGACTGTAGACGTGTAAAGAGGTCTCCATTGCGGGGCATAGAATGTAGGGTATAGGTTGCAGCCTGCCAATATGATGAAATGTGGTATGGTGAGACCTTGAAGAGGGGTTATGATATAGATCCCCCCTGCATGGAGATACTGAATTTGGAAGACATGTAGGTGACCCTGCTTTTTAAACTGAAAACCATGGTTTTTGTTTGTTTTTGTTAGGTATAATTCTCCAGAATGACTAATTTCCCTTAGGATCTATTTTTTTCACCTGGTAAAGAGTGTGAGCCTTTTTTCCCACTCTTACATGTGTTTTTGCTATGCGTGTTTAACATTTTTGTGTTCATAGACTATGGAGCTTCACCTACTCCATAGGCATTGTCTTTTGTGTGTTACACAACCCCTTTAGTGCAGTGCAACAGGGTTGTCTTTTTCAGACTTCCCACTTCAAACTCCATTTTCTGGGACTGACTACTGTCTCCCAGAATATGTAAAGTTGCCATTGACTTTATTAGTCTTTTTAAATCCACAGACCCAGTACAAACTATCTTCCATAGAGTTCTGGAAAGGGTTAATAGTTATCCCTTTTTGTCTGTTTCTCATTCAACATCATTTCGTTCCCCTTTCTTTAAGATTTGGCTGGTGGCAGTGGTATTTACCATATTTTTCCTACTGCTGTCTATTTAAATAGCCTTGGTACTGTTTTAGGCTAAGTTAGTAGCCTCGAACTTAAATCCGCTGGACCCCATTTACTTTTATTTGGTTCTGGCTGAGTTTATTCACCATTTCTTTTTGTAAAGGTCTTTGTCGTGTTTTACTCTGCATGCCAAACCAGGTTTGGTTCCTTTGTTTACCGTCCTTTGACGGGCTTCTGCACAGAAGCCCTCTTTAGGCGCCTGAATGTCTGAGGGGGACAGGATGTGGGGGAGGGGTTTGAGACTCCCTGCACAGTGTCTCCTTGGAGACCCATGTCACACTCTGTGTGATTGGCTGTAGTGACTGTCCCGTCGGGACAGCCACCCTGCTGTGTGATTGGCAGCCAGGATGTGTGAATGGGGGAAAACTGCATAAAAAGCAGGTCTCTGGGACTGAGAAGACAGAGTTGCCACTGGATCGAGAGAACCGAAAAGAAGCTGATAGAAGATGACCTCTACCATGACTGAACCTCCCGGTGAAGCCCTGCTGCGGGTCCAAATCTCCAAACTTCGACGACAGGGAAGTTCTTCAAGGAATCTTCTCCCCTTGCAGTTGGCCAAACTGCAAGCCAGGCCTCCCTCCTCTGGTCGAATTTGCTGTGCACAGCTACAGTGAACCAGATAGCCAGGAGGACCGGACCCTGCTTGGGTTTTAAGGAGTGCAACTTTTATTTGTTGCTTTGCTGTGCTGCTGGTTTCTTCCCTGGGCAGTGCAGGACCCTCCAGTCTTCCTACTTCATGTCAGTTTGACAGTCGCTTCAGGAACCGTGAGCCTGCAGGACCTTCCAGAAACGTCTGCCTCAGCTACAGCCTTCTTCTTCATTTAAGGTACTGTTCAAACCTGGTTGTTCGTTCTGTCCGACCGCGGTGAAAGTGTTTGAAATATATTGCCAATCCGAGGGCTTGTCCTTCTCTATTTTTTAAAGTAACTTTTTCGTCCGACCAACTTCGTTCTGAGCTCTTGGCAAAGACTTAACCACAAGCTACCCTGAACTGTGTGATCCTCTGCAAATACTTTGGTCAATTGACTTTGGACCAGGCCTCTTGATTTGATTTCCTCACCGTAGTTACATTTTCTAGATTGCCCTGCTTACTTACTTGTTGGTGCTGCTTAATTTTTATCTCACCTTGTCTTTCCCTCCCTTTTAAATTGCTGGAGTGCCATTTTGCTCACACTTCATTTTGAGCTTAACCTGTCCAGAATCTATTGGGTGGGGTGTAGTATATTAAGTGTGTGATTTTTCTATTGCTTTACTTTGGTGAATTGTTTTACAACTAATGTGTAAATAAATGTATATTCTTTTACTTCGAAACCTTGAGTCAGTGTTTGAACCATAGTAATTGCTGTCCTTTGTGTAACTATTAGTACTGCTCACTTTACTCTTCAGATAAGTCTGGCTGCTCAGCCATCGCTACCACTTTACTGTGTAGTACAGGCTTGTACCAAAGGTGAATTTTTACTGTCACTTGTAGTCTTAATTGTGTGTGGTGTTCCCAAAGGGTACTGCATATGATTCTGCCTAACAGTTTTGGATAAGTAATTTATATCATACTTCATACCAGCTTCCCCAGCTTTCTAAGTGCAGGACTGGGGATCAAGCCCATGTTGCACAGCATTATCTGGATCATCTGCATCTCAAGTTGACTGCGTTGCTCCTGAGATATCCCCCCAGTAAGTGAAATTGCTGTAAACTCCTGGGAACTGTGGAACATACAATTGTTGGAATCATTGGAGTATTACACCAAATAAGTGTGTATGCTGTTTATAGCTGTGACATTGCTTACACTTCTGCAACTTTCATCTGCCCACATGGCTGCCTGCTTGGCTCACAATAAACATTTCCATCAGCCCCCCAGCAGTATATAGTGAACATGGGTGTGGGACAGGTCCGTCGGCCATGGCCAGTGGCCACTGCACATTTTAGTGCAATTGTATGGTGGACGTGGCCAGTGTACAAGTTGCAGCAATATGTTTCTTTATGGCCCACTAGCCATGGCCTTCAGCCGTGGCCACTGTACATGTCCCACCTATAGGTTTCCTTGGGACCCACTAACCATGGCCTTTGGCCTTAGCCAGTGAGCGCAGCCTTCGGCTGTGCCCACTGTATATTTTAAAACACTAGGTACCTTTCAAGCCCACTAGTCCTGGCCTTCAGCCATGGCTGCTACACATGATGCACCAATAGGTTTCTTTGGGGGCCACTAGCCATGGCCTTTGGCCATACAGTGGATACGGCCAAAGGCTGTGGCCACTGACCATTTATTTTATTTGTTTTGAAGCACCTTACAAATGCTCAGTAAAATAAATAAATAAAATAGCCAGTGGACACAGCCTTTGGCCGTATCCACTGTACAAGTTACACCAATAGGTTTATTTGGGACCCATTAGCCATGGCCAGTGGCCACAGGCTTTGGCTGTCTCCACTGTACAGATTGCACAAATAGTTTTGTTTGAGGCCCACTTGTTATGCCCTTCCGCCATAGCCAGTAGCCCCAAGCCGTTGCATCAATAGGTTTCTTTCGGGCCCGGAACACTTTGTTCCCAAGTTGTTTCTGTCCAGCAGTTTTGACTTTTTCTCTATGGGAAAATGAATGGGAATAGGCCGAAAACAGTATTTTCTGCTTTCATAATAACTTTTGAATTTCTTAACAAATCTTTCCCATAATTTCTAGCCGGGAGGGGGTGGAGCACATGACAAACCGTTTGTTTGGAAAATGTCATCCAAATCCGTCAAGCAAATCAAATGTTATTAGCAATAGATTTTCCGGATTTCCTATGACTCATGCCAGTTACCTTAAGTATAAGGGGACTATCGCTGCTCTATAATGTTTGTATTGTTAAGGGGAAGACAAATAGCTATTGCTCCTCCCCCTGTTAATTGACAGATGAACATGTCACTCAGAGCTCTTGCCCCTCCCCATGTCCAATACTGTGAAACTGAGAAGCGTTAATCACTTATACAACTGTAGAACCCATATTCTAAGCAGGTGCAACATATGATGCAAATTAAGTACATCAAAAATGACATACACACTCACCATGAAGAAGCACATACATTAGGTCAAAAGGTGCATTTAGGCATGAAGAACATTACATTTATTGATCACCCATGCATGAAGAACATGCCATAAGCAATGTACAAGTTGGACTCAACACTAACTATACGCGAACATGGCACACTAACATAGAAATGCAAAAGTAATAAGCAGCCATTTGGTCCAATATGAAAGGCACAGCCAGCCTCTTTAATACATACAATCTCTAAAGACTTTCAGAGAGCACAACATGGTAAATTAATTAAATAATAGATCTGTGAAGTGCCCAGGCACTGAAGTGAAGGCCTTAGCTAAGTTTGTTTAAAAGATTACAGAGGGGTTTTGGCAGTGAAAATACAATAGAAAATCAAATGATATGTTAGGAAACATGAGCTGAGAAATGCCTTTGTAGAAGTTTTTTCTAACTAGACTTGGCACGAAGTAAGGGAGCATATTAGACAAGACCAGACAACCAATCAGAGTGTAGGGGGATGATTTTTGGGCTCATTCAACCTTTGAGTGCCGAGCCGTGCCGAGCTGTGCTGAGCAGTGCCGAGCCGTGCCTCACCTGATCTTCAGGCTAAACAAGGTCTAGTTGAAACCAGTATTATTCCAAGCTAATCTTGCAGGTCAGCACATAGAGATGCCAGAAAATGGGTGGTGTGCAGTTAATGCCAAAAGAAAATGTCTTTGCCCATTCAAAGGAGGGCAATGTATTTTATTCATAATAATATAACCAATCAGTGTGCATGACATGTCTAAAATGTTGTTAATGTATTTCATTTTAATTTTGTGGTAAGACTCTATAAAGCTTGCTTCCAGCAGAGGAGTTGAGAACCTCTCAGTCAGCTCACAGCAGGGCTGGTTCGAAATTGCTCTACCAGCTGCCTGTTTGCTTGTGGAATGGCTTGTTTATGTGTTTAGGAGCATGCCTGAAGCATGGGTGCTTGATTCGAGTATCCTGTCTGTGCTGGATGTTCTGCTCTCTAGTAGCCCCTCCAAAAACACGATCATAAACGTATACGAGTCAGTGGTTGAGAAGATTGCAACCTTTGTGACTAAACTAAGAAAACAAGTTCAAGCAGCTGAAATCTTCCATCCAACTTGGTACCATAATGAATGCCATAGGGCAAAAAGAGCCATCATACCGGAATTCAAGAATGGAGATGACAAGGATAGAAGGCGTTACAATTTACAACGGCCTGTTATAAGGACATCACGAAAACTAAAAAAAGAGTTTAATGACCGTCAATGGCAAGACCCACTAGAGGCCACAGAGAATAAAGATAGCACAGCATTTTAGAAAGGGGTAAAATCAGCAACATCTAATGACAGAAATTGAATCCACAGGAACAGCCCAGATATTAGCTGGTTAAAGCATTTCACCAATCTTTATTTTGAACTTGCAGGGTGCTTGGGAGAAGAAGGTGATCACCTGAGGAAAGGGCCATGTTGCAAACAATCTTTGTTGCAGTACACAATGGCATACATTAATGAGGCATGAAAACTGCAGTAGTGGGGAAGAAACCCTGACCTGATACCTGTAGATGTCTTTAATAATGCTCTCGGAATTTGGGTGCACAACTTTTATCGTCTGGTCAATGCCATCTTAGAATGTAGTGTACTTCTGGACTCATGGGCAAGGGCGATTATTGTACCTCTGTACAAAGAAGGGGGTCGCAAGACCCTGCTAGTTACAAACCAATCTCCCTTCGGAGACAGCGAGGAAGGTATATGCAAGAACTCAGCTAATCCACTTGAATGGCTGGATACAACATAGAAACCTCATTTGACGTGGTACCCAGTGATAAACTATGGGAGGAAATGCAAGAACTGGACATACTGAGGCAAATGCTTAAAGCGATTCAAGGCCTCTACAATTGCAACACAGCGGGAGCTCGCTGAAACCTTACTGGGGATGTGATGACACCAACAAATATTAGAGTTGGGGTAAGGCAAAGTTGCATGCTTGCCCCAAGACTCTTCTGTGTCTTTACCAATAAGATTATTGCTAAGCGAGAGAACCTGCAATCTGATTCCCCAAAGCTGGGAGAGGATAGAATATTGCTGCTTATGTTTGCGGTTGACGCAGTGACTTCTAGTGGACTTCAGAAGCAAGCAAAAGCATTCAATGAGGACTGCATCAATAATGGGCTCACAATTCATTATGCAAAAAAGTATGGTATTCACATCCCCACAGAAAAGAGGAAAAAACAAAGACTCACTATAGAGAGGGACGGACATAGGACTGAGCAGGAGGATAGTTTCAACTACCTCGGCATTAGGGTCAACAGCAATGGTAATTGATCTAGTCAAGAGGAAAAATCATTGCTTAAATTTGAAAGATCTAGCAATGCTATCTTAAAATTGTTAATAAATCATGGCAAAAGCACCTTTTCCCCAGCTCTTCAAGTATATAACAGGCATGCTAGACCTTCAGCGATGTTTGGAGCAAATATTTGGGGACACACCAAAAGTGCCAGGCTAGTATTAGCTGTGAATACATCTCTTAAGAATCCCTATGAACCCCAAACACAGCATTGCGACTAGAACTCAATCAAAGGCAGATATCAGACGTAATTGCTTTCAGCCCTGTTCGCTTCTTGCTGCAGGTTTTGGAGCGCACCACATTTAGCCAAATATGGAGATGCCATGTCGGATCTTCTGTCACAAAGTGGAGGGACAAACATAAGATGGTGAACATATGTCAGGTCCCAATTGAACCCCAGGGGATAACCCACATAGGATCAACATCCATACCAAGCCACTCCTACACAATGCACACATCACTTTATTAGTAAACTATTCAAGCATTTATTGCAGCCAATCCAACCATATTGGGGATCTAAATCCAACTTTGACTATGAAAATGACATGGATACAAGCTCATCACCCTATACACGGCACTTGTATATTAAATTCTGTTTGGGCACCCTTCCTCTGACAGCATGCCAATTTGCTTGTCAGATAAGTATCTCGGAATTGTGTCCCCTTTGCCTGGAGAGCAAAGAAGGTATTACCTTCTCTTCTTTGCCCATTGTACAGAGGCCTCAAGTACAGTATTTAAAGCCAATTTTAACCAGCTTTGCAATACGCCACCAGAAGGACACAATAGTACTCTGTAAATCCACAGAAAAAATACTAGTAATTCATGATGTTTCCAGATATATATGTAGAGCATGGTCTGAAAGGAAAAAGCATCCCACCCCAGTAGCACTGCCCGATCACACATCAGCACAAGCTTAAATAGGCCACGAAGTGGATGCCATAAAGCACACAGTAACATGCAGAGTAAATGCAACCCAAATCCCAAATTAATAAGAATTATTCACTAGTGGCAGCCAGGGCCCAAGAACCCACATTCACCTCTGCCTTTGCCTCACTTGATGTTTTGCAGTGCACTTTCTGCAGAAATTGTGTGAAAAGTCAAAGGAATGGCACATGTTAGTAAGGTGCGCCACACTTAATATGAATAGTACAGTGTGGAGGAGGATTGGGTATATTGTTTCCTCTGTTCACTGATGGAGCATGCTGTGCAGCCGTCAACCAGCAGTGATTGACAAGGTACGAAAGCTGTGGGCAGGGAGAACAGTCATTACTGCTCCCTATTAAGCTGTCCCAACACTCTTATTACTCCTTTAAGCAACGTGCTTTAGTCGGCTGAACGTCGCCCAATATTGTATGTTGGCCATTTCGGGGACTTAGGCCTTTTCTACTGTATTTTGAAACCTAGCCTTTTACCCTCCATCCAGGATACTTTCATCTAGGTGTTCTTACTTTCTCTGCTGTATTTTGAAACCTAGGCTTTTTCCCTCTTTCAGGAAACTCACATCCAGATGTTCTTGCTTCTTCTTCTGTATGTTGAAACCTACACTTTGTCCCTTTGTCCTGGACACATCTAGACTGTTGCATTGCTGCTGTTGACATCATGCTTCGCCCTCACCCGCTCTCAGGCCTCCCTTGGCTTCCCTCCCTCTTCCCTCCTACTCTCCTCTCTCTCTCCCATATCACCTGATGAGGTCTCTAGACAAGTCCTCTATGAAAGTCTCATCCAAACAGGTGCTCCCCTGCTCCTCCAGAACTATCAAGGGAAACATTGCTTCCCTTGCTCCAGCCTTGGCCGTTCTGCAATCACTCCTTGCCACTGGCTTCTTCTCGCTACTCCTCAAGCCCTCTCTTGTACACCCTCTCTACAAAGTACAGGTGAACCTGCTCACTTGCACTTAGTGTACCCTTCTCCTCCCTTGCCCAAGAGCATTACCCTTCCTCCCCGTCCTGCACTTCCCCTCCTCCCCCCTCTCCCCTCATTCTGTTAGTAGCAATGTTATTGTCTGTCTTCTGCCCTGTTCATCGCCAACCTTCTCTTCCCCTTTTCCCCCCCCTCCTCTCATTCAGTTACTGAACTTGCACGCTCCTAATCGTCTCACGACCTAGCAGGAAAGTTATTGTTTGTCTTCTTCCCTGTTCTCCCCGAACCTTCACTTCCCCTCCTCCTCCTCCTCTCCCCTCATTTCTGTTACTGCCCTTTCACGCTCTGAATCGTCTCACAACCTACTAGGAATGTTATTGTTTGTCTTCTTCCCTGTTCTCCCCTAACCTTCACTTCCCCTATTCCCCCTCTCCCCTCATTTCTGTTACTGCACTTGCACACAGGTGTCTCAAGACCTAGTAGGAACGTTATTGTTTGTCTCCTTCCCTGTTCCCCCTAGCCTACACCCCCTTCCTACACCCCTCCCATGTATTCTTGTTCTGCACTTGCACGATCCGAATGTCTCAAGGCCTAGTTGGAACATTACTGTTTTGTTTTTTTCTTCCCCTGCCGACCCCTCCATTGTCTTGATGTGCGCATTATAAATACTGAATAAATACAATAAATAAATGCAAGTGTTTTATCTTGTAAGTGGCAGTTTTTCTTTTTAACAATTTTGTTAAATTGTTCTTAAATGACTTTAAACCTATTATGTTTATTTATGTTGTGGATTTAAATTGCTTTTATGGAACAAATCCAAAATAAAGGATTATTGTGTAGCAATCGTATAGCAGCTCACATGTAATGCAATGCTAAAATGTGTACTTATTACAAATGTCCAAACTCTGGAGTTTCCAAGTGTTTTACAATGTTTAAATCATAACAAATATTACCCATTACACATAGTGCCTCTTTTAATTTACATTTAGAACTCTGAAGCCACACTGCACCTGATTGAGCTAAGTTATGTTATGATGCTGATTTTATAAAGCACTCTAATCACCTATAAGGCTTCTTAGCAGTGCCCAACCAGGAAATAATATAAAACTAAAGGAAGGAGACAACAGAGGATGTACAGTGTACAGCATAGTGTCCCAGTCTATAGAGTGTGGCGGGTCAGAACATGGACGCTGACAATGTATTCACATTTCCACTCGTTTATTTGTTTATTAAATTATTAAAAAAAGAACTAACATTCCCTATTACCATGTGGGTGTTCCGAGCCTATATAAATAAATAAGGTGCTCGTCTGTCGTCAGGAAGTTGTACAACGAAAACATTTCTGCAGTCCAAAAACGAATCCTAACTGACACAATCAGAATTCTAACAAACTAAGGTGAGGAGAATGTCTCCCTTTTCCTGATTGTCTTTTCTTGCAATATTTCTCCTTTGTTTCAGACTTCTTATTAGTAGGTTAATTTTAAATAGTCCCTTCTCACTTTCTGTACAAGTTCTTGTAACCCTTTTACAAGTTCTATGGGTACTCCCTCCTCCTAAAGGATTATTTCTTTGAATGCTCTGTTTTATTGCTTGCTCCACAAGGAAGTGCATTTTGTACTGCTGTAAGATATACTTTCTTAACTGTGATACCCTCTCTTGGTATGTAATGTTACCCCTCTCTTGGGGTGGCTTGGGTGTGTACCTCTTCTCTTATAGACTTCACTTGTCTTCCCTTCATAGAATTCTCTTTCTGGTTTACAGTCTCTGTTTCTTAGCATATGTGTACTTTCCCCTCATGGGGTTTGAGGCCTAGTTTTAATGATCTATTCTCAAACATTTATTGTGATTTCTTCCACACTCGATTCCTTAACATATGTGATACTTCCCTCTCTTCCCAGTGTATGTGTCCTTCAACTTAATAATCTCTCTGCAAGTTTCTATCTTGATTCTCTCTCACATTTTTACAGTTCCATTTCATCAACTTAATTTCACTGTCTAGTCATTTGCAATGAGACAAGTTTCTCCTATTTCATAATGATTCCCTGGTGGCCACCTGGTGCTCCTGTATCCTCATTACTTTGAAATCTGCGTGGGAACATATCCGGGGTCTGTGTTCGCTCGTGTTCTCTTTTGTCGTTCCCATTCTTAACCATCTCGTCTTCTCTGCCATCCGCTCTCAGTCCTCTCTCTCTCTCTCTCTCTGTAATACCTGATAAGCCAGCGGGTATCCGGACGGTTCGCTGACTTTGCAGCATAGTAGTTTTGACAATATTGTATGGGTGCCTTGCCCACTACAAAGTCTTCGTGGTCATGCCACCACCGGGATTGGAGTTCCCATCTCCTCAGTTTTCTCTCTCTGTATGGACGTTGGGCATCCAGAGTTTTGCTCTCGCTCTCCGAGTGCTCTGCAGTTCTCCTTGCCTCTGCCTTTCTCAGGTGTTACGTTGTCAGGGGGCTCCCCCTGTTTGCGTCTGTGTCTCTCTGCTTTTCTGCTTTGCCTCAGGCTGTGCTCTCCTTTCAGTCTCCTCATCTCAGTTAAATGGAGGTCTCTATTTAAAGAGACTGATTCTCTTTCTTGTTTTTAACAGTATATTTTAGTTTTGTCTTCAGCCAAGTCTATGGATTTTATACTTTTCTTCACATATGATAGTCCCATGTATCCCACCATGGGGAATTCCTCACAGGAAAAGGAGTCCTTGTCCCAGAGAGGGAGTCCCTCCCAGTGAGAACCCACATGCCCAGAACCCTATGGAGGGTCTTGTGAAGTGGGTCACCTCCCTAGCCTCAAAGGGGAGGTTGCCCCCTGAGAAAAAGTGATGAATTCCGTAGATTCATCAGATAACCTTTCCCTTATGGTTGTGGCATCCCCATCTCATTTTTGAAGGCAGCTTTTTGCTTTCATTATCTGGGTTTGTATCTTTATACTCGCCCGGTCTGGAGATTTGATCCCAAGATTGTAATGGACAGTATGAAGGTCCTAATCTGGAGCATAGTAGTTAGCAGTTCTGCAAATGTTGGAAAGTCTGTACTAATGATGGCCTCATCTGGTAGACCAGGTACAGCCGCAGTCTCCATGATCGTGGACTGGTTCCTAAATCTCAATGAGAGAGGGGCTTTAGGGTAAGTCTCGAAATCTCCATATACGCCGGTTATTCTCACTGCTTGATTATCCTGTATGTCGTATGGATATAGGAGATCGGTTTGGATGGCTGTTTGCCGGCTTCTTGAATCTATAAGGGCCTTAGCCCATGCTCTGTTTAGTTGTACCTTCTCATAAGTCTGAAAAGGTTGAGATGCGCAATAATATATCTTGATCTTGTCACAATCATATTCTGTTTCTTCATACTCTTTGACCAGGGTTCTGCTTCTAGCCAGCCCATCTCCATTGGTTCTTCTATGGTGTTTTGAGGACACAATCCGGCAATAGGGCCCTAATCTCCATGTGATAAACATAGGGGGAAGATGGTAAGGGTGTTTTCGTTCATTCTATTTCTTCTCTAGGAATTATTAGAGTTTTGGTAAACGGCAAAGGAGGGGGTTTTTTGGGCAATTTCTTCCTCACGTAGATATTCTCAGAAAGGAGTTTTCTCGGTCCTTTGATCTTTCTCTAGTGATATGAACTTGAGATAGACCCTTACATCCCTATTTACTTAGAAGGGTTTCCCTAGATATTTTAAATATTTGTCCGCTTCTGAGTGGCATGGGCTACCTGAATGGCAGTCTCAACCAAGGGTTGAGGTTGTTGTAATAGACCTCTTTGCAAAGATGGGGGAAGGGCACTAATGTATTGTTCCTAGGATACGGTTTCTAGGGCCACTGGTAGGGTTTTCTTCCCTAACCATTGGGTAAAGATATTTTTTTCCCAGCCTGCTAATTCTGAAACACTCTCATTGGGGAAGAGATGGATGTCCCAAAATGTTCATCAGTAGAACACATCTATCTGTCCCACCCATTCTAGCAACGGCCGTTTCATCTCAGGAAACAGGGTAGTCCTCAATGGATTCACATTTTGATAGGAGGCTTGTAAGTCTCCTTTTAATAAGGGGGGCAGGTAGCAGGTCTTTAAGCTTTTGTCCCAATTAAATTGGGCAGCGGGTCGCTGGAAGTTTTAAAACAAAATGCCCACAAATCCTCTCCTTCCTGATAAGGTTGGATTATGCCATAGGGAACTATCCATTGTGAGGGTTCCATTCGAACTATGTCAAGGCTTTCCTGGATTCGTCGATCCACTTTGATCTGATGTTCTACTAAGCGCTCCAAGAGAGACTCATTTCAATGGCAGGGTTAACCGAGGAGGAGGAAGTCTCTGAGTAGTTGCTTCCTGCTTCCTCCCACTCATCGGAACTTTCAAGGACTTGCAGGGTCTCTTCTAACCCTTCAACCTGGTCTGAGTCGTCGTGTAGTTTAGAACTAAGGGCCATGGATGGCAAGGGTTCAAGTTGGACGACGTGGGATTTTATCCCTAAGGAAGGTTTTATGCCTAGTAGTACAATTGGTGGAAGGTCGTTGATAGGTTTTGCCACATACTATCGGGACTGTGGGTTTGCCTCTATATGAGGACTTTAACATCCCACTTCTGATATCATATGTGGCGGGTCAGAAGAAGGATGTAGACACTGTATTGTGTAAGGGTGCAGAAGTAGATGCAGGACTAGGTGGCATGCTTGTTGGTATAGATTTTTATTTACCAGAAAATAAGGTAGAACCCTACCTGTTCCTATAACTAAGAGAGGGTTCCCTGCTTCAAACAAAACTAAGGATGGTGTCAGAATGTCAGTCAAAAACAAATAGTCCACTGTCATATGTCCCAAACCTTTTTTCGTCCCTTACACTTAAAAAGAAAAACAATATACTAGACTTCACCCTGACTCCAGCTGGGTGGCTCCTTCCTTCTGGATGGGTTTAGGCAGTTTGTGAATGGTGGGGGGAATATCCTTCTTCCCCTGGCCATTACCAGGGCATTTGCTATAGTTCCACATGGTTGGGGGTTGGGGCTGGGTCCTCCCTTCCGCAGGCCTTCTTAGGCGACTCTTTACAGTTCCACAAAGATGGGGGGAAATTAATCCCTTCCCCAAGCCTTTCTTAGGCTTTCTTTTAATAGTCACAAAGATGTATTTTCATCGGAGAATATATCTTTCCTCCCCTGGTCTTCTTTCAACGATTGGCAAAGGATATTTTCCTCTTCCTATGTTCTTCTCTTGTCTTTGACTAAAGAATGTCTCTCTTTGCTGTTGGTCTTCTTCTGACCCTTGCCAAAGGGTATCTCTCTCTCTCCCCCTAGTCTTCTATTCTGGTTATGTGGGTCCCAGATCCCTTTCTCAGAGTTGTAATGTCTCTTTCTCATGCCCAGTTCACTATCCTACCAGTTATTGTCTTTCATGTAAAATTCCTCAAACCTCTTACCTTCGGGTCCCAGACCCCCTGTTCAGGTTTATAATGTCTCTTATACAAGCCTGATTCACTATCCTGCCAAGCATTGTCTTGCATGTCCAATTCCTCAAACCTCTTACCCTTCGGGTCCCAGACCCCCGATTCAGGTTAATATTGTCTCTTAATCAAGCCTGGTTCACTAGCCTGCCTGGCATTGTCTTGCATATACAATTCTTCAATTCTCTCAATCTTTGGGCCCCAGACTTTTATCCCTCTTCTGTTCTCTTTGAGGGGTCTCTCCCCCATTATGATTTGTTTCTCTGCTTGGGCCCACTGGGAGGAGGAAGATGATACTGTACTTCCTTGTAACCACAGCCTCTAGGGTTTCCCGGTGCATCCACAGTCTCCCTCCTTGTACCTTCTGACTTGGTCTGCAAGGGTTCCGGACTTCAGCAAAACCGGCAAGCTTCTCTGGATTCCCTTGGGCTCTTGCAGTCTGCTCTCGGCGGCTCCACCATACCGGTTTCTCCCCCTACATCGGGTCTCACCTGAACCATGCAGGGGTGAGTCCTCTTCTCTCACTGCACTTTGGCTTTCCCATCCTTCAGGTGTGCCTTTGTTCAGTTCAGCCTTCTTGGATGCCGACTTACCTCTCCCGGCATTTGAGTCTGCAGCGCATCCTCCCTGCACGGCTTTGCTCCCCAGCTCAATACTCCTCTGGGGCAGGTCTGACTCTGAGAAGAGTCCTTCATCAGTTTTTAAGCTAAGCCTTCTCTCGAATCTTGTATAGCTGGTATGCTTGTCTTGGTTCCATGCAGGGCTCTTCAATGCCCTGCTCTTCATTGTGTCACTACTTCTGGAGCCATCTACCTTCACTCTTTCTTCACTCTTCCTCATCTCAGTATTGTCTATCTGATAGACAGGACTAGTATGTATGAAGCAACTAAGTGATGAAAGAGGAGACAAAGAAGCTGGGTGTACTTGGGCCTTATCTGTGCTGTTGGGTGTACATGGTATTGTGGCATTGTGGTTGATATTCTGCATTTTCCCTTGATAGTCCTCCCTTCTCCTGCTAATGGGGTCCCCTCCCATGGGATCCTCCCGCTGAGTACCACTCCAAGAGGAACTATCCGGTAGTGGCCTCATCTCCCTGACCCCATGGGAAGGGTCCCCTCCCGTGGAGAAGTGAGGACTCCAAAGTATTCATCACAATTGACATTTCCACTAATTTGTTCATTAAATGATAAAAAGGCCTACCTTTTCCTATTACTATGTGGGTGTTCCATGCCTATGTAAATAACCAAGGCACTTGCCCGTGGTCATAAAATCATAAAATGAAGTAAATGTCTACTGCCCAAAAACGAATCCTAACTGACCCTACCACAATTCCAAAAAACAAAGATCGGTAGACTGCCGCGCTTCTCCTGATTGCCTTTTCTTGCAATGTTTCTCCTTTGCTTCAGATTTCTTATTAGTAGGGTAATTTTAAATAGTTTCTTGTCACCTTCTGTACAAGTTTGTGTAACCCTTTTACATGTCATATGGGTTCTCCCACTTTCTTAGGGATTGTTTTCTACGGATTTCTTTTGACTCACTGCTTTATTCTCTGTTCTCTGTCTTATTGGTTGCTCCACAGAAAAGTGCATTTTGTACTTCTGTAACATATACTTTCTTAGCTATGATACCCTCTCTTGGTAGGTATTGCTCCCTCTCTCTTGAGGTGGCTTGGTTTGTGTATCTTTTCTCTTATGAACTTCAATGGACTTCCCTTCATAGAATTCTCTATCTGATTTACAGTCTCTGCCTCTTAGCATATGTAGTACTTTACCCTCTTCCAAGGGCGTTTGAGGCCCAGTCTTAATGATCTCTTCTCCAACTTGTATTGTGATTTATTTCACTCTTCACTTCTTAATTTATGTGGTAATTCCCTCTCTTCCCAGGGTAGTTGTGCTCCAGCCTTAATGATCTCTCTTTCAGATTCAATCGTGGATTTCTTTCCCTTATAAGAGTAATCTCTCCACCTAGATTGTTCCGCTCCTCACTTCTTAACGTATGTGGTACTTCCCTCTCTTCCATGGGTATTTGTGCATCAACCTTAATAATCTCTCTCCCAGCTTATATTGTGATTCTCTTTTCCCACATTTGTACAGTTCCATTTCATCAACTATAATTTCACTGTCTCGTTGATACCACTGAGACAAGTTTCTCCTATTTCATAATGATTCCCCAGAGACCTCCCGGTTTTCCTGTTCTCCCCGTTGCCTCAGAATCTGCGGGGCAGCGTCTCCAGCGTCTGTGTTTGCTCGTGTTCTCTTCGGTCCTTTGACTTCTTAACTTCTCGTCTTCTACAGCATCCTGCTCTTCACACTCTCTCTGTGCGACCTGGTAAGCGAGCGGGTATCCGGACAGTTTGCTAACGTCACAGCATAGTAGTTTTGGCATTGTTGTATGTGTGCACTGCCCACCACAAAGTCTTTGTGGTCACTCCACTACCGGGATTGGAGTTCCTGTGTCCTTAGTTTTCTCTCTCTGTATCGATGTTCGGCATATAGCATTTTGCTCTTGCTCTCATAGCAGTTCATGGGCTCCACGGCTCTCCTTGCCTCCGCCTCTCTCAGGTGTTACATTGCCAGGAGGCTTCCCTCAATTCGTCACAAGAGTCATAGAGGATTGTTGTACGCCCGATATACTGGTTGTGTAGCTGCAGGATTCAAATATACATACTTCAAGTGATTTGATGAAATGCCGATTTGGGATAATAAACTCCCTGGATATAAGTGTAAGTATTCACATTTACTATGTGCTTGATTTTTTTCCCCCAGAGAATAATTCAGAAGAACCACCCATACTGTGGTATACTGCGTACACAGTGGGGCCATCCATTGGTACCCTTGTTGGGCTGCAGGGAAGGGCAAGTACTGTGCCTCATACAAGTCTCTCACTTGCTGGCTATGGGGCAGTCCAGCGCACGGTGCTGGATCCCTATGAAAATAGCGTGCAAAATGTTTCATTTGCCATGTGGCCATGTGGACCACTCTTTTGGCAGAGAGGATCGCTACTCCACAGGGTGCAGTCTGGGCATGTAGTTCAGAGGACCCGCGATGTTCACGGGCACCAAGCTTTCATTCTTGGTACAGAGAGCTCAGATGTACCATGCCCACATTTTTCATGCAGAGACTATTTCATTATTTCAGTAAAGGTATTTATTGTAGGTACATTTAATGTGCATTTCCATTTAATCCTCACCGTCAAAGGCTTGCGATTTACAACCATGTCCAATAGCAGATGTTAGAATGGGAGAATATTCCCCTCTTTCCTGGTTGCTGATTCAGCAGACAATAATTGATTTTCTTTGGCGTGCTGCATGTCTTAATTTAGCCTGCAGCTCATGACTGGCAGTGCATTAGGCTAACAAGTGACTGTCAATTGACAAGTGAAGCTCACAATTATAATTCAATCTCAGCTGCAGGATAATAATAAGCAAGTATTTAAGAAATCAAAGGACACACGAATATGTGTCCATCTATCTGCACCTTCATGGTAAAATAATGTAATCAATAAAGCACAGTTATGAAAATTCCCCACACCAAACTAATGGAACTTGCAAGTGTTGTGGTGATCATACATGATTCAATATTCTGCCTGCACTAGTTCCCAGCAGTTGGAGTATCAAAATCCCGAAGCCACCTTTACTTTAACAATAAACATCCCTACTTGGAATGTCCTCAGCAGACATACTGCAGTGCACAGTGGTTCAGAGCAAAGGATCCCCTATGGTAAGAATGTGATCCAATGAGCGGGGTTAAAAGCACTGCCTCAGATGACCTTGAGTTTCGAGTGAAAAGGAGAGCAAGATTATGATGAGCATTCGGTAAATGAAACATTACAGGAAGTGGAAGATAAAGACAAGGCTGGGTTAACTTACTCAAATGAAACATACAAGTGCACTGGACCTGGTGCTTCTAAACATAAGATCAAATCACTTTGATCGGAAAAATTGGAAAATTGTTGAAAGTGAGGAATATTTCACGACGTGATGACCTCTATTACCAAATAATACATATCAAATTGGTAACGTCTTGAAACATGTATTGTTAAAAGCTGAGAAACGTTTGATTCACAAACCTATCTATAATCTTTAAAGGAACTTGCTGTAGTCTCATTTGCTCAAATTGTAATAATTTGTTCAAAGGTAACACGATTATTTATCCAATGACTGGCAAGGTTCATTTGAAGGATTACACAACAAGCGACTCTGAAAATGTGATCTGTAGTACAAGGAGCACTTGTAGAACCTTTTACAAAGGTAGACTCAAACACCTTGTTTTTTCCAGCAGTGATAGCTTTATTTATTTATTTATTGTTTGCTTGTTAGGCACTTATACAATAAGAAAATACTGTTTCAAAGCGCCCACAGGGCAGGAAGGGAGCAGGGGTGGGAAATACAATAAAAACACAATAATTAAAAGCACGAGGGTCAGCAGGGAGTTTGAAAAAGAGCTGTGTGTCATCTTGTTAAAACTGGAAGTTGGAGGAGAAGGAGGCACTGAGGTGTGCAAAGAGAGCAAGGTAGATGTTAAAGAGCCAGGGGAAGAGTATAGAGCCCTGGGGGGATACCACAGTTGGAGAGGGAAGGAGAAGAGGAGAAGGAGCCCAGGATGACTTGGGAAGAGAGGATAGTGAGGAAAGAGGTCAGCTAGTCCAGTGCCCGTTCTGAGATGCCAAGGGTATCGTGGAGCCTTTGTATGAGGATTTAATGGTCGACTGTTTCAAAACCAGAGGATCGATGGAGAAGGATAAGGACAGCTGGGGTGTTGGAGTCCAGAGATGCAAGCAGTTCTTCACGGGTGTTCAGAAGAGCAGTTTCCATGCCTCTGGACTCACCATAGACTCACCATGAGAAGTCAAAAAAAGGAAAAACAGATGGATGAAAATCTTACAAGCTGCAGGGTCAGAGAGGAAAGATTACTGGTGGAAGATCCAACAGATGAGAGGGTATTACCTAGAAATGTTGGGCGTGGGAGGCAGAGTCCCACAGAGACCCTTTGTGCAGGTGACATGCCACCATGGATCTGTTTGTGGTTTTGTGATGCTCCAGGGCTGTTTACACAGTGTTACCCATAGCGCTGGCGGTGGGTAGATAAGGATAATTTATTGTGATGTTAGCCTAAATGGCTGTTTAGATGCCAGACATGGGATATACATGTCATCCTTGCAAGTAGCACTTATGTTATTAATGCAGTTATTAAAATGAATCTATATGTATACATTTTGGGATAGACATTCAGTTCAATATTTCAGTTTACCCAGTGGATAACATACTATAAAGTGTAGGGACAAGCATGAATTCTACAATGGAGAGAATTTTGGGGAAACTTTTCTTCTAATACCTTATGCTGTAGGTACCTACACTGCTCACTATGACCCAGGATCTCTTTTCTAGTGTCAAAGGCTGCTTATCTAGTTCCTGCTGGGAGGATAGTTCAAATGTAGGGGTATCCTGTCGAAGACAAACGTTGACATCTGCTTGGGTTTTATATGGAACTGAGCTGAATTCCCTCTATGGTATTCTTCAGTTTCTGTGACCTGCTATATCTTCTTGTGTTTTGCTCGATCAATTGCAGTTTTAAACGCTCCTGGGAACAAAAATAATCAGTTGTTGTTTTCAAACCAGTTATGATGTGTTCCATGGTACATAGGCACAAGTGGGACCCCTGATCCTTAACCTTTCTGTTCCTGTGAAGTTAATTCTCAGTTGAAGGCCTATTTGAAAAATGTGCTCTTCTGGAGTTTACTGACCCATAGATAGCTAAGTTATGTTCATAGGGTTGATGCCTTTCTTTTCCTGTGAATGTTGATTGCAGATTCCTTAGGAATAGCCTGATGGTGGGTTTTTGGTTAGCCCGTGTGGAATTGCTCTGCTTATGTACTTATCAAGTGCTCTTGCCTCAGTGGGTCTTTGCCTAGTGTTTTAAATTGATTTACAAAAATGTGCACCCCTTCTACTGAGAATTGCACCAAAATGCTAAACAATTCTTCTGTGAGTAAGAGTACCACCAGCAATCCCAGACACATGTTTCAGTCTTGTTAGGCCTCTTCAGTGAGGTGAAGCTGCACCTCTCTAGGGAACAGTGAGCAAGGTGTCCAAGTCTGAATTACCCTTCTGTAGAGGAGAATAAAAGACAAATTAAGGCTGCCTGACTCTAAAGTGAGAGGCACTGAAACAATACCTCACTGCCTTCATGAATTGTGCTTTTCTTCAGCTACCACGAAAAAAGGAACACCTGGGGTGCAGGTAGTTACATGTTCACCTGAGGGATAGCCCCAACACATGACATGGATTTTGTCACACACCATGAACATACCCGAATTATAAGGCAAAACCCTATGAAGCCTTATTTTTTTCCCAAAATAACACTTTCTACCTTACTAACACAAATGAAGAATAGTACATTCATAGCAGAACTTGAACTCAAAAGGCAAAATTAAACATGTGAGAAATGTTATTAAGGACAGAAGAAACTTTAGTTTGCAGCATTGATATATACAACACATGTAACTGTGCTTGTAAAAGCAAACCCTCTTGCCATTTTGGAATAGTTTATGCCCGATAACTACAGCAGAAGTAAAGAAGATGTTCATGTACTGAAAATCGTATCATGTACTGAGTTGGCTTGTTCAATGCTGTTTTTTTTGCTGATACTCCACTGGACCTGATAACAAGCTAATGTCTGTGAACCCTGCCCATACTGTTGATAGGGTGAAGCCTTAGAAGTCTCCAGATATTATTTTGGCCATCTGGAGAGGAACAGGCTTGTTCATCTTTCATTATACAAGCGTATTAAGTTTCACATACCATAAAACCATCTGTGCAATGCCTGCAGGTAATGGAATTCTCTCACCCAAATTCAAGTAAATAATCTTAATAAATACATTTAAATGCATTCCAGAAGAGGTTCAGATACAGTGTTCTGAGCTGATAGGAATCTGTTTGATCACATGGTAGAAGCCCAGAAATCTAAACTTTCAAGCTTCAAAGGAACATTATTGCACTGAAGATTTGAACTTTACACTAGGGCTCCAATACCCTCTCCAGCTGTATTTTATGAAAGGCTTTGTAAAAATAAAATAGCCCCTGTCCGTGGTTCCAGGGCAACAATTAACTGCAGACAAGCCCAGACATGTTCACACCTACCCAATTTGAAGACCAAGATGCACATTTAGTATTTCACTATGCCATTTCATATCCGAAACACTATATTTAACATAATTTCATTATGATAAACCATGAGGATCTACTCTACAAAATGAGTCCATATTTGACCTACTACTGTTTATTAATAGATATAATTATGAATGTTAATAATCCAAATTAATTGCACAAATTCATGCCACATATTCCAGCATTCGTGATGCCTACAGGAACCTAGAAATCTGTACTTCATCGCTATGTCAGGTGGCTATGATGTGATATGGAATAAAGTATGATTTTGTATTTAAAAGTGTCCAAAGCATACAGCTCCACCCTGTTTCATGTTTAGAAATATGATCAACCTCAGAAAATGTAAGGGGTGTAAACTCTGGGAGTTTGTCTGTTGTGTAAGCCAATGGAAATATTTGACCAAACAAAAAGTGTGAGGTCACAATGATATAGTGTGGGAATATGTTTTTCCTGACTCTCTGTTACTTAAAGAATAATTCAAAAGTGAGTATGACAATTCCCCTATGTAATTAGACATAGGACCTCTAGAGCCATTTTGCTGTTAAGTCCCATGAGAAGGTAGACTGAGAGGTGACTTTTACTGGGAGAGACCCCTTCCAAATAAAATGCTAGAGCATGTGAAGTGGGAACAGCACTTTGCTTCTTCACTGCATTCAAAAGCAAGCCAGATTTGATTTATATGGGAAAAGATTGCATTTCTGTGCAGATAAAGCACAGCCCTTTGTAAATCCAAATCCAATTAAATGAAACCCTGAGGATTTTACGTGTATCATCTGCCACTGGATTTGTGGAAGGTTGCACATTTTCATACTTCCAGGATTTATTGATGATTTGCTACCTGTGAAAGCCATAGATATTTAAAAAGACAGATTGGGGATGAAAGGGATCTCAGCTGTATCACTTCAAGTTCCAATGAAAAGGATGCAAATGCAAATTACATAACTCCCCACTCATAACAATGCACGGAACGGGAGGACCCTGCACCGGTAGTACCAGATCTGTGAAGTACATTTGGAGGGGTATCCATTGCTTTATTAGAAAATCATAAAACTATATTCCAATGTTGAATGCATGAATCACTACACTGTGCATTCTAAATTGATAGCACAGTGTCCCTAAACATAGGACTGTAGACAATAATGCACCCTATCAAAGTTTGTATTTTACTTCCATGCTTATGCTAGAGACACATCACAACATCCACATGAGGCCAATCCATATTCTTTGAAGTATATACTTGCTATTGAAAGTGTAAATAATCAAATGTTTGCTTACTGAAGAGAGTATGAATACACTGGACGATAACCAGCAATGCAGTCATTGAATTAAGTGTGCTGCTTAAAGGTGTCATTGTATTATTTGCACTGAAACAATTTGAAATATAATCATTTGATATATGGAGTGACTGGTGGGTGCATGATGTATTACTGAGAATCACACAGGTAGGCACATTTTGTTTCTGTAAACGAGTTACAAATGTATTGGCATTTCATTGTGGTGACTTTACCAGCATCACGTTTGGAGGCCACCTTTCAAGTGGTTTTGCATAAATAAAATTAGATTTTGATACATAACATAACCTGTTTCTTGTCCCAGAATTGTGGGGTGGGGTTGTATATCGGGGGCATTAAATTAGAGGATGCATTTTAGCAATATTTATAGTTGAATCACAAAAGATCCAACATTTCTAACTTAGGGTGAAACTCCAAGCAAAAGAAATGTACACAAATATGGGAGCCCCTCTACTGAAAATGAACACACCAAATAACCTTTTTCTCTGCGATGGTTCCCACTCAGAAGAATCTAGTGCCAGATTTTAGCTCACCGAACCTCTCACAGAGGAGAATCATTCATTTGCATATCAGTCTGCTCCTGCCCACAAGGACAATATTCCACCAAAATGCATTGATGTTCATTCTTGAGCTTCAGATTCCCTGGCTGGAGAAACATCAAGATCCACAAGCGAGTGCTGTTGTAGTATAACAACTGCGTACTAGTTCACTGAATGGCACAAATCTTGGATTCATGAATCTAACCAACAAAAAGCCATGAGATTCAAACAACCTTTCTACAACACCAATAAGCTGCACTGTTTAGCATGTGAGGCATCACTGTATCACAAGTCTGCAGTGATCTCCTGCCACATGCATTAGGGAGCTGCGAGGGTGTTTTTTTTTAACTTCCATTAACTGGATGGCATTAGCGAGTATTTGAAGAATCGAGATATTCACAGGTCCCTTTCATCACTGTCCTCAAACACCTACTGGCACTTTTTCAACAAAGAAGGGAATTTCTGCAACAATCATCTAATGACTATCATTTAAATTCACTTCAGCATTTTATTAGCAAAGAGAACACAGAGTAAATGTGTGGTTGATGCCATGCCCTGAATGCACTTTTCCAGAATGACTAAGATAAAAACAGTGTGTTGAAAGATAAGGAGTGTTGTATTCCCTAGCCCAACTAAGCATTTTCAAATGGAAGCAGGCCATCCTGTGAAGTCCAAGAAGAATGACTGGGCAAAAATGGAGGAGAAAAGTTAAAGATATGGAATCAGAAGAATAAAATTAGGTTTTGCACGTGGAGCGCAGAGTGACATTCGAGTGATACTTTCAGAATGACTGAGGATACCATTTTGATGCGCCTTCATTGAAGCCACATTGACATTAAATAAAACTCTCCCCAGGAGCTAGCCTTGCTGGGCAGGAAACATTACCCTTCCGAATCAGCTGCAGGTGGGCTCTGCCCATACATTGACTGTCATGTGTCCCCCCTATGTTCTTATGACTTATGACATGTTCCCCAAAATGTCATAAATCAACTATCCAATGTGTAAATATATTTTGTAAGGCACCCACCTGCAGTATTGCTTAGGCCTAAGTGGACTCCTACGTGTTTCTGTTCAAAGCACCATGTCCTCAGTAAGCGAAAATAAATACAGATTAACTTAAATCTTATGCATTTCTTAAGGCAACAGGATGAATAGGCAGCATGACTCATAATACAGTAAGAGCAGTGGCCAATCACTGTGCACATTAGTGGAGGGTTTATGGTAAAGAAAAACTGCCCCCAAGTAGTAATGTACAAATGCTGGCTTAGCACCTTTTGTGGTGAGAACACATGACAAAACTAGATCAAATAAATGCATGAACACAACAGAACGAAGTGCAGCTATGAATCAAACCCACAATAAAACAGTGTCAACACTTAGCAGCGGGATTTGTATTTTTAGCTAATGGACAAAATGTTCATCATCAAAACGCTGGCTCCGAATGAATCAGGCACTGGCAGACAGGCCACAGTGACAATATCCTTTTCCAGGGTGCATTATATAGTATTATGGTTACTGACTCTCTGCTGGAGATCTGGCCTCTTTAGCAAGTGGGAAGCCTTACTCCCTTTGTTTAGCTCCCAAATCTATCCATTCTTCAGCAAAACACAGCTGTGCTTTTGAGGTATGGAGCCAATGTGAATGTGGTATGATGTCTGACATGTTCCCAGAAGGAAATATCAAACCCACAGATTAGTGAAAACAGATGTAAAGTGAAAGGAAGCACTTCCTTGAAATTTGAGAGACAGCACACCCTCCATGTCAAATAGTTAATTTACCTGGAAGTCCCCAACTTCAAGAAACAAACTTTAAAGCAGGCTTTTGGGACCGTGCCTCAAAGATCTGGAACTCACTGTCATTGATCTTACTGTCACTCTGTGAAGACTCGTCCCGCGAGATCTCGGGGTTCTGAGATCTCGCAAGAACACGCGCATGAAGCGTCCAAAGGAGCAGGAAAAGCAGAGACACGGAGTGGACAGTGAGGGCAACAGTCGTGTCCCAGCGCTCCTGCTGCGGTGAGGCCTGAAGCCTCCATTGCGCACCAGACACCCTGGTGCTGCTCATCTGCTATGCAGAGCGTAATTTCATGGCTACCATATGAAGCCTCGTGGGAGCTCTTGTAAATAAGTTAAGATACTAAGGCAGAGACTGATAAATCAGTGAATTGAAGCCAACTGCACTGTCCCATCAAGAACTTTACTGGAAGTATGGCCAGTTCTCAGCATGTTGCAAGGTGCAAGATAAAACACCTTGGGCCTCATTACGACCCTGGCGGAGAACCATGGTGCAATTTGCACCATGGTCCATGGCGCTAAGCTGCCAACTCCGCCATGGTGGTTGGCGGACTTACCGCCCCATGCCGACCTTGGCGGAGCGGTAAGTCCCCAATCCCCATTTACCCTTCCCCATTCCCATTTTTGCCCCATAGGGTATAATGGGAGTGGGGAAGGCGTTAATTACGCCACCGTAAATTACGGTGGCGTAATTAACAACAAGTCCCGTGGCGCCATGGATTTTACCGCCTGCAAAAAGCAGGCGTAAAAATCACCATGGCGCTACGGGAACTCGTAGTCAGGCGGAAAGGTACGCCATGCACTACGCCGGCGTAAAACCCTCTCCGCCAGGGTCGTAATGAGGGCCCTTATCTTTATACTGGTGTCCTGTGTTCATTGGGCCACCACATAATTGGCGACAAGGAACAGTTGATGAACCCACGCAGCAACCATGAAATGCGCCACACAGCATCCTGCTTTTCTCCAGTCCCATGCAGGCGTGCTATTCCTTGGCGACAGTGGGAGCTGTTATTTACCACTTACTTGGAGGCTTTAGGAGGTACTGGCTATTCGCTGCCAGGAAGAAAGCCATGACATTCAACCCCATGGGTGTTGAAGGACAACGCATTTTTGCGTGCTTAAAAACTGAGCCCGCTGCAGGTGATGCGGATGATGTGTACAAAGAGGCAGTTTGTCGCATCATAAAGCGCTTCTCCAACAAAGAAAACATGGTCCTTAACAGGCTCAAATTCTAGGTAGCAAGAAAGCAGTGAGCCAGTTGATGACTATACAACCCGCATGACAGAGTAGGTGGCCCTGTGCGGATTCGGGGACAATGTTGTGCAATTCATATGTGACATGTTGGTAGTACATACCAATTCCTGCAAAGGTCAGGACAAATTCATCCAGGAGAAGGAGCTAGACCTGGACAAGGCAATTCAGATAGCAAGAGCCGAGGAAGAGACATCGTGCAGGGGCAAGGATATGGGCAGATCTAAGCCAGCCCCCGAAATGACAGCCGTTCAATGGAAGGGACCCAGGGACAAACAGTCTCGAGACTCCACCAAAGAGAGAGGACCCAAGTGGAGAGAGCCCCAGAAATGCTACAAGTGTGCCAGCACCAGGCACTTAGAAAATGATAAGGACTGCCCTGCAAGGACAAGGAGTGCTCCAAGTGTAGGAGATGTGTTCACGTTGCTGTTGCCTGCACCTGGAGAGAAATTAAAGTTGCGTACATAAAGGGTGACATAGGTACGAGTGATGAGGAGGAAGCAGAAGACAGACACACAGTGATCATGGTAAACTTGACTAGCTCCAGGAGAGAGAAACCTCATTGCATCGTAAAAGTGAACAGCAATGAAACCCGGGTATTCGCCGACTCAGGGTCAGATCTCACTATCCTCCCCCATTGAGACCTACAAAAATATGGTAGGGTGTGACTTGGTAGAGATCAGGAGCAACAAGCACAAGCCCACAGTCTTCGGGAGGGCCAAAGTGGACCTCTTGGGGTACATCAAAGCGAAACTCGAGTTCAAGGAGAGACACACCACGACAAACGTTTATTATTTGACCAAAGGTCCTGCAGTGCTGGGATGGGACAATCAGCATAAATTACGTATTTGGTTGGACCCCAGCACCGTCGACCAAGTGTTGTTGGTCTCCTCAGGAGGAGCATCGCACTTATGTAATGATTTTCTCATGTTGTTGTCTGAAGCACCAGGGAAGATAAAGAACTATGTTCACAAGATTCGGATGAAGCCGCATGCGGTGCCAGTGAAGCACAAAGTCATTCCTGTCCCAGCGACGGCAAGGTCGGCATTAGTGTCTCAACTCAGCAAGATGGTCGTAGAGGGCACGATTGAGACAGATGAACCCTCAGAATGGTTAAGTCCTGCTGTTCTCATCAAAAAGAGATAGTCAAATGACTTAAGAGTGTGCATAGACCTGCTCAGCCTCAACTTGGAAGTGGTCACGGACAGTTTTCCCTTGCAAAGCATACCTACCATCATACCTACCATCAGCATAAAACTTCACGTCCTCTCACAGCATTCATCACGCCGTTCGGCGCATACCAATATACCCAGATGCCTTTCGGTTTGTCATCAGCTGCATCAGCATTACAGAGAATGATTAACTCCCTGCTCCACGGCATCAACAATGTGTCTTATTTCTAGGACAATATCCTGGTGTATGGCAAGGATGTGAACACCCATGATGGGGTGCTGAGACAAGTCCTCAACAAGTTCCTAGATGCAGGAGTCCACCTGCGCTATGAAAAATGCCTGTTTGGGGTGCATGAAGTGGAGTACCTGGGCTAACGGATCTAGAATGAAAGGGTGAGCCTGAAAAAAGGCCTCTTACAAGTCATTGTTGACGCCCCGGCCCCAACCTCGAAGGATGAGCTTCGATCATTCTTGGGACTCGCAGAGTACTATGCTAAATTTGTACCCATATTACGACTTCCCCGTTGAGGGAGCTTCTAAGGAAAGGAGCAGAGTACTCATGGAACTCACAGCAAGTGGCTGCATTCAATGAAGTCAAGAGTGGGATTCTGCCTGCGCCATGTTTGAAACCTTTCAACCCTGAATTGGAAACATATGTGACACCTGATACCAGCGCCTACGTGCTGGGTGCCACACTCACCCAAAGAATGGGAGACACCGAAAACATAGTTGCCTTTGCGCCTAAAGCTCTGTCCGAATCTGAAAAGAATTACTCCATAGTCGAGAAAGAGATGCTCACATGTGCCTGGGCCATGGAGTACTTCAGGTCATATGTGTGGGGCACCAAGTTCAATCTGGTCACCGACCACAAGCCTTTAGTGCAAATGCTGAGTCCCGGAGGGATGAAACTGAAATGCCATGATTGTCAAGAATCACACCGAAAGTAAAAGAATACACAAATTAAATCACACACATTGCTGGCTGGAAGAACATTCAGGCAGACTGTATGTCCAGACTACTTGATCACAAAATCCCAAGCACCACGTTTTTAAGGATGAGTGCATTGTGGCATCCATTGGGGACCTAAGAAATAGGGAGTTAATGGAAATGAGTGAGCCCCATTGGATAGAAGAAATGAGGCAAGACGATTCCCTGAGCAGAGTAGTGGAACGGGCCTGAAATGGTTGGCCCAACGAGAGGACGGTCCCGGAAGATCTACGCCTGTTCTGGAAGGTCAAGGAAGAAATCATAGAGATGGACCCTCTGGTGATGAGATAGGATCAGGTAATTCCCCCCAGTGGTATGCGGAAAGTCATACTATGCAGAGCCCATGCAGGTCACCTGGGCAGCAACATGACATGACGCAGAGTGCAGGATGCCTACTGCTGGCCGGGCATAGATCAAGAAGTAAGGACACTGATTGAGAGGTGCCATGAATGTGCCAACAGTGACAAAAGATTCAAAGTGAGGCAAGCACCCATGATCCCCACAGAAATCCCCCCAGGTGTGTGGCGCAAATCAGGGTTGCACTTTAAATGCCCATTGTATGGCATGTCGATCTACCACAAGTTTGGAGTGGTCATGGTGGACTATCTGTCCAAGTGGGTGGAGGTAGAATTTGTACTGGGCATCACCACAACCACAGTCATCGATGTTCTCAACACAGTCTTTCAAAGAGAGGGGTTGCCCAAAGAAATTGTGACAGACAACAGTGTTCAATTCGTCTCGAGAGACATGGAAAGTTTCCTCAAGAAGCACAACATTCAGCAAATGAGAGCTAGTCTTTACCACCCCAAGCAAACGGTCTGGTTGAAAGAGCAAACCGTTTCATCAAAGGAGCCCTACAACTAGCGGGTGCAGCAGGGATGAACCCCTGTAAGACAGTAAAAGAGGCTGTGGCCACACACCGGCTGACCCCCAATGCCATTACGGCGTCTCACTGTTCCAATTGTTAATAGGAAGAAGGGTCGCATCCATGTTGGTACCCCCTTGGCTACACACAGTTAGGCAGCATGATGGCATCGACATGAGTGAAATAGTGTGGAGAATACAGAAGAGCAAGGATGTCATGAAAGCACAGCATGATGCACGCAGAGCTGTACACCCACCTGAAGTCAATGAAGGGGATCTAGTAAAAATATGACTGCCCCACAAGGACACCACAACTGGCTACAGGTATAGCCAGGCCATTGAAGTTACCCGGAAAGGCACCAATCACATCTATACCCATGATGGGAAAAGGTGGAATCTAGAAAGGGTGGCCATGTACAAGAAGAAAATGTCGGCAAGCTGCACTTCCATGGAAGTAGGAGACACCAATGAAGCCTGGCAATCGACCGACGGTCTGGAGCTGCAAGGGAACAAGAGAACCAAGGTGAGAGTGTCATGATGAGCCCTGTGCCCTCAGCAAGAGAACAACACCAAGAAATAACCCCAGCTGCCCAAGGCTCAGGAGAAAAATCAGGCATGAACACTCCGACCGCAAAAGCAGTGATCAGCCAGAATCGACCTCAACGAAAAAAGAGAAGACCAACCAAATACAGAGACTTCATAATGGAGTAGGACAAAGATGTTCTAACAAAACGAGGTATGTGAAGACTCGTCCTGTGAGATCTCGGTGCTCTGAGATCTCTTGAGAACATGCGCACGAAGCCCGCAAAGGACCAGGAAAAGCAGAGCTGCAGATCAAACAGTGAGGCAATGGTCGTGCCCCAGCGCTCCTCCTGAGGTGAGCCCTGACGCCTCCATTGAGCAGCCAGACACCCTGGTGCTGATCATCTAGTATGAAGAGCATAATTCCATGGCTACCATATGGAGCCTCGTGAGAGCTCCTGTGAATAAGTGAAGACACTAAGGCAGAGACTCATACATCAGTGCAGTGAAGCCAAGTGTAATGACCCATCAAGCACTTAACTGGAAGTAAGGCCAGTTCTCTGCATGTTGCAAGGTGCCAAATAAAACACCTTATCTTTATCCTGGTGTCTTGTGTTCATCGGGTCACCACACACTCCTCACCTTCAGGAAAGAACTCAAGATGTTACTGATCTGTACTCTATGTCTACAGTTTACCTCAAAACCTTCTCGCCTATATGATTCCACCCAGTTACTTGTCCTTTTTTAATCTGCCATAGCCCAGCTATCATGTAGTAGTCCTCCGAATGACCAAGCCCTGTACCCTGCTAATCTAAATAGTAAATCTCCACTTGCCCCCTTCCTTAATCCATCGTTGACTCTCTGCCTCATGTTCTCTAGCTCCTCGATGACTTGCCTGTTCTGCCTCTTTGTAGATTTGAAACTGCTACTTCCCTACCAGTGAAGGAATTGGGCAGGAACAAGACGGATCTGCGCGGTGGCATTAAATGTCTTGGCAGAATGCCGTTCTGCGTAGACCCAAGGCCTGATTAAATGAGCACCATACCCAGTGTGAATTACATGCTCAGAAGGAAAGCACATTTGAATTGCTATCACAGACATGTGTAACATTTGTGATAAATTGGTGGTCATACTTATGTTCACAAAATGCACTTTATTTTTATGCAAAGCAGCCATCATCCTATATTCAGGGCCAGCATGCTATATTCAGGGCACCCACCTTATGCGACACCTAGCGACGCCCCCTGGCCCCGCCCACACCACTGACAATCCACCCCCACCTGACCCCTGCCCCCCTCTTCCTCCCATGCAAAGGAGGGGTAGGGGAAAGAGTTCCCCCAGTACGTTTTGTCCATTTCCTGCACTGCTTGTTACTGATGTTACCTTTTCCTTGCATTCCACTTTTATCCCTGACTGAAGGCTGTTAACATTGCCTTGCATTCTTACAACTGCACAGTGACTGGGTCATCCTTTCTGCCTTTTCCAGACCTCTCCATCTGACCTTTCACTATTAGTATCCTATTGTACCTTTTCTCCCTCGCCCTGTCTTATCCCTGAACTTCAGGAATGTGCTTAGCCTCAGTTTGCATTCTTCAGTGGATCCCCCTTGTCCTTTCCTGACTGCTGTTAGATTCCTCTTGCACTCGCCACCAGACATCCCAGGCCATTGTTTACTTCCATCACCACCTCTCTTACCTCATCTCACTGCACTGCCACCTGCCCACCCTCACACTCTCACTTGCCCATCTTCCCACTGCCACCTCGTTTGTACTTTTCGGGATGGTGTCCGAACTGTTCAGTTTTTGTCTTAAATGTGTACATAATACACACACACTGCAGGGTCAATTAGCAAGTAATGAAATCGGCCACCTGTTAGGGAGAATTCTCTGTTTAGGCTGAATTTCCTAACCTAGTGAGTCCCCCAGCAGCTTTGCTGGATTTCGAGAGGTTGTTTTTTCCATCCTGCCAAGAGTGAGACTCTTTTTCTCCCACTCTTGGACATGTATGTGTGTAATTCCTTCAAATGTCAATGTGTTCTATGGGCTATGGGGTCTTTTACTCCATAGGGTCTCATATGTTTTTCTATGTGTGTTACACCGCACCCTACGTGCCGTAACACAGGGGCGTCCTAGCGGATCCCCCACCATAGACTCCATACCCGGGGACTGACTACCGTCTCCCCGGGCATGTAAAGTCACCATTGGCTTTACTAGACCTAAATTTACTAACAGAACTAGTACAAACCATCTTATTTTGGACGTACTAGCGGGAGTAATTCGATTACTCCTGGATCTGTTACTCGAGGGGGCACTGTCCCGTCCCCCCTCGTCGAGTTTTGGCTGGTGGCAGTGGAAACTACTTGTTATGTTCGACCCCGGACATAAACCTATAGGATTCGTCCCATTATTGGAGATTGATACTTTTCCTCGTTAATCTCTAACGTACCACCAGTCTACTTATCTTAAATAAGTTTACCGGATGGTATTTTCTGCCAGAACTCGTTTTTTAAAATGGCGTCTGTGTTCGTCTCTGTGACTCCTAAACCAAAGGTCGAGCCCTTTGTTCCACTTTTGGCGGGCTCTGTACAGGGACCCTCCAAAGTGGTGAAGAATGGGAGAGGGTGCACAGCTTGTTTCTTTTGATTTTGAATAGATTAGTATCTGTTGAGTATGCTTTTAGATTTTACTTCAAAGGGTGCAGCCCATTATACCGTGTCACTGTGTGGGACACTCGTTATGTGCTGAAAGAGAAAGGACCTAGGCTTATTAGCCTTCGGTGTGGGCTGCACACCTAAATTCCCCCAATAGGGTTAGAACATTTGTTTTTAGAATATAAATGACAGTAAAGCCATCTTTGATAAAGTTGCTTCAAAGTGCTTTTATTCTGCAAATTGCAATTCAATTCGATTTCTCATTTAGTTAACGAATGGTTAAACTTCACCAATTCGTTTTGTGCTGATACAATGGCAAAGAAAAATAACCTAGGGCTAATGCATTTCGGAATGGTAACATTCCTTCCTCAGAGCCAGGTTAAATGTACACGAGCATACAAAAATATCTTTCTGTTAGAATATTTTGAAAAACATCAAATATATATGCATTCAGGAGAACAGGGTACCCACAATTGACAAACACGTACATGTAGACAGAGAGAAGAGAGAAGAGAAGAGAACATTGTCAGTGATTTGTAAACATTACATTGCATTAATGCGTTCTTTAAAAGACTATTATCATCCGACATTCAAATTGCACTTCCGTCAAGGTTTACATTAGATCTATTACTAAGTGTCTTCTGGTCAAGTATTCTGGGAATAAGGCAGGACATTTTCATGTTATCACTGACCTGAAACGGGTGGCTTCAGTACATGCCGTTCAAACGTTCCTTCTCAGAACGCTGCAAAATGAAATAGTATGCTGCATTTAGTCACGATCACTCGTGGTTGCTTCTAATATGTGCCTGTCTGTGTGAAAGCAGAGCGCTTACCTTGTGAGTGTGTAGCTCGCTCGAGCGAAGTAACCTCCGACTGCGGGTAGCAAGAAGGCTCTGCTTGCGTCTGCGTGTATATGTGTAATGTTGTCATGGTGATGTAAATCTCAAAATGGCGGATGGCGGGTGCATGAAGTAGCCATACTAGAGTGGGCAATTAAAAGCAGCGTTAATGCTGGTGTATGGTAACTCGATTGCATAAACACGCTGGATTGCACAAATGATCCTAATAGAACCGCGATGCCCACTGTTCTGATTGGTGAAGTTAATAAAATATAGTGCTGTGCGTTACATGAGGTAGTCAGGGGTCAAATTATGTTTTTGTGTGTGGTTTATAATAATGGGTGGATACTGTGTTCCCAGGTGTTTACATTCTCAAGAGTGACATGTCTAAAACACAGGTAAGTTCAATGTGTTGTAAAAACAGATACAATTATAGAAAACAGTTAAGATCGAACTCATCGTTCATTCCTCGAGGTGACAATGATTCCAGTCTATCAATCCAAAAGGATTCTCTTTGTTGTCTCTTCTTCTTAGTGTCCGTGCCGGTATTTACAATGACTTCTAATACCTGAAATTTGATCTGGGAGATATTGTGCTTCTTTTCATTGAAGTGTTTAGCTACTGCTGAGTTGATGTTCTTATTGCGAATGCATGACTTGTGTTCATTCAGGCGGATGCGTACTTTTCGTCCTGTTTCTCCTACATAGTACTGTCCACAGGGACAACGTATGCAGTATATACAGTTCTCCTTGTTACATGTGGCGTGGCATTTTATTGCAATTTTTTCCCCTGTGTGCGGATGCAACACAAAAGCTCCTTTTATGATATTGTTGCAATTACTGCAATTCAGGCATGGGTACGTGCCGAATCTTTTGGTTGGACTTCTTCTTGGTTTATCGTCGCGTGTGTTGACGAGTAGGTCCCTTAGATTATTGGATCTTTGATAAGCAAATGTAGGTGGATCGGCGAACAATTCTTTGGTTCTTTCATCTTTAGTCAGGATTTGCCAATGCTTATTAATACACCTTTTGATTTGCATGCTCTGGCTGGAAAAAATACACAACCAGCAGATCACCACCACTCTATTTTCTAAACCTACAGACAGAAACAATTTATTGCACAGGATGAGCTTTCACCCTCAAAAAACCTTACGAAATTTACCCTATGGACAAATGCTTCGCCTCAAGAGAATTATCAGCGACCAGAGAGATTTTGAGCAAGAACTAGTTAAACTAAGTAAGAGGTTGGAAGACCGTGGATATCTGGAGGAGGATATTAAGATGGCAGCAGAGAAGGTAGCAACTAAAACAAGAGAAAGCACCCTGACTCCTAAAGATACCAAGACATCACCATCTTTGGTATACGTGTCCAAATTTTCCAGCCAGAGCATGCAAATCAAAAGGTGTATTAATAAGCATTGGCAAATCCTGACTAAAGATGAAAGAACCAAAGAATTGTTCGCCGATCCACCTACATTTGCTTATCAAAGATCCAATAATCTAAGGGACCTACTCGTCAACACACGCGACGATAAACCAAGAAGAAGTCCAACCAAAAGATTCGGCACGTACCCATGCCTGAATTGCAGTAATTGCAACAATATCATAAAAGGAGCTTTTGTGTTGCATCCGCACACAGGGGAAAAAATTGCAATAAAATGCCACGCCACATGTAACAAGGAGAACTGTATATACTGCATACGTTGTCCCTGTGGACAGTACTATGTAGGAGAAACAGGACGAAAAGTATGCATCCGCCTGAATGAACACAAGTCATGCATTCGCAATAAGAACATCAACTCAGCAGTAGCTAAACACTTCAATGAAAAGAAGCACAATATCTCCCAGATCAAATTTCAGGTATTAGAAGTCATTGTAAATACCGGCACGGACACTAAGAAGAAGAGACAACAAAGAGAATCCTTTTGGATTGATAGACTGGAATCATTGTCACCTCGAGGAATGAACGATGAGTTCGATCTTAACTGTTTTCTATAATTGTATCTGTTTTTACAACACATTGAACTTACCTGTGTTTTAGACATGTCACTCTTGAGAATGTAAACACCTGGGAACACAGTATCCACCCATTATTATAAACCACACACAAAAACATAATTTGACCCCTGACTACCTCATGTAACGCACAGCACTATATTTTATTTACTTCACCAATCAGAACAGAGGGCATCGCGGTTCTATTAGGATCATTTGTGCAATCCAGCGTGTTTATGCAATCGAGTTACCATACACCAGCATTAACGCTGCTTTTAAATGCCCACTCTAGTATGGCTACTTCATGCACCCGCCATCCGCCATTTTGAGATTTACATCACCATGACAACATTACACATATACACGCAGACGCAAGCAGAGCCTTCTTGCTACCCGCAGTCGGAGGTTACTTCGCTCGAGCGAGCTACACACTCACAAGGTAAGCGCTCTGCTTTCACACAGACAGGCACGTATTAGAAGCAACCACGAGTGATCGTGACTAAATGCAGCATAATATTTCATTTTGCAGCGTTCTGAGAAGGAACGTTTGAACGGCATGTACTGAAGCCACCCGTTTCAGGTCAGTGATAACATGAAAATGTCCTGCCTTATCCCCCAGAATACTTGACCAGAAGACACTTAGTAATAGATCTAATGTAAACCTTGACGGAAGTGCAATTTGAATGTCGGATGATAATAGTCTTTTAAAGAACGCATTAATGCAATGTAATGTTTACAAATCACTGACAATGTTCTCTTCTCTTCTCTCTTCTCTCTGTCTACATGTACGTGTTTGTCAATTGTGGGTACCCTGTTCTCCTGAATGCATATATATTTGATGTTTTTCAAAATATTCTAACAGAAAGATATTTTTGTATGCTCGTGTACATTTAACCTGGCTCTGAGGAAAGAATGTTACCATTCCGAAATTCATTAGCCCTAGGTTATTTTTCTTTGCCATTGTATCAGCACAAAACGAATTGGTGAAGTTTAACCATTCGTTAACTAAATGAGAAATCGAATTGAATTGCAATTTGCAGAATAAAAGCACTTTGAAGCAACTTTATCAAAGATGGCTTTACTGTCATTTATATTCTAAAAACAAATGTTCTAACCCTATTGGGGGAATTTAGGTGTGCAGCCCACACCGAAGGCTAATAAGCCTAGGTCCTTTCTCTTTCAACCCTCCAAAGTGGCGCCATTCTGTCTGGGTTACCACAGGGATGTGGGAGGGGGTTTAGGCACCCTGGACCGAGTTGCCTTGCCAACTCCGGTCGCACTCTGGAGTGATTGGCCCAAGTGGTGAGCCTCCCCGCTCACCACTTAGCATGTGTTGATTGACAGCTAGGCTGAATGAATGGGGGTTTTCTGCATAAAAGCAGGGCTTTTGGGACTGGATCTTCAGAAGTCGCCACAGGACCTAAGAATCCGACGAGGGTAACGCTGAGCCGAACTGCACGACGACACCTCCGGTGGAGCCCTGCAGATCTGACTCACCACTTCCCGACGACAGAGGAGATCTCCCTGCCGGAGAGTCTCTTCCCCTGACTGGTGGGAACAACCAGTCCCCTTTGCTTTTTATTCGCCTCAGGACGTAGTGGTCGAATTGCCCGTGCAGAGCACCTCGGCAACCGGATAGCCACTACCCCTGAACCGCGACCAAAAGTTGGTGCCTTGTGACGGAGCACTCCGCGGCTGGTCTCTTCCCTGGTGGTGCACCGGACTTCACTTTCTTCGACGACGAGAACCTCTCTACTCTTGGCAAAGACCCGACGTGCATCCACCACCAGGAACAACTGCCCCCACCGGAGCTGCCCTCCACAACAAGGTACCGTGTCCGCCTGGCTTCCCTTTCGATCGGTTCGAGTGAGGTGTCTTAATCCTCTCCGTTCCGTTGGGTCGCCTCCAAGCTTTTCTCATTTGTTGTTCTGAACTGGTTCAATCTGCCGATAACAATTTGCTACAAAGACTTGATTGCATCTCCACTAGAGACTTTTTGGGACATTGCGCCATCGCCTCTCTCCGAGTGGGCCTGGCCCCTGAACTTTACGATCTATTGTGATTCTTGCCTTCCTGCCTTGCATTGTATCCGCGTAGGATTGAACTGTGTTGATTTCATAACCTGCCTATCTTTTTCTCTCCCGTCCTAACAAATATTAGAGTGTCATCTAGGTTGAGGTATACACCTCTGTCTGAAAATAAGTGGTACCGGTAGAACCTAGACTTGTCGAAATGTTGCTAGGGGGATTGATCGTTTCTTCTTCGTAGAGTAATTGTGTTTGATTTGTTTGCCGTGACTTGCCATAGTGTTTTTCATAGATGTTTCTTTATAAATAAATGCCTTAATATCTTTACACTAAGCCTCGTTGCGTGTTTGCTTGTCTTGCTGTGAAGAATTGCCCTATCTTGTATACTCCACATACTGCTCAACTCTTCTTGAGGGAAGTCTGACTGCTCAGCCACAGCTACCAAGTGAATCTGTGTGGTACAGACTGCTACCAAGTGGGTTCACCGCCCAACACCTGTAGTCCTAAATCTTTTGCAGTGGTCCCAGAGTGAACCGCACACAGGTTTCCGCCTAACACTGGTGTACAGCGGTGGGATTTGTATCGAGTATACAGTTTAGAGTGCTTTTCGACACTGTAGGATAACTAACCACAAAACTTTGCACAAAAAGCAACTTTCAAAAAACATGTCTACAATGGAACCTTACAGTCAAGAGTCTTTGTCAGGTGAAAATACTGAGAGTCTGCAAGCTCTCTGTAGGCAAGAGAATCTTTCTGTAAGAGGCAAGAAGTTAGAACTAATAGAGAGATTGCTGGCGAACCAAAGTCTGGGTACTGGTTCAGAGGAACCAATCTCTCCAGCAAAGGTAGATGACAGTAATGGTGTTGATCTGAATCATAATTCTGATGATAGCGATGAAGAGGCTGACGAGGACGGCAAGGCAACGGAACTGTCTCCCCTGCTCCTCTACCTGCCTTACCAGCTGTGCCTACGGGGCCCATACCAGGTCCCACAAGTAACCCCGCTTATTTTGAACTTGAAAAAATGAAGCTCGAACTGGAATACAAACGGTTCTTGGCTCAATCTGAACGAAACCAAGAGCTCGAGTGCAGACGGATGAATGCCCAGGCTGAGCAGAAGCAAGCTGAGTTGAGACTCAGGGAAATAGAACTTAATCACGAGTTAGAGATGAAAAAGTTGTCTATGGAAAATGCTTCTCTCTCCTCTGGTTCCTCTAGGAGCTCCAGTCCCAAAAGACCCCGGATGCCGAAGGAATTAGTGGGTATGTATGAACCGAGATTGGATGTGTTGGATTGGTTGAAACTGTTTGAATACAATCATGGGCTCCAGGACATCACCGGGAATGCGTTACTTCCCTGGTTGTTCTCTCGGCTCCCTCCTGTTGCGACTGATGTGGTAATGGAGTTGGGGGAGGCGGATAAGACGGATTACGAAAGTGTGAAACTAGCTTTAATAGCTAGATTCGGGAAGACCCCTTCCCAGTATCTTAAGAGGTTTAGAACCCTCAAAAAGCATGATGGTACCCCTTGGGCTACCTGGGTGAGTGAAGGGTTGAAAAACTTAGAGGGATGGATTAAGGGTTACAAAGTGAACACTTATGAGGGTATGAGAAATCTTTTTATGTCGGAGTCTATTTATGATGCCTGTTCTCCTGAGCTCAGACAGCACTTGGCTGATTCGAAGGAATTGGATTCCAGGGAGCTAGCTAAGGCCGCTGACTTGTGGGTTGCCAACAGGGCTACTCATAAGGATTCTGGGGCAACTCAGAAAAAGAATGAGGGAAAACAGCCTAAAAAAGACTCAAAAGAGAATTCTAATAACTCACATTCCAAAGAGGGCCCCAAACAAAACCAGAAGGGTAAGCCACAAGGAAAACCACAGCAGAATAGTGTGTCTTCTGGTGCCAAACCGGAAGGAGGTCAGAACAAGCCACCATTCCAGAAAGCATTCGGTAAATGCTTTGTTTGTGGCTCGACTGACCACGTGAAAGAAGATCCCAGATGTAAGGGTAAACCTTCAGGGGTCCAGCTTGTCTCCTTAGCCTTCGCTCCAGAGGAGGAAGTCCAAATGACAAGTGGAAACTTTCTGCTGCTAGCTGACGAACCCATTGGAGTCTCAGCCAGCGTTTCTTTAGTATCTCTGGGGTTGTGGGAACAACAGAATTTAGATGTCTATAATTCTATCCCCGATAATACTAAAGAGTATTATAAGGACAGTGTCCAGGTGAATGGTCAGGAGACTCCTGCCATTAGGGACACTGGGGCCAGCATAACTGTGGTGGATAAATCGTTTTTACAGGCTGAGGATGTTGCTAAGGCACCCAAACGCCTCACCAAGTTAGCTGGAGGGCCTGTGCAGATGCTTCCCCAATTACCAGTTCTAATCCAGCGTAACGACATGACTGTGAAGATACCTGTCAGCATACAGACTGAGGTACCAGGGCGCGTACTGTTGGGTAACGATTTGAAAACTCTCGGAGTTGTATCGCATACTCCCAGACCTCCTAGTAAACGGTTACAGGAGCTAACCAGACCTGCAAGAGAGAGGACCATGCGCGGTACTCTCGGGGAGATGATGAAGAAAGAAATCACTCCTGCTCCACTGGAATTGTCGGCCGCTGTCTCCAAGACGTCAGAAGCAAAAGGGAAACCTAAGGCTTCTATCCCGAAACCAGCAGCCAGCATTCCAGTGCAGCCAACACGGACTTCCCCACGGTTGTCCGAAGTTACACCCCTAACTCCACCTCCAGCCGAGGCTGAGAGGGAGGTACAACCCTGTGTGGTAGAATTAGACTCTGAGGAAGAGCTAATGGAAGGCCAGGAACTCATTGGAGATCTGGATCCTGTTGACCATCCTGAGCTGCAGTCTTTACTGGCAGAAGGTGGACCCAGCAGGGCAGACTTCAGTAAGGGACAGAGAGAATGTCCAACTCTGGAAGGTCTTCGCCACCAGGCAGAAGCTCAGGCTGAAGGGCAAGAGCCTGGGAAATACAGGTTGCACTGGGAAGATGGCCTCTTCTACAGTGAACCGACCGAGTCTGCACTTGGAGACTACAAACGACTTGTAGTACCCCAAGAGAACAGACCACAGTTCTTGCAGTTAGCCCACGAGATTCCTTTGGCTGGTCACTTGAGTTTCAAGAAGACTAAGGAAAGGCTCTCTCTCTACTTCTATTGGCCAAAGATGGGGGCCGAAGTAAAAAAACACTGCAGGAGCTGCCACACCTGCCAGATCTCTGGTAAGGTTGTCTCCAAGAATGTGGCACCTTTAGTGCCTCTCCCAGTTGTGGGAGTCCCATTTGAGAGAGTAGGGATTGACATCGTTGGTCCCCTTGATCCTCGAACCTCCTCAGGCAACAGGTTTATACTTGTTGTAGTAGACCATGCTACTAGGTATCCTGAGGCAATTCCTATGAGGACTGTTACAGCCCCGGCTGTGGCTAAGGCCCTCCTTGGTATTTTTACTAGGGTCGGGTTTCCTAAGGAAGTAATCTCTGACAGGGGGTCAAACTTTATGTCCCACTACATGAAAGCCATGTGGAAAACCTGTGGAGTTACTTACAAGTTCTCAACAGCTTACCACCCACAAACCAATGGGTTGGTAGAACGGTTCAAACGAACCATGAAGAGCATGATAGGTGATTTAGAGGAACCCCTTAAGCGTAAGTGGGACCTTCTACTGCCATGCCTTCTCTTTGCTTATAGAGAAGTCCCTCAGGAGGGAGTAGGTTACTCTCCCTTCGAACTACTCTATGGTCATCCCGTCAGAGGTCCATTGGCCCTGATTAAGGAGGGGTTGGAGAGTGCTCCTTCCCCCAAGCCAGTCAGAGTGACTGACTACGTGATAGGTCTCCGGAGGAGAATGTCGCACATGATGACGGAAGCAAGCAATAACTTGAAAGCTGGACAAGCATTGGTCAAGCACTGGCACGATCAAAAGGCTAATATGGTTGAGTTCGCTCAAGACCAGCTCGTTCTCGTTATGATCCCAACAAGGCAGAGGGCCTTGCAAGATAAGTGGATGGGACCCTTCCGAGTAGTGGGTAAACTCGGAGAGGTTAACTATCTGGTGGACTTGGGCAATCCCAAGGAGGCTCCGACGGTCTTTCACACCAACCGACTTAAAGCGTATGTCTCGCGACCTGATGTAGGAGCGTTGCTTCTAGCGTCATCCGAGGAAGAAGAAGAGAGTGAAGCTCTTCTGGATCTCCTCAGAGGCTTACCTTTAGATGAAAAAATTGAAGGAGTGAATCTCTCCTCCAATCTGACACCCGAGCAACAAGAAGAGTGCAAATCTATGTTGAATCTGTTTGCCTCTCTGTTCTCGCTTTCACCAGGCTTGACCCCTTGGGGCCAGCACGACATACTCACTGGTGACTGTCTGCCAGTCAAAAGCAGAGGATACCGCATGTCAGAAAACGTACGAACCCACATCAAAGGTGAGGTCAGCAAGATGCTTGATCTCGGGGTAATAGAGCCCTCTACTAGTCCATGGTCTAGCCCAGTTGTGTTAGTACCAAAGGTCGGATCTAAAGAACTTAGATTCTGCGTGGATTATAGAGCTCTTAATGCAGTCACCAAGACTGATGCCCACCTTTTGCCAAGAACAGATGAGTTGGTGGATAAACTTGGCGCCGCCAAGTTCCTCAGCACATTTGACTTGACGTCAGGCTATTGGCAAATAGCCCTGACAGACCATGCCAAGGAGAAAACTGCATTTTCTACCCCCGTTGGCTTATACCAGTTTGAGGTAATGCCTTTCGGACTGAAGAATGCACCTACTACGCTTCAACGGATGGTAAACCAGGTTCTAAATGGGATGGAGGCTTTCTGCATGGCATACTTGGATGACATTGCAGTGTTCAGCAATTCCTGGGAAGAACATGTAACCCACCTGAGAGATGTTTTGCAGGCTCTTAGACGAGCCAATCTGACCATAAAGGCGAGCAAATGCCAAATTGGACAGAGTAAGGTAGTCTATCTTGGGCATGAGGTAGGCGGTGGAGAAATAAGGCCTTTGCTCAGTAAAATTGAAGCTGTGCAAAATTGGACAACACCGACTACTCAAACCCAGGTGAGAGCCTTCCTAGGCCTCACTGGGTATTACAGGAATTTCATAGAGAACTATGGGACCATAGCTTCTCCACTGAATGTCATCTCCTCGCCCAAATTTCCTAAAAAGGTTAAATGGAATGAGGAGTGCAACCAGGCTTTTGAAAACCTGAAAAAGGCTCTTTGCCAAGCCCCAGTACTCAAAGCTCCTGATTACCGCCAACACTTCATTGTGCAGACAGATGCTTCCAATGTGCCGTACTCAGTCAACTGGATGGGAAAGGTAGGGAGCATCCCGTTTGCTTCATCAGCCGCAAGCTGAAGGATCCTGAAACAAGGTGGGCAACAATCGAAAGAGAGTGCTTTGCTATCGTGTGGGCGCTGAAGAAGTTTAGGCCGTACTTGTATGGTTCTACTTTTGTCATTCAGACTGACCACCAACCCTTGAGATGGTTAATGCAAATGAAAGGGGAAAACCCAAAACTATTGAGATGGTTGATCTGCCTACAAGGGTTTGATTTCACCATTGAGCACAGGTCAGGATGTCACCACCAAAATGCTGATGGTCTCTCTAGGATGTATGTCATCGACTAGAGGTATGAGATTCATCCAGGAGTGGATTAAATCCTCCTGTCCCTTAGTCTGGGGGGGGCGAGTGTTAGGGAGAATTCTCTGTTTAGGCTGAATTTCCTAACCCATTGAGTCCCCCAGCAGCTTTGCTGGATTTCGGGAGGTTGTTTTTTCCATCCTGCCAAGAGTGAGACTCTTTTTCTCCCACTCTTGGACATGTATGTGTGTAATTCCTTCAAATGTCAATGTGTTCTATGGGCTATGGGGTCTTTTACTCCATAGGGTCTCATATGTTTTTCTATGTGTGTTACACCGCACCCTACGTGTCGTAACACGGGGGCGTCCTAGCGGATCCCCCACCATAGACTCCATACCCGGGGACTGACTACCGTCTCCCCGGGCATGTAAAGTCACCATTGGCTTTACTAGACCTAAATTTACTAACAGAACTAGTACAAACCATCTTATTGTGGACGTACTAGTGGGAGTAATTCGATTACTCCTGGATCTGTTACTCGAGGGGGCACTGTCCCGTCCCCCCTCGTCGAGTTTTGGCTGGTGGCAGTGGAAACTACTTGTTATGTTCGACCCCGGACATAACCCTATGGGATTCGTCCCATTGTTGGAGATTGATACTTTTCCTCGTTAATCTGTAACGTACCACCGTCTACTTATCTTAAATAAGTTTACCGGATGGTATTTTCTGCCAGAACTCGGTTTTTAAAATGGCGTCTGTGTTCGTCTCTGTGACTCCTAAACCAAAGGTCGAGCCCTTTGTTCCACTTTTGGCGGGCTCTGTACAGGGACCCTCCAAAGTGGTGCCATTCTGTCTGGGTTACCACAGGGGTGTGGGAGGGGGTTTAGGCACCCTGGACCGAGTTGCCTTGCCAACTCCGGTCGCACTCTGGAGTGATTGGCCCAAGTGGTGAGCCTCCCCGCTCACCACTTAGCATGTGTTGATTGACAGCTAGGCTGAATGAATGGGGGTTTTCTGCATAAAAGCAGGGCTTTTGGGACTGGATCTTCAGAAGTCACCACAGGACCTAAGAATCCGACGAGGGTAACGCTGAGCCGACCTGCACGACGACACCTCCGGTGGAGCCCTGCGGATCCGACTCACCACTTCCCGACGACAGAGGAGATCTCCCTGCCGGAGAGTCTCTTCCCCTGACTGGTGGGAACAACCAGTCCCCTTTGCTTTTTATTCGCCTCAGGACGCAGTGGTCGAATTGCCCGTGCAGAGCACCTCGGCAACCGGATAGCCACTACCCCTGAACCGCGACCAAAAGGTGGTGCCTTGTGACGGAGCACTCCGCGGCTGGTCTCTTCCCTGGTGGTGCACCGGACTTCCCTTTCTTCGACGACGAGAACCTCTCTACTCTTGGCAAAGACCCGACGTGCATCCACCATCAGGAACAACTGCCCCCGCCGGAGCTGCCCTCCACAACAAGGTACCGTGTCCGCCTGGCTTCCCTTTCGATCGGTTCGAGTGAGGTGTCTTAATCCTCTCCGTTCCGTTGGGTCGCCTCCAAGCTTTTCTCATTTGTTGTTCTGAACTGGTTCAATCTGCCGATAACAATTTGCTACAAAGACTTGATTGCATCTCCACTAGAGACTTTTTGGGACATCGCGCCATCGCCTCTCTCCGAGTGGGCCTGGCCCCTGAACTTTACGATCTATTGTGATTCTTGCCTTCCTGCCTTGCATTTTATCCGCGTAGGATTGAACTGTGTTGATGTCATAACCTGCCTATCTTTTTCTCTCCCGTCCTAACAAATATTAGAGTGTCATCTATGTTGAGGTATACACCTCTGTCTGAAAATAAGTGGTACCGGTAGAACCTAGACTTGTCGAAATATTGCTAGGGGGATTGATCGTTTCTTCTTCGTAGAGTAATTGTGTTTGATTTGTTTGCCGTGACTTGCCATAGTGTTTTTCATAGATGTTTCGTTATAAATAAATACCTTAATATCTTTACACTAAGCCTCGTTGCGTGTTTGCTTGTCTTGCTGTGAAGAATTGCCCTATCTTGTATACTCCACATACTGCTCAACTCTTCTTGAGGGAAGTCTGACTGCTCAGCCACAGCTACCAAGTGAACCTGTGTGGTACAGACTGCTACCAAGTGGGTTCACCGCCCAACACCTGTAGTCCTAAATCTTTTGCAGTGGTCCCAGAGGGAACTGCACAGGTTTCCGCCTAACACCACCACGTGTATTAGCTTCACTGCTGGCTTTCTCTGGGAATGTTTTCTCTCCTTTTTTGCGGTGCTCTGACACCCTTCAGAAGCCGGTCCATGGATTATAAAACCGTAGCAATAGGTTAATGGCCCCTTCAGAATTCTGGCTGCCCTTTAAAAATATTGGAAGGACATGTACAACTCAGAAACGGATCTAGGGGTGAAAACAGAATTTTAGCAACAGAAACAAGGGCCAAGGGCATACATAAAATTTAGAACAGGAAAGTGGGATGCACATTGATGTTTGTTTAGCAAAAGACAATACAATAATTACATAAAAGGTTCCTGACCATCTCTGATGCTGGGTTGCGGAACTGTTGGAGGAAGTGAACTCATTTCTGGTGTTCTTAAACCAGGTGTACATTACTCTAAAAAGACATTTTGGGCTCCAAAAAAAAGTTTAAAAAGAGTTCCTGTCACAGAAGCCCCAACCCTTATGAGGGCTCTATACCCACTACGAACTCCAAGGACACACATCTGATTGCTGATCATTGCTTTAGGCAAAGGTCCTTATAGCCTCCCTGTCGGAAAAGGGCACGGTTCTGACCAAAACGATGAGGTACATTAAACTTGCAAACACCATGGCTTTGAAACACATTATTTATTCAGTTCCAAGTAAAGGACTTTGTAGGATGTTGTCCTTTGGCAACCTTCAATTTGGTCTATATCCATGGTGAATATAAGACTGTCGCATCCAGCTTAAATCAGTGCACCAGTGTACAAAACCCACTCGACGCCAATTCTGGAGCAAATCCATTGTGTCTTCAGTTAAGGAATAAACGTCTAGCTGCAGACGATCCAAGCATAGTGTAGACCATGCTATGCTGAAATTCAACTCAAACAGGAAGGATCGCTGGACATCAGTGCTCTTGCCCCAGGTCATTGGGTGGTTTGGCTCAGAAATGGGAAAGGGGGAAACACACCAGTTACTTAAATAAAATTTATTTTGTGTTTATGGTTAATTCAAGAGTAGAAATTGTTTTTGCTTTTATGTTGGTGATAAAATAGATCAAAGTGCTTTTAAAAAAATCATACCGTTTAAACAATTGCATACATCTTGAATAAATAACGCTCCTTGTACTTAGCAGTCAAAAGCATCCTTTCAAAGACAGTTACAATCATAATATGCATATCGTTTACTTTCCTCCATTAGTTGATCTTGAATACTACTTCATGCAACAAAAACGCAATGGGGATCATTTTGCAAAGGGCGGAAGTGACTGCTGATGCATCACTTGCGTGTAAGCAGGCCTCTCTGCAGTTTTGATTGTTATTGTGAATGGATGTATTCAGGGCTTTAAGTGGGGTAAGAAATCGAGGGGGGGCCCTCATTTGGGGGCGTGGCTTCAGGAAGGGCGTGGCCTAAAAAGTACCCAAATCATAGGGTATACACACAAATATATATCACTGTTATATATTTGTGTGTGTACCTTACTATGGGTTGTGTACTATGCAAGCCATCTTTTCTAAAACATAGAAATATGTAACATATGTCTACGTTTATAAAAGATGGCTTGCAAACCATAGTAAGGTATGCACACAAATATATAACATTTATATATATTTGTGTGCATACCCTACGGTTTGCTAGTTTTCAGGCCATCTTTTTTAAACATTTCGGTTTTATAAAAGATGGCTTTGAAACTACACAATTCAAGCCATCTTTTATAAAGCTTTGACTACGGACAAATTTGTCGTCGGCAAAGCTTTATAAAAGATGGCTTTGAAATGTGTACTTTCAAAGCCATCTTTTATAAACCTCGAAATATGTCGAGGAATCCCCAGGTTCGCCGAGGGTTAAAGACGCCTCGGCGACCTGGGGAAACAAAGGGACAGCAACTGCCTCTGGTGACCTCTCGCGCGAGGGGTCACCAGATGCAGTTACTATGACTGACGGAAGTGGCAGCCAGTCACAGCGATGCTGTGGCTGGCTGCCACTTCTGTCAGCTCGCCTGACTTCATTGCAGGTGCATCTCCCGTCGCGGCTGCGGCTGCGATGGGATAATGCATCCCGCCAATGTTGCAGTAGGACGGGGGCCCCGGCAGGGCCCTGGCTCAGTCCCACTTTTTGGAGACTGCCAGGGCCCAGCCCCGGCAGGCCCCGGCCCACTTTAAGCACTGGATGTATTTTCTGCATGGTCATCCAGGCAGAGACAGTTTCTTTCTTAGCTGCTGTATGGCAATTTGCAAAAACAATTCTAAACTCCACAGGGACATCATTTCACCAAAATGCCAGGGGTAGCGGAAGTGACATCACACGACCCTTGACCCCCTGGTGACATCACAGGAAGTGATGTAATTTGACCCCATCCCGAAGTGATATCATGGGAAGCGATCGAACACGACCTTTCACCTGTTGACAAAACAGGAAGTGCCATCACATAGAATTGTACACTACGAAAAATATGGTTACGATATCACAATAATGTGATGTACATTTCATTCAAGAATGGATCGGCATATGTACCATTAAGATCAGTGTATATAGGCCCATATTACCAAATTACTGTGAATGCAAGCAGACTTCCATGACCAAATGATAATGATGTGTTATTATTATACAGCACTTACGCTTAAGCGCTTTATATAGAAAAAATATACACCCAATATCACCCAACCTGTGTTGGTACTCATTTATCGACCTCAGAAGGATGAAATGCTGAGTTGAGGCGTTTAAGAACAGACTAAATCAGTGACTCACGCCCTGAAGTGTGTCTGAAATAAACCTTTAATGAGTCTAGCAATTATTTTATAGAATTCCAGAAAGACACATTATTTGGTATTCCTATTCTTTCTTATTTAGGGTCAGTGCTGAAAGTATTAGACTTGTGGCACACCTGTTCTTATTTTTCTTCTTTTATTTAAGGGGCCTGAACAAGAAAGCCAGCCACTACAAAGTAAAGAGCCACATGGTGCTGGCCACAGCTCAGGAGCTTGCATTACAAAAAAATATATATATTTTTTTTTGTTTTATTTTTTTAGAGGTTGCAAGGGAGACCACAGAGGTCACAAGGGAGACCTCAGAGGTCGCAGTTGCGACCTCTGGCGACCCCTAAATGACGTCCTGTGCTGTGTTCGGACGGTATATACATGGATTCTGCCTGGGTTGCCAATTGAAAAACAAAAAGTGAAATTCCATTCATATGTTTATACTCTCCACCCGCATGAAAATTAGGAAATACTTGTATGTTTTCTGCACAGAGTGTGTGTGTGTGTGGGTAGAAAAAGGGAGTACACGCTTGTATGCCACCCTTTTGCACTCCGCCATGCAAAATGAGTAAACGCTGCTTGCCATGTACTCCATAGGAATCCACAGCATTTGCACCAGCATGAAAATATGTGCTGGTGCTAATGTGTGGAGTATTTTAATGGCAGAGAGGAAGCAGGAGGCGGAATCATTACTTATTGAGTGAAAATGGTGAACACCATTAATTGAATGTGTAAAATACTACACATGACTTTTATGTATTCAGTTAATGGTACACCTGCAGAAACATGAACTCTGTCAGGGCTTTCAGTGGTTTGAGCCCCGGCAGTCTACATAAATTCTGCTTAACCGTGGCTGTGCAGGGGGTCCCTGTAGTTCTATACCACGACATTCACTGAAAATCCTTTTGTACGCAAATTTCATTCGCCACCAAGTAGCGGAAACGTGAAGTGTGTTTCGTTAAGTCGCACTTTTGATGTAAGGGGAAGAAGGAGTTTGAGTCTGGATACTGTGGGGCATGATGATACCAGAAACTCAACATGGCCTGTGTGGGGTGGGGGGCATGCACAGCACTAGGCAGAGGTGGGATTACTCATCCATCTGAATCCATTGATGCCTTTCCTTTATTTGCTCTGGTCAGATGTGATGATTTGAGCATGCACTGACTAAGCTGAGTCCTTAACATTTTGATGGGGGGGCCATTAACTGTTACGCTCACCTGACTCCCACGGAGGCGCTGGCCTGGTTCGCGCTGCTGTGACCTCTTCTAATGTGATGCGCAGGGTTTGGAAGACGGACTGGACTGGGCCCCCAAATCTGGCTTGTCTGGCTCGCAGAAGTATCCTTCTTGGGGTCTGGAAGGACGAGCTCTCCATCCTGCTTCTGATGCAGGGGCGCGTTGGTATCCAGTTACTTCACTGGATTTTCGGATTGGTGAGAACCAAACTTCCTTGGCTTCCAGGTAAGTTTTTTGATAAGAGGTTCCCCTTGTGTCCATGCATTAATGTAGTAATGCTAGTGTATTTTTTCCCATAGGGGCCGGGGTACGGAATGCCGGGGAACAGGCACCGACCCGAGATGAGAGGTGAAATCCTTGTAGAAATCAGGTAAGTCTTTAATGAGCGTTTTTTGGTAATGTCTTTTCATTCGCTCATTAACGCTGATGTCTCTTTTTCCCCTTAGGGGCCGGGGTCCGGAAATGCCAGGATGCGGCGCGGACCCGAAATGAAGAGGGAATGAATCAACAGGTAAGTCTTAACATGGAGATTTAGCTTTCCTTATTCCCTTCTCTCTCTCACCTTTTGTTCTGGTCTTTTTCTCCCTAGGTGCTGGGGCGTGACTGCGAATCCGGATGATCGCTGCTGAACATGGAGGCGCCCTGTAAAGGTGAGAGGAATGCGGCGCTGCAGCGATCGACGCGATGAGCTTTTAAATACAAGTCTTCCTTTTCAGGATTGTCGGCGAGATGTCTCCAGGATGCGGATTTAGCAGGTAAGGACTTTTCCTTCTTCTATTCTCTTCTTCTCTTCCTTTGCAGGTGATCCAGGATGCTGGCAGGCGTGGCAGAAGTCAGGATGCAGGAGCAGACACGGTGAGCGTCCAGCTGCTAGATGCAGAACAACGCGAAGCACGTGTGGCTGTTCGGGTGGGGTTTAAATAGCCTTGGAAGAAGTTCCAGGTATGTATCCTTCCTCCAATCAGGTATGTATCCTTCCCCGACCACGCGCGGATGGTAAATTAGTCCCACAGGTAAAGTAGTTCCTTTCAGGCCTCAAGGAGGCCGGGATCCTGCAGCATGGTCTGCATCAGGTAAGTGCACCCAAGCACTCCCATAATGAGCCTGGCGCCTATGGCGCCAGGACTGATGTCTTTTATGAGCCTGGCGCCATAGGCGCCAGGACACTGTCCAAAGGGCCCCTATATGGGGTTGCTGGGTCCTTCCTTGGGGACTGGATGTCCGCTTTCGGGGACGCAGGGCTTGAACCGGCTCCCCGGGAGCGGGCATCATGACAGCACTCCCCCCCAAGGCCCCTCCCAAGGTTGTTCCCTCCAGGGGTTTTGGTTTGTCTGGGAAGAGTCGGTGGAATTTCCTGACTAATCGAGGTGCATGCACATGGTCGCTGGGTTCCCACGACCTCTCCTGAGGTCCGTACCCCTTCCAATCAATTAGGTAGAACAGTTTTGACCTAAACATTTTTGAGTCTAAAATGTTCTTCAATTCGAATTCGGGCTCCCCATCTATTAGAATAGGTTCTGGAGGTTTGAGTAGTCGGGTTCCGGGTACCACTGGTTTCAGAAGTGACACATGAAAAACAGGGTGAATTCGCATACTAGCTGGTAAATCAAGTTTAACAGCCACTGGGTTAATTATTGCCGTAATAGAATAAGGTCCCAGATATTTTGGGTTAAAAGTTTGAGGCCCTTTGAGTGGTAAATGTCTGGTAGCTAACCACACTTGATCCCCAATCTGATACGAAGGTGCTTCACTCCGATGTAGATCAGCATTCGCCTTGTATTTTCTCTTGGCTTGTTGTAAATGCGTAGTTGCCTCTTTGAAGGCTTGGGTAATTGTAGAATGCAGATGTTCTACTGCAGGCATTCCGAGGTTCTGAGGTGAGTCAAGGTTTGAGGTTCGAGGGTGATGCCCAAACAAAGTATAAAAATGACTGTGGCCAGTTCCAGAGTGTACCGAATTATTATATGCGTATTCGGCTATCCAAAGAATGTCTTTCCAGTTGCTTTCAGATTGCTGTAACATACACCGTAAGTACTGCTCAACGGTCTGATTTGTCCTCTCGGTCTGACCATCGGTCTGAGGGTGGTGACTGGTCGATAACCTTACGTCGATCTGCGCCATTTGACAACATTTGCGCCAGAAGTGGGAAATGAATTGACTTCCCCGGTCAGAGATTAGTATAGATGGGAATCCATGTAGCCGAACAATATTTTCGAGGAATTCTTTGGCTAGGACAGAAGCTGAAGGTAAACCTTTCAAAGGAATAAAGTGGGCCATTTTGGAAAACAAATCCACAATTACCAGAATAGTATTGTACCCCGAACAAGGAGGCAGGTCCGTAATAAAATCCATTGATAGGGTGTGCCAGGGTGCTGGTGGTATGTCTAGAGGTTGAAGAAGACCGGCTGGTCTTTTCTTTTGACTTTTATTTTGGGCGCAAACACCACAGGACATCACAAAAGATTTAACATCTTTTCGCCAAGAGGGCCACCAAAATTGTCGTTTCACCTTTTCCTCTATCTTGGCAATACCGGGGTGTCCCTCTATTAATGTATTATGATAACCGGAAATAACTAGTTCGTGTAATTCCTTATGTGGCAGGAATAAGCGTCCTTGGAAATAAGGTAAACCATTATCTATGGTAAAGTCTGATCCCTTTTGTATCCATTCCTGTAAGGTTGTAGGGTCCAGGAGTTGATTCACTCTGGCTTGAATATCTTCAAGCGTCTGTAACGAAGTCATGCCTAGAATCCTCTGTTCGGGAATTATTGGTACTGGTTCTGAGTTTGTATCAGATTCTCCCATTCCAATTCGGATAAGGCGTCTGCTTTGCCATTCTTGCAGCCAGGTCGATAGGTAATCACAAAATCAAATTTCAGGAAAAACAAAGCCCATCGGAGCTGCCGTGATGACTGAGCCTTGGCGGTTTTCAAATACTGTAAATTCCGGTGATCAGTGATCACTGTGATGGTATGTCGAGCACCAAGCAGATAATGCCGCCAGGCTTTAAAAGCGGACTTAATGGCTAACAGTTCTTTGTCCGTGATTGCATAATTAACCTTGGGTGCCGAGAATTTTCTGGACCAAAATGCTACGGGATGCAGTTGGTTGGTTTCGGGATCTCTTTGGGACAGGACAGTTCCCATGGCTAGGCTGGATGCGTCAGTCTCGACGACATAAGGGAGATCTGGACGCGGGTGTTTCAATATAGGTGCAGAGGTAAACTTAGCTTTTAAATCCTGGAAGGCCTGCTCGGCTTCTTCAGACCATTCAAAACGTTTATTTTTCCTCAAGAGTGCAGTAATGGGTTGTACCACGCGTGAAAATTCCGGGATAAACCTGCAATAGAAATTGGCAAAGCCGAGCATGCTTTGAACCCCTTTTACAGAGCTAGGTGATGGCCATTTGAGGATGGCATCCACTTTTCTTGAGTCCATTCGGACTCCTTTGGGTGTCAGGATGAAACCTAGAAACTCGACTTCTGTGGTATGGAAAACACATTTCTCCAATTTAGCAAATAGTTTGTGTTGGCGCAGTTTTTCAAGTACTGCCCTGACGTGTTTTCTGTGATCAGATTCCGAAGAGGAGTACACCAGAATGTCATCGATATATACGACAACACAAACATCGATGAGTTCCCGAAGGACATCATTCATGAAGTATTGGAAGGCAGCCGGCGCGTTACACAATCCGAAAGGCATCACCTGGTACTCGAATAATCCGTATTTAGTATGGAAGGCAGTTTTCCATTCGTCGCCTTCTTTAACTCGTACCAGATGATAAGCCCCCGGAGATCTAACTTGGTGTATATGCAAACGTCCTTCACCTGGTCAAGGAGTTCAGGGATCAGAGGCAGAGGATAACGGTTTTTAACCGTTATCTGGTTCAATGCGCGGTAATCGATACAAGTTCTAAGGTCGCCTTCTTTTTTGGGCACGAAGAACAAAGCCGAGGATGCCGCGGACTTTGACGGGCGAATAAAACCATTAGCCAGGTATTGATCCAAATATTGTCTCAAATGCAGATTCTCAGGTTCGGTAAGGGCATAAATCCTGCTACAAGGGGGTTGTGCACCGGGCACCAGATCGATTTGGCAATCGTACGATCTGTGAGGAGGTAACGTGTTGGCCTGTTCCTTTTGGAAGACGTCCTGAAAGTCTTGGTATTCCGGAGGTAGTTGCATGGAGGCAGAGGTTACAGATGCTAGATTAATCTTCAGGTTTTCTGGGTAGCAGGTTTGTGTACAATCCGGGAAGGTTATTCTCTTAGCTTGCCAATCAATTCGAGGATTATGTGTCTCTAACCAAGGGATTCCAAGAATAACCTGAAACTGTGGAGCCTTGATTACATCAAACACAACACCATCGCGATGGCCGTCGGGACCAATAAGAGTCATCTCAGTAGTGGAATGTGTTACCGGTCCAGAGGCAATTTCAGTTCCATCGACTGTGGTGATGACATCTTTGCTGGTTTTAGGACGGAGAGGGAGGTTAATCCTAGAGACCAATTCACGATCCACATAGTTTCCAATAGCCCCACTATCGATTTATGCCTTTATTGCATGCAACCGCTTAGGCTGTTCTGGATCTACGAGAACCATTGGCACAATGAAATGCGAGGTCTGAGAGTTAGTTTTAAAGCTCGGCAAGCGGACCCCTACACTTGTCGGGCGGAGTCGTTTCCCGAAACAGAGACTTCATGGTTTTTATCAGCGGCTCCTACCGCCTTTCCGGGCGGTTTTGCCGGGCAATCTCGTAGAAAGTTTCCAGAATTCCCACAATAAAGACATAATTTTAACTGCCGCCTCCTTTCACGTTCCTTTTGAGTTAAGGGTCCTTTAACCCCTCCAATTTGCATAGGCTCAGAGACATCAACTCCCTTGGGATTAGCATGGGTCTTGACCAACACCCGGGTCTCAAACCTGGACCGATCTGCTTTTGTTTTGAAGTCTGTGATCCAATTGGACCACTAAGTCTATATACTCTGTGCATTCTTGGGGCGGATTTACAACTTGGGCCAAGACATCTTTAAGTTCTCCGCGAAGGCCTCGATAAAACAACGTGACTCTTTTATCCTCTGGCCATCCCGTTTCCACAATTAGTCTATTAAAGGTTGCAATATAGGATAGGAGGTCCTGATTGCCCTGTCGCAGGGATAGAAGTTCGTCATCCAGAGCCTGCCCCTGAGAGTGTTGAGCAAATAACCTTTCCATGCTTGCTTGAAACCTTTGAAAATCACGGAGAATCGGGTCATCTTGAGTAACCAGTGGAACTGACCAATCAGCAGCGCAGCCGCTGAGATATGACAATACAAAGGCTACCTTGGTCTGATCATTAGGGAAGGCCCCAGGTCTGCATAGGAAGTGCAAACGACACTGATTCATGAATACGGCAAATCGTTTGGGGTCCCCAGCAAAGCGTTCGGGTGGGGCCAGCGGCATGTTTCCAGGTAGATTAATCTGCACAGGGTTACTGGAAACCACAGGAGCGGGGTTCCCTCCGGAACCGGGTAGAGGAGTTTGCCCAGCTTGACCTTGCAAAAGCTGTCTGGCCAGGTCATCAGTTCTTTCCTTTGATATTATTAATTCCCTCCTGAGGGCATTAGTCTCTTGACGAGCGGCATGTACCTCGGCCCGTAATTCCCCCAGTAATTGGGCCAACTGATCAGTCTCAGAACTTTCCATAGCGCCTGGGTGGGAATTTGTAGGAAGGCTTCGCGTTCTGTTACGCTCACCTGACTCCCACGGAGGCGCTGGCCTGGTTCGCGCTGCTGTGACCTCTTCTAAGGTGAAGCGCAGGGTTCGGAAGACAGACTGGACCGGGCCCCCAAATCTGGCTTGTCTGGCTCACAGAAGTATCCTTCTTAGGGTCTGGAAGGACGAGCTCTCCATCCTGCTTCTGATGCAGGGGCACGTTGGTATCCAGTTACTTCACTGGATTTTCGGATTGGTGAGAACCAAACTTGCTTGGCTTCCAGGTAAGTTTTTTGATAAGAGGTTCCCCTTGTGTCCATGCATTAATGTACTAATGCTAGTGTCTTTTTCCCCATAGGGGCCGGGGTACGGAATGCCGGGGAACAGGCACCGACCCCAGATGAGAGGTGAAATCCTTGTAGAAATCAGGTAAGTCTTTAATGAGCATTTTTTGGTAATGTCTTTTCATTCGCTCATTAACGCTGATGTCTCTTTTTCCCCTTAGGGGCCGGGGTCCGGAAATGCCAGGATGCAGCGCGGACCCGAAATGAAGAGGGAATGAATCAACAGGTAAGTCTTAACATGGAGATTTAGCTTTCCTTATTCCCTTCTCTCTCTCACCTTTTGTTCTGGTCTTTTTCTCCCCAGGTGCTGGGGCGTGACTGCGAATCCAGATGATCGCTGCTGAACATGCAGGCGCCCTGTAAAGGTGAGTGGAATGCGGCGCTGCAGCGATCGACGCGATGAGCTTTTAAATACAAGTCTTCCTTTTCAGGATTGTCGGCGAGATGTCTCCGGGATGCGGATTTTAGCAGGTAAGGACTTTTCCTTCTTCTGTTCTCTTCTTCTCTTTCTTTGCAGGTGATCCAGGATGCTGGCAGGCGTGGCAGAAGTCAGGATGCAGGAGCAGACATGGTGAGAGTCCAGCTGCTAGATGCAGAACAACGCGAAGCACGTGTGGCTGTTCGGGTGGGGTTTAAATAGCCTTGGAAGAAGTTCCAGGTATGTATCCTTCCTCCAATCAGGTATGTATCCTTCCCCGACCACGCCCGGATGGTAAATTAGTCCCACAGGTAAAGTAGTTCCTTTCAGGCCTCAAGGAGGCCGGGATCCTGCAGCATGGTCTGCATCAGGTAAGTGCACCCAAGCACTCCCATAATGAGCCTGGCGCCTATGGCGCCAGGACTGATGTCTTTTATGAGCCTGGCGCCATAGGCGCCAGGACACTGTCCAAAGGGCCCCTATATGGGGTTGCTGGGTCCTTCCTTGGGGACTGGATGTCCGCTTTCAGGGACGCAGGGCTTGAACCGGCTCCCCGGGAGCGGGCATCATGACATTAACACTCGGTGACAGCAGATGGGAATTTTACTGTAAGTGTTAATGGTCCCGCATCACTGAAGAGTTGCAAAGTCTTGCATAGATTAAAAAATGTATCTGGGTTTTCGGTTTCAGTTTAAGGAGATGATTGTACTTTGCAAAAATACTTTATTTTAAAAAAAAATCTGGAATAACCTCAGGACATACAGTGAAACTGTTTTTAAGCAAAGAACAAAACAAGATCTTCAGAGCTGAGCTGGTATAAGCTCTCAAGATTGGTTATTGCTTTTTGCATTTAAAATACATAATATGCACAGTTCGTCTTGATAAAAGGTTGTTCTTAACTTCTCTAAAAAATAGACAATTACAGTCTACCATTATGAAATAAAATAATTCTCGTCAATTGAAATCCAACAAATGTTTTTTGTAACTTACTATCTTTTTGTTTATTCAAGGGAACGAATCTTGCATTCAGATCATGCAGTCACACTTGGCTCCTCCCACGATTACGTATTGTTTGGGCAGGCAGCCCTTGCCTAAACTGCCTGCCTTCCATATTTGCTATACCCGGCATGTAGGTCATGCCCCCCTGTTACAGCCAGCCCTCAATTTTTCATCACACTTAAAGCACTGAGCACTGTTGCGCACGTCATGTTGCCGCATGCATCCGCCACAGAGACTCTGACATGCATGGTGTGACGGATCAACTTCCGGGGCACCAGTGGTCCAGGGATGAACATCGGTTTCTAAACCATCAATCAGCCCCACACCTCTAGCACACCAGAAGCGATCCAAACAGATTTGAAACACAAGTAAATTATAAACCTACTTGTCCAATTTTGGTAACGTGGACGGAACGGCAGGCTTATCTCGGAAAGGTCGTGGATCGTTGGTTAGTTGCAACACAGCAAAAACACAAAAATTACCCAATGATAAAAGGCACTGTCCAGTAACGTTTGTATACAAATATCTACTTTATTATTATTACAAGACAGTTCTAGCACACTGCAAAATACAACCCACCCTGTAAAGGAACAGAGGACAGGCAGCTTCACGAAGGAAAGGGATGCACTGTGGATACTGCAGTAGGGTAGTCGGTAAAGGAATAAGTCTTAACTGTTCAAGTGTATTTGGTTTCAGCACCAAGGGAGCAAGGGGTCGTAAATGTCACTAGGGGCCTTCGGAGATGGACCAGGGGGACAGAACCAAAATGTACCTGGTGGTTGAGATGATTTTGATGCTCAACAGTGTCAAGTTGGTTCCAGGACGCTTTGCAGCTCCTGCAACAGAGTTCAAGACGTGAGACACCTGCAGGTATCAGGCATCACGCAGTTCGGCATGCGAGGCTGGACGGACAGCTGCAAGTTGGCCGACACTGTGGCTCGATGGCAAGAATCGTTGTCTCTGTGCTGGTTGGTGGATTTGGAACACTGGTCGAGGTGTCTCGGATGGCTTTAGTGACTGCAGCGCAACAACAGTCAGTGGTGCAGGCAGTCGTGGTTCGAGGGCTCGACTGTCTCAAAACTGTCGTTAAAAGATGGACTCTGGTTGATGCTTGTTGTGGAACTCCTCCTGGCTTCTTCGCAGGGCTTGTCTCGGCCTTTAAGGCGGAAGGTCCAAAGCTGAGGAGAGTGTTTGCAGGCAACTGCCTTGTTCTTTGTTCAGAGACTCTCTGGCACGTCCCACCTAGGATGCTTGCTGGCAGAACCTAGCAGGGCACACGGTGTGCTGGCTGGGTACCGGTTCTGGAGCTGCTGGATGGGTCCTCTGAATCCAGTATCTCCCTCTGATCGCTGGGAGATGATTAGGGGAGGGATTTTGCTTCTCTCTTGGAAATCCTAGCCTTCCTTCATTGGCGGAAGCTGTAAGGCAGAATGTACCTTCAGCAAGGGTCCAAATCAGCTCTCTTTTAAAGCCAAATGGGCCGCAGTGATTGGTGCAGGATAAGTATACCTTAATGCGCCAATCCTGGGTCCCCACCAACGATCTTCTGTTGCGTGAGGTCATAACCAGAGTGATTTGCAACAGGAAAGGTAAGGGGTGACAACATGTACTACTAAGTCCCACCCATCTTCTTGTCTGTTGTGGATCAAAGTGTCTCTCTGGTTAATTGAGCTCTCTGTGACTCCTGATCAAAGCGCAGGTCCCATTTAAAGTTTGTGGCAAGAACAGACTTCTGTCTCTATCAATGAAAGGGGATCTCCCTGCAGGGGTTGCCTACTGTAAACAAGTGCCCCAGACATGCAGGGCCATCTTAAGCAATTTTGGGGAACCTGGGCACGGACATCTTTGGGGCCCCCCTCCACCAAAGCAAAGGAATTAAGGGATCAAGAATACTTGTCGCACCCCCCACCCGTCACACTCACAACCTATATTTTGATATGCTGTCTCACAGCATAATAAGCATGTTTACTCCCTTTAAATCCCCTTGCCCTCTTCATTCCTGCTCTAATCAGAATGATAAACAAGTAGCATTTGAAGACAAACATTAGCAGTCTACAAAGGAGTTACTGTTCTAGTACATACCGGATACTTTTATCAATAACATCCAGAAAGGTAGATGTAGTATTAATGCAGTACCATGTGTAAAAGGTACATGTAACCCATAATAGACAAGAGAACTCACATTAGCTGCCTCACAGAATGCAAAAGTGCTCCTGCATGGATAGAGACCACCGACTGGAAGGAAGGAGAATGCTACACATACCGTAGCATGGATAGTGGAGACAGATTAGAAACTACCAGGAAGGTGTCTTTATCCAGACAGACTGAGATTAGAAGTGAGATATGGTTTTCAAATAGTGTTGCCATTAGATATCAAAGGAACAAATGCCTGTGGTGTGCGATATAAATATGCTCATTATTAACAAAGTGAAACCATGGCTTTCATGAAGATCATACCATGAGAAGGAAATCACTCGGAAGGACTGACAATTTTGAAGGGTTTAGAAACTGAAAATATTGAGAGGTTAGGCAATACAAGATTAAATGGGATGCCCAGGATCACACATTGGTGAAGGGGTGAAACTGGGATTTGTGCCAACTCTGCAATTTCTGCATTTGAACACTTTCTTTTCCAGTTCTTACCAGGAACTAAAACAATCTCATTTTATTAGAAAAACGGACTTGGAAAGTACACAAATCACATTACGAAACATGACCATTTTTAAACAAAATATTATAGAAGGGTGCAAAATGGGAATGTTTCTAGCTTCCTTCTCTCCATCATCAAGGGAAGTATATAAGAACCAGCATACCAATCGATGTGATTTAACACATTTAATCTGGGTTTGTCTTTTGTATTTTAAAGCTTTGAATACTTCCAAAACAATGGCTTGTGACATTTTCGTTTATAAACGTGCATAAAAACTTTTGACTTTTACCAAATAGCAAACCGTTTTTTGTGCCAAACAAGCAGACCTTAAAATATGCTTGCGTAAGGCCTGCAAAATATGGACTGCTCTCTTGTGTCTACCAACCCTTCCACCCATATGGCCTACATAAGAAGAAAGATCAAGTAATGGGCTAAACGATACAAGCAGCATGCAAGAAGGCAAACCTCACAGAAGACAGCACTGTAATGTCAGATATATTAGATGATTTGACCAGGATCACTGTATCATCTGCTGGCAAATCCAGGATACAAACATGAACGCTGTTGTTCCATAGTCTTGAATTTGGATACTTATTCACCTCTTGGACTAACAGTTTACGCCATCGTTGGAGGCGATTGCCTAGGTTTTACAACACTACATCTGAACAAACCAATTTCTAGACCTTCACCATACGGATATTTGTATAGCAACCTCTATTTGGTGCAGGTACATTGCTGATAATAGCAGATGTTGTTCTGCAAAACCAAGTACATATGCAGGCAGGTTTATAAACTTCAGACATAGGAAAGGCTCAGCGAGCCTTGCTGGAATGTGATATTCTAATTTTGCATATGAACTCATATCTCTGCAATGGGTGCTTCACACACTGAGCTAACTTCTGAACCATTGTGGCACTCAATTTAGCAATATGCATTTCACCATTGCCTATTGCACATGATCAACATAATTCCTACAGGAAGGAAAGAATGCTACAGAGTTGTGCCATAAGGAACACACAAACTATGTATATCGCAGTTAACACAGAAAGCAATACATGATGAATTGATCAAGGCAGAATGTACTTGCCAGAACAGAAAGGCAATGGGTTTAGAGCCTCAACAGCACCCCATAACATATCCTGACATGTGCTATTTAAGACTGGTGAACAATGGAATCTTACTTCTTCAGATCAGCTAGCCATGTGGGGTCCCCTCCAAGGTGGGGTCCCTGGGAAAGTGCCCCTTTTGTCCACCCATGAAAACGTCTCCTCAGACATGTCATTCACTGCCCTTCATACAAAGGGGTGGGAGCTAGATTCAAGCAGACACATTGCATATCAAAGAGGTGTTCGGTGTCCTATCCCCTTTGGTCATTTCTGCGAACATGCCCCTACGCAGGTCTGCTTCAATTAACTTTCATCAGCATGCGCTGCCACCAACAGAAATAAGACAATAGAGAGGGCGGATCCATGGAGCCTTTAATATTTTAATTGGGCTGCCCATGGCCGGAGGAAGATGTTGTCTTCCCCCTTCTTGAGATGATTTGATGTACCTGTGGCTTTCACATTCCAGCTGAACATGACAAGGGGACTGTGCCGGTAGGCTGTGTCCTCCAGAGTACACTTGACTATGTGTTTGTTGTGTGGTGTGCAGTGTTAAATGTGTGCTGATTAGCCCCACACATTTTCCAGAGGTTTATCTAACAACGTTCCATTTATTTAAAAAAAAAATATCAAATCAGCCCAGTCAAGTGCACACTCCCCATGCGTATGGTCGAATTCCTCACACATGGCAGGAATGGCAATGTGAACACCGGCGTCACAGATCTGCTAGCGTGCTATAAAGCAACAAGAAATCTCTAATGCAGAGCCCTTGTTTTTGTCTTATGCTAATCTCCACGGGATCCCCACAGCAGCAGATCACACTGTTCACAAATATTATTATAACCTGCAGCGGATGCTGAACGGCAGCTTCCGGTCAAGAGTGTCTCACTGCAAGGCCCTCCTGGAGTTGAGTCCATGCCAAATATAAAAAAGTCAAAATATGTTGACTACTCACGCATTTCACACGCCAGCAGAACGTCACCCCTGCCATCTGTTTAACATTATTTTTCACTTTTCTGTATACAACTGGGTGCTTAATATCAAACCCTAGGAAAGCGACGGCAAGTATTACAATCCAATCATACTTTTATGTGAACAATTTCCATGTAATTAATTTCACTGTTGATTATTTGCATGTTTTCTGGTCATTAGGAAAACACAACTGGCTTCTACTAATCGCAGTTTGTGAAAGATCCCAACTCTGCCCTTACTGCATGCCTCCATCGCACACAGTCTCTGCGTGGCACACACGTTTATGTGGGCGGCGTTATGGTGCATACAAACAACCTTCCTTAGAGAAAATGCGATAAGTGAAAGGCCTTGTCTTACTTTCATGGTGACACTGATTGTGGTGTTCACGTTGGCCTTGTACAGCCAGCCTTGCCTTATCACGCCGCCTTTCTGCGAACACAGCGACGTGGAGTCCTGAAAGGGAGAGCACACGGCATTAGGGAACTCGTTATGACAAGAGAGCACTTTGTAAAGTTTCAGACATTTTTAGGATCAATTTGCTTGCTCTGAAGCTGTTCAATCAGACAATCATGTTAAACCTCAAATCTGTTGTTGAAGCACTGAGGAAATGGTGATTTTGAAAGGTTGTTAGATGTGTAGGGTCAAGGCGGGTGAACCTTCGTACATGTATTATACATGTAAAACAAAAGATGTTCGCAAACGTCTTAAGACACTAAAGGGGGAGTTCCATCTGAAATAAACGGCTCAGCGCACATTCTCTCTTTCCCTGGAGCACTTTCCGATGATGGCTTCATCTATGTAGGTGCAACAACTTGAAAGGTGTTTTGGATTGACTCCCATGATCCCTCTCCATAGACTATGCTGGTGAAGAATAATGGGGGTTGTTTTTTCACGCTATATTCTTACTTAAGCAGCTCTCCAGCCTCTTTTCCCTTGCAGTTTGTGAGCAGGTGCAAGTGGACCTTGGTCATGTGACCTAAGACCCACCCACCTGTCAATCACTGCTAATGTTTTGGATCTGCTTGTTTTTCTGACCTTTTCTGCTATTTAAGCAACGCTTTGGCCTCTTTTCCTTTACAGTTGGTAAGCAGATGCAAGTGGATATAGGCCACGTCACCTAAGCCCACCCACCTGATTAGTCCTGCACCGCACCTTCCTTTTCTTTATTGACTGTCAGATCAACGCTGTCACTAGCCCGGGTGTTCAAAGCAAAGGGCAGACAAAGAAAATGGCAATTCCTGGGTGGACCTGCTCAGGCCTGAAGGACCCAGGACCGGAAACTCCAGCTCCTCTAACATCAAGTACACTCCCTCGAATATGTGTTCGACCAATCTCTCCCAACAGCCCATCACTACCATCACCACTCATTGCCAACCAAGGGGCTCACAGGCAATATCATGGACACTGCATTGCAGAAACCTCACTTGTATCACGATACACCCCCAGCACTCCATCATCCACCAGTACATGAAAACTGATGCTTGCCAATGTCCGCTCAGCAATCAACCCTGCAGCAGACATCGCCAACCTAATCACCATACTTGACTTGGACGCCATGTTCCTTACTGGGACCTGGATGACATCCATATCTACCCACATCCTAGATGCCCTCCTCCACAACAGCTCCAAAATTCGACAAGTCTGTCCAAAAAAGATCAGTAGAGGCCTCACCACCATTCTGGCATCGTGGTCATGCACTGAACTGGACGTTGCCACCATTGGCTGTTTCAAAAACCTTACCTGACACTGTCCACTGTTTACCTCACATACAGACCACCCAAGCCCGAAATCTCCTTCATCGTCCCTGAAGTCTTGACTTGCTCATCACCATGTAATCTCCCATGCATACCAACAACATCTTCCTTGGCAACTTCAACATCCCTGGTATCCCAGCAACCAAGTCAATGAAAAAAGATCTCCCCTGCCTACTCCAATACTCTGAACCTCACACAGCTCACAAATGACTCAACTCACAAGAAAGGTAATATCCTCAACCTCATCATCGCTGCCCTACCCACCCTCCATCAAAGCCCTCCAAACCCGCTCAACTGGTCAGCCCATCTGGCAATCCCCTTTGGCATTAGTCACACGACACCAGTCAAGCAACCCCATCAGAAACTCAGCAAACAAACCTTCATGTCAATCAAGAACTTCTCAGTGGAGGTTCTCACAGAAGATCTCGCCAAACTCCACCTCAAATGGACTGACCTACCTCTGATGAACCAGGGCTCTGTCTCACTTCTCCAAGTACTCAGCACACCCTCAGCCTAAACCTTCTTCACTCTGGTACACTCAGGAACTCAAATGTACCAAACAAACCATCAGAAAACACGAAAAGACTTGGTAAAAATCTTACAGCACATCCAACCTCTCCCTGCTCATGGAATTCAGTGCTACATCCAGATGACTGATCACCACTCCCAAGGCCAACTACTACCAAAACACCATATTCAAGGTCATCAATAAAAGCACAGCCCTCTTCAAAGCCAGATGGGGATCAGAATGATCCTCACCTGGTTCTAATCATACCTTGATAATAGCCATCAGTTTGTGATCATCGACTCTGTCCAATACCTGTGGAGTCCCACAAGATCCATCCTTTCGCCATGATCTTACGTCTTTACATAGAACCGCTCGGAACTCTCCTCGCTCCACACAATATCCACATCCACCAATACACAGATGACACGTAGCTCTAACTCAAGATTTCCTTCATTGAACATATCCACAGGCTCAAAGCCTGCCTCACATTAATCCAGTCATGGATGTCCAGTGCTTACCTGAAGTTAAACCCCTTCAAGACTGAATTCCTACTGCTGACCACCAACACCAAACACATTGACATCCAGACTGGCACTCTGCTATGAACCTCGATGGCTGCACACCCCAGCTGGACTCCTGCACCAATTCCCTGGGGATTTTCATCGACAGACACCTCTCCTTCAAATAACACATAGCAAGGAAGACACAAACAGCTTGGTACCAACTTTCTCTCCTATGGAAAATCAAGCTCTTTATGCTGAAAACAACTTCAGATCTGCTGTCCAAGCCTTGGTCCTCTCCCACCTAGATGGTGGCAATGCCCTTCGGGATGGACTTCTTGTGACTACCATAGCACCTCTGAGATGTGTCCTGCATGCTGCAGCAAGACTCATCAAAGGACTCCACAAACTCAACCACATCATCCAAACTGCACTGGCTCACGCTGCAAGTCCAAATCATCTTCAAATCCTGCTGCTTCATCTACAGGGTTGTTGTCCTGAAGTACCGAATCTACCGAACTGAGAAACTAAACATCTCCGGGGACTTACGATCCACCAGAAGTAATGTGCAGACTTGAACTCAACCGGTGCAGGAAGGGAAGAACCAGAAGATGGGCCATCGCTGTCTATGCCCAAAGTCGTTGGTGCCGCCACCCGTCAACATCAGAGTCGACCCTTCGCTTCTATTTATCATGAAGGTGCTCAAGACACTCCTCTTCAAGGATGGCTCCTTCCTAACACCTAGGTTCACAAACCCTTTACTCCCCGCCCCACCTGAGACTGGGTGATCTGATCCCCACTGTTTCCTCTTCTGGTTGTTTGTGGATCCCTTGCAGCCAAACTGCCCGACCTCCTACTCCTGTGTTAGCTCCCTGCTCCCTTGTTGCTCCATTGGTTTATTCCCCTCACTGTGTTCTTTCCCCTGTCATACAAAAGCTCTCCATTGCTTCCTGGATAGCTTAATAATAATAATAATGGTAATAATAATAATAGTAATAATAATAATGGTCCAAAAAAAGTAGAGGGTCTATGGTTGCAGGAGATTGGATGGTGACTTGGGAGGTGAACTGTGGGACAGCAAGCATGTGTTGTGCTGCTGTAAATATTTCCTACCTGGACCTCAGAACTATAAAAAATTAACTGGGGAGAGTATGTCTTGGCAGAGAGTTTGGATGTTTTTCTGGATGTGAGTTCCACTTAGAGGCAACAACATGATAGGGAAGTAAGATGTGTACATTGTATATCTCACATACCTTCAAGAAGTGGGTAGGATAAATTCCAAAATGCCTGATGAAGAATGACCCTGGAGGAGCGAGGCAACTCTCTGCTGACAGGTGGGACCCCCGGTATCAATGATTAGAGAGCTACCTCTGGAGGATAGCTCAGGGCAACGTACTCATCTTGGAAACAAGACGAGGCGGAGCAACACGGGTTCGATTCCCGGGTCCGCGCTTACGTTATAAATAACCTATCAACCTACTACAGGTCTGATTGAGACTGTGTTCGATAGCGGCCTGCTCAGATTTGACTGCAGTGGCTGAAATACATATTTCTCTTGGCACCAGTATTTATTAGTAATATTGCATCATGTAAACCGTTATCAGGTAGTGCTGTACAGAGAAGGGCGTGAAATACAGCAAAGTCTGTTGCTAAGAGTGCAGGTCTTACAGTCTTCACAATATTGGAATTCAAGGTGGTCATGGCTCGGGGGTTGTTTGGGTGCTCTACAGGAATCAAATGGTTCACAACTATTTGGTATGACCTTGTTTCCACAAAAACAGGTCATACACATCTTTGGTAAGGAACAGCCAGCGAGATACTGGGATGGGTGGCCTCTGGGAGGGGAGTTTCATGTGATATCTAATGCTGCAAGAATCATAATGTATGTATTTGGATGCAGGGAATAAGAGCAGTAACATGAATGTGAGGGGTTTGGGTGGGGCAGCCAAGCAGCACCGGGTACAATCATATCTTTAGCGGAAGCTACGCTCAGGCCTGTAACTATGGGCCCCGGGGGCATTACCTTGGGTGGTATTGGCCTGCCATCACGGGGCTTATTGGCACAGAAATACTATGATTAATCTCCAGAGGCTATTCATTGTTTTCTGATATAACCATGCCATAGTGGAGGCCATGGTTATGGCAAGTCTTGGCGCAGAATACATGTTTGACTTCCTTGGGGATACATTTTTCGGACACTTCCAAGATTTGGTTTTGGGCCTTTACTTCAGATTGATAACGCTAGTGTACACAAGACAGATGGTAGGGGGAGGAAGGGTAAATATATTTAGCTGAGGTGGAAATGCAGTGAGTGACCAAACGGAGATGCCCATTCTCGCCACAGCAATTTGCACTTTGCAATAGTGATATAACCACTGGTGAACAGGATTAGATTATAATTCAGAGACATGGGCCTGTCCATAGTGACAATGGGCTTCATTACGAGTGTGTCGGTCCGGTAAGAACAGTGCCGGTAAACCTACCAGCACCGTTGCTACTAGACCGGCACACTACAAGTCTGCCTGCCGGAGTCGCTGTGCCCGGCAGGTCTGACCATGCCGGGAACAGCAAACACAGTAAGCTGACCTTACCGGAGGCAGTGGCACCGTTATTTACGGTGCCGGTGCCTCTGTGTTCCCCATTCCCATTGAGTCCTCTGGGATTCAATGGGAATGGGGAATTACATTTTACCGGCGCCTGACTTCCCGGAATGCTGGGGTTGTAATCCCCCCGTGATTCCGGCAAGCCAGGCGCCTGTAAATATTGCAAGTCTGGCGGCAACCTGCCAGAAGCAGCAGCAGGGTTACCGCCAGAGTTGTAATGAGGCCCTTTATCTCAATTGATATACTCATATGCAGATGGCATCCTGTTGTACAAATGGGACCGAGAACGAACATGTCCGCAAATGGTGGAGAAATTGCACAATTTCAGGATAACCTCAGGGGTAAGGATTACTTGGTCAAAATCCAAATGATTCCCAGTGGGGACAAGAGTCAACTGAATTTGAATCCACCAATCATTTGGTCTCCTGGATTCTGATATCTGCGGGTAGTTACCTGGCAGCCGGAGTTGGAGTGGATACAAAACAATCTGCACCTTAATCTAGGAATTAAAAACGAAGTGGAAGTTTGAAGCAAACTCCATCATGGGCAAAATAGGACTGGTGAAGATGGTATTACATATGGTTCTTTAACCTCCCTGATATCTCATGCGTGTGTGAATATCAAAATGAAATAGAAGAGTGATGCTGGGATTGTAGTCAAAGAACCGGAATGGAAAAGAACGTGCACCCACATCAAGCAGGTGTCCCCAAATTCTCTATCCAATCTCGTTCAGTTCAAGATGCTGCACAGAGTTCCCATAACCCCACAGGAGAGTTGATATCCTCCATATGACTTGCACCTGTTTGGCTCTGCAGAATCCTGAGGGACTTCTCTAAGTGTTCTGCTCAGCCATGTTTGATCAGCTGCCTCATCTGGCTGTTGGGTCAAAGTGATGAGGTGCCTGGCAAGACACACGAGGGGAACATAAAATATGCATACTAGGACTATTGACACTGAGAAAGAGGGGTAGGATGACCAGGAGATGTGTTTCACTCCGAGTATTGCCCTATAAGCGACGGATTGCTCAACACAGAGTGAGGACTTTTCTACCTCCAGTTGAAATGTGGAAGAGGGATGTGATCAGATGGGTAACCGTAGAGGAAGCCCTATTGATAGAACACAAAGGTAGGTGCAGTGGATGTGCAGAACATCATGTATGGTTAGGATTCCTCTCTGTGTTACAGGGGGACTGTCACAAAGGGGGGAGCTGGGAATGCACCTCAACAAAAGTGGAGAGAGATAGAAAGAATACGGGAAGAGGTAAAGCAGGCAGTGGGAGGTCCAGATAGAGGGCATAGGTAAGGAAATGTATAGTCATTAATGAACGAAGTCTGGGCTGCTCTCTGCACCCCTGGATGCAATCGAGACAGAATAGGATGCTCTAAGTAAGGTTAGAGAAGGAGGTTGCTAGAAATGACTAATCATTAGAACTTATTTCCATGTATGATAATTCGCAAGATATGTCACGAATGAACACGATCTAAATTGCTGATAAACATGGTACCATTCCTATGAATCATGTCCCGTTCTAAATTGATTGTTTATCACTGTATTCTTGTGGATCTTTTCTATTATTAAAACATTTAATAAAATCAAATAAATGTTTCTTTCCCGAAAAGAAACTGTTATCTTGCACCGAACTGGGTCAGTATTCTGCAGTTACTTTATCACAATCATTCTTGGCGTTGCTCCCATAGGACTGAGTGGGAGTGGGAACCGACTGAACCAAATAGCGGGGGAAATCAGGGAATGGAAAAATGAGACAGACGAGGGTAGGCAGGATGAAGAGAGGATTGTGCAAATGCAAGTTTCGCCATGCATACAATAACATTAATAAACATGTAACAGGATGTCCCCAGTAAAACGCCCCCTTGCTATCAGGAGTACAGTAGTCCAGCCAACAACATGGCATGCATGTCGAGGTGCACACCACAAGTATCAAGAGGAAGAGGCTCAAGGAGTAGTGGGTGCATTGAACAGAGAATACAAATACAGTAAGCAGGGTAAAGATATGCAGATGGTGTGCTGGTAGTGAGTGCGCCGCAGACCTGCCAGCATGGAAGATATGGGAGAAGGCTGGAGAAGAAATAGTGAATGCGGATTGTGGCAGATCAGAAACAGGACTCGGACTACCAGACAGTGGTCTCACAGTTTTTTTATTCTCTTGTAACCAAAGACAATAATATTTCCCTAAACTTAAACCCTATTCTACAACAGAAAGTCACAAGGGTGCTGGCCAGGGTTCGAAATCCTCCTCTAACCTAATCACATTCCATATCAAAGAAAATCACAAACAACACCAGACTTTGGGGAACGTTTGTTTGGAAGTGATTGGTTCTGGCTTTTGACCGCCTCCTGATCGTGTTCCCTTTTAGAGAAGGCCTGTGCCCATAGTTTCAGTTCACAGAAGACAGTCCTTTGGTGTGCTGTACTGCTGTCCAGAGGTCCCAGCCCTAAAACTCTCTCCCTCTCTTTCCAGTTCCTCTGAGACTTTTCCCATATATCCCCTTAGGGATTCTGTTAGTCTTTCTTCCTCTTCACTCACAGGGTTTCTCAGTCTGTCCCCACCAGTGGGGCTTTTCCCTGTTTCACCCACCTCTGGGGCATTCCTCCTTTTCACGCCCCACACTGGGGGTTTCTGTCTCTCCCCACTTTGGGGTTTCTCCATTCTTCTACACTCTCAGGCGTTTCTCAGTCCATCTTCTGGGATTCCTCTCTTTTTTCCCCTCTGAGTGTTCCTCTTTTCCAATCCCCACTTCAGGGTTTTCTCTGTCTCTCGCCACTCTGGTGTGCTTCTCTTTCTCACTCGCCTCTGGTATTCTCTCAGCTTCTCTGTGGTTTTCTCTGTCCCTCCCCACTCTGGGGATTCGCTCTTTCTTACGCCCTTTTCTCTTTCTCATGTCACACTCTGGTGTGCTCCTCATTCTCACTCAGTGGTGTTCCTCTTTCTCATTCCCCTCTCTGGGTTTCTCTCTGCTTCTCCTCCATCTGGGGCATTTCTTCGTTCTCTTTCTTTTGCACTCCTCCCTCTCTGGTTGATCCACCGCATACCTGATTGCATCAAGCAGTGCACCCAGAAAAGGTGTGGGGTCAGGCCGCACTCTTCTTGTCAAAGAGCCGTTTAGGTGGCTCTGCAATTGGGCTCCGCGGTGGATGTTCAAGGCACGGTTTCCTCATTCGAGCAGTTTGGTCTCAGCGGAATCGCTTATGTGAATTCTTAGCTGGGCTCTGCATCAGCAGGTCTTTGGTCGGCTCCCTCGTTCTCGCAGTCTTTAGGGGCTGCTTTGGACGGCCACTGACTGCATCCTGCTGCTCCCTCCTGGTGCCCGTACGGATCCTTCACAGTGAGACTGGCGCTCTTTCTTTCTCTCCAGACACACCTCCATTAATCTCCAGTGTGGTTAAACTTTGCGGACCTGGTGAAAACCTCTTTTGATTTGTTGTCCTAGGTAGACTCTTCCAGGGGGCTGGTTCACTTGTTTGTCCTTAGTCTTCTGAGGAGATCGGGCACAGGTAAGGTCAGAAACCAAGTTAACCATTAGATCAATGAAAAAAGGAAATAACCTTCTTCACATATTTGGCAGCGCCACAAAAATACAAGAAGTTTACATTTTGTATTGACATATATTTAATGCCCCTTATGCGACACGTGTTTCGGGCAAATTCTATGCCTTTTTCAATCAGGGCCATTCACTGTTAGAAAATCATATATGTTGCATCACAAATTCCAAACACATGAAAATCAAGTCCATAACAATGAAACATAACCATTAAGAACCATTTCACATCAAATGAAAATACAATATAAACAATTCATCGTTTGGTATAAGTTAATCACAGAGAAGTGGGGGGGGGAGTGGATGTTTAGGAAATGAAGAAAAGACAGGACCGCACATGGAGGAGGGGAGAGAAAACAGATATTCAATATTAGTAATTTCCCTTTGTGTCTTATTGTGTTATGGGTATGCGACCTATATCCTGCTTACCAATTCGATGTTTGAAAATCTGACAACTTTATGCGTCTCTGATGGTTGCACAAATCATAACAGGGTGAATCCCACCTAAGACAAATTTTTTGTTGATCATAATATCCATTTGGGCAAAGAAATGGTCTTTGTAATGTTAGTTATATTAATTACTCCGGTTTGTTCTCTAAGGTGTACACCCCCTGAAATTCCAGTGGCGGCAAAAACATTTCTTTGGCTAGGAAGGTGAAGAAGCTTACTAATATGGTTTGAATAGTGCATTTACATCTATGCGTAAGAATAACTAAATGTGACTATTACATTCTCATTCAGTGATATAATCATATTGCGTGATTCGGGAAATCCCTGCCTCTGTAACGTACATCGTTCTACTTCAATGATCTTGCACGCTACGTGTTCAAAGGAAGTATACATGAGAATAACTACATGTGACTATTACATTCCATTCAGTGATATAGTCATATTGTGGAGGGAACAAAGGGACACAAGCTCAATTACCCCTCTTTTTGTCCGCCTCGCAGTAGGGCAGGGACAGAGGGATTTTTGGATAGATATATTTCTTGTCTATCTGAGAGTCGCATAAAAATATTTCATTATTCAGAGGGTAGTCACAGTAAAAAACATATTTTAATAGTATAATTTATACACTTTTGTAGGTGGTTGGTGCTGTCCACCAGGCACCTCCAGACTTAGAAAACAATACATACAACTAAAAAGTCCAAACTAACACATACATATTCTGCTTGTGGTGTCTAGGTTAGTAGAGTGACAATTCTAATGATGCACTTTGTCAATTTTAATTTGTTGACTTTCGAAAAATGGGGAAACTAAGACATTCAATGTACAGCATGCAATTTTAAACGCTGCAAGAAAACACAGTTGTTTCAGTGTTAGGATGTCTACATATGTTTCGGCACATAATATGCATCAACACCATCCCTGGTGTTCTGCTATTTTAGTTGTGGCCCTCTTCAGGACAGAATGTTGTTTTTCGGAATGACAAAAAGTTCAGAAAAAAACCCCAGGTGTTCACGTTGTTTTTCAGTGCTGTAAAGGGTGGAAAATATGGAATTTGTGTTAGTGGTGTGTCTAGGACTCAACTTTGCATTAAAAACTCTTCTGATAGAAATTTATGCGACATGGATACAATCTTCTCCACATTCCCACTTCTTACTGACCTTTGTATGCTTTTGCGGTCGGACTTAAGATTATTATTTTTGTTCTAGGCAAGCGTCGAAATCGCTGTCATGCCCTGGATGTCATCATACAGTTGGTTGCCTATATCTTATTTGGGCTTAATGGTTGGTCCTTACGTCGAAGTAATTCAGACTTTCGAGCCTACGGACACAATTGAAAATTTAAAACAAACCGTTTGTTGCGTTTATGCGTGTTGGTATTTCAAACATAGAAGTTGTCTTCATTTTTTACTGACCTGAGAGTATCGTCAGAGGGTATAATTTAATTTGGCGCTAGTTGTTTTTGCAGAGATGCATGTCCCCTGCATGTGGGTTCCCAAGGGTACCTTCTTTTCCAGTTTGACAGAACCTGTGGGGGCAGATGGAATAAAACCTGCGTTTAGGAGGCCAAATCTCCACATGAGCCGTAATATACTTTTTTTCCTTTCGCTAGCGTGGTTTCGTAGTTGTTTTATGAAACATTAGCGTTTAGGTTTTGTTTACCTTCTATTTGATTCGATGAAACGATCTTTACGTATCGTAGTGCAGCTCCTCTCAGTTTCGACGTAGAGGTACCAACTTGTTTGAGTTTGGTGTTTCAAGAGATGAAATATATTACTTCCGTATTGCTTCCGTAGTTGCATATCATGTGACTGCCAAGTACGTCTTTCGAAAAACCCGTTCATTTCTTGGCGGCGCATGCGGCCATCTTGAAGTGTGTAAACTAAATGGTTGATCCTTTCTTTTTTGTAGGTTTTCACATAACGTAATTATGTTTTGTTCATTAAAATAAATATGGTGGTACATAGACACGCCTTGGCAGTGTTTTCATTGTTTACATACAGTATAGCCCGTGTATTTGTTATGGTAGAAACGAAGTCTGGGCTCCAGGGTCATATAGGCTCGAGATATTCTCTTCAGAAGAAAATTCCCCACTCTACTGATGAGTTAAGACCATTTTTTACTGTATCTAGGTCAAAAATCCATTTTTGTTCGCATTTGCGCAGAGCCAAATCACGGTCTCCGCCTCTGTTTGAAATTTGAACTGTTTGAATGATAAACCAAAAGATTTCACATGGTTTATGTTTTAGTTGGAGATAGTGGGCTACAAGAGGTTTATTAGGTGTCTGATTTCTGATGTTGGTCCGATGTTCTCCTATGCGTATTTTGATGTGTCTTTTTGTTTTCCCGATATACAGGACACATCATAAAAACGGAGGACTTCAATCCTGCACCTCCTAGATTTGCGTTTAAAAGACAGAAGAACCTAAAAGACAGTTTGGTCCACACATATCCTCAATCAAAAAAAACAGACTTACAGAACACCCTTTGGGACCTTCCACCGGTAACAGGACATTTTAAATGTGGCATGTGTTCGGTTTGCCCACTCACGAAAAACATGAAAAACATAAAATTGAAAGAAAGAGACTGGCAACTTAGATCGTTCACAAACTGCAATTCGCAATGGGTAGTATATGCGATCCAATGCCCATGCCAACTCCTGTATATCGGGAAAACAAAAAGACACATCAAAATACGCATAGGAGAACATCGGACCAACATCAGAAATCAGACACCTAATAAACCTCTTGTAGCCCACTATCTCCAACTAAAACATAAACCATGTGAAATCTTTTGGTTTATCATTCAAACAGTTCAAATTTCAAACAGAGGCGGAGACCGTGATTTGGCTCTGCGCAAATGCGAACAAAAATGGATTTTTGACCTAGATACAGTAAAAAATGGTCTTAACTCATCAGTAGAGTGGGGAATTTTCTTCTGAAGAGAATATCTCGAGCCTATATGACCCTGGAGCCCAGACTTCGTTTCTACCATAACAAATACACGGGCTATACTGTATGTAAACAATGAAAACACTGCCAAGGCGTGTCTATGTACCACCATATTTATTTTAATGAACAAAACATAATTACGTTATGTGAAAACCTACAAAAAAGAAAGGATCAACCATTTAGTTTACACACTTCAAGATGGCCGCATGCGCCGCCAAGAAATGAACGGGTTTTTCGAAAGACGTACTTGGCAGTCACATGATATGCAACTACGGAAGCAATACGGAAGTAATATATTTCATCTCTTGAAACACCAAACTCAAACAAGTTGGTACCTCTACGTCGAAACTGAGAGGAGCTGCACTACGATACGTAAAGATCGTTTCATCGAATCAAATAGAAGGTAAACAAAACCTAAACGCTAATGTTTCATAAAACAACTACGAAACCACGCTAGCGAAAGGAAAAAAAGTATATTACGGCTCATGTGGAGATTTGGCCTCCTAAACGCAGGTTTTATTCCATCTGCCCCCACAGGTTCTGTCAAACTGGAAAAGAAGGTACCCTTGGGAACCCACATGCAGGGGACATGCATCTCTGCAAAAACAACTAGCGCCAAATTAAATTATACCCTCTGACGATACTCTCAGGTCAGTAAAAAATGAAGACAACTTCTATGTTTGAAATACCAACACGCATAAACGCAACAAACGGTTTGTTTTAAATTTTCAATTGTGTCCGTAGGCTCGAAAGTCTGAATTACTTCGACGTAAGGACCAACCATTAAGCCCAAATAAGATATAGGCAACCAACTGTATGATGACATCCAGGGCATGACAGCGATTTCGACGCTTGCCTAGAACAAAAATAATAATCTTAAGTCCGACCGCAAAAGCATACAAAGGTCAGTAAGAAGTGGGAATGTGGAGAAGATTGTATCCATGTCGCATAAATTTCTATCAGAAGAGTTTTTAATGCAAAGTTGAGTCCTAGACACACCACTAACACAAATTCCATATTTTCCACCCTTTACAGCACTGAAAAACAACGTGAACACCTGGGGTTTTTTTCTGAACTTTTTGTCATTCCGAAAAACAACATTCTGTCCTGAAGAGGGCCACAACTAAAATAGCAGAACACCAGGGATGGTGTTGATGCATATTATGTGCCGAAACATATGTAGACATCCTAACACTGAAACAACTGTGTTTTCTTGCAGCGTTTAAAATTGCATGCTGTACATTGAATGTCTTAGTTTCCCCATTTTTCGAAAGTCAACAAATTAAAATTGACAAAGTGCATCATTAGAATTGTCACTCTACTAACCTAGACACCACAAGCAGAATATGTATGTGTTAGTTTGGACTTTTTAGTTGTATGTATTGTTTTCTAAGTCTGGAGGTGCCTGGTGGACAGCACCAACCACCTACAAAAGTGTATAAATTATACTATTAAAATATGTTTTTTACTGTGACTACCCTCTGAATAATGAAATATTTTTATGCGACTCTCAGATAGACAAGAAATATATCTATCCAAAAATCCCTCTGTCCCTGCCCTACTGCGAGGCGGACAAAAAGAGGGGTAATTGAGCTTGTGTCCCTTTGTTCCCTCTGTAAGAACCAAGTCCCGTTTTCAGCTCAATCCCCCTTTACCAAAAAATTGGGACTTACCCTCCTTTATACACTAGTCATATTGTGGCATTGCGCGATTCGGGAATTCCCCGACACTCTACTGTACAGCGTTCTAATTCAATGATCTCGCGCCCCCTTGCCCAAGAGGAGATCATTCCACTTACTGCGGCTTCAGTATAGGAGACTGTCCGCAACCTGTTAAGGGCTTACATCAAAAGTCTCCATTCTGTCTTCAAGCATCGGCAATGCGCGGTTGTGGGCGCACTTCAGTTTTTTTCACCTTCTTGTGTTGTGAAGGTGTTGTTATGGCAAGCTTAGTCCTTCTTTCCTTTTGGTTGCCGCGGCTTACCCGGCCACCATATTTTGCAACTCGGGAGCCCTAAGGATGTCATCCGTGCCCATACTAATCAGAACCATCCGAAAGAAGTACCTTGGGCCATTACTAAGATATGCTCGGTGTAATGTTAGTCACTGTAATCATTACCAGCTCGTGGGCTGGTAAAGTAACCACGATTGATTGTGTTAATAATAGTACTTCTCGTCCATGTGTTGAACCGCCCCGAATTACGGGAGTCTTTTCTCTATTTTTAGTTCTTGCCCCATGAAGAAAGGGTAATTACAAACTAATACTTTTTAGTTATGTGACACAGTATTACATTCTATAAAATCCATGAATCTAAAGGCTCTAAGAATTAAACTCCCAGTCAGCAAGTCTGTTCTTTATTTCTTTGAGTTAGAACTAGAAAACTATCTCAAAAAATCTTCCTTCAATTGGTTAGGAATCAGTTTGCACTTTATTTAACAAGATAATATAGAGCTCCTATTAGCTCCCTCTGTGGTGCTCCAGGCAGGCAAAAATGTGTAGAAGTGGTTACTTGATTTAGAGGGATGAGGTATTTAGTTTTTTTTTTTTAATTACAAGATGAGCATGTTAATGAGTACATTCATCACAGCAAATTTCCAAAAAGTTCATTCAGATGTGCAGATTGCCTATTTTGGGGTTCATTCTACAGAAAGACCCCATCTCATTGTCGCTATTTAGTCCGACCACTGTAGATCTAAATCTGCAGATTGTACGTGCTTCTTCCTGCCTCAGGCATTGTTCTCTATTTCCTCCACGTCTGCCAAGGTTAGCTTTTTTCAGCCCTATGAATTTGATGTCACGTTTGTCATCCATTTGATGACAGGTTTGCCAATGTACCGCTAAAGGCAGTGTTCCATCTTGGCTGCCAATCAAGGACATATGTTCGGGAATTTGCGTCCTCAGTTTCCGGATGGTACTACCAATATAGATTTGGCAACAGATACAAATGATGGCATAGATTACATATTTGGACTTGCAATTTATATTGTATTTAATGGTTGTAGTTGTTCCATGCATATCCTTAAATGTATTCGTAGGTGCATGTGCGTACTTGCACATCGTACACATCCCACACATCCCACACTATCTATAGCGGGCTCACCTCCCAAGTCCTAACAGGAGTGGCTCCCCTTGGGAAGCGGTAACGATCTTCCTGTATCTGTCACAGCCTCCCACTCCCACATTCTAGCTAGCTCTCCTTTTTTATTTTAGCAGGGATGGTAATTGGCACTTGGTGTGTGAGATGCATGGGAGTTGTGTGTGAGGCATACGTGTGCTCTGTAACTGGTGTGGAGCTGTGTGGGCTACAATTTCCCCAAGTGAGTTTAAAAGTGTCATGTGCTGGCCTGTAACTTCATACACAGAGTGAATGGAATGGCTTAACGATATTTTGGAGTCAAGACAGCACTTCCTTCTCAGATGCCAAAATCCTTGCCAGACCTGTTGGGGTCTGAAGTGACCCAACTGCTTCTGTGGCATGATTTCTTGTCTTCCCTGGATAACTGCTTCCTAGAGCTCCTGTGATTTGGTGTGGGCTGGACTTGCAGTGCATCCGGTGAGCAGCATTCATGCACTTGTTCCTTGCCATAAACTGACAATGGCTGATAAATACAAGTGGCGTACGCAGCACCATGATCACAGGCCTACCTACAGAAGCATTAGAATTCCCTGGTTTCCTTCTAAATATATATCATATTTCTTACACCACAGTGGGAGTTTTGGGGCATATTGAAATATCTGACTCTTGAAGCATGGTGAGGGTCTTGGGGCATTTGTAGACAGCTAACATGATGATATGGTTTGGTTCGAAGCCCTGGGGGATTCCCCATATAGCGCCTCTGGGGCCAGCATTGCAGAGTGAGCACCGGTTACCAGCGCCCAGGGTTTCTCAATCCCCATAGCCCATCCTTTCTCTTTTAAGCTTGATACAGTTCTTAGACATGACACCAGAAAATCCTCTGGGACCTTAATTTCGATAGGTCAAAGCTTGAAGTTCAATAAATAAATCACTTACTCCTGACGGACTGACAATGGGACACTCAAAGGAGTTGGGGCTGCCCCAACCTCATGGATGCTTGATCCAGAGGAGGCATACGGGGGATCCCCAGACCACCTACACCGGATCCCCGCAGGGACAGTACCATGGGCATTGTTTCACCCACAAACACCAATGGCAATCAGAGTAAGGGGCTCAGCATAAACCACTAGGATATCATAACACTGGGGTTCCTAGAGATGTAATCCAGCCCCCAGACCCAACCACCTTCTGTGGGAATTTAATAAATTACTCTTCAAGGAACGAGAATTCGAGCATTTTGAATTCACGAGCATGTGTGGAAATACATTTCTTTACTCACCTAGTTGCAGAAGGAAACATTCACAAGAATGAGTCAGACTTGTGCAGACCATGGGAGTGCCATGAACACTAAGTTGCACTTGACCAAAAAATGTAATATATGTGTGCTATCTGCACAAGCGACGAAAGATACAAGCACAGTGCTCCCAATCATACTAGCATTGTAGGGATTACACAATTACCATTTCCCCATGATGAAAGCTTTATCTTTGCACAAAACAGCTCCCCCTGCTTACTGAAGGTTTCCCAGGCTATTTATTTACATATTGGGAAAAGAGAGCCACCCAGTTCAAAGACAGAAATGTCAGCAGGGCTCCAAAGGAGCAGGAAGGAGACCTCACCTATGTCAACTACAGTTTTACAATTTAATATAGTGGCTGACCTTATATAAGCTCAGCCTAAGCCTCTTCTAGCCCACGGGCACATGGCACAATTAGAGAACAGATCTATCTCAATCTGGGTCTACCTAGTTAGAGAGCCTGCACTGCTTACAAGGCACTACCTGGCAAGAGCAAGAGATAGGAAAGCCTTGATGGTTCTGGATTACTTGAAAAAAGAAAGTGTTTCTAATGCTTCCTTTTGCAAAATACATGTTTCAATGTGTTGGTTTTCATTTTGGTTCATTTACTCAAGCACAGAAAGGACTAATAGTTGTCTCACAGACACACCCACAGGCACACACACAATACTCTCACATAGTACATCTGAGCTGTAGACAGTTTAAAATAGTTACTATATAAAAATGAATTGCTGAAAATGTACATAGGTAGAAACAATGATTCATGAGTCATAAGTTTCGCAATTCAAAATAACAGAAATGATGAATACACATTGACATGCAACACTACACTATAACGTATTTTATTTTATTTCCATGTTTTGAAAATAGATGGTTATTTTTCAAGTCTCCACGTGTATTTTACCAGTACTGCAACAGTTGTCAATTCAGAAAAAAAATCTTTGCTGTCACATGCCTTACGTTCCACTGGACGTTGGCACCTATGGTAACTGATTATAATGAGCCTAACTCAGTTAGATGGCCTGCTGCCTGCATGTACCTGCAGTAATTGAAACATGAAGACTTGTCTTACTGTTGTCTGTTTAAGCACGTCAGCATCAAAGGCCCTTTGGTATGCAATACTCTGGTGTGTGACCAGTCTTTTCGTTTAGGGTGTGCCTTTTGAGGATCGCTTCCCTGGAGCTCTACCGCTGATAGTTCCTTGGGCAGGGGAGTTGTTACCCAACCTCACCAAGTTCAAAGAGAGGGATCGTTTTCAGTCTATTGTCCTGCTGGCTGAGTAGGGACGACTGTCTGACTAGAATGCACACAACTTTTCCACAGCTGGCAGGGGCACACACTGTGGACATATGCATACTACAATTGAGATGCAGCTTTAATAATAATGTGAAACATCAGCTACCATACCAAAACATTATATTCTAATAATATATATTAGATTATCCTCCCACCAGTTTGATCGTTTAACATAATTATGTGGTTTTGGATCAAAGGTGCAGATTTAAATGCAGCATTTGCACTGCAGTTACGTTGCTGTCACAGTTGCACCTCTGACTCCATAAGATTGGAGAGCAGAAGCTGCAGTATGGTACAGGTGTACATCATGCTTTTGATATGGAGTTTAAGGAAAGGGGGTATGGTTAGAAGACCACCTTTTCTGAGTTGGAATTACCAACTTCGTTATATCATTCAATACACATCCAAAATGAGACGGCTTTTACGCCCTTAAAGGCATGGTCTAGTAGAAATTTTATTGTCCCTACGGGTCGGCCATGTTTTTTTAAGCCTAAGTGGCTCGATTTTAGAAAACTTTCCTATGGACCTTACCCGAGTTTTCGTCCATTAAACGCACGCGAAAACAAGCACCTGGGAGCCGCCATTTTCTGATAATCCTATCTTTTCCCCCCATCGACCTGGCTGACCTGCTTTTGCGGCACTAAATCAATTCCCCCGCCCCTGAGCCTGTCATCAGCAGACTCGTACCGCCCATTTCCCAACGCCAAAGCACATCTCGTGTCAACATTCGCTGCGCTTCAGCTAATGACGTGTCGCCATGGAAATGGCAGGACGCCTCTTTCCTCAATAAGTATAAACAGACTGTTTCACAACACACAGCAGCAGATTTTCGATTCCATTCCTCTCTCTGTGTTACTTTGAGTATTTTGTGACTTGTTTCAGTGCTCTGGTCAGCTACCTTCGCTGCTTGTAGCCCGTGTGAACAGATACCAGTACCACCGCTATAAATTATTTTAGTTTGTTTAACACACAATGGCTACAATAATGCCCTACATGTACGAGCCCAAGTATACCGAGGAGGAACTACTGGAAATGGAAGCACGCAAAAACGATGGGGATTCGGACGGCAGTTGGCAGGACGAATCAACAGATGAAGAGCCTGGGCCTAGTCGAATGGACGGCGTCTCCACCTGGTGCACATGCAATCGGTGCGAGCTAATGCCAACTGAGGACGAGAACTGCTGCTGCCGATAAAACTCGGGATGCCTGGCCTACATTTCGGAAGGCGAGCCATGACCGCAATGCATCACCGAGCTGCCAGACTTCAGGGCAGACTGCCTCACACGGGCCGTGTTGAGAATAATGATGGTGCTTATGCACGAACTTCGAGCAACTGTTCGTCCTCGTAATCCGAGTAACGAGTAAGTATACTCTGCTTGTCATGCCACTCCTATTTCATGTTCTTCTACTATATCCAAAATTACATCTACATATCATTGTAACGCATGTAAGTCGTTCAATAGTGTGCATTGTCTAGATAGCATTTGTCCGTGTAAAATGCCATTAGTTACAAGAATTGTCATTGACAACAAACGTTTATTAAACTTATCTTGGTAATTTAAAAACAGTTTGTTTCATTCCTTTTCACAGGTGGTACAGGCTGGTGGCCTATCGTTCCTTTACATGGTGGCTTCACGGGAGGCTAGGACACCGCGTTCGAAGAGTGATACCCGCCTGTGCCGTTCGTGCCATTAGAGAAACGTTCCCGAGTGACAGCGGTCAGTACAGGCGGATTTTCTCTCGCTGTGCTGCAACCTGACCTGTATAATCTTTAAAGTCTTGTATTTTTGTGTCATGAAAATAAGATACAAAATAAAACACCACATATATTTTAACAACGGTTGTCTCGATTTTTTTAAATGAATCAAGTGTGTCTCCATTGAAGGATGGACGTCAGACATCTGTGCTCCAAATGGGTGAAGGTCTGGTCGCTGTGAAGCAGGGTGGTCACTATCTATCTAAGCTAACATAACATATTCTCGATAATGCATGCACTAAATAACACTTGTTCAAAGTCTTTCAGTAGGCTATGTCTCTATAAAAGTCACACATATATCTATACTAACAATTACCATTGGATTATACAGGCCTTAGGGTCTTGACCACTATAATACACCGGTTGAAGTGTGGGTCTGTGCTCACAAGAAACTCCGGTATGTGGCATTTGTTATTGATAAGAAACGATATACTATCATTGATATAAAGGCGATATACTGTATATTGATATAAAGGCGGTTCGCGCCGGTGGATGCGAGCTGGCATGGGGGGCTGTGACGGGCGCAAACGGCCAAGGTGCCAAACTACATGTACACTTCAAAAGGTGTCCCACGCCCAGGGGCCATCGGTCACATGGCCTCCTCAGACCCCATGTCTCCAGCCAGGCCTCCCCTTGAATCAGGCCACCCCCCTGCTATCCACATAAGTGTGTCTCCATTCAGCAGTCTTCCTGTGCCTTATCTGCATGCCCCAGGCCCATCCATCCCACCCCCCTGTATCAAAGGCGGTTCGCGCCGGTGGATGCGCGCTGGCATGGGGGGCTGTGACGGGCGCAAACGGCCAAGGTGCCAAACTACATGTACACTTCAAAAGGTGTCCCACGCCAAGGGGCCATTGTTCACATTGTCTCCTCAGACCCCGTGTCTCCAGGCAGGCCTCCCCTGAGGCAGGCCGCCCCCCTGCACTCCACATAAGTGTGTCTCCATTCAGCAGTCTTCCTGTGCCTTATCTGCATGCCCCAGGCCCATCCATCCCACCCCCCTGTATCAAAGGCGGTTTGCGCCGGTGGATGCGCGCTGGCATGGGGGGCTGTGACGGGCGCAAACGGCCAAGGTGCCAAACTACATGAACACTTCAAAAGGTGTCCCACGCCAAGGGGCCATTGTTCACATGTTCTCCTCAGACCCCGTGTCTCCAGGCAGGCCTCCCCTGAGGCAGGCCGCCCCCCTGCAATCCACATAAGTGTGTCTCCATTCAGCAGTCTTCCTGTGCCTTATCTGCACGCCCCAGGGCCATCCATCCCACCCCCCTGTATCAAAGGCGGTTCGCGCCGGTGGATGCGCGCTGGCATGGGGGGCTGTGACGGGCGCAAACGGCCAAGGTGCCAAACTACATGTACACTTCAAAAGGTGTCCCACGCCAAGGGGCCATTGTTCACATGGTCTCCTCAGACCCCGTGTCTCCAGGCAGGCCTCCCCTGAGGCAGGCCGCCCCCCTGCAATCCACATAAGTGTGTCTCCATTCAGCAGTCTTCCTGTGCCTTATCTGCATGCCCCAGGCCCATCCATCCCACCCCCCTGTATCAAAGGCGGTTTGCGCCGGTGGATGCGCGCTGGCATGGGAGGCTGTGACGGGCGCAAACGGCCAAGGTGCCAAACTACATGAACACTTCAAAAGGTGTCCCACGCCAAGGGGCCATTGTTCACATGTTCTCCTCAGACCCCGTGTCTCCAGGCAGGCCTCCCCTGAGGCAGGCCGCCCCCCTGCAATCCACATAAGTGTGTCTCCATTCAGCAGTCTTCCTGTGCCTTATCTGCACGCCCCAGGGCCATCCATCCCACCCCCCTGTATCAAAGGCGGTTCGCGCCGGTGGATGCGCGCTGGCATGGGGGGCTGTGACGGGCGCAAACGGCCAAGGTGCCAAACTACATGTACACTTCAAAAGGTGTCCCACGCCAAGGGGCCATTGTTCACATGGTCTCCTCAGACCCCGTGTCTCCAGGCAGGCCTCCCCTGAGGTAGGCCGCCCCCCTGCGATCCACATAAGTTTGTCTCCATTCAGCAGTCTTCCTGTGCCTTATCTGCACACCCCAGGGCCATCCATCCCACCCCCCTGTATCAAAGGCGGTTCGCGCCGGTGGATGCGCGCTGGCATGGGGGCTGTGACGTGCGCAAACGGCCAAGGTGCCAAACTACATGTACACTTCAAAAGGTGTCCCACGCCCAGGGGCCATCGGTCACATGGCCTCCTCAGACCCTGTGTCTCCAGCCAGGCCTCTCCTTGAAGCAGGCCGCCTCTCCTTGAAGCAGGCCGCCCCCCTAAGACCACGACATACATACGCCATTCATTCACAAACACACCCCTGTTTCTAATACTTTATAAACCACTTGATATGTCTCATGAGAACGTCTTTGTGCTTTGCAAGTCAACTCCTGAATGTGTTACCTGGCAACCACTGAGATCTACGCTAATCTGCTCGTCGTTGTGCTATCCATGAACTTCTGTGACCGCTTAGAGCAAACCCATCAGTGTGCTACCAGTGGCCACCCACCTATTCTCCTGCAACATACTGCTCTGCTTGCTGAATCCAACTGTTTGTTGGTCAAGATAAGGCCATGTATCCTAGTCATATTTCGCAGATTTTTAAATTTCTATCTATTTACGAGTTGAGTACACAATGGTGCTAGGTTCATTGGTCTCATTGCTATTGACTTGAGTTTCCATTGCTATGCTATCAATAGATCTATTTATTTTCATCTGTGTCTATTGTCATCGAATTGCACCCTTCTGGGGTCCAGTCTATAATGTAAGCATGTTTCCTTCTCGTGCAATACAGAACATCCAAGGGATGAGTCACATGTTCAGTTTTTAGTCACATCATTTATACATTTCTGCAACTTATGCAAATACTAAGCCGCACATAATGAACTGGTATAGTTCCTGCGACCAAAACAAACCTTGCATTGATCATTGTATGATTCATTTACTTTTGTATCAAATCTTTATTCTTGAAGATTGTATAATAATGTCGATATTTACTTTTCAGATTTATCAACAATGCCTGCCTGTTCGATTAGCGGTTGCCCTTCGAAGACCCATGCTAAATCTGAAGGCACTACAATGCATGTATTCCCGAAAACTGTTGATCGAATAAGAGAATGGGTCAGACATTGCGGATATCCACTGGATGAGCTGGAAAGTAGTGTCCAACAAGTCTTACAGGACAAGAGGGGTGATCGATACCGCATCTGCAGCCGACACTTTTCCTTGGACATGTACACAACTTCTTGGGTAACAAAGAAGAATAAACGGCGAACGACACGGAAATGGCGCGAAAACGCTATTCCCACTCTATTCATCCACATTCCGCCACCAGTGAGTCAAGTGTCCGGATTTAGCTTTAGGCCTTGCGGTAGTGTGTGGGTAGCCGAATGGATTAATTGATATTGTAGATGTTCTATCCCTTGTAATAATTTCGATATTGATATGAGTGTATAGTTTTTTGAATAATGACATCAATATATTCTTTTTCGATTTCATAACCCACAAACGCAATGTATATATATATGGGGACAGGGAACTGTGCTGTATTGAGCATTTTTCAAGTATTCTGCCGGCTTACATGGCTATTTTTAATATTGGCATTTCATTATCAATCATAAATTGACCTTTACAACTTCTTGACTATCCCTTCAATCTGAAGCAAGAACATTCTACATCCTTGACGTGGTCGCAGTTATCAACCACTTCTAGCGCGTATCAGGTAATCTTACTAGGCTAATCCGCTACATACTTGTTTTTTGCATGTCAAGTAATAGTTTTATTCTATCGTGTAATTACTTTACCGAATGTTTGGTTACTGCTTTCCAATTGATATACACTTTAGTTATCGTCCACTGGTGTTTGTTTTCAGTTCTAATTAGTATTATCCATACTAATGCAAGTACTGTCTTTCAGGGAGATGCTGAAGCGTCCGCCACATCTACAACATTTCTAGATGTTCTTCAACAGCAGGAGGTATGGATACTGACAGCTCCATCGAGCGTCATCATCAGAGCTGGAATTCGTGTCGTTTGATTGTTCTACACAATGTTTCATTCGTGGTTAGCCGTTGATATGTACCTGTGCTGTCGACCCCAGGTGTGTGTTATGTTTTGACAATTGTAATCCTCACTAATGCAAGTACCATGTTTCAAGCAGTTGATGGAGCATCAACCCCTGCACTTGATGCAAAGCCTGACATTCAAGTATACAAATCGGTGCAACAGTTTTCGGAAGTGCGCACTACATTTGCAACATCCATAGATATTCTTCAGCAGCACGAGGTATGGATAATCACAGCTCCATCATGCGTGATCATCTAACGTGATTCCATTTGCTATACTTTCTTCCCTATTAACGCAAGTGCTGTGTTTCAGGGAGACGACGAAGCTTCCACCACAATCACAACATCTCATTTAGATGATGCAGATGTAAAGGAATCGTTGAAATAAGTCGATGAAATGTGATCATATTTGGATTTTCCTTGATTCTTTTGGACAATGCATCATTTGTGGTTATCTCTTTATATGTACCTATGCCGTCGACCCCAAGTGTGTGTTGTGTTTCCAATATTGAAAAGCATACTAATGCAGGTACTGTTTTTCAGGGAGATGCGGATGCCTCCTCTCCAATACAACCATTCATGACAGTCCACGCAGAGCCAGAGGTATGGATACTGACAGTTCCATCGAAATAGATCATCACTGGTCGAATACTTGTCGTTTGATTGTTGCACACAATGTTTAAATCGTGTTTGGCTATTGAGATGTACCTGTGTGTTCGTCCTCACGTGTGTTTTATGCTAACAATATTTTGATACATAGTAATGAAAGTACTATGTTTCAGGGAGACGATGGCACCTCATTCCGTGCTGTCTATGCGGATACAGAAAATATAGTCGTTGCAGCGCAAGAGGAAGGGAGGACATGCGGAAACGAATTGGCGCTACAGCGTGCAGATGTTGAAGGTCGAGTCAAAAAAGTTGCAAAGAAAAAAAAACAAAAAAAGGTTAGTTACAAACAGTTCATAACTTTAAAAAAATGTTTGTGTTGGGGACTATTTTATGTTTTTTTCCAGTCAATTCTACTACACTCCATCTTGTGTTTAAACTGAACATCCCTTTTCCAATCTCTCCTCCAGTTACCCGTGGATGTCAGTACTATACACACACAGACAGTGAAGCGAATGAGAGATGTCGCTTGCCAGACCGTGTACACTATGGAGGAACTATTAATTGAGGCGAGGCGTGTTCAGGCTCGAGATGCAGCAAGATGGGAGGAGGAATGCAAGGAGTGTGCCATGATGGCAGACCTACGCTTTGCAATGTTCAGTAGCAATACCATACCACTTTAGGCACCCAGATCAAAGGGTGCCATGTTCACAGTGCATTTGATGCCACACCAATCTGAGTTAGGAGTGGTGTTTCAGAAAGTATCAGGGATTGACACTTTCGAACAAGTTGCAAATCAATCATCTTAACGGGGTCCACTGTAGGCAGCACACTGTCACCACTGCCATCCAGGGCAATACTACAGAGCACACACACAGCGTGTATTTTATCAACCAGGAACTGCACTGCTCATCATGTAATAGTACATGTTAGCAACATCTGTGGGTGCGTCAACCAGTCGGGTTGTACGAAATCCATCTGAATCTTACGATCTAAGACCAGGTTCAAGGCAATCCGCATCCACCTGGTTTCCTGCCAACTGCAGTCCACTCATAGATCCATGCCCAAATGTAACCCCATCTCTGCTGCCCCTCATCCAACCACTGTCCATCTGCACCAGCCCTACCTGCCTTCCTTCTTTTCTGTGGCTTTCTAAAGCTGCCACCAATGCCTCCCTGATCCATAGTGAAATGTACCCTGCTGCATCCGTCTCCTTATCTGCATTGCCTGCTCCCCTGTGTCACAGACCAGGCTCAGAGGTCACAGCTGCCATTTTGACAGCTACTGTGGCAGCCAAGACAATTCGGAACAGAGGATGAATTTACAGTCTGCACCTCTGCTCCCAAAACCACAAAGGGCCTCATTCTAAGTCAGCTGGTCCGGTAAAAAAGTGCCTGTATTCGTGGATAGCGGCTCTTTACCAGACCGGCCAATTATGAGTTTGCCGGTGGGGCACCTGCGTTAACTCCAGCTAAAAGCTGGGTGTAAGGCAGGCGCCCTACCAGCAAAGGTAATAACAGCAAATCCCCTCAGGAAGTCCTATGGGACTCCATGAAAGGGGATTTACACCGTCCCTCTGGCACTGCTGGAAATGGTATCTACTTGTGCCGGTATCCTGGCGGCTCTACTGCCAGGATACCAGCAAACTCAGAATGATGCCCTGTAGTCTTCAGCAATTACTATTCTGGTGGTGGTTTAATCTTTAAACATAAAGCCACACCTGAGTTTAGGGTAAGGTGGATAGTAATTCACATAACCATAAGAAGACAAATCAGATTTGTATCATACAATGTTCTGCACTGTGAGGCCAGCTCAGCTGTGGAAGGGTCACATGTATTTTGCAAAAAAGGTAACAGGCACCCCTCTCTCGAAATTAACGGCATGATAAGCTGTTCAGTGTTTTTTAACCACTTTGAGAGTTCACAGCCTTCTGCTTTTTGCTCACTGTTCCTTTCACAGATGTGAAATATTCATTTGCATATCAGTCTTTGTCCCGCCCACATGGGCAGTCCAGCATGGAAATGCCATGGCAATTCCCCTCTGAACAAGAGTATCAATAAGAGTACCAACAGCAACCCCATACACGTGTTTCAGCCTTGTTGGGCCTCATCAGTGAGGTGGAGCTGTGCCTCTCTGAGTAGATGACTGTGAACTCTCAAGGTGGTTAAAAACCACTGAACAGGTCATCATGCCATGTTCTTTCTAGAGAGGGGCGCCTGCTACCTTTTTTGTATTGCATGTATTTGGGTCCTGCATGATTTGCAGTATCAGAGACTGAATGCCTCTCCTATGATACTATACTTTGTGATGTCGGGCAACACTTGTCTCTAGCCCAAGAAGTTCTCAGCCGTGGTTGTCCTGGGAAAGGGCCTTTGATGCTATGGGCCTGAGATGGGGATGGAGTTAGTGTAGACAGAGCTCAGCACAAGTAGGGAAGGGTTCCGCCATCGTGTTTCTCTCTGTACCTCTATTTCTTTCCTGTCCCCTCCCTTCCTTTAGCACAAAGCACATTGGGTATGATGTAAGAAGGCAAAGACTGCTTGTCCTAAAGCCATGGATTGGGCTCCTTAAAGCAGGCTTACTTTTGTCCAATCTCCAGTGGGCCTTCGTCTATAAAAAGGGGAGTCTCACATTCCTTCTTTGATTCATCTTTGGACACCAACCCTTCAAGAATGTGTTGAACCCTGTTGGGTCCATAGATGTGAGGTGGAGGCCTAGACAGAGGCAAGATCTGCTTTCTAACCATCCCCAAGGTAAATTGGGGGCAACTGCTGGAGCAAGACCTGCCTCTCTGCCAGCTACACTTGTACGCAGGTCCTCACTGGAGATGAATGACTCTTGCGGGTGATTGCCAGCATCCCCTGTGTTTGGAGAACAAGAACAAGGCCTATATTGCTCTTGAGCTCCTGTAATGGGACACAAAGCAACTGGAGAGCCAGAACAGGTGGGATCCCTGGGTTTTCACAGTCAAACCACTTCTAGCTCTGTTTCAAACCTGTTTGACACAGTCGCACCAAAAGGACCCTCCGCAGCTGCCTTTGGCACTCACCACACATTCAAACCAGATTGCCCATGCAACACGCCAGCCGAGAATTGTGTTACGCCAACTCAAACTAGAAGCACATCACTGTGACCGGCATGTTGGAACTGCTTTTTCGAACTGCCAGCCTCTTAGTCGCCTATCCAAATCATTGGTCAACCGACCCTGGTGGACTCATCGAACCACTGCGCCCTTCATCAAACTACTCAACTTGAACTGTGCATCCACTCACCAGAATCTTCACCATCGAACCAATCGTGGTGGCTCACACAATCTGCTCTTCGTCTAACACCACTTTGAACTGTAGCACAATTTAGGTCAACACCGGCTTGACACCTGCTCCCCATCTGGAACAACGCAACGGATGCATTGAAGACTGGTTCAAACCACTCACACCAAGAAACCTGGTTAGATGCTGTCGAACCACCAAGATCAGCAGAAGGTATTCTTGACTATTAACTGGCTCCCTGGTCCCTGGCCCATCATCTGGGCTGAAAGACTGTTTAGTTCACCTTTAATCCCTTTTTCAATCAAGAACATATCCTTTCATAAACATTGTTGTTTTTAATTGTATTCGACATATGTTTTATTACCGAGAGTGCCGCATCTTAGTATCTTGGATTATTCTGTGTTCCTTCCACAGGTGTGGGTTTTGTAGTGTTCTCTATTTAATTATTATTGCATTTGGTGTGTTTAATTAAATTATATATTTTTATAGGACCTTGGTGGAAATACTTTTATTGTTATACTTTGGTGTTTGGGTTGCTATTGAACCTCCTTCATACCCCTCTTAAAGGTATAGCCTGCCATCAGCCCACATTACCACAAAAGGCGAAGGAGCTATACCTCTTGACTGTTTTGTAGGAGTTTCAACAATTAGTAGGCAGGTTAGCCAAGTCTCATCCTTGAACACTGGTGGCGTAGAAGTCATTTTGTCACAATTACCATCCACAGAAACTGCTATTCTCAAATAAAGAAGTGATCAACAAGACAATACCTCAGTGTCAAATCCTGGCATCTATGGCCACTGCTGCATGGACGAGTGGTTGGGGCCTCAGCTCGGGAATGTGGACAAAATGTAGGACCCCCATCTCTTTCCTTTCAAACTATTTGCTTTTCTCCTTCTTCTTCCTGATCACTAACCCCTGAAACTCATTTCCCTATGTCTTGTCCTCCTTCTTCATGATGGTTTTCACTTGACGTCCCTCCTCCCGGTTTGCATTCTTTTCTGTGCTCCTCTCTTTATCCTCCTCTCTCCTGCTTTCCTCTGACCACTCTGACCTCCTCCAACTTCCCAAATCCTCCTTTATCGTCAGCCCCCTTTTTATCCTTTGGGCCGATGGGTAATGGGAATAATAATAGGTTGAGGGGGTGCAACTGTGTGGGCTCATTTGTCTGGTTCCAGGAATGGTATATCCTGTGTGCCCCACCCCAACCCTAATACTGCTATTTGGTTAATTACTCTCATTGTACAGCCTACATCACTATAGGCTAATGTCATAAAAGGGACAACTGCCCTATTTTGAAATCAGAGAGCCCTGGCATGACAGGCACCAGCTTCTACTGTCGTCAACTTCATCTGGTGACAACAAACTCTTCCGTACTCGTTGTAATAAGGTCGGAGCTGCCTGAGTGTAAGTAGCTGGGAGTAGTTCCCAATCAGCCTTGTGAACTGCAAGCATTTGCCTGTTATTTTGTCTTGTTTCTGGTTCATAATCGTGAGCCGTGTTCCTGCGCATCCCATCTCTACACAATTCCTCTAACTTCCCCTCTTGCAGGCACCATTAGGTTCCAGTGCAGATGCTGTTAATGTGGGACACGCCTCTGAGGAGCTGATATACACCACCATCAGGATCAACATCAAGTAGCGGGTGGCATCTCTGTTCCCGGAGTTCCTCTCACCCCACTTTTTGATGACTGACATGATATGATATGATATGTCATTAATAATGCGCCAGTACACAAGTGTTTCTAGGTGCGACAAGACAAGGGAGGGAAGACAGAGGGAGGACAAGACAAATGATCTTACTAGGACTTGTGTCATTCAGATTGTGCTGTGCAAGTGCGACAGCGCAAAAGTCCTGGGGGAAGGCAGAAGGGGAAGAGCGCCATGTGAAAAAGGACGAGGAACATGCCCTGCCAAATGGCCCAGAGCCACAGATCCTGGGCTTCCTTGGAGAGTGCCGGTGAGCAGGTCCTCCCTTTCTTCCGGATGTAAAACATGGTGGTGGTATTGTCTGTGAAGATCCTCCCCACCTTTCCCTTCAGCAACGGCAGAAAAGACTTGAGGGCCCACAATACGGCCTGAGGTTCAATGATGTTGATGTGGAGGCCCTTATTCTCCGTTTGCCAGCGGCCTCTGTCCGGTATGGGCTCCCCATCTGTCTAAAGAGACGTCCATGGTGTCTGTCTCCTGGTAAGGTGGAACAGAGTCACCTGGACGAGATGCAGTCTTGCACCCCACCACAGAATCACCCAACGGAACTCCTCGTTGAGGGATATCTTGTCCGCAAAGGCCCCCGACACTTGCATCCACCTCGCATACAGGAACTCCTGGAGAGGTCTCATGTGAAGTCTGCAGAGGCCGACGAGGCTGATGCAGGAGGACATCATGCCCAGTAGCAACTTGAGGGATTGCACCATCGCCGTCTGTGCCGATGACAAGTGCTGCACTTTGCCTTTACCCTCTCGTCCGAGGGAGAAGCCAATCACATCACTGTGTTGAGTCGGGCACCCAGGAACAGTGCATCCTGAGATGGCTTCAAACAGGACTTTGGATAGTTTATGAAGAACCCTAACTCCGTCAGTTGACATAGGGTCCTTGATGTGTGTTCGCTGGCCATAGCTTGTGAGCGGGAATGCACCAGCCAGTCATCCAGGTAAGGGTATATGTGAATGCCTTGTAGACAAAGATGCACCACCACTGGGGACAGGCACTTCATAAAGACCCTTGGGCCATCTATCGGCTGAAGGGCAGAGCATTGAACTAGTAGTTCTGACCCTGAACCACGAATCGTAGGAACTTGCAGTGCTTCTTGTGAATGGGGATGTGGAAGTAGGTGTCCTCCAGATCCAACAACGTCAGAAAATCCCCTTCCTCCAGTTGGCCAAGCATGTACTGCAATGTGACAATCCAGAACCTTTGGATCTTTGAGTACTAGTTGAGACGACGTAGATCCAGGATCGGCCTGCAACCCCCCATTTCCTTTCGAACCAGAAAGTATCTGGAATAATCCCCAGAGCCCAGGAGACGCTGGGTGATGGGTTATTTGGCCCCTTTCTGCAACATGGCCTGCACCTCCTGTAGAAGCTGTGGTCTGTGTTTTTCTTGTCACACTATCGGCAGAATACGAGGACACCTGCATTTGAACTTCAAGGTGTGCCCCTGTCCGAGAGCGTCCAGCACCCATCTGTCCATGGTGATCTTTTTTCACGTTCTGACAAACTTCGCCAGCCGGTCTCCCACTGGGGTATGTAAGGGGGGGCTCAAGGCAATGGCTGGTTCAGGCCTCCTTGGGGGTCAGAGCTCTGCCCTGTGGGCGGCTCCAGCACTGTCCTCCGCTGCCTTGAGAGCAAGCCCTGTACGCTTCTTGTGTGGAGGAGTGTGAAGGTTGCCGGTACAGGGTACTGTAACCCTTGGAAGATCTGCTGGGTTTTCCTCTGGATAAGCGAAACTATAACAGACGTTGTTTCTGTAATGTTCCCAGGAGGCGTGCAGTCACTGTGTCAGCTTTTATTGCTTGCAGAGACTCGTCGACTGCCTTGCCAAAGAGGTTTCCCCTGTCAAACAACATATCCAAGACCTTAGACTGAACTTCCTGCGGATGTTTGTTGCCTTCAACCAACATTGCCAACGAAGAGACACCCTGTTCCCCATCTGGCGGAAACCTGTGTCCGCAATGTACACTGCCACTGTGATCGCATGGTGTGAGGCCACATACCATTCTTGAAAAATGTCTAGTGCCTCCACCTTCAGGTCAGGAAGTTTAGAATAGGACCCATCTTGTACCCTAGTTCCTGGTCATATAGGGACAAAATGGCTAGGGCATTAGCTGTCTTGATGGTAGAAGCTGCTGTATAAATGATCCTCTTGCCCATTGCATCAAGTTTCTTCCCCTCCTGGTCCGGAGGTCCCATGGTTGCCGACGATGGATTTGCAGAGCGCTTCGTGGTTGCAACCGAGACCATTGAGTCAGACGAGGATTGTGACATTAAGCATATACCCTGTACTTTTTCTCTAATCTTTCAGGGTTGGGAGGGGCCATACTCAGGTTTTTCATTAGCGCCAGGCCTTCCTCCCAGATGTCGTCCAGGAAGGGAACATACATGATGTTCGTTCTTCCTGACTCGTGCTGCTGGCACAGGAACCCTTCTTTCTTAGTCTCCTCGGGAACCAACTGAAACAGCTCAGAGGCCCTTGACATCATGGAATGAAAAGATCCAACTTTGTCTGGTGGGGAGGCCCTATGGAGCTTGTCCGCATGTGGTGTTTCTCCGTCAGCCGTAATAAAGTCGTTGTCCTCGTTGAAGCCCATGGTAGCCGTGTCCATGCCTGTGTCTGTGTGCAGAGCCGAAGCACCGGGTGGGCCTGAGTCATGACCAGGTGTTGGTGGAGGAGTCGGATGACGCAGAGGACCAACTCCCCCTTAGACATTCTATTCCGCATCAGGTGGCTCAACCTTGGAGGCTCTTGAGGGTCCTGTGGCGGCATAGGTCCCGGTGCCGTGGGCATCCTCTGTTGGAATTCTGTGACCAGTGTGTGCAGAGTCATTGAAATATCCAGCGACACATCCATCACTCTAGGGGTGAAAAAAGCCAGTGGCGTAGGGTCTGGGCTGATGTGTCTACTCTTGCGAGCAGGGGACATCGGCCACCACCCCCAGATCGTCCCCCTTCATGATCTGAGTCATAATCGTCGTGCAGATTACTGTCTCCCTCGTCGGAACTTGAGTAAATCTGCTGCGGTCTATCTGGAGCAGCCTGTCGGTTCACGTCCCGGGCAGGTTCCACCAGGAGAACCGACTCTATCTCCGTCTCAGGAGGCTGCTGGTTCAGTGCGGTCATCAGGTCTTTCCCTGACCTCGAGGGGGTGCCTGTTGCCTTCGTCGCTGCCTCTGCAGCCGTATCTCGCATCAGCAGTAAGAACACCAAAGTGGTGGTCGTGGCAGACACTTCCTTCGTGGATCCATTCTCCTTCAGCGCTGACATGGTGGACGTCGTTGACATCGTCGACGATGTGCTCGCAGAAGCCCTTGGTGACGGCGCAGTCATTAACTCAGTTGACCGGCCAGGCTGCAAGTTCTTAGATAGTTTTGCCTAGTCCTCTCTGGACTTCTTCCTCGTCAGTTTATCCACAGACACACACAGTTTGGATGGGGTTCGGTACTTTCTCTTAGAAGAGGCGCCTTTCGTCAGCAGGTTCACTGTGCAGGCTGATGGTGGTGATGATTGCTTTCTGCCAACTCGGGACCCACATCAGCGGCAAACCCAGTGGAGCCAGCGTCACAGAGCTTGACCTTCTTTTGGACCCTCACAAGTGGGGCATCCTCAAAGGATCTCAATCTCCTCCCAGAGGAAGTTCGCTCCTCGGACTCGCCAGTCTTAGATGAGGCCTGAGCCTGCCTGGAGGCTGAGTCAGTGGCCTTGCTCAAATTGAGCCATGCTGACAGTCTGCTGTAGCAGTCTTTTTTGATTTTCTCCGAGAAACCATGGCACACCTTCTCATTGTGGTCCGGATGCAGGTAATATAAGCATTTATGATGCTGACCTTCCACTAATATGTTCCTTAAACCACACTTTGCGCAGAGTTTGAAGAGGTTTCTGCTTTCGTTATTTTCCAAAGTCATGGCCGAAAGGCCTTCCCAAAACTTCAATGACGGTTTGACGGTGTATGAAGATCTTTACCGGAGCAGATCCCCGGTGCCGGTCTCTGTTCTTCGTCAAAGACGACCAAGCAAAAATCGGGCAAAATTCTAAAACATTTGAAGGGAAAAAAATTAAAATAGCATGAAAATAGCTCGGAGAGCAACATGAGGACTCCCAACACTGAAGCGTGCTGTAAAAATCTGAAGATGGCCACCAGGAGTGGAGCTTATGGAGAGGATTGTCATTGGATGGGGCAGTATGACTGTGTGACCCAGAGGACAGTGATTGGTTTAGGGGAGAAATACATTTTTAAAGTGAAAATGAAACTGTTTTTTCTTTAAGCAAGGATTCCCAGCCTGACGACGGGTAAAATTCATGAGTATGTGGAGAAATAAATAAATAAAATAAAATAGCAAAGTAAAACAACATAGACCATTACAAAATGATCACTCGAACAACTCGAACTCGAACAATCCCACAGCTTGCAACTTAGTGCCATCTTACAGCTTTGACACAGCACAATTATGTAGTGGGATGGTTGTTAGACAAAAATGCACAGAACTCACACCAGATGTATGTGGACCTAGATGACACAAATTGTGCTGTTATGAACGTGCCTTCACAATCGTTGGCCCATATGAGTTATTTCAGCCATTCTAGCTCATGGGGGAGGGGTGGTGCTGATCTTTCCATTTCTTAAGGATAATTCTCTCAGCCAACGCACACCCTATGTTTAGGATTCAGTAGTCAGATTTTAAAGCCATAAAACTTGATTTGTTTATCCTGGCCTTTGCTTTAGGTATTAGTGGACCATCTCGCTGACCAGGGGCATAAACTCTTTTATCTACTGCAAACACTAACTGGTGTTCACTACAGAGTTGCCTAGGGCCTACCAGCCCATCCTGGGGTCTTCATCCAGACACCCGTTCAAGTTCCGAAAATCCTGTAGATGCTTGCATTTTTTGGTACTGCAAACATGGCCCATGTCAACAGGCCATCCTGGTGTCTGCGTGCAAATCGCCTACCACCAACCTACATAAGGGATTCTTTCGTTTTTTCAATTATAGTCATGCGCACCCTGCATTTACACAACACTGCTGTCTAGCATTCCCTCTCAGGATCATCGCCTGGGATTCAACACAGACGGGGAACGGGGGAGGCTCTCTGAATGATCCATTGCATACCACCTCCTGGGTCAGAAGCGTGTAGCAGGTGGCCTCCTCTGGCCTCCAAGGTCTCATCTCATTTCACGACCTGCCACGTGGGACCTCATTACAGGCTGCAGCATCAGCTTTGTGAAAGGGGGTTTCCTTATTGCACTTGCTGTACATTTGGCACACTCACATTCAAATATGATCCTGTTATTTAAATGACAAATTAAAGCGAAGAGGTGGGTCATCTTATTCGTGCATTGATGAAACATGTAATGAAGTGCTATTTAGAGATCATTCAAATTTGATGTGATGAAATCACTTCTCAGGAGAAGTTAAAATGATCATGTTCTCCAGGATCCTTTGCATACACATGCACATTCATAATGTGCATGCTGACGCTGACAGCGTAGATGACCTGCACACAGACAGTAGGCCAGTGGTGGGTTGATTGCAAACCCGGCATTGCAATATGGGGACAGTCCACATCACCGATCACACAAGGGCAACTAAGCTACAACGTTTTGTTCCCATACCAACTATTAACTTTCCTGTACAGGCTCGGGAATGACAATGCGTTGGCGTGTACATCCTGTGATGCACCTCACAACCTGGTGCAGGTAGAGCCATTGACTTGCCTTGCGATGACAGCTGGTATGCCACTGGTCTTCTGTAAGAACACAGAGGTTAGAAAGTGCAATGCAGACAGTACCTTCACCCGTGGGCTGATGACATGTGAGTGAGCGCTGGGGGACTGTGCTCTCCTTTCCACTACTGCTCCAGCTCTAGGATGACCCGAGGAAGGAAGCAACGCCTCACAGGGATCTCTTTGTCTGACATCCACAACGATTACCATCCTAGGCTGGAACATACCCTTTCTCCTTTGCATCCCCACACAGTCATGGGGGCAGAAGCAGTCTCTCCCGCTTGCTCTTCTTCAACAGCAATCAATTCTAAAGCAACTTTTTCAGGGAACATTTCGGCAAGAGGTTGTATGTTTTAGATGGGGCTCCTTTTATATGCATCCGACAAGGGTTGTGTTGCTGTACGCAGCAGCTGAGTGCATTCAGCTCTGATTGCTGCCTAGTGGGTGTAACGTGTACAACATGAGGTGTGCAGGACGCGTTGTGCATTCTCGGCATGACAGCAGGTGCTCAGTAAGTCTCAAAACATGAAAAGAATAGGAGATTGTATAGCATGTGGGCTCATTCACTCTCGAACAGGTACATGGTTACACCAGCATGATGTTATGCCAGCTGTTTTGCAGTGGCATACGTAGGCCAATGATAAATCAGGTTCTTGGTAGTTATGACACACACACCATATCATTAACACACACGAATGCACACTAACTCACACACTGGTCTGAAGAAAAAAAAGTGCTGGCATTTCCGTATATCGGGACTGTTCTGGACCGACAAGGTAGAAGTTTGCCAGTGGGGGTTGCCTGATTTACCTCAAGCCAAGAGCAGGTGGTAAATCAGGCGCCGTATGGCAAAAACAGCTGATATTAATGGCACCATTATCACTGGTGTCGGCAATACCAAAAATCCCCCATTGAGTCCTTTGGGACTCCATGGAATGGGGATTCACTATTATTCCCGCCACTTGTAATATTCCGGAAAATCAAGGATATCAGGGGGCGGGAACCATAATACCGTTGGGTGGTATCCCGCCGGATTTCTGGCAGCATACCACCAAACTCATAATGACCCTTATTTACATACGTTCCGTCTCCTATTCACACTCACTGACTCATGCAGACGCTCCTCGATTAAGCAATGCCCAGAATGTTATGGATGGTGCAGCATCAAAGAAATGACTAATTTCCCTAACTGATCCTTTGCATGGTAGTACGTTTGCACACTGAAAGGTAAGCAGTTTTCATACCTTGTACCAAATACACCTACTGAAAAGGCAGAAATGGTTTTGTGAGTCGCATTTAACTTGCACTGGTTTAAGATAAGCTATTTATTTTTCAGGAAAAAAGGCGTGTGACTCAGCCCTTTAATAGTTTTCATGCTTTATGAAAAGTGTATTATTACTTTTCAAGAGTTTTTCTGTATGGTTTTCATTTGTAGGCATCGATTCGATCTCGCAAGCTTGTAGGACATATGAGTCCTCCTCAACCTGCACTTACCACACAGCCCGGGAGGATAGTTCTAGCGTATTGAAATAGCAGCTAATCCTATTTCAGTCTCTTTGGAAAATGACTGCTTTCCAGGCTTAAAATCAAAAATGTGCACCACTAGAGTATTTCCATTTAAAACAAGTACTCTATTCTGTAATACGTGTGGTAAAATAGTTTCCAAATGCTTAACTCATTTGCCAGAACATTCTACGGAACGTTCCCCAGGAGCTCGCCAAGAATAGCAGAGACATACTTTCGCCAACATTGCGAGAGCCCCCCTACTAAGAAGGAGCACAACCAAATAACCTGCTCTCTGGGACGGTGCGCACTCAGCAGCATCTACAGCCAGGTGTGAGCTCGCCCTACCTTTAACAGAGGAGAAATACCTACTTTTATATCAGCCTGGTCCCTCCCACGAGGACAGTGCAGCTGAAATGCTGGGCAATTCCCCTATTTGACTTGAAAGGCACTGTACAGTGTGCAATCTAAGGTAACGCCTTATTCCCGCCTGAGGCTATTATGCGAATCCTGGGATTTATTACGAGTGGAAGCTCGTCAATGTCTGTTTCATTAACTAAGAAACATGTCAATACGCATTATAGTAAGAGGAAATGAGAAAAGCCAGAGAGCAAAGCAGGACCAAGCCTGTTTGCAATATTTCAGCAGGGATTGTCATCATGTGACAGGAACTTGCTCTGACCAGCCTCCTCAATAGCTGGTCTCTATCTTTGGCTGGAAAGGGCTATTAGCAACTGCACTTTCCAGTGTATGTCTTTCTTTCACTTCCACCATCGAGCACATGTGTTGTATAATTAATGCAGACTCTGTAGTTGCAGTTGATGTTCCTTTATTAAACATGGAACTTCCTCTTCAAATAAGCATCATGACTCATGCAATACAAAAAGGGCAAGGGGCTCTGAACTGTGAACCTATAATGAAAGTCTTGTGTCTTAGTTAAGGCACTAGAGCCAGTCCAATGGAGGAGTTCACAGGAGCTGATGTTGCTCCATGCCTCCACTCCCAGCGTCTGCCACGCAGGAAGCACGGGGCTCGCCTTTTCCTTTCCGGGTCGAGATCTCGCAAGACCAGGAGGTCTTGCGATGTCTCTACACACCTCCCCCTGATAATGCAAAACTGGCTATTGTAGGACATAGTCATTGTATCTCACTGGTCTTTTGTGTTCCCTTCTCGGCCGTTCACCTCTCTGGCTATGGGCATCTTGCTCTTGGTCCTCTTCTCGCTCTACCACGGGTGCATCCGCTTCAATCTCATTTTCTTCGACTTCCCTTCTGTCTGTCTCTGACTCTCGTTCTCTCTCTCTCTCATTGTCCATTATCTCCTTGGTTTCGTGTCTTTCATGGGTCTTTTCTCTCTCTTGTCTCTTTTCAAACATGGCTACTCTCTCCATGTTCCATGTGCGCCCGTCTTCAGTGCGGACGTGGTTGGTTCCTCTGTGAATCACCTTTACGGGTCTGCTGAACCTTGAGCCCGTAATTTGATCCTTGGTCGGCAAATGTATTTTGATCCAGTCTCCTTTTACGTAAGACCCTTGTTTTGTCCTTCTTCTGTCATTCCACCTTTTCATGCGTGCTTTGCTGTTCTCTATTCTCCACACCACTTCCGACATGTCTACTTCTTCATCTTCTCTTACTCTGTCCAACCATAGTGGCACTAGTGTGGAGGCTGCCCTCCTCCCTCTCAACATGCGAAAAGGGGAGATTTGGGTGATCCCGTTGGGAGTCAGTCTGTGAGCTGCAACGGCCTCTTTGGTCGTTTTGAGAGGATCCATACCCGAGGCGTTCGCTAATTGGATGGCTCCTTTAATAAACATGTTTGCCCTCTCCACGAGCCAATTGGCTTGGGGATGGTACACCACTGCTTTCTTCTGGTGTATGTTATGCTTCTTCAGGAACAGTTCTATGTCTCTGGATATAAGTTGTACCCCATTGTCTGTCACTAATTCATTGGGGAACCCTTCCCTCTGGAAGATGGCAGTGAGGACTTCTATTATGGTGGCGGTCGTGATGTTGGGGACAAACTCGGCCTCGACCCACTTTGATAAGTAATCCACTAGCACTATGCCATAGCGATGTTCAGGCACCATTGCTTCCAATGGTCCTATGAAGTCCAGACCCACTTTTGACCACACCGCTTCAGGGGTTTCTGTGGGAGTCATGAGCGCTTGTCAAATCTTTAGGCGCTTGTCACTGTTGAGACACTCATGGCATCTCTTAATCATAGTACGGATCTCCTGATCCATGGAGGGCCACCAGTAGGCTTCTCTCACTCTGCAACGTGTCAGGGTGTTCCCCAAATGGCCTGCATGAGCTCTGCACAGGATGGTTTTCCTCATGCCTGTGGGCGGAATCACCTGGTCAGTCTTCATAATTATGCCGTCAGCCTCTGAGATTTCATCTTCCACTTTCCAATATGGTCTCATTCCTTCTGGTACCGCCCTTTCATCTGGCCATCCGTTCTTGACCCATTCTCTAATTCTCGCCATGATGGGGTCTTTTCCGTCTTCTTCCATCCAATGTCTCTCACTTAGTTCTAGGTAGTCTGGGGCCTTGAGATCTGTAATGGATGCCACAATGCATTCTTCTTGCAAGAAGGTGGTGGCATTGTCCTTTCCTTCTGGCAATCTTGACATGCAGTCTGCCTGCGAATTCTTCCACCCCGAGATGTGTTGTACCTCGAAAGTGTATTCTTGCAGTTTGGCTGCTACACGTGCTAATCTGGGTGTTGACACTTTGGTGCCGCCTGGGTTGAGTATATGGATGAGGGGCTTGTAGTCGGTGACCAACTTGAACTTTGTGCCCTGTCCTGAAATGTTCCGCGGCCCATGCATATGCCAGCATCTCCTTCTCGATGGTGGGGTAGTTTTGTTCGGCTGACGACAGGGCTTTAGAGGCAAATGCTACTACATGTTCTGTGTCGCCCTTTTTCTGGGTGAGGACAGCTCCTAATCCGTATGCGCTGGCGTCCGTTGTGATGACTATACTCCAGTCTGGGTTGAATGGTTGCAAGCACGGCACTTTCACAATGTGTCATTTGATGCTTTCAACTGCTTTCTTCTGTGCTCCTTGCCACGTGTACTCAGACCATTTTTTGAGAAGCTTGCCGAGCGGCGCTGAGGTTTCTGAGAATTTGGGGATGAATTTTACGTAGTATTCTGCCAGTCCTAGGAATGACCTCACTTCGTCTTTTTTGGTGGGTTCGGGAGCTTTAATTATAGCCTGTAGTAGGTTTTGTTTGGGACTTATGCCTTGCTCTGATATCTTGAATCCCAAATACTCAACTTCTTTGGAATTGAATACACATGTTTCATACCTTAGTCTTACTCCCGCTTCTTGAAGCTTGGTGAGGACTGTTTTCAAAGTGACATCATGCGTCTACTGCGTATACCAGGATGTCATCCTGGAAGTAGGACACGTTCTTTACGTTTCATAGTAAGGCGTCCATCATGCGTTGACACGCCGAGGCTGCGTATGATAGGCCAAACGGCATCTTTGTGAATTGATAAGTGCCAAACGGAGTGATGAAAGCCGTCAATGGTTTGGATTCCTTGTGTAGTTGTATTTGATGGTACGCATTCCTCATGTCCAACTTCGAGTACACTCTGGCCTCCTTCATCATGAGGATTAACTCATTGATGCTCGGCATGGGGTAGCTGTCTGCAATTACTTCGAGGTTTAGACTGCGGAGATTGATGCATAGCCTTAGTTCTTGTGAATTCTGTTTTTTATGAGTACTACTGGGCTCAGCCACTCTGATGCTTCAATTTCTTCAATGGTGCCATTTTTTCCATTCTGTCCAATTGGTTTCTAAGCGTGTCTCTTGCAGTTGCCGGTACTGGTCTTACTCTGTGTTTGACAGGGACTGCCTTGGTCTTGAGTAATATTTTGTGGACAAAACCTTTGATGCGTCCTGGCTCTTCCGAAAATAGTTTTGGAAAGTCTCTTTGCTACTGGCACTCCTCTCGAACTGACCGACAGTACCTGGTCTTCTGTGCTGCGGTCCATCTTAATTTTCAGTTTAGCCTGGTCGTCCCACCCTAGCACTGCCGTGCCTACTTGACTAAAGTAAACTTTTGTGGAGGTTTCTCTTCCTTTGAACTCCACTTTGCCTTTGATGTAGCCCAGCAGGTCTACTGACGCACGACTGAAAACTGTAGGCCTGTGCCGCGTGCTGAGCACTTGGACCGTCTCTGTTCCCATCATCTCCTTGTACGTGCGCAGCGGTATTATGGTGAGGTCAGAGCCCGAGTCGGCCATGACTCTTGTTTCTAATCCATTGATTTTGATGGATGGCGCAATGGGGCTTTTCTCTTCTGGCTAGTGTGCTGTTCAACATTATGACGGTAGGTCTCCCTTCATCCTCAGAAGACGATTCCCTCTCTGTATTGTGTTCAGCGTTCACGCTGGTGACTTTTTTGTTTCGCCATCGACACACAATTGAAAAATGTCCGATCTTTTTGCACACTGAGCATTCCTTGTCCCTTGCAGGGCACTCTTTATGGAAAGCCAAGTGTTTTGTGCTGGTGCACCTGTGGCATTTTAATGGTTCTTTCCTCACCCATTTTTCTTCTCTCGCGTCGATGACCGGGCTCTCCTTCCTTGGGCGGAAAGCTAATGCTTGCACTTCGGCCGAGCTGTGCCCGCTTGCGTATTCTTTCCTTCTACCTGCTGTTTCTTCCACTGCTCTCGCTATTTCAATTGCTTTTTCCAGCTGTAGTTCTTTCTCTAGAATGAAATTGTCTTGCACCTTCCTGCTGTTGGTGTGAACCACCAGCATGTCACAGATCAGACTTTCCACGTTATTTCCAAAATTGCATAGCGCCGCTAATTTGCGCAGTTTGGTAACATAGTCATCTACCAGTTCTGGCGCCTCCTGTTTTTGACTATAAAACTGTATACTGTGTAAGACTGTATTCTCCTTGCTGGCAATCCTTTTGACGATTCTTCTCACGGCTTCCTTAAATACGTCATCATTGTCGCCGGCTACTGGCTCCAGTGTGAGACTCTCGAACACCCTTTGTCCTTCACCGCCCAGAGCGTTTAGTAGCATCACTCTGCGTCTTGCTGACGAGTAGCCTGCACCGCCCAAGGCCTCCACATACGTTGTGAATAAGGGTTGCCATTGTGGCACGGAATGGCAGGCCTACCTGGAGTTTGCAGGAAAGGCGCTGGTGGTGTTGCTCCTTGCATGGCATTGTGTGGGTTTCAGTGGTGATCCTCATCACCTTATGTTGTATAATTAATTCAATGATGCACAGGAGACTCTGTAGTTGCAGTTGATGTTCCTTTATTAAACATGGAACTTCCTCTTCAAATAAGCATCATGACTCATGCAATACAAAAAGGGCAACGGGCCCTGAACTGTGAAGCTATAATGAAAGTCTTGTGTCTTAGTTAAGGCAATGGGCCAGTCCAATGGAGGAGTGCACAGGAGCTGATGTTGCTCTGTTCCTCGACTCCAAGCATCTGCCTCGCGCGAAGTGTGGGGCTCGCCTTTTCCTTTCCGGGGCCGAGATCTCACGAGACCAGGAGGTCTCGCAATGTCTCTACTACATGGACCAGTCCACCCCAGCCACTCTGGTTACTGATGGTGCCTTTCCCTTAGTCCCAGAGTGCTTCTTCTTGGCCAGAATCTAATGGCTAGTGAGATTACTCTGCGTGCAAATGTTAGAATCATTTCATTCAAGGTTCTCAGAAATGTATAAAAAGAAGTTTTAAAAATAAAAAAATTGTTCTGATATGATAAGTCATTTATAATGCGCCTGTACATAAGTGTTTCTAGGCATTCCAGCCCAGCAACACAGAATACATCATCAACTGCTCATTTATGTATTTGGAAGTTTTGTAGGATGCCAAATGTGTTGCCTTGTGGGCACATCAGAAAGCTTGATGGTTTGTGCTGACAGGTTTTGAGCGTTAGTTATAATTATAATAATAATGATTTTTTATTTATATAGCGCCTTAAACCAAATGTTAATTCAAAGCCACACGCTCATGAAAGGCCCACCATTGGAGTAACACGGTGCTGTTCGTAAGTTGCAGCTGATTTCCAATTGTGGTTTCTTCAGTTCCTCCTTGCAAAATGAGGTCTTTTCAGAATATTCCGATAGATGGTAGCGGTCTTGATATCCACTCTGGTGGGACTCAGAAGGGTCGCTGGGGGAGGCGGGGCTTGTGGTGCTATAGCCTTGGGTCTTTTGGATATAGCCCCGGATAGAAGCGCAATGGCTACAACCAGAAGGCTAGCTAGCCCCGATTCCCGACAGTTCCAACATTAGTGTAGGCCCGGATCTTTTACAAACCTAGCAACGCCCAACCATGGGAGAGCATGTTAGCCACATGGAGACTGAAGGTGAACACATGGTGGGCTACACGGGCCAGTACCCAAACCAGCAGGATTTGCTGTATTCATTTGCATGGTCAGGCATTGCATAAAAACATATTAAGTCAGATGATGCAATAAATAATATATAATATTCAAATTTGTTCCACAATGAGCCAGTGGAGACATTTCCGGGTGGGTGTTATTAGCCTCTGTTATGCAAGATTTAGGAATATTAAAGCTCTACTCTATAAAGCTGGAAAGCCTATGGATTTGTGTTTTGGAATGTCTGTCATACATGATGGTACAGTAGTCTAAGCACGATAAGACCACTGAAATGGTTAGTTCAACGCTGGGAAGTTGAAAATGTTGCCCCTCAGCCACTGCTAATTCACCTCCAATCCTGGCCTCTTTCTCCATCACAGTACATTTATGGCTTAGGGAGCGGTTTTGTAAGGATTGTTGTGTCATTTTTGGGAAACCATAGTTCCATTAATAAAAACAGGGGAATTTCCTAATTCGTTTTTTGGTCATACACCTCAGGATAGATTTTTGTGTCCAAAATGGGGTTCATTAGGATGATGTTTTTGTATATCCGGAGTGCAGAAGCCTTTGTTGTGCTTTCTCTGTGGTCCACCAAAAAGGGCCATGGTTTATTATTCACATTTACTGAGGTTGTATTGGTTTTGTATTATGGAGATATAAACATTGCTGTTGTAGTTTTTCGATGTATAGGGGAGGAAGGATAGCTCATGGGCAACGCAGTGCAACACAGGTTGGAATCCCAATCCCACGGTTAGAAACCACTTGCTGGTATTAAGTGCGTTATAAAAGAACAATTATAATTATGCCACAAATCATATCCACAAAGGGTTTATGTGGAATGTCAGGCCTTTTCAGGGCACGTGACCCCAAAGCACTTGAATTCAGCTGATGGCCTGTGTGGGCGCACAGTCTCTTACAGTTGTCAGTTGGTCATTTCTCTATCTAGTTCCTTTGAAATGATGTGACCCCGTTGTTTAGCGCAGTCGTTTGTCTGTTCAGTGTGTCTTTAAGGATTGTGTGCTGATTAATTTCACTGTCTCTCCTCTCTGATATCATGTGCACCTTGAATGTGATTGTGTTTATGGTATTACCAATGTCACTATTGCACTGTTGGTTTTGGGTGCATTACAAAACTGAATACGGGTTGTCCATGATTTCATTGGCACCATATGCAAAGCAACATTTTTCTGCCCGTCAGAAAACTCAAGCAATGGGTACATTTGCTTCTTTTACGAGCAATTTGCCAGGCCCACAGTCTTGCCAAAAACACACCTCGAACGTGTGGTGATCCAGTGTCAAGTTTTCTTTGCTTGCTTGCTTGCGTGGTTTCCGAGTATGGATCAAAGAAGACCATTTTTTTGGAAGGAAATAAAAAATATGTCAGAACTTGAGTGAATATCTGTAAGCATATGGATCTATTGACCCGATTAGCAATATGTTACTGATTTTTAAAATTCTGTCACACTTACATAATAATTATGTATTCATGGTTTGCCTTGTAATTGTGTTATTTGGTGCCGTTAGTGTCTACAATTATATTTAAATCAGATATCAATGATTCTTGGATAAGATTCACTGTATCAGTGTGTTCAAATATTTGCCTTACTACAAATCTCTCCTGGTCAGTTAATAAAAACATTCATTTTAGAACAAATATACTTTTAAAAGAATATTGGAAAGGAATTTTTAAATAAATAAATGGTGGTCTTTGTTTTTGCTAAGGGTGCTCTTATATAGACAATATTCTGGGTGGGAAATGTGATAACCGGCTGGGAAGAGGTTCACACCCACCTTCCATAATACATTATAAAACTTTCACTGCCGAGTCAAGGAGACACACTGGTTACATGAGGGAATCTCAAACTACTCTTCGATTATCCAAATGTTATGATTCAACACTTTTTTTAAATGCAAACCATCTTTCCTTTTATGGGGTACCCCGATAGACCCTTTGGCTTTTCATGACACCCCTGCCTTTTAACCCTTAACCACAACATCAATGTACAATACGGGGAGGCACCGGTGAAAATCCTTTAAGAATGTATTATTGTTAGTAAAACGTGCTCATTTTGTATTCCTTTTCCTGAAAATACGGCGTTAAACTGATGAATTAGGAGTCTTAAATTGGTAATCACGAATCAAAAATGTATTGTTTGCACTGGTGACTTCAATCGAGTTCAGTATAATTAGATACATATCAGCAAGTATCATCACTCAGTGCCCGGTATCAGAGCAGGGCAGTAGTCTTTTCTCATTTGCTCTTTCTGAGTCTTTCTACCATAATTCCTCTATTCTGACAAAACGAAAGGCTATTTTGAGCTAACATTTGGATAAGGTGTTCCCTATCAGTTTTGGCCTGATCTTGGGATAGGCAGAAGAGTAGTCTGGTTGAAGTGCAGTTGGGAAGGAGTTGATAACAGAGACGGTCGGGCATCAGAAGACCTATGGTGAGGCGGAGGCAGCTCAGTCTAATGGATCTAGTTGGCTGATAAAGCTAAAAGTGGTGGACTGCAGTTACTCTTCTACTACTCCCTTGGCACCAGGGCCTGTCTGCATCATATTTCTAGTTGGGCAGGCCTCTCCAATGGACCCAATGCCAGGAACTGGTTCTGTGGGTGCCTGGATTTAACAGGACAATATATCATAGCAGTCCCAAATAACAGAGGATAGAGCTGGAAATCAAACAGAGATTGCTGCTGGGCGTGGGCGTGGGCCTGAGCAGGAGCAAAGTTCCTGCTGCTGGTGAATGCAAGTGCCACAGGCTGACCTCAGGGTCATTTGACTAATATTTACTTGGAGGCCCTATGCTCCAACATTGGGTTGAGCCATTCTCATGCAGGTTCAGCAGCCAATACCTGGAGGGCATCATGGTCATGGTGCACTGCACAACAGATGTCAAGACCATCTCCGACAAGCCAGCATACCTACCGTACCTTCTGAGCTGTCTATAATGTCTTGTCTGCTGTGTGGCTGAGGGGGCTGCTCAGCTGCAGTTATAACAACTAATTTGCTCCCAAGAGGGTCTTAACGCCTAACTTTAGCCCAATTACAATAACCCAGGCAGCACTTCTCCAAGCAGGGATTTATTAGCTCAAGCCCTCCCACTATCGCCTAAAACTCTATACCAAGCCCAAGATCTATGGGAGCACTCTGGGCCTCATTAGTAGTTTTGCAGTATCCAGTAAATACCATTATTTCAGGTGGTAAAAACCTATTTTCGAGCCAGGTTAATTCATGGTTTTTGGGTTCCCATTGAGAACCAGCAACTGAGCATGGGACAGTACTAGCAGTCTATCATTAAGCCTCTTGTATTGGAATTGTGTCTGAAAGAAGTGGAGGGACAGATGACGAAGGACACAAACTATTAAGAATTGGCTAAGGAGACAGAAGGTTCCAATACACTCGGCATGGGTCCAGTATTAGGAGACTTAGGTTAGATGTGACCTAGGAGTTAGAAGGAGAATAGCATACTGCGCGGAGTGGAGTGGGGAACTTAACACAAGCTACTGCTGTAAGAAGGACATATTAACCTATGGGCAAAAACCCAATGGAAATTTAGAAATAACTAAATGACCATCATATGCAGGAGAATAATGGGGACTAAATGTGATTTCAAGGTGCATCCCATCACTGTGTCCATAGACCATTTAGTGCGCTGTTTTAGTTTGTAAAAAGTAAGCTAGATCATCATACTGTGATGCCTATGTCTGCACGGGAAAAAATGGTCCATGGGTGGAATTATTGTGCCAGTGTTTACCTCTACGATACTCGATCCCTGTGCAGTGGAGGAAAGATGGACTGGGCTGACTAGGCAACTATATCCATAGACTCCACCTGCAAAGATGCAGAGGCGCCACCTCTTCTTTAAGTCATGTAGTTGGCTAAGCACAGTGAGCGCCATAAGGGGACTGTGCTCGACCTCTGAATTTGTTTTCCTTGACAAAGGCTCATCTGGCGGCACTCGCAAATATAGCCCTTGGAAGAAACTGGGTTGTGATGCTGTCTAGCAGGGTCCTAGCCACTAGTGCCAGTCTCACTTCAAAGTATAGTGACTGTGCACTGTCTCTGATGTTTGAGTGTTTGGGGGATAGGTGATTGAGATAATCGTGCATGTGTGGGTGGTTATGGACATGGGCTCCAATTTGCTAGCAGGATAGTCTCATGGGTAGCGTGTCTTTCTGTGGGAGGTGGTCTTAGTCAACATGCCTTGGGTTGGCATCCACCAGATCAGAATGCAGAGCAGTGGATGTAGCACATTGTCCAAGGTCAAATGAGTGATAACCCAATGCCTGGAAAACACTCCTCTCTTGAAAGGCTTTCCCCTTTGGAGACTGCCCCCCTCCTTCTCTGACCCAGACCTCAGTCTTCCTCTTGATCATCACCCGCCACTTGTTGAACCAGAATGATCAAAGCCATGCACACTAGTGCCTAGTTATCCCCCTGAGACGGCTACAAAAAGGAGTGCTAGGGTCTTAACAATCATAAGTATCCGGGGAAGGGCGCTCAGCCAATCAGGTAGCTGGAAATGCAAGCGTTAATTGCCAGTGTCCCCCGCATTCTATCAACCACCTGAGCCACTTCCCAGGTGCTGCTGTCACTTTTTTGTGTTGGCGAACAGCCCCTTCCTATCCCCTCTCCTGGGCCTACATCCCCAGACTCACACGGCATTCTACTCCCACTCTTCCACCCCTCCCTTTCCACCCACTCACCTACTGGCCTGATGATTCCCGCTCCGTCTCCGTCCATATGCGGCTCACCATAGGAAAAGAAAAGGGACTTGGTCACTTTTCTAGCTACCAATGGCGGTGGCCAATAGTTTGTTTTTCTTTTTTATGGGTGATGAGCTCATGCAGAGGAGCCCATCTCCCAGCAAAAAGAATTATTAAAACGATTTGCATCCCATAAAGAGCCCCAAGGTGTGAATAGCAATCTCCCCTCTTTCCCGAGAGAATACAAGGCCGATAACGGCTGTGAGCCCTGGCTGAGCCTTCTCATTAGTCAGGCCTCCATAGGCTCGGCTGGTGGGCAATTACCAGCCCTGTATGCCCCCAGACACGGGGATGATAGTTTAAAGACCATGGATAGAATCATTTCTAGTGAGTGCTCGAGGTTTAGAAAGAAGGCTAAGGTTATGGAGCTGGACATTTGTCTTTTCCATAAAGTGATTGTGCAATGACATTTTATTTTGTTAAATAATCTTGCTGTACCAAGAGAGTAGATTTTCTGTACCCTTGTCATCTCTTCTGGCAATGGGCAGGCCTCACTGTCTGTTTGCACTTCACCCTATCCTCTCACAGCTATACTGTGAAGTGAGACTGGCACTAATGGCTCAGACCCTGCTAGACAGTATCACAACCGAGTTTCTTCCAAGGGATACATTTGGGAGTGCCGCCATTGTCTGCCTACTGTTTTCTGTTTATTTAGGCAGGCTTGAGTGAAGTATTCACCACTGGGGAGCGGCCAGTACCAATTATATTTTCTTTGGTTCTTTGTATACATAGGTTATTGGCACATCAGATAAGGAGTTACAGATCACTCAGTGAGTTTAACACTCTCTCTCTCATTTATTTATTTATTTTTATTTATTTATTTGTTCATATAGCGCTAAAAGCCCGCAGGCATCAGAGCGCTTACAAGTAGACAGAACAACAGAAATCCAAGACGGGACAAGATATGTGGGGTCGGTGTTACATTATTATTCTGTGTGGTATGCTTCCAGGATTCATTTGAAAAGTAATGTTTTCAATTTTTTCCTGAAAACGAGGTAATTGGATTCGAGCTTGAATGAAGTGGGAAGTTCATTCCGTTTTTCTATACTCAATGTCGGGAAGGCCTTGCCAAGGCCGTGCTGCCCTTGCGTTTTGGTGGTTTGCAGTTTACCTGTGTTAGAGGATCTAAGCCGCCTAGGTGGCTCGTACCACTTGAATTGTTTTTTGAGGTAGATAGGGGCTTTGCCATGTAAGCAACGATGAACCATGGTGAGAGACTTGAAGGAGATTCTCTCTTTCATAGCCAACCAATGGAGAGCTTTCCTTTCTCCGGTGATATGTTCTCTCCAAGTTCTTCCTGTGATCGTTCTGACGGCATTATTTTGGATTGTTTGGCATCTTTTCAAACATTTACTGTTAGCTCCTAACAGAAGGGAGTTACCGTAATCCAGTCTAGACAGTATAGTGGCTCTAGCGATGATCGTGCTGTTTTTCTGATCTAGCAATGGTCTGATTATTTTTAGGAGAATTTGGTGGTACTGACAGTTTTTCTTAAGGTAAGCTGTATGTGCTTCAGCACCTAGTGAAGCTTGAAGATACACTCCTAGAGTCTTCACTTTTACTGATATAGGAATTTGGGTATTCTTGATAGAGAATGAAGAGTAAGAAGGACTCAATTTCTTTCTGGCCTTTGTGGAGCCAAATATCATAAGCTTGGTCTTGGAGCCATTCAAACACATCCAGTTTTCTTTCATCCAACACTCAATGGTGTTGTATAGGGATGAGAGTCTGTCGTTATCCAATTTGTAGTCCCCACTAATTTCAAACACCAATTGGGTATCATCGGCAAAATTGGTAAAGAAAATACCCATCTGGGATAGCATGGTGCAAAGGCAGCGCATGTAGAGGTTGAAGAGCAAAGGGGAAAAACTGGCCCCTTGAGGGACGCCGCAGTCAACCGGTTTGGTGTTTGATGCTTTGTCTCCCCAGACGATCCTAGATTGCCTGTTTTGCAGAAATGAGGCAATCCATTCAATTGCCTCTGATGAACAATTGCCTGACTTTTCAAGGGCCTCTCGGAGCTTTGTGTGATCTAGCAGATCAAATGCTGCCGAGAGATCCAATAATATCAAAAGTCCTGATTTGCCTTTGTCCAAGATAGACAGCATTTCAGTTTGAAGATCTAATAGCGCGGACTCAGTACTAGGGCTGGATCTAAATCCGGATTGCTGTTCGTGTAGTAAGTTGTTTTCATCTACATAGCTTTGGAGTTGTTCCGTAGCTATTTTATCCATAATCTTCAATATAAAGTTGCAGTTCGTGATAGGTCTGAGATTGGCTAGGTCCTGTTGGTTTAGGTCAGGTTTTTTTGGTTAAGGACTGACCTTGACCGTTTTAATGATGTTGGGTACAGTTTGATCGCTGAATGATGCATTTACCATTCTTGTGAAGAAAGGGGCAAAGATATCAGGGTTTTCTAGAATAGATTTAGGTGGTAAAACATTTTCCGAGCATGAAGTGCACCTCATGCAAGAGAGTGTTTTCTTCATTACATCGGGTGTAATGGACCTGAATTGAAATTTTTGCTATTTCTGTCTCGTTTTTGTTTTCTATAGGGTGGGTTCTAATTGAAGTCCCTCTCATCCCTCTCTCTTGGTGCTATAAGCCATCACCCTGACAACCATACATATCCTTTGTCTCCTACTCTACCTTGTTCTCGGCATGCTGCAACGCCAACTCTACTCTCCAGCTCTGCTTTTGCTCTTACATTGCAACATATTTATTTATGGCTAAATAGAACAGGGAAATCCGAGCACTCCACTCACCCTTATGTGTAAGGAGCTAGTTCTGTCCTGGATATGTTATTTTCATTACTGCACTTGCAGTTCTGCATTTACCAATATAAAAATATGTAAATGTTCCAGACAAATAAACATGACAGGAGAATCCTTTCATAAAATGAAATTGAAGCACAAGAGAGCACTGGAAAAAAGTGACTGATGGCCGACAATGATCCTCCTGCCACACGTCTAAACAGACAATGGGCCTCAATTCGAGTTCTATTGGGTCCTGTGGAATTATTGTTGGATTGCTAGTGGGGTAACTGAAATGTTGATCCACATATAGTGCATTGGACTGTAGGGAGATTTCTTCAGATGCTACACAAGCAGTCATTTCGTCACAGTAAATCCAATGATGTCTAGAGGTAAAGTGCATGAGTGCTGGAGTTAAATCATCTGCATTTTCATCCAAACTCGTAGTTCCGCAGTGTGCTAAAGTGCTGGATAAGTGGCAGTAATGGAACTACTGCCACTTTACTTCTGTTTTCACCTGCACTGCCAAATTCGTAATGAGGTCCAATGCCTCACCCATGCTGCACCACAGACTACTTAGCCGCCAACTCTGACTTTACTTTAACATCACTAACTTGGGAACCACACCTGGCATCTCCAGGTGCATCACTGCAAAGCAGTAAGCTCTGAAACTGTTTGCACAGAAATCTATGTTAGAGTTCTCTTTCTTGGTGTAGGTTTCCTAAATTGTGCTCTTTGATGCAGGTATCTTTTTCCCATCAGTTGTTGTTTGTTTTATGTTGAATACCAATACCTTCCAGTGCCATCGGAAATAATAACAACATTTCTAATTAAATAAGTAAGATTGCTAATCAAGAAAAATATAATTAGTGAAATCTGCTCATGAATTTTTAGCACTTCAGATTTCCTCTGGGAGTATGGGCCATTGCAAATCCCTCCAACTAGGTGATGTTGCTGCAAATGGAGCATAAAATCTTCCCTGGGAGCAATTTATGCCTAACGCTGCCTTAGCAAATGTAGATGCTCGTACAGCGCCCCAACAAGCCAAAAAGGTTCAGGTTGAGGAAAACCTACTAACATGAACTATCGTGGGAGTAGACCGAGGTTTGTGCAGCAGAAGGCACATGTATTGTTTTTAGTTAGTTTTGATACAAATTACACGCTTACATATAGCAACAAAGAATGAGTAACAAATGTACTACTGTTGCAGTTGCAGAGGTTATAGGTAGGGGCAGTATTATAGGCCTTGTGTTTAGTTGTTGTATTCAAAATGGTAGTCTGAAGTGAGGTGAGGAGAGAAATGCGGAAGAAGGAGTCAGAAAGGTACTGTGGTAGAAGCAAAGTCATTGTGTTGACATGGCAGAAGTGTCAGCATGTTGGAAGTTAAGGCCTGGTAGACTATGACAGAAAAGAATGCAGGCCCTGATGTGGAGCGGCAGCTCTGCGTAGCTGCGCTCCAAAAACAAATCCCCTTTGCTGTTCCCCAGTAGAGAAGCTGAGGTCAGATGCACCTGCGGTGCACAGATAAACGCTAATTGTATCCGGCTGCAGGGCCTGAATGTGGTGGGAAGAGAATGTGAGCTGCTGGCAGAGATGATAGGGATGCACCCTTTGAAGGACACATTCATTGGAGAAGGGCATAAGGTTCTGTGATACCAATGGGCAAGGCAAAGATTTAGAGCACTACTACCCTCCCTGATGAGTGCTCATCCCATATGAATTACAAGTAAACACAAAACCAAAGCAAATAAATCCCTGAAATTCAGACTCGAGAGTGCTGCTCCAGTCATGCCATTACTGGGCACATGGGGATCAATGGGGATAAGAGGGAGCTGTGTCTGGAACGTCCTGTGTTTTGGAATAGGAGGAGCAGATATGATGCCTGTAAATTAAGTACAAGGTCAGGGAGGCAGCTTGTGTGCACCACAGCGTCTGGTATAATGAGAAGGCCTATTCTCTTATCAAAACAGAGTTGGCCTCGCCAGTTTACTCTGATCACATCTGGAATGGAGGGGTGCACATCATGTGGCAGTCCCGATTTATTAATATGTCAATAAGTTAAACAACCAATCCCATATCTGGATTTCATAATGACGATGTAGAGGACCACGTGTTAGGGGAATGGGTTTAGATAGTGTGGCCAATTGTTCCAGGGACTTTAGGAGGACATAAGCATGCTCTATAGGCGGTAGCCAATGAGGGTGGTGGGATGACATTGTAACCCATGTTTTCTAATAGGCGTTTTATTCGCTGTATATTCTGGTGTGACATGCTCCTCTAGGGGAATGAATATGACATCTGCCCTTCCTTCATCTTGGAAGCAATCACAGAAATGTTTTTCAACTACTATTACACATCATTAATGCTCCCTCTCACAAAGGAACTTCCCCAGATCAATAAAGAATACCCAGATTCTCGCTCTACTTGACCAAGAAGATTTGGCTAACTATCAGCCGATCACACATTTATCTTTTATCAGAAAACCCATTGAGAAAACCCTCACAAACCAGTAGCAGACAAGAGTATCCCAAGAAAAGCCCCTACGAGAATACCCATTTGGTTTCCAGCCAAAATGCATCATGGAGAGCATCACCATCCATGCCATCAATAACCATTTTATAGATCTTAAACATGGGTTGTTTATTCCTTCTGGTCCTGCAAAATCTCTCAGATACAATCAACCATAAGGTCTCCTCAAGATAGTGACCTCCCACATTGGATTTGAGCAAGAAGTTCTATACTGTCACACACCCTACCTCACATACAAGACACCAGTTTGTCCAGATGGCCACCAGAAGAATCCTCCACCACTCTGTAACCTGAGATGTCCCAGAGGGATCCATCAACACACCAGTCATCTTTAGCCTGGCTGACTCTGACATGATATACAGCTCTTTATTGAAGGCCAGCTGTTTTATTGACATCTATTCATTGAAAGCTTGAATCTTATATAAGCCTGGATGTCAAGCACACACCTAAAGCTGAACTGAATCAGCAATTCAGCATCATGGAGTAGCTATTGATGAAATGTTAAGTGTGAAGTAGATGCACACAGAAGAATAAGGTACATGTGGCATTTTCTGGGTTGGCAGTAGTTTTACAGCTCTACACACAGGACCTCATTACACTGACTGCAGTAACCATGGCGCTATTAACGCCATGCTTGCCGCCGGTATTTTACTGATTCCGCCTGGGTGAATGGGGGAATTACTGCCCCATTCCAAGGTTGGCGGGGCGGTAATTCCCCATTTACCAAGGCCCTTTCCCATTCCCATTGGAGCCCCCATAGGGCTCAATGGGAATGGGGAAGGAGCAAATAACGGTATCGCTATTAGCGGTAGCGTTATTTGCCCTGAAGTCCCTCAGCGGGTCCCTTCCTTAACGTGTGGTCTGGCCACACGTTAAGGACGGGACCCGCTGAGGGACCTCATAGTATGGCGCTAAGGGATTACCGGCACCGGTGGCCTTACCGGTGCCGGTAATCCCTTAGCGCCATCCGTGTAATGAGGCCCACATTATCTTATCATCTGTACAGAATCTGCAGTCATATCTTTTCTGAGCTGGAGGGTCTTTGGACATCCCCACGGGGCTGCATGAAACATCCTGTTATATGTATCAGTAGGATAAAAGAGAGATGGGCCTGGTTCGTCTATGCTCCTACACAAGTTATCAGAGACTCAGGATATGCCAACCAGGGATACAAAATAGCAAGGAAAATGAATGCATATTTTCCGTGTGACGACCCTGTCACTTTTGCCAGTTTTAACATATATTTTCCAAGTACTCAACTAACGCACAAACGTGTATCAAGGTTGTCTTTTATTTACACATATTTTGTCTTCCTTTGTCTTTAAATAAAGAAAAGCCACAATGTAAACTTTTACACGCAGATACCACATCTCCATATTGCACATTTCCTGCACCTCCATATTGCACATTTCCTGCACCTCCATATTGCACATTTCCTGCATCTCCATATTGCACATTTCCTGCACCTCCATATTGCACATTTCCTGCACCTCCATATTGCACATTTCCTAACAGTCAATGAGATCTCTCACCCTCTCCTATCCCAGTTTTTTGTAAACCATAAATACTTTGCATTGCATCATACATGTTAATCAATTTTCATTCCATGATCATCTCTAGTTCTTCGATGACCTCTTTGTGAATTTTTCAGGAATATATATTTAATTTGATGTTTATTTGAACATTATATGAATGTTTTGCTACTGTAAATTAAAATAATCTTATTACAACCACATAATGATATTGTGAAATTAGACTGGCCTTCTTTTATGTTTCACATTGCTAAAATGTTTAAAAGCGGCCAAGCTTGTCTTATTGAAGTTTTCCATCTATTTAAGAAAATTAAGTGATGCTACATGCTTGTTTAGGAGTTAAGCAAGATGTTGGAAACTATATGTCTACACTGTATATCAAGCAGGGTGGTCAGACAGCATACGTGTACTGATTTTCTTTGATATGAGTCAGTAAATTCCAGAGAGTTGAGGAAGGCGCTGATGGAGAAACTCAAGCTGGTTGATCATAATAGGCAGAACTGGGCCAGCAGAGCCTTTGATTCTGGCCTCAGGTAAGGGAGCCTATATAGCAAGAATGAAATGAGAACAGCACAATGCGCAGGGACTCGGAGGTTACATGACCGAGTTTCATTTACACAGCACTACTGCAAAATGAACCTCTTTTCAGCACTGATCTAAAAAGGGACAGAGGTGTGGGGTCTGCCTTCTTATCTGGTAAGTAAATGGGGTTCACAGTCTTCCTAAAAACTGTTAATTTACAAAGTACTCGGGTTCACAGGGAGATGTATTTCAAAGTCATAGACCCGTCTCCATGCATCTTTTTGACCTCTAGCCGCACAACCTGCCTTGTGGGCATTTTGAAGTTGGTCCCTTTGACAATGGCAAAAAAGTGACAGAACAACATCTTGGGAAACATGAAACATGAAAGGAAATAAATGTGTATCTAAACAATCAAGTGGTTACAAGCGCAAATTAAACAAATAAGCAGGGGAAAAGATGGTCTACTGGAACATTTGCAACCATAAAACCAACCTCCTTGATTTTCTTGCAAAGTTGAACATTGTTCAGTCAACTTGTGTCACACCAGAGTCATGGTTAAAAAAGTAGACATTGCACTACTCTATAACTGGAAAAGAAGTCAAATGAATGTGGTTCTTACAGGCCCGTGGTGCTCAATGCTTACAAATGATGCTAAATGATGCTAACATCTTAACAAGGAGGTTTTCAAAGGGGAAGGGGACTCAGTTTGGCTAGATTCAAAAAGCAGATGGCACTTCAAACCTCCTCTTGGTCTTGGATAGGTAGATTCAGCCCACGATCCGAGCAACCTGATTGGTTGCTCCCCCGCCCATGGTACTAATGTTATATTTTCTCATCTGCTGCTAATAGATGTTATATTTCCTAATCCCCTGCTTCCTCAGTTCTGAATCTTCAAGCTTGGACAACTTGAGCAATTCCTAAAGTGTACTAAGTGTACTAGGAACTTGTGGGTGACTGTTTTAGAGACGCATAAATGATCACAGATCCAAAAATCTACAGCATACCAGGCATGCTATCATTTGGGAGCACCGTTTATTCAACCATCTCGCTGTGAATCGGATATAAACTCCTAGTTGACACTTGTTCTTACCTCATCTTTGTCAAAGTCTTCATCAATTTCGAAAACATGGTTAGGAATCTTGTCGGGTCTAAGTGATTTACTGAAACAATAAAAAAAGGTTTTTATCATTAAATCGACTGTTCAATTATGTGACATGTAAAACACAAAGCTACTATATTTGTCTTCCTGCCACAGAATGCAGTGTACAATGCACAACTCTTGGCATGCTGTGGAGAAGGAAACACAGGAAATAAGCCGGTCTTCCTCGCAGAGCTCTTGGCAGCATAGCAACATTCCTGTCAATACGCTCATTCCATTTCAGTATGCCTTGATTAAAGGCTCAGCCTCCCCGATGCTGCTGCTTTACTAACAAATTGCCCCATGAGCGTTTCATTCACGTGTCAGTGCAGATTAAAGTTTTTAGTGAATACAACCATGAGAAATTGCGCTAAACACCTTCTGGAAATTGCTTATGCCGGTGATCATAGTACGGAACATTAGAGAAGTATATTCACCCGTAGAAGAGATCATCCCAGACTGCATTCATATATTCGAAAAAAACAGTGCTTGTTTCAATTTCTACATCCAAATCCAAAATGTACTTAGTTAATTTAATTAAATGTATTTGTTTTTGGTAAAGGTCACTGCATATATTGTAATTAATCTAACATTGAAATTGATATGAATTACATCTCATAACATGAATAAAACCGTCTGTACAGAAGGTGAAAAATCACAAGCAGTGCTACAACTTCACAATATGTATGTATAGACTCCCTTTACACGTACCACCATTTCAAAGTAACTAACGAGTGTCATTTATTCAAGTCACACACCATAGAGGGCCTTTTTCTGTAAATTCAAAACAGTTTGTACTGTTTGAAAAGTATCCCTTTTCCCAACAAGGCAGATTTCCTAAATGTGCAGCAAGCCTTTCCCAAATGTCAGACAAATTAAGAGTTGAGTTCTAGATAAGACTTTTCAGGTAAGAGTATTTCACCTACTACTTTCGGATGTTGGGTGAAGATGGGATGTTTATGGAGCCATAAAGAAGTTTCTATTCGTATTTGGAGTTCTTTTTCCAAGTAAAAATATATATGCAATTATAAAACAGATATGTTTCTGGTGATTCATACATTGAATTTAGTAATTTCATTCGAGGAATATATGCTGTTTTGTCTTTAATGTCCTCTTAAGATCAGGAAACACACTGGCAGTGGTCTGAACACATCAGTGGAACAGTCTAGGTGGCATCAAGTGGCTGATGCCAGCTTACTGTGTGTTATTCATTTCATTTGTTCAGGCAGAAAGATAGACAGGTATGCTGCTTATCTGGGTCCATACGAAATATCAAATACAGATCCATCTCTGTACAATTTTGCTCACTTAGAAATACCTGATTAGTATGTAATACTCTGGGCCAGGTATGATATCCCAGACTTGCAAGACACTAATCAGAACGTCAAATCTAAAAAAAAAAAGATACACAATCACAGTATGCTGTCTTGCTATGAAATGCAATCACCTTCCCTGCATCAGTTTCTTCAATAGGCCATCCTCTTATGAAGCGCATACCTTTCAGTATCTATTAAAGTTTGACTTAGAGGTTAAATCAGGAAGCACTACAGGGACCTGGGATGTGAAGGACCGGCCCGCTAACCCTTTGACTGACATCCTGCTCCCCCCATGGATGGACTGGGAACAGAAAATACATCTTGGCAGTAGTCCCTGCGGGCACACAGATGGTTTAACGCTCCAACCCAACCTAGCTCATACACATACATCCTATGAGTAAAATTGAACTTGTTTTCACACGTGTGTAATATATAAACCCACCATATTTTATGAACATTCCCCAAAGCTCTCACCACAAGGCTGATACACTGTACTGCACTGATGATCCCTAATAGGGGGAAACTAGTATGTTGTTGTCTGTAGCCTGGAGAATTGTCTCTTTTGGGTTACAAGCTTCTATGTTTAAAATAGCACTGCCCTATATAGCATTTTCCCAGAGCAAAGACTTGGCATTTGAACTAATTTGCATACCCACAATGCATTACCCAACTAATAGCACGTCCTATACTCCGGATTAGCTACTTGACATACTGTCCTGTCAGTGTATTAGCTGTCTATGTTGTATATGTTTAGCATCCTTAAGACTATCGCCGGCCCGATAGCACAGCGAGTAGAGCGCTCGCTTTGACATCTGTGCAGAGTCTGCTTATGCAGGTTCGAATCCCGGCAGGGCCAAACTCAGCCTTTCATACTTCCGAGGTTGATAAATGAGCCCCACACCGTGGGTAATAATAAGCAGCGTTTGGATGCCTGGGGGTTTGTAGCGCTATATAAAATGCTAAATTAAATTAGGCCCCCTGGTCAGTGGCAGCGCTATATAAATTATTAAAAATAAATAAATGTGGCTCTCAGCTGGAGGTGAACATTTAAATAATATTTTACTGAAAAAACTTTGTTAAAGGGACGTTATGGTTAAGTTGGACTAATAAAAACCTATGAAATTCTGTAAAAAACGTTGTTAAAAGGACGTTATAGTTACAAGTAAAAAACAAAAAACCCCTGAAATTCGTTATGGTAAGCTAAGCAACCATAACTCGCGCCACCACCGTGCACTAAGACTAACACACAGGACATCAAAGATGACATCACAAATATCATTTCAACTAGTCCGAGAATCCGTCTGCACTTCACAATAAGATCTATCCTTCTCGAACAGCTCAGAACTGCATTTTCTACCGACCTAGGAACTTTCAACTTCAAAATTTCCCTTGCACACCACCTACACCTTTTCGTACTCATTATCCATGACCAATATAGTACACAGTTTATTTTATCAAAACTGCTATTTATCTTAAAAAATGGCATCAGTTATTGCCATTCCTACCCCCCATGAGCCACCACCACCACCAGCTGGAGGACCTTCACAACAGAAAAAGCACAGTACTTTCAAAGACAATGAAGATGGCCAAGAAGATGAGGTAGAGGAAGTGCCTACTTCTAGCACCAAGATCGGATCATGAGTGTGCCAGTTCTTTGCTACTGTTGGGAATGTACCAAAGGCTAAAGCTACCAAAGTGAAATGCAATTTTGTACTCAGTCGCAGACTACCTGGACAGTGCTCTACGGGACCACCTGCATGCGCCGCCACACCAAATCCAATGGCTGAAATGTTCTCTGAAAGGTTGTTCCTTTCTCAGCAAGTAGTAAGCGGTCTTCCTCCACCTCATCTTCTATACCAAATACTGTAACCACACAGCCTGATGTCTGCGGGCATTGGTGTGTTATAAATAAATAAGTAAATAAATAAATAAATAAGGCTACGGACCATTATTATTCATTGCAGCCCCTGAAATGGGAGATAAAGGCCATTAGCACCCCTGGTTCCCAAAGCGGGAACCCAGGGTGCTAAAACATAGATTTTTCTTCCTATAGCGGGACAGGAAGGATTATTCTTCCTGTAGGAAGAAAAATCCTTTTCCAAGACAGGCAACATGGAAAGAGAAGGCGGGGCTCCGTACACAGCCCCTCTTCCCTTGCCATGGCAACCTTCAAAACCCTATGAACATATTAACACAAGCACTTTTTTTCCCTTTCAAACCTATCCTACCTTCGAATAACTTTACTACATAGCCAGTCCCAGGTAGATATAGCCACTTTAACACCATTTCCCGTCCCTAGTGGTCATGGCTAGTAGCCAGATTGTCCACGTCATGACCTTATGCCATGACCCAGACAATCTGGCTATTGCCCACGGCCACAGGCTGTACCTAAATCACCAAAGGTATATGACTATTTTTTGTACCTACATTATTACACTTGTCAAAAAATAAAACACAGGCACATTTGCAAAACCATGCTTTAATGTCCTTGCCAATGCTCCTCACGAGTTTGCTCGAAATCCACCCATGTTTTATTTTTTTTAAAGTGTCAAAATGTATGTACATACAATAGTCATATAACTTAGCCCCCACTTGACAACATCCATTCAGTCTTTACACAAACATTGAAGGTTGGGTCTATAATCTTTCTCAAAACTTTTGTCCACATTCGTCAAATAGCAACAAAGTTATAAGCTATCTTAAAATGTTTAGACCCCCCTCTAATTTTGCCCCCTCTTGAGAAGATCCCACCAAACTTTAGAAAACCATTTATATCTAGATCCAAAATCGTTTTGCCAAATGTTGTGCTGATTCGTCAAATGACACTACATTTATATGCCTTTACAATATTTTGGGACCCCCCTCTAATTTTGCCCCCTCTTGACAGAATCCCAAAAAACTTTGCAAAACCATTCCGGATTAGTCCTGGAATAAAATTGCAAAATTACATGCATTTTTCACTGCGTGTCGCAAAAGTTATAAGCCATCCAAAAACTGCCTTACCCCAACCCTGTAATGCAGAAATAGGTACAGATGTCCTAGGACATCTGAAGTATCCATGAACACCACAGGACTGCCCCAGGACATCTGGAGTGTTGGCAGACTTTCAGGGGGTGAAACAACCCATTTATTGGCTTCTTATGGCCATATCCAATCCAATCCTCATCCCACCACATCCCTAGAGATTATTTGTTGAGTTTGACAAGTGAAATGCTGCTCTTTTTTTTAATGTTTTCACTGTCCGCGGACCCCAAAAAAGTCTGCGAATCAAAGATGGTGGACATTTCAGGAAAACCGATGATATTTCACGTTTTCCCACCAGCCAATCAGCGAGTGCGTCCCGATGTCAGCGGACCACGCAAAAGTCCCCGGACATCGGGAAAAGCTTGCTGATTGGTGAATTTTCTGGCCAATCAGAGGCCAGTCTGCAGACAGAACAGCCAATCACAGGCCAGTCTGTGGACCAAACAGGGAAGTGAGTTTGCGGAGCGGACACAGATATCACTATTTTTTTGCCTTTTGTTTTGCTTGTTTAAAAGAAAACTACTGGATGGATTTACAGCAAATTAACAAAAGCACGCTTTCAGGACCAAGCCGCCGCTCCTGCCACACATTTGGTGGAAATCCGTCCAGTGGTTTGGGCTGTAGGCGTGAGCAAAGTTTTTTCCCATTATGTTTATGAAAATACATTTTGGGACCCCCCCCTATAACTTTGCCCCTCCTTGAGCAAACCTCAACAAAATTTGCAGAGTGGGCCATATACTTTTTTTGCAACGTTTGGTGAGGGTTCGTCCAGGGGGAGCAAAAGTATAAGCCACCCAAAAAGTGTTCATCCTATGGGTTTAGCAACTTAACCATAACTACATGGCCGCTACCGCAGGCCATGTAATATATATATATAGGGCGGTGATAGCTGCTCTATAGTTAAGGTGAGTCAGCGACACTTAGGAACCCCTCAAAATTCTATTGTTAATAACTTTTGATTCGAGTAATGGATTTGACAGAAATTTTGAAAATGATTAAACGTATGCGGCCCCTCCAGACTGCAAAGTTTTGTAAAGATTTGTTAAAAATAAAAAGGTTATTAAGCCCCAAAAAAAAAAACTCTCCAAAATTGTGGCCTACTTCTCATTCATTTTCCCATAGACATAAAAGGTAAATATTTCCCAAAGAGCACAGCCCAAACCGCTGGTCGGATTTGGACCAGGTCCAAAACAACTTGGGAACGAAGCGTTGACTCGCACGCCATGCATGGTTGGGGGTTATTCTGTGCAGTAGTTATTCAAATATTTAATGAAGAAGGGTGCCCCCTTTCCCCCAAAATATAATATAGAGATATCTCCCATGGTGCATTGCAGGATCATGTTTTTCAGAAATGAAACAACCGCCATCTTGTTTTTCTCTTGATGTGAGAGATATTCGCGGCTATAACTGAGGTTGTGGGAAAATGAAAAGAAGAAAAAAGCTAGGAGCAGGTAAAAAAAATACAAATGGGAAATTTGGGAGTTGAAGGGGTTCTAGGGATTGAGGTTGCAACAGAAAGCTTTCTGTAGCCTCGGCTAAAGCTGTGAAAAGCTGGCATCTGAAAGCAAACTGCGTCACAGAAGCAGAATGTTTTGGGGTGAAAGAGAGAGGGCAGGGAAGGTGAGGAAGCCGTCTGGGGAGTGGGGGGAGCTAGCACAGACGAGGGGGCAATTGGTGATGACCTGGGGGGCAGGGACGCATATTTTTCAGTCGTTTTGCCGATATTCACGGCTATACCCCAGGCTACGAAGGACAACAGATATCCGCGGTTAAGAGTAGTTCTGTATTTGTGGCTATATTTTTTTTGGGGGGGGATCTGTGTTTCATTTATTTTCTAAAGTTATTTATTTAGGTATTGTGACATTGGGGGTGAAAAATCACTGCCCATGGTCAGTGACCTGGTAGATATTAGAGAGTCTTTTTTTATTTTGGATGTGTGTTTTCACACTTTTGAGCATGTGAGACTTCGCAGAAAAATAGAAGAAATTAGTTTAACAAAATTAATATAAAAAAGAGCAATAATAGTCTAGTTTTAGATGTGCCATACAATGTATGGTTGTGTATTCTCACTTTTGGTATTATATTGGCTGGCTGTGAAATGTTTGCCTATCGAGTATATTGTTATGCATTTTTACATGCATTCTTATTCTTCATTTACTTTACATAAGTACATGAGTATTGTTGTACTGTGTTGATCATTTAAGTTGGATTGTAGTATAAAACTTGAAGTCAGTTCCACTTTTAACTAACATTTTGTAACCGCAGGTATGGTAAAAGTAGCTGCAGGTATAACAAAAAATGTTTTTTGTTATTATTTATTGTATTTGTGTGTTTAAGTATGATGAGTAGTTCTTAAAAGGTTTGTTTTGGTGAACTCTGAGTGTAGAACTTTAGCACATCAAGAATACTGTTTTGATGTTATGAAGGAACACTGCATTTCCTTCATCGGTTCGGTGCAGTCCGTAATGTCAATAGAAATTGGCCATGTTGAACTCTATGTTGTTGTTTGAAATCATCCATCTCCATTTTTATCTATGGGTGAGATTGGAAAAGATAAAGATGGTGTGAGGAAATAGAGCCATTAGTTTTCCCATGTCTTGTTTTATCATTAAAGTAAGGGACACACCTCGTACATTCCCCATATCATTGCCTCCACAATGAATTAGTATGACGTCTGCGTGCCCTCTACTTCTCAGACTTAACAATTTTGGAAAGAGTTGGAACCAATGCATTCCCGCAATCCAAACCATTTAATTGTAAAATCTCTCAAACCTAAGTCCATGTTAATATTTAGTTTCTCACAAAAAGCCAGCAACCAAAATAGCCAACTGTGTGTAATCAGCCACACAGTTTTCAAACCAGCCATGATATCTGTAGTCTTTCTCTGTTTCCAGGAAAATGATTCCTAGGTTGAATTTCTAGTAGTCTATATGAGCAGTGTATGTATGATGTGTGTGTGTGTGTGTGTTCTAATTGGTTTATGGTGCTGTTGATATTATTCGTGGCTATATATCAGCCACCCAGAGCGCAGCATTACTATTCGTGGGTATATATATACCCCCCTAAACCCTTATGCAGCCGTGGCTATATTTGAGCAAATGTCATGTCGTGTGTATGTGAACGTGTGGTAACCATGGCTATCCGAAGGTTTGGGTGAGGTGGCATCTTATTTGATTTGGTTGGGGGATTGTAAGAGACTAGAGGAGTGGAGGAGGACTATGAATAGTGGAGGGGGGCTGGTAAGCATGTTGGGGACAGTTTGTGGAGTAGAAATGCAATTTTGAATCTGTAGTTTTTGCGAATAGCCGTGGTTATCAGCAAGCATCCAGGGGGGGCTTTTTGTATAACCACATCTGTGAAAAGCGCATGCATAGGCGCATCAATATTAGTCTTGTTTTATTTGTTGTGGCTGGAACCACAGGTATATTTAAAGTTGCATCTATAAATAGAAGTTTTCAGTGCAATAATCATACTTTTATGCGGATGATACAGTACAGAATTGTATTTGTGTGTGTTATTTTAGGCACTTAGTTGTGCACTTATTTGATTTGAAAGTTTGAAGGCCAAATTAGTTTAATTTGGGGCTTGCAGAAAAATGTATGTATACCCAGTGCTACAAGTAAGCTTTGTATCTGCGTTAAATATCCACAGCTACTATTAATGCTGGGCAGGGTTTTGTATGTGTTTTGGTGTTTCTAATTGGGTAGTGTGAATGTTGTTAATGTGTACTTCATTGTGATAGGTTGCAGTGAATATATCTGCCATTTTATTCGTTTTCTTACAATATAGTCCTCTTTTTGTGGTTTTGATTTTGGAAAGTATGAAGCTCCCCATTTTGTCTACTTTTCTCATTTTAACTGCAGAATTCACATTGTGCAGTTCATGTTACCTGTGATAAAATATGATTGGAATGACTCAGTTGTTTGTCATTGTTTTGTTGAAAGTTTGATTTGATAATATGTTGATAATGCGGCTTTGTGGTTTCTTTTGTTTTGTACTGTATTTGTTAACAGTGAAGTGGTGCTGCTGTATATGATATGATAGGTTATTTATAATGTGCTTAACACCCAGAGATATCTGAGCACAGACAAAGGGATCAAATCTGTGTTGCTCTGTGTCGTCTTGCTCCCAAGGCGGGCACGTTGCCCCTGAGCTATCCTCCCGAGATATGTAGCAAATGAGTGGGAATAATTATTGAAAGTTGTTAGGAAAGAAATTTAATTTTAGTGAGGTGCATAATATAAAATCATGAGGTATGCTTGTTGTTTACAAAATAAAAGAATTATCACAGAGCATTAGAAATGTGATTTTATCTACAATGCTTTTTTAATCACTTATGGTGTGTGTTAAAGTGATTTTTGGGGTGATATAAAAATGGGTTTGTTTTAAAAATATTTCTTTTTGCTAGTGTGGTGTGATATTTAGTGTGCCCATAGTTATAGGTTCTGATTAATTTGAGGGCTTTAATAAAGACTGGGGCAGTATCTGACGCAGGAGTGTCCCTTTGGCTTTGGGTGTATTGCTATGCAAACTCCTTTTGTGTAAAAATTAAATGGAATGTGTTTTTTGGTGCGAATTGCTGTTTTGTCAAGAGGGAACAAAAGTAGAGGGGGGTTCCCAAAATATTGAAAAGGCTTATAAATGTGGTGCCATTTGACGAACCTGCAGATAAGTTTGCAAAAAGATTTTATATCCAGGTATAGATTTCTTGCAGGTTTTGGTGGGATTTTGTCAAGTGGGGGCAAAATTAGAGGGGGTCTCAACATTTTTAGATGGCTTATAACTTTTTTGCTGTTTGATGAATGTGGACAAATGTTTTCAGAAATATTATAGAACCAACCATGAATGCTTGTGCAAAGTCTGAATGGATTTTGAAAAGTGGGGGCTAAGTTATATGACTATTGTATGTACGTATATTTTGACACTTTTGAAAAAATAAAACATGGGCGGATTTCCAGCAAACTCATGTACGAATCATTGGCAAGGGCCTGAAAGCATGTTTTTTGCAAATTTGTCTGTGTTTTATTGTTTGACAAGTGTCATAATGTAGACCGCAAAAATAGTGATATTCCTTTGGTGACTGAGGTATAGCCTGCGGCCATGAGCAGTGGTCAGATTGTCCAGGTCATAGCTTAAGGTCATGACATGGACAATCTGGCTACTGGCCATGACCATGAGTGACGATCAATGGGGTTAAAGGGGCCATGTCCACCAGGGACTGGCTATGTGGTAAGGTTTTCCGAAATTGAGATAGGTTTTGAATGGGAAGAAAAATGTGCTTGTGAGTACAGGTTTAAGTGCTGAATGGGACTGAAGCAAATTTGCACGAGGAGGGTCAGCAAGAACTAGAAAGAATGGTTTTGCAAATATGTCATGTGTTATTTTTAAAAGTAAAAATAGTAAGTGCACAAAACAGTGATATAACTTTGGTGACTGGGCAATGGGCCTGTCATCAGCAAGGAGAAATGTGTGCTGTAATTTGCTTATTGGAGCATGCGGCATGGCCGAAACGGTAGGTTTGAATGGGAAAACATATTCTGCTTGTGGTTGCAGCCTGAATTGGTGGACTAGATTACAACAAACTTGTGCGACGAGCAATTGAACAATGATTTCCATTGCCAGCATCCACAACTGATAACAAAAGACATAAGTATGTGTTGCAAAACATATGTTTCTTAAAGGAGATTTATAGTTCTTTCATATATGTGAACAGTGGCCCTTCTAATGTTCTGTTTTAAATCTTGGGTACATTAATTATGATAAATGATGTGGTGCAAGTTTCCTGAGATAATGTGTATGTTGCGTATTGGACATTGCATGACCACTACAAATAATAAAATGCTTGGGGCTCATGTGTTTTGTGTATGAAAATTGGCTGCACATCGAGCAGGTGATTCCACCAATGTGATGCCACCAATAGTTAACGATCCGTTGACTTTGACAATAGTGTCTGCTTCAGATGTTCCAGTTTTTCCATCTGCCAATGTCTAAGTGTTCTGAACAATACAAATCCTCTCTTTCAAAAATGGCCTGATTGTTTGAAATATGTAATCCAGGGGCGTGGCCTGGAGCCGTCGCGAGTGGCATGGCCACTTAGGAGCTCCCGCCTGGCCCATCGCACCTTCCTCCACACCGCCGCTCCCAGACCCCGATAAATGTAGAAATGCGAACGCCTCTCGTGTGAACCCGCGCGGCGGCCACTGATCGAGTGGGTCCCCATTCCTGCGCCGGATAACAGAGTTCTGGGGTGTTTTCTTTGCGGGACCCCGCTCGATGGCAAGATGGCGGCCGCGGGACAAACACTGAGGCGCACATTCATGAGGGGGAGGGGCAGGCGTACTGAATCAAACATCGCCCCCTAATGATCTCAGCCCTTTGTCCCGCACTGGTACACCAGCGGACCTCCCAGAACCCTGCAGACTCTACCCAGCCCGAGAAACCCACAGAAGCAGAGGCGACGCATTAGCAGGGTCCTGCACTCCATCCGAAGCACCCCGCTGCAGTAAAACAAGGGGCTCTGGCCCAATCCTTGCAGTCCCCGCTTCCGCCTCACTCTCTGGCACGCCTCTCTTCCCCGGCCTGCACAGGGGCCGTCCCGGACACACTGCTCCCTGGATTGTGGAGCCGGAGCGTGGGCCCCCACCCCGGGGAGGGGCTGCGAACGAGGATTGTCGCACCTCACGGTCCCTACTTGGGACCATCAGCTCCTCACCCCCAGCAACAGCTCCTGAGGCGATGTATCACCTACCCAGCAGGGCCCCACCTTCCGGGGCTGTAATCCACTGCGAAGTTCCACCAGCAGCATCAGAGGATGCCGCCAGAACCCGCCCGGATCTGCACAGCAGCCCTGCAGACCACTCAGCACAGCGATCCCCACCAGCCTTCCGGCCCTCCACCCGCAATATTTCTGGATCTTGAATTTCCAGGTCTTAGATCCTGAAAGCATATAGGGGCTGCGGACTTCCCATCCCCCCCTACCACCTTCCAGAATATCGGATCAGATCGCCAACCCTGAGGTGAGGAGTGGGGAGTGCCTGGGGATACTGGCCTGAATTCACCTCTCTCAGAGGCGGTATCTTATTCGTGACCCTGAATTAACGCTCTGCTGAACATTACGCTCTCACCCCACGGGACACTAAAAACACCCTCAGGCCCCCTCGACCTGTTATTCCATCACTCCTTACCCTTCACGTTGGGTCTCACCACGCAACCTCATAGCCTTACTACAACCTGCTACAGACACTCGCAGCGACACAGCTCCCTCCTTCAATATCCAAGCTCTCCCATCCTCGCCTGGTGGACCGGGAATCCACAGGTGAAGTCCTCTTAACTCTCCCCCTGTCCGAAACGGCAGGATACCCATCAACACCAAAAATGTCAAAAAGCAACAAAACTTCTAAGCAGGCGGATATCGTCTCCTTACTGGCGAATACCACCACTGAAAGACCTAGAAAGGGGGACCCATCAGAAGACCGACCCAATAACTCCATGCTCACGGCACCGGCATCTGCCCACTGCTCATCCCAAATGGTCACTAAAGCCGACTTGCAAGACCTATTGTCAGCCTTAACCAAAGAAATTCAAAAAAGCACTGAAGAAGTCACAAAGAAAATCAACTCTCTGGATGGGCGGGTGGGAGAGGTCAAACGCGGAACAGCAGAGCTTGAATCTGAGGTTTGTGACCAGAGATATGAAGACGAAATGGACAGGGACAGGATCAAGGCAAAACAGGAGGATGCAGAGAAAGGCTCTCGGAGGAATAACATTCGCATAAGAGGGATCCCATCCTCCATTCCAGATGAAGAGCTAAGAAGCTATGTCTCAAATCTAATCAGATTTATAATTACACTTCCAGATAATGCCCCACTGGATCTGGACCGGGTACACAGAACCTCCCCAAGACGGGAATCTGCGTTACCCCCGGACGTCCTAGTCAGAATCCATTTCTTTCAATTGAAGGAGGAAATCATGCGCGAAGCAAGGCATATGCACCAGATCACCTTCCAGGGCTCCATAATTTCACTCTACCAGGATCTAGCTGCCTCCACTCTCCAAAAACGGAAAATCATGCGACCCCTAACGGAATGGCTACGAGGAAAGAAAATACCGTACCAGTAGGGATTCCCGACATCAGTCAAATTCAAATGGAAGGGAGCTCTGAAACAACTCTATACATCAAAAGAAGCAGACAAATTCATGGGTCTCGGAAAATCGGACATGGAGTCGGAAACAGAAGAAGCAATACGCCCCGCTCGGGGAAACCCCTCCACAGGAGAATGGTCAAAATCCAGAGGGAGGTGCAGACTTTGAGGTCCCACCAAGAAAGACAATAACCCAGGATGACCAATCGGCACTAACTCGCTCGTATCTGGGCACTACAATCCCATGACAATGCCCTTCTCGGGCAATCGCTCTTGAGGTGGTGCCCATCTCACATCCTACAATGCTACGAGTTCCCTGCGGTGTGCTGGACCTCAGTCACATCCACTTACAATCGCACCAATTGTGCAGGAATAAGGCTGAACTCCGACGCACTTCAGTTCTATAATCAGCGGCCCAGTTGGCCATTTCTAGGCGCTTTGGTGCCACCAGTTCCCCAGTGGCACTAGGACAATGACTCTACTACCAGTTCAAGTTATGGGGAGGGAGGTGAGGGGGGGAGTTAAGTTATCAGAGCAACCAGCCCAGAATGGGACACACCGCTCCTCATGGGGCCTGGCCCCTCAAGCATCACCTCAGCATAAAGCATCAGCGACGAACCTATCGCCAATCCAAAGCAGCAAGAAACATCCTCCAGCAATCTTTCGACCTCAGGGTAATGATACGGACCAAGACACTGCTAAGACAAAAATACATATCAATGGCTGACACAAGCGAGATAGTAATACTCACATGGAACGTCCAGGGTCTGAACTCGCCAAGAAAGCGTAAATCAGTTGAGCATAGGCTGGGACAACAATCGGGGGACATCGTTCTTCAAAATCCGGGTGAGATTCAACAGGTATAGAAACAGAGCATACTTCGCCTCCTCCGGAAAGAAGAAGAGAGGAGTAGCAATTCTCTTAAGTGACAAAGTCCCATTGTCAAAAACCACCATAAAAAGAGATCCGGAAGGCCGCTTCCTCCTCCTAAAAGGCCTGTTCGAAGAGCTCCCTATTACCATCGTTTCAATTTATGGCCCCAACACATCCCAAGCTAACTTCATCACAAACCTAATCCCAACCATCCTAGCCTTCCGTGAAGGTCACCTGATTATGAGCGGAGACTTTAACTGTATGCCAAATCCACAAATAGACAAAACTCTGCCCCCAACGAATACAGACTTTGCGCATGCGCTCTCAATAGCCAAACTACTCAGAGAATTCGAAACTGCAGACGCATGGAGGCTCTTCAATGAAACCTTGAGAGACTACACTCATTACTCATGTGTGCATAAAGGCTTCTCAAGAATAGATCTTATCTTAATATCTGGAGTCCTGTTCCCATGCCTTAATAGCGCAGAAATCCACACCTGTATGTTATCGGACCATGCTCCAGTATCCGCCAAACTAGCCATTTCAGGTCAAAAACACCCCGTTCACAGACATTGGAAACTTAATGACTCACTGCTACTAGATGAATGCATCATATCAGAAACTGAGGAAACAATCTCCAATTACTTCAACGAAAATACAACGGAAAACTCTCCCATCAACATCATCTGGGATGCCATGAAACCCGTTGTTAGAGGCGCACTGATCAGCGCCGGAACGAAACAAAGAAGAGTCTCGAATATCATGGCTGCTGAACTGGAGAAAAGGGTAAGGCCATTAGAGGACGAACTCAAATTGCACACCTCCAGGAAAAAGGAGAGAGCTCTAAAGAAAGCCAAAACAGCGTTGGAAATGCACTGCGCCAATCGCACGCAAAGGCCTTAGCATTTACTAGGCAGTTCTATTACAATAAAGGGAATAAGGCAAACAAGGTGCTGGCGCAAAAATTGAAGAAAATCCACAGCCGAAACAATATCTTGAAACTCAGACGGGAAGATGGGAAAATGCTCTACTCCGTGGCTGAAAAGACTGAAGAACTGTTGAATCACCATAAATCAATCATGTCTGGGACACCCACAGTACTAGACAATCTACCAGAATATCTCAGGACAATGCCCCACCGAGACACATCACAGCTGGAATCCCTGTAACTACCCATATCCACCGAAGAGATCACTGAAGCTATTAAATCTCTTAAAACTGCAGCCCCGGGCTCTGACGGATTATCCGCAAACTTTTCCAAAAAATTCGCCAGAATACTATCTCCTCAAATGACGGTCTTGTTCAGCTCCTTTCTCGCCTCAAAATCAATAACAGATTCAATGGCAGAATCTCTCACAGTCCTGCTACACAAACCTGGAAAAGACCCCGAACTAGCTGCTTCCTACAGGCCTATATCGCTATTGAACAATGACGGGAAGATCTTTGCAAAAGTCTTTGCCAATAGACTGGGACCGACCCTACCAACCTTAATTGATCAAGATCAAACAGGCTTTATCCCTGGAAGAGGGACCCATGACAACATCAGAAGGACAATTAACATCATCGAAAGCACCCATAAACTAAAGGTAGGAATGGCAGCCATATCCTTAGATGCACACAAAGCCTTTGACCTGGTCGACTGGGGTATATCCAGGCAATCCTGAAGCATCTGGGATTTGGCCCTAATTTTACCACATGGGTAATGGCAAATTATCAATCTCCTACCACACAGCTACGGGTCAATGGCACTAGATCTAGCAAAATTCACATTTCCAGAGGGACTAGGCAGGGGTGTCCACTCTCTCCCCTAATTTTCGCCCTATCCATGGAGCCTTTCGTTGCGCGAATCAGGCTAAATGTCAATATAAGTGGGTTATCCGTGGGAGGTCACGAGTATAAAATAGCACGGATGTCCTAATAACAGCTACAAACCTAGCAACGTCCCTTGAGGCCCTGTGGATGGAGATCTCAGAATTTGGGACCCTGTCGGGATACACGGTGAACCTGTCTAAATCCACAGCCCTGGCGGTTAATCTCTCCAAGCAAGAAAAAAACACTCTCAGCCCTTTAATACCGATCCCATGGTCGACTGGCCCAATTGACTACCTCGGGGTTCACATTCCTAGTGACCCATGGCGCTTGTACTCAAACAACTTCCCACAAATAATCAGTGATCTCCAGAAGGATCTTAAAAGGTGGAAACTCCAGGAAATATCCTGGTTTGGCAGAATCACAGCCATCAAGATGAATCTGATCCCCAGATGTTTGTACCAATGTACAGCACTCCCAGTCAATATTCCTGGCCCTGGCAGCAAATCCAAGCTTTCATCTGGAGGAGAAAAAACCTTGTATTGCCAAACGAATAATGCTGAGGGGAATACCACAGGGAGGATTGGGAGTACCAGACCTAGCTAGATACACACTAGCAGCGCAACTGTCTCATGCTTTCACATGGGCCCAGGAATCGGAGACCCTGAAATGGGCACAACTCGAAGAATACTGGAGTCCAGCGTCACCCTCAGATCTCCCACATCTTCCATCCATAAAATCACAAACAAACAGCGGCCCCCTGCTGGCAACGCTGACAACAGTCCGCTGCTGGAAAGAAGCAGCTCGAAAATGGGGTATCCGCGTTCCATTGGGCCCCCTAACTCCCATGTGCAATAAGCCTGAATTCTCTCCAGGCCTGTCACCGGAGTGTTTTCAACCATGGATCGAAGGCGGCCTACGAAAAACCAGCGACTTCCTGGAATCAGACGCACCCATCTCATTCGAAAGGTGTAAAGCAAATTTCGGGATCGACGAACGGGAAAGATTCCACTATGCACAAATACAACACTGGATGTCCCACAGAGTGACCAGGGAGAAATGCTCAAGAGACTTAACAGCTTTACAATTAACCTTAACGACCCCCACAAGCAAAGGCAGGATTTCGACCCTGTACCGTCTCCTCGACAGGGCAGACCCATCTAAAAAGGAAAGATATATGCTTGAATGGGAAAAAGACCTGGGTAAAGAAATTCAAGTAGAGGAATGGGGGAAAATTTGGGCCAGGCTGCGGAAAAGTTCACAATGCATCACAAACAGAGAAGGGGGCTACAAACTATGCTACATGTACTACACAACCCCAGTACAAATCAATAAGGCCAACCCAAACATTCCAGGAACCTGCTGGCGAGGGTGCCCATCTATTGGCTCACTATTCCACATGGTATGGACATGTCCGAAGGCGGAAGCATACTGGAGAGAAGTAATCAAACACATTATAGAGATCACGGGTCTTTCCATTCCATGGGACCCCGGAATTATCTTGCTGGGCAACACAGGCGATGGAGCATTCCCAATCTCGGGCCAAATCCCAAGGCTTTGCACACATCTACTCCTAGCAGCAAAAATAGCACTGGCCCGGGTTTGAAAAAATAAGGAAGGCCGTCTGTGGCACTCTGGTGTGCGAAATGCTGGGACATAGCAGTGGCCAAAAAAATCACAGCGATCCGAGCAGGCTCTCTGAGTAGAGCACTAAATATATGGGACCCATTTATGGACTACGCTGCTAAATTCCCGGCTCTCACCAGGCGCCCTCCACTGACTAGATGGCTTCAAAGCATCCCACTTTACTGATACGTATCCTCACACCGTAGCTCCATAACACCCCGCTGTCCACTTGGCCGAGAACAGACAATGGACATCAATGCTTACCCTATCACACTGGTCCTTCCCACTCCGGTCCCCCTGGAGAGACATTATCGCTCTATCACACCCAGCGATTGATGCTCTATGATTGCTGTTATGCTTACTGTAATGCTCTTCTGTAAAACTCAATAAAATGTTGTTATGAAAAAAAATATATATATGTAATCCAAGAATAAATGTACCCTAAAAATAGCACAATCTGCTAAAACTATAAAACTATAAATACAAAAGAAGTTGTTGAACAAAAAAGGAAACATAAAATACAGTACATGCAGCATTTTGTAAGTCCATTCTTTATGTATATGTAACTGAGACTAACAATAATATTTTAAGGAAGAAATATTAGTAATCAAACACATAGTTTGTCTGTCTACTATAAATTGTTTTTACAACCAAAACAATTATTTTTAGAGTTTACTATATCGTGAAGTGTTTCAAAATATTTTAAATATTTCCAAACAGATGAAGAGGTTATTGCAGTATGATAGAGAATCAAAGAAGAAGCACCACAACAATGACTCACAAAACTAATCCTGGATTAAATAAAACAATTAAAATGATAATGTTGGAAAAGAAGTACAATCAATTAAAAAGGATATTGAAAATGTAAGAGAAATAATGGACAGTAAAAATCACATTGAGTTAGAAAATATGAAGAGTTGTTTTTTTGAATGTTCCGTCACAAGAATTTCAAACATGAATTATGATAAATGATCTGGGGTAAGTCTACTGGGATGATGTGTTTTGGAAATTGGACGAGATGGTCTGGGCCATGGTGGGCTGCAGCCTTTTTTGGTTTATATGTAGTGTTATAGCTTTACTGTATCTGTGAGCGGTGGTTGTGCAGAATCAACCTCCACCCATTAAAGGTGCGGCCAGCAACAGCTAGCATTTTCAAAAAACCTGAAGCACCGGAACACTCTTTTTGAGGAGTTATTAGAAAAGCTAGAGGTTCAGCAAGGAGGCTCTTCATGAAGTGTTTACAAATGTGGTCCTTCTATCTCCAGTAGCAGCACTTGGATGATTGAGAGGCCTTCCTAGGCCTTTCTGATGCAAAGCAGTGGTCAGAGGATTTCATCCACTTCATCCCGGGGTACTAATAGTGTCTTTATTCAGTTGAAGACTCTGCAGCATTTCACAACTGAGAAAAGAAAAAATACGATGTCCGGCATGGAATGAGATATGAAGATTTGGAACATCAATTATGATAAATTATTGGTATAAGTTTTCTGGAATGATTTGGATGATGCGTATTGAAAATTGCACCAGATGATCTGGCCCATACTGGGCTGCAGTCTTTTTTTTACTTATATGTGGTCTTATATCTTTACTGTCGCTGTGAGCGGTGGTTGTGCATAATCAACCTCCACCTATTAAAGGTGCTGCTAGCAATAGCTAGAGTCTTCAAACATCTGCAGCATTGGAACACTCTATTTGAAGAGTTATTAGAATTGCTAGAGAGGTTCAGAGAGTTGGCATCATTTTTGTGGCATTGTCACTTTTAGAGTTGTCATTTTTGTTATTTTATATTTTCATCACCAGTTGGACGTTTCAATGTGTCTAACATTGTGCAAGAAAACACTAAGACGTGGTGTCATGATGCCTACCTCCAAGGAGCCAGGTCCGACCCAGCAAACCCAGAGGCAGGCATCATTTCCCCCAGGGAAGTGCCAGCGGGCACAAGCTGGGGCCCTTTGGACACAGTCCTGGCGCCTTAGGCGCCAGGCTCATGTTGGACCCCTGTCCTGGCACCTTAGGCGCCAGGCTCATAAAGCTAGACATGTGTTCAAGTGTTTTAATGTGCACTTACCTGATGCAGACCATGCTGCTACATCCAGGCCCTCTTGAGGCCTGAATGGAACTACTTTACCTGTGGGACTACTTTCCCTGGGTGTGGTCGGGGAAGGATACATACCTGATCGGTGGAAGGATACATACCTGGAACTTCTTCCAAAGCTATTTAAACCACACCCGATCAGCAACTCACGCTTCGCGTTGTTCTGCTCCTCGCAGCTGGACGCTCACCGTGTCAGCTCCTGCATCTGGACTTCAGCCACGCCTGTCAGCTTCCTGGGTCACCTGCTAAGAGAGAATTGGAGAGAAAGAAGACCTTACCTGCTAAAGCAGCATCACGGAGACATTACACCGACAATCCTGAAAGGGAAGACATTATTTTAAAAGCATTTCGCTTCGATCGCTGCAGCGCTGCATTTCACTCACCTTTCCTGGGCACCTCCATCTTCAGCAGCGATCATCCAGATCGGCAGCCACTTCCCAGAGCCTAGAGAGAAAAAGACAAGAACACAAGGTGAGAGAAGGAAGGGAATAGGAAAAACTCAGTTTCCTTCTAAGACTTACCTGTTGGGTAATTCCCATTTCATTTCGGATCCTGCGCTTCCTGGCATTCCGGACCCCGGCCCCTATGGGGAAAAAAGACAAAGACATTGAATGAGCGAATGCAAAGACATTACCCGAACGCTCATCCAGAACTTACCTGTCATTTACTGGAACTGCACGTTTCACTTCGGGTCGGCGCCATATCTCCGGCATTCCGAACTCCGGCCCCTAAGGGGAAAAAGACATAAGCGTGAGCGCTTGCTGCAATAAGACAATGAACATTATTATTAAGCTTGAACTTTTGAACTTGCTACAGAACTCTTACAGCGCCTTACCTGAATAGTCAAGCTTATTTGAACTCCCATCAAACCTCAATCCAGTGAAGTAACTGGGTTTCAACGCGCCCCTGCATCAGAAGCAGGATGGAGAGCTCATCCTTCCTGACCCTAATGTGAGACTTCACAGGGAATCGAGGAAGGGTATCGTGGAGGGTTGGAAGGGAGTGGGAGGCTTGAGCATTATTCCGTCAGTAGGTAATACTCCCTTTTCACGCACAGGGGAATATTCCTGCGAGCCAGTGAGTCCATCTTCAGAGTCCTGCGCTTCACCATTGAAGAAGCATCAGCACTCGAAGCCAGACCTGCGCCTCCGTGGGAATCAGGTGAGCGTGACACGTAGCCCTGCTAATGTTCCATCAGAATGGTTTCGAAAATCAATTATGATAGATAATCTGGTGCAAATCTCCTGGGATAATGTGGATGATGAGTATTGGAAATTGCATGAGATGGTCTGGTCCATACTGGGCTGCAGCATTTTTTGGCTTATATGCAATGTTATATATGTACTGTATCTGTGAACGATGGTTGTGCAGAATCATCCTCCACCTATTAAAGGTGGTGCTAGCAAGCGCCATAGGTTTGAAACACCTGCATCACAGGAAGAATCTTTTTGAGGAGTTATTACAAATGCTAGAGTGGTTCAGAGAGGAGACTTTTCATGAAGTGTTTACAGAAGTGGTGCTCCTATCTCCAGTAGTACCACTTGGATGAGCGAGAGGCCTTCGTAGGATCTTTTCTTTCTTAAGCAATGTATCTCTCATAAGTTTTCATCCACTTCATCCAGTCGTACAAATAGTGTTTTCATTTGGTTGAAGACACTCCAGCATTTCACAACTGAAAAAAGAAAAAAAAAAGATGTCCGCCATGGAATGGGATATTAAGCTTGAGAACATCAATTATGTTAAATCATTTAGAGTGAGTTTCCTGTGATGATGTGGACAATGCATATTGGAAATTGCACAAGAGGGTCTGACCCATACTGTGCTAAGGTGTGTTTTGGCTTATATATGGTCTTATATCTTTACTGTAGCTGTGAGTGGTACTTGTGCATAATGAATCTCTACCTACCAGCAGCCAGAATATTCAAACACTGGTAGCACTGGAGCACTCTATTTGAAGACGTATTAGAAATGGTAGAGACGTTCAGAGAGGAGGCTATTCATGTACTGTCGACAGATGGGCTGCTCTATGTCCATCAGTACCACTTGGATGAGGTTCAGAGAGGCGGCTTTATTTTTTGAGGTATTGTCTAGCTGTGTCTTCGGACAGTGCAATCGCCGTTGGGGTCTATTGATGTGGCCATATCATGACATCCGTGCATACGACATCGTCCAATAAGCGGGCACAGAGGTCTCTAGGTGCGAATAATCACCAGACTCACAAAAAAGAAGTTTAAACTTATCATTGCTTTCTGCGCTTGCTAATGAATGGGTTTTTCAGTACCTGCAAGCAATTTTGGCACTATATCCCTTAAATTCTTTATTCTTTTTACCCACTTTTCCCCTTATACTATTTTTCTGTGTTTTGTGATTTGTTTAGTTTGCAGTTTTTTTGTTTTTTGAGGCATGGTCTTTTTTGTGTTGCCATTTTTACTGTTTTACATATTCCTTACAGGTTGAACAATCCAACATGTCCACCCACAAGAGTACCAGCAGTGATGACGTTATCATTTGGGTTCCGAATTCATCGCCACCAAGGAAGAAAGCAACTGGGATGAAAAGCACTGCTGACTGTTGGTGCTTCTTTAAAGTTAAAGAACACTGTTCTAGAAAAGAGGCAGAGGAAGTACTTTGCTCATTATGCAACAAAACTCTATGCTTTGGGCCTTCCAATGTTCCATCTCAAAGCTTGGGAACACCGATTATGATTAATCATGTAGTGTGAGACCACTGGGATAAAGTCGATAATGACTATCGGAAAGTGCACAAACATTATAAAAGAAAAATGCATGGGTTCCATTCTTTGCGTAGTTGGACATCAGCACCACCTGCAGCACTTCCATTCACCAGTGCAACAATATTACAAACTGCAAATGAAGAATCAACTTCAGCAGTGGTGACAACTGCATAGACTCCTATTTTACTGACTCCCGATCTTTCCATGATGCATCATGTATACAATGTTTTGAATGGGCTGAATACCCGATTAACTGTCATTCTTTTAAAAAATAATTAAGTGGCAATTTTCCCCCTTTAAAAAAATAATAATAATTAAAATGAAAAAACATATATGTTGCTTTTTATTTTAATTCCCTTTGTTAGATGTTTCATTCTTATGTGTTTCCCTCCTCTATTCCATCACCCTCTTTCCGTCCCCCAAAATTGCCCTTTTAAGGGTCACCTTTTAAGTTACAAAAATAGATAAAACTGAAAACGGACTGCAAAAAAATCACTATCTATTGTAATTTATTTTATGCAGTTTCAGTAATTGAAATCTCCCAATTGTTTGTTTGTTTCCACGGTTACACTGTTAACAGGAGCAGTAGTTTAGCTGTAAAAAAAAGCACACCATTCGTTGGTCGTGTTAACTTTGCACGTAAAATCTTGCAGTTCATTGGCTGATGCTGTAGCTGCGGCTACAAATAATAATATTTAAACATATGCGACTTTATGTCTGGAATAACAAAACCCTTGCAATTCAAGGAAAAAACTAGATGCAGGGACATAAAGGTGAGCAATACATTGTAACAAAATCCTTGAAATTCAAGAAAAAAATTTAGTTGCAGAGACGTTAAGATGAGAACTTAACGAAATAAAACCCCTGAAATTCAGCTAAAGCCACCTTAACTTCCTGCCCCCTGTGACGCAGCCTATAACCACAGTGATGACACCTTAACATCCATGCAACTAAAGTGTTTTCCTTGAATTTCAGGGGTTTTGTTACAATGTATTGCTCACCTTAACGTCCGTGCACCTAACGATTTTTCCTTGAATATATAGGAAATAATAGGTTTGGAAAAAAAACTTTTAACTGAAATGTGAAAGTAGGAATGATATATATTCCGTGAAAAACTTTTGTTAAGAGAAAGTTAAGTTCAGGTAATCAGATTTAAGACAACAAAGCCCATGAAATTCAGTACTCGCATTTCAAACAAGTCCACCTTAACTGTTCGGCCCTTGTTGCACAGCGTATGACCACAATAATGACATCAATTACATCACTGTTTGTGATGTCATATTGTGATGTCATGATTGTGGTCATATGGTGCACAACAGGGGGCCAGTAATGTCATCTGTGGTGTCATGATTATGGGCATAATCTGTTCAACAGCAGGGGCATAGTTAAGGTGGGCTTGCTTGAAATTAGTGCACTGAATTTCAAGGGTTTTGTTGCGTTAGATCTGATCACCTTAACACTCTCTTAACCAAACTTTTATCACTGAATTTCACTGAATTTCAAAGGTTTTGTTCAGGGACGTCATCACCAGGGATCACAACTGCTACTCCTGAGGTCTCCATTGCTACCCATAAAAAATGTGTATGCTCCTGGCATGTGGCCAGCGCCATGTGGCTTTTTGTTTCTGGAGTGGCAGGCTTTCTTGTTCATCCCTCTTAAAAAATAAAAACAACAGGGGCTTGCACAAGTGTTATATTTTGAGAAGTGACCCTAAATAAGAAAGAATAGGAAAAAACAATCTTTTTTTTCTTTCTGGAATTCTATACAAGAATTGCTAATAATTGCTAAAGGTTTATTTCAGGCACACTTCAGGGGGGTGAATCACTGATTTAGTCTGTTCTTAAACACCTCAACTCAGTCTTTCATCCTTCTGAGGTCGATAAATGAGTATCAACACAGGTTGGGTGATATTGTATGTATATTTGTTCTATATAAAGCGCTTAAGCTTAAGTGCTTCAAAATGACACATCATTATCATTTGGCATTGGGCGTCTGCTTGCATTTACAGTAATTTGGTAATATGGGCCTATATACACTGATATTAACGATACATATGGTGATCTATTCCTGGATGAAATGTATATCACATTATAGTCATATCGTACCTATATTTTACGTAGTGTACTGATGTGGCAGGATTGCTATGCAATACTATGTTATGTTATGCAATGCAATGCAATGCTATTAGGCTCTCCCATACAGTTAGGCCACAGACTTTCCATGTCACCTCGATCTGCCTCCCTGTGCCTTCTCTACACGCAGCACCCCGGACAGGCCCAAACCCCTCCTAATGCAGAGGACACGTCAAACCTTCCCTTCCACTTATTCTGTACATGTTTAGCATTAGCCCCATATAATGGAGATAACAGAAGGGGTTTCTGCGAATGCCATTTATTCATTAAACCACACGATGTGCCGCAGGGCTGTATCACAAGGTCAAAAGTAAGATGTCTATCATCAAACAAAAAGGTGATCACTCTATATAAGTGCAAACAAATGTGTACCCTTGCTCACCCACAGGGAGACTTTGCCATCTACCTCAAAACAAATACAAAGAGATGGAAATTGAGTCAAGTACTGATGTTCTTTGTATAAAACACATATCAATTTTATTAGTATATCAAAGTGCAAATATAGCCACTGACTAAAACATAACACAAAACCTATTATGCTAAAATCCTAAACACAAGACAATAATCCTAAACCACATCCATTATCAAAACACATAGACAAATACAGTTGTTGTACAATTCCAATATTGAGAACCAGTCACAATAGCTGGATATGACACAATGGTGGTTTGTTCCACCTAATTTCCCATTTTGTCAAGATTGGCCCAACAACTGTATTTGTATTTGTGTTTTGATAATGGATGTGTTTTAGGATTAATAGAATGTATATGTGTTTTATACATAGAACATCAGTACTTGACTCAATTTCCATCTCCTTGTATATGTTTTGAGGTAGATGGCAAAGTCTCCCTGTGAGTGAGCAAGCGTACACATGTGTTTGCATTTATATAGAGTGACCTCCCTTTTTGTTTGATGATAGAGTAATCCCATTTAGTAGTAAGGTCTGTCACCCTGTAGTGGGAAAAGTCCTTATTAGAATAGTGTCTCACAAGTAAGATGTTGACAGTTCTTGCCAAATGTCTGTAATCTCTTGTCAAGTAACACCCCCATTGTGAAAGTACAGAAACATATTAGTGTTTGCCTATAATATGCTATATAAACCGGCACTCTTGCGTGGCGGGCTAGAGAGAGCTCCTTAAGCTGACTGTCCTAACATTTGCATGCTGCATGCTGTTTTCCCTGCTGATAACTCTGTATGCTGTGTATTTGTAATATAACACATGAAGCTTGATGTACCAACCGTCTGTCTGTCTGTCTGTCTCCTTATTTGCTGCAAACTGAGGCTGGCTGAGGTGGCCTTATCTTGGTCATGACAGTACTTAGGAACAATACTATGTGATGCCCCTCCCTGTTTTGTCAAGGGTTGAAAGGTCATGTTCCATCGCATCATGTGACGTCACTTCAGGATTGGGTCAAATGACATCACTTCCTGTGATGTCATCAGAGGTCAAGGGTTGTGTGATGTCACTTCCGCTACCCCTGGCATTTTTGTGAATTGACATCCCTGATTTTGATGCTTTTAATTTTGACCTTTAAATCTGAACACCTAAACGCTATCTTCACCAAGGTTTTTTTCACTGAATTTCAAGGGTTTTATTATGCAATAGTTTCTTTGTGGCCCACTAGCCATGACCTTTGGTCATGGCCACTGTACATGTTGCACCAATAGGTTTCTTTGGAGCCCTTTGGCCATGGCCTTTGGCCGTGCCCACTGTACTTGTAGTACTGATATGTTTCTTTGGGCCCAGTAGCCATGGCATTCAGCTGTGGCCACTGTACATGTTGCTCTAATAGGTTTCTGTGGGCCAACTAGACATGGCATTCAGCCATTGCCACTGCACATGTTTCACCAATAGGTTGAGGAAAACAAGAGAAAATTGCTGCAGTAATCTACCGGTATTCACCCAATAAGGCAAAAAATGCTTGCATATCAAAATCTCTTCCGGATCCTCGCAGGCACTCATCATGTGTCCCACTCCTCTTTCCTTCTTCCCCCCACTCCCTTCAGTTGTTTTTCCCTCCCTGCCCCTCTCCCATTACCCCCTATATCTATTCATTCATGTGGCACAGTTATTTCTCCCAGTGTGCCTTGCGTTATTGCCGCAGCAATCTTACGAGATTCCCCTGGTAAGCCGAAAATGTTCGAACTGTAACAAGCTCCCCAGACCACCGCCAATATCACATGGTGGCCTCTTATCCCTCTTTTCCCTCCAAACCTCTAGCTGGATGCAATTGCATCCATTTACCTCCTCCAAATAGCCCTTTGAGCACTTTTCAGTTTTTTGGCTTCCCCAGGTATTATCTTGGGAATCGCTCATATCGAGTACAAAAAATAAAACTGTGGTGCTTCATTCCTGAAAAGCCTTTCAGCTGCTCTACTGCAATCACCATGGGAGATGTATACACGTTTTTGGGAGGAAGTGGCACCCCCTTCTCTATCGATTCTTTTAAAAACTACTGTACGGTTTTACTCCAAACCAGTCTAGAAAAATCAAGTCAACAGGTTGTGCCCAAGTTGTTTCTTATTTGGTCCAAATCTGCCAAGCAGTTTTTGCACTCCAGCTTCCCACAAATTGCACTTTTTCTCTATGGGAAAATAAATGGTAGTAGGCCGAAAACAGCATTTTATTTTTTCTTAATAACGTTTTCATTTTTTAATGCATCTTTCCAAAAATGTCCAGCTGCGGGTGGGGGGGGCTAGAAATCATTTGATTTGGAAAATGGCACCCACATCCGTCCAGCGAGTTGTTATTGGCAATAGAATTTTGTGAAAAGTCTATGTAGAAGGGTTTCACCTAAAGTGCCGCGCTATAATATCTTACATGTCTGGGTTCTGGGCAAGAACTCAATGAGAACTTAACAAAAAATGAACAAGTCCAGGATAGGGAACATCTGTCAGGGGCATGAGGTAAGAGGCTGAAGTGCTAAGGCAAGGGAAAAAGGAAGCAAAGCCTTGGCAGACGGGAGTAGGAAAAATCAGATGTTACGCGTAAAAATGAAAGATTAATACAAGTGTCTACACCACACAGAATAAAAAAAAAACTCGGTGCCCTGCGTACTGCAGCGGAATCATTTTGTGTGCTATGTAAGACCTGAAAACGATCTCTTTAGTCTGCAGGAATGTGGTGTCTTACGCTGTTACCCCTCAAAGGAAATGCAGTACAGGCACAAATTTCCAGTTCTTCCAATGCCAAAGCTGGCTAAGCCTAACTTTGGATCCATGGATGTGTCTTACAGACCAAGCATGTCTTTTATTATTCCAGCCTGATTTACACGCATTTGACTTGCTGAAATATTGCATTACATATGGGCAATGTGACCACATGTTCAATTGGACTGACAGTAACTTTTCTATAATCCTCACAGTTTCTTGCTGCAGCACACGGTCAACGCATTTTAACAAATGCCACATGTTTTGACAGATGTGTTCCTTTGAATATAACACTCAACTTTGATACCAGTGACATATGGCCGAACACATTTATTCTTAGCAAAATGTTTTCCAGAAGGATGTGTGGGGAAATAGACTGAGGGTTTGTACTGCACGCCTGGGCAGCAAACCACGAAATGGTTGTGTTTCTGGGGCACGTGTCATCTCGATGCCTTTTGCTCAAGGGCCTGACTTGTGGGAATGCATGGGAGCCCGCTTACACAGCAGAGGTGTTGCCAGTGCTCAGCAAATCCGCGAGCTCTACAGCATTTCCCCATCATTATTTCCCATCACATCAATGCAGTCATTCAAGCAACATAAAGCACTTTTCTTTCGTTAAAACAGGGTAACTTCCAAAATACCCCACTAGTCTCCCACCCTGAACCCAAGTGTTACTTGTATTATTTTTTTTATTCTTAGAATTATATGTGAATGAGTTACAGGATCTGCAATTTCATTTGGGAGAAGTTCTGATGAGTTCCCCTCCATCCCTCGCTGCGCATAAGGGGCTGCCCAACAGAAGCGCAATATATTCTGGGTATACCTGATATGAGTGCTACAGCTAAAGAGTGCGCCAGACATTTTGGCTCTTTAAAAACAAGGAAATAGAGAGTGAAAATACTCCTAACAGAAACCTTAAATAGCTGACAAATGGGAGCCTACGCACAACTTTCTAACACACACACCCACACACAGCTCCACACATGTGTTTGGATCATTGGTACCAGAAGAACAGGGTCAAAGTATGGAGCTCGAACATTACTACTGCATGATCTGAAATGGAACATTAAGATACAACTCTTAAAATATGCATGAATTAACTGGAAACAAGTATTGATTACACAATATATGTTTTAGAGTTCAAATGTGTTTTGACTCATCTACAAATTATCGGCATTTCGGCATTTTGCTTCCTAAAAAATTATTTTAATCCCAGAAATAAGAAACAGAGCACTCTAATTTCAAAATGGCCCCTGGAGCATTCATTGCAATACAAGTAGATATTTGAAAAAGCGCCACCGTCGCTGTAGTATTCATGATCACCACAGTGCCAATCCTGTTTTGTTGGTCCTGGTAATAGAGACGCAAGGGCGGACTTTATTTTGAATGGGCCCTATTTGCGGATGCGTGGATCAGGTTTGTGGTGGGCCACACTGCAAGGGGTGTGTTGGATCACAGCAAAGCCAGCTCCTGCCATCTTAAAAATCGACCACAATGTTTATTGCTGGGAGAGGCTGTGCTGTGACATTTGAAATGCGTGAGAGCCGCAGCATCTGTGATGTTGTCTGCCGGTGCTGCTGGAGGGGATCAGGGTGGATGCACGTCACCAACAATACGCATCACACACGATGGCTGCTCACTCTCGAACTGCCGGCATTCCTCCTTTTTCCCAATCAACAAAACATTAATCAACCATTACAGTTACCCGTGCTATATGGTCCCACACAGATGTGTACAACAAAACAAAGACAAAAACACAAAGTCTTAGAGAACCTCACCATAGATAGCCTCTCAGCATCCCCGGGGCCTGCCGGGGCTGCCCTCAGATTGTACCCACTGGGCCGCTGCTGATGCATTGTCTCTGTTTCTACTCCCCCTCCCGGCTCACCTTCAGGATTTGGAGGCACTTTGTTACTTTCCAACTGTTCACCGAGTCCCCAGCCTTGCACACCGTCCTCTTTGGACCATTGTGACGGGGTGTACGGAGTGTGGTCACCTTCATCTTGATGCTGTATCTGTTCTTCAGTCTACATTTCTTTGATACCTTCTTCAACCATGAGGCATTTCTTACCATCATTCCTTCTCTCCTGATTACTCTCCGGATTACTCTCCGGGATGTGTGGTCATGACAGGTTTCTAGCTTAGACTTGGTGGGGTTCCGTAACAACAGCACTTGGTCGCCCACCTATGGGCCTGGATTCTCTTGCATTTCCATCTGTGGCTCATGTGTTCATTTGCCGCTACTCGCTTGGCTTGTGTGTGTTCCCTGTCCAGATCATCCACCTTCCTGCTGTGCTGCTGCAATATTGATGAGTTGATTACTGTTCCATACATGAGATCTGCCGGGGGTGTATTCCTTGAGCTGCAAGCGGTCACTCTGTAGTTTCATGAAGTCGATTTGCCATGGGATGTTCTGGCCCCTGGATATGCAGGGAACTTTGTTTAGTGATCTCATGAAACGGTCTCCATTGGCTTGCGGCCACCTGGGTGTGATTTGGTGGTGGCGCATGTGCAGATCGTCCATGTACTTTCTTAACTCTCTCCCTTGGAACGGTGGATCATTGTCGCTCTTAAAGTACTTTGGCAGTAGGTATGTACCCTCTTGTACCATGCAGAAGTCAATGCTGATAGCTTCCCATCGTGATGTCCCACTTTCTGCTGACTGAATTGGTTCCGGATTTGGTGGTGGCCCTGTCACTTTGCATGGGAGGCATGGGCCGATTGTTGCTTCAACCTTGGCATTGATCTGGGGAAACCGTACTCGGTGTCGTATCATGGCTTTTGTTCTGACCATGCCTTGGTGTCCTTCGTGGGCCAGTGTGACAATCCTGTCTTGTAGACTGATGGGGATGACTATGCGTGCACCCCTCAGGATAAGACCCTCACTGGTGACTGACAGTTTTTGGTGGACTGGGAACATCCCTTGGCCGCTGGTGTGTGATTGTGCACATGATGGGGGAATGACTTCCATTCTCCTGCTATTATCATGTTCTTTATGATATCACATATATTTCAACAAAAGGAAGGAATGTACAACTATATAATTTTTTTTTTTTATTTGTTTTGGCACAAGCCTTTACAAAATAATAAATTTGCATATGCATTTCATTATTATCCACCAACCCTGCCAATTTTTCCTGATTTTTGCTGGATCAAAGTTTACAAATACTTCTACTTTATTTTATTATATTAGATTGTCAAACCACTTTCTATTATGACCTGGGTTGCTGCAAACATCAATGCAGCGTTGGTGCCCGAGATGATTCTATCCCAGAGGAAGTCTGTAACTATGTCTTCCTCCCTCCGCACGAGATCTCTAAAAAGTCTAAATCGTAGTGGCCATGTGCCTTCACAATCCATTAGAACATGTCTTAGCGTTTGTTTGGCAGGGTTTTCACAGACTGAGCATAGTTTTTTTGCCATGACCCATTGGTTGCGTTTTACCAGAACAGCACCACAATGGACAAGGTTCAGTCTCATTCTAAGGAAGTCTGAACGCAGTTTCCTATTAGGGGACTTCAGGAGATATCGGCAGAGACACGTGAGTTTCTTTTCTCCTTTCAGGAAAGTGTTTTGTGTTTGGTCCTCTCTTACCTTTTCTACCGTTTTAATCCAGTCCCATTGTTCGAGTCTTTTTTTTACTTTAAGTGGGTTTAGGGCCAAGATCTCTTCATTTAGATCTACTGCATCCAGTCTTTCCATCGTTTTCTCTTCTAATGAGGCGAGGATGGTTGATCTCTTTAGTAGAGCTTCATGTCTAAGATCTCCATACATTGTCGAGTCTTTACTTGTTATTATTTCTCGATATAATGAGATGAGCTTCCGTCTGCCATACAGTTCAATGATTTTAGACCTAATTCAAATCTCAGACTTTTTAAAGAGGCACAATTTGGCAGGCCCAGAGCTTTTTTCCATAGATGGCCCTCAAAATTGTCCCAGTTTGTAAACCAGAGATCCGGCTTTGCTTCTAAGCCATATAGGATGACTGGTACCACTTTGGCTAGATAAAACTTCACCAATGGGAGAATGGAGAACTTGCAAAATGTATAGTTTAGCTTAACCATTTGTGATGTAAATTGTTTAACTTTCGCCATGATTTCGTTTTCTGCTTTGTATATTGCTGGATGGGCATGGATGTTATATCCCAGGTATTTTATAGTTTCAACGGTTCTTATCCGTTCTCCTCCCATGTTTCAGTTTCTGCATTTTGTTTTTGATAGTGGATGTTTGAAGATCAAAACGTTTGATTTGGCTGGATTAACTGTCAATTTATTTAGTTCCACATACTCATTCATTTTATCAAGTAGATGCTGTAAACCGATCAGTGTTCTGTCGAGGAGAACTATATCGTCTGCATACGCAAGCCAACAGATCTTCCTCCCATTTAACATTGGGCTTAACAAAGCAGATGATTGTAAAAAAGGGCCCATATCTGCCAAGAACAGGTTGAAGAACAGGGGCGCTCCCAGGCAGCCTTGTCTTACCCCTCTAATCGGAGTACCGTCTGAACTGACGGTGGACGTGGCCGCCGGCCCCTGTTCTCAAACTTCTATACGTGACTGCCTACTAGGAGCGGATCCACCTAATTGTGGAGCGAGAGGTTCACATTCGTGAAGAGGAAGAGGCCGTATTCAGATGGTACTCCGATTAAAACATATATTTGTTGGCTCACAAGAACCTTAGATAGACACTTGGAGGTCTAGAGGAATTGGAAAGGATCCACGGGTGGTGACCATTATTGAGACTTGGTTGGATCTAGGTAAAATTCAGCTTCCACATCCCATGAAATAGCAAGTTGTTGGTCGAATAGGAAGAATCTACCTGAAGCACAGGATTACCCCTGCCCCTGATGAATGTCCGGTTATTGAGAACACAGAGGACAGAAACTTATATAAGTTGGGCTGTAACACACAATGGGAAATGAAATCAATTAAGTTGCCTTTTTGGTGCTATGCTGATCTAATTGTCGGCGTAAATGTTTCTATATTGCGAGGTGGAATGTTTTTAAGATGTATATGACTGTGTTATGTGTATATGTTGTTGTAACTATTTTTGTATTACCTGTGCTGAATTAGAGATTAATATATTAAAAATGATGTTTTCTAACAACACTGTTCTATGTGTATTGAGAATACATAATGCAGCCCATATTGATTTAGCGGCTGTTATGCATTTCTGCTTTCTGAGGGGATAAATTCACTGTTTTATATAGTTTGTTGTACATTCCTTCCTTTTGTTGAAATATATGTTATATATCCTCACTTAGTAGGAGGGATCATCACCAGAGTGTGGGGTTACCCTTGTAGATGAGTATCTTTATGATATCACAGCATGTGTTATCTTGTACAGCTTCCAGGATATCTGTGATGCTGACTGCCTTGGGCTTCATTGCATTGAGGATCTGAGAAACGTGTTCTTCAGTCTCTTTTGACTCATCCACCTTGCAGACCATATTCCGAAGCTCAGTCTCTTATATCATCTCAGGGCCAAATGAGTCAAGAAAGTTGTAATGTATCTTGAATCACGGTGTAGGTTCAACTGGTGGTAACCAGCATTCAGGTCGAGCTTTGAGAAAACCTGCGACCATGTGAGGTCCATTATGATTTTGTCCAGGGTCGGGGTGATGAGCTGTTGTCTTTTTATGGTCGCATTGGCTAGGCAAATGTCTCTGCAAATTCATACTTTCCATAGTTGTTTAGGCTTCTTTGTAACAACCATCGGAGCCACCCACGGTGTTGGGCTGGACACTGGTTCAATGATGTTGGCTCTCTCAAGTTTCTTTAGTTCTTTTGCCACCAAGTCTTGCATATGGAATGGAGTTCTTCGGTGTCGTACCGCTCAAGGCTGGACTGTGGGTTCGATATGTAGCTTAATCAGCTTTCCTTCCAGACATCCTATGCCCTGCAGAAGACTGGGATATTTTGCGAGTAGGTTGTTGATGTCCGTGGAGTCAGTGATGTCGCAGATGAATTTTATTAGTCCCAAATCCTCTGCTGACTCCCAGCTGAGTAGGCATTCAATTCCTGCATTTACAACATACATTTCTGATTGGATTTCCTTTTCTCCTCTGCTTAGCACAGTCCATAATCATCCTACCAACGGCAATGGCGTTCTGTTGCCATATGCAAACAGTAGCATCTCTGTGTGTTTGATCTCTGGCTGAGGATCTAGTCCCAGCCGGCATTACATTCACTGAAGTTCCAGTTTCTATCGTCATCATCGTTTCCTGTCCTTGTATGTTAATGAGACATTTGGGTCTCCTATTCTTCCTTTTTGATGTGTTTACCCCTTGTTCTAAAGCTGAGTTGAGGTGAATCTTGCCTTTTCTCCTTGTGCGTCCAGATCCGACCGCCGTTGCTGCTTCTTCATGCTTGTCCCCGGAGTCATCAGTGGAGGAAAAGTCTCCAGTCACCACCAAGCATGTGTCCGCTTGCTTCTTTTTCTTGGGAAATCGTTCTGGTGGTTGTGGTTGAGGGTGTTGTGGGGTGCATAATGACTGACACACTCATGCATAATGATCCCATCCTATCTGCTGCATGCTCCCTTGTGCTGGACAGTTTCTTTTCCCATGTTGTGCTCCTCCACACCATCCGCATTCAGTTGGCCCCAGGATTCTTGGCTGCCACCGTGATGTGTGCGTTTCACTGTTCTCGTCCCTGGGAGCTTGGCGGTTTGTGACTTGTGCTACAGTTATAGTTGATTGATTGATTGATTGATTGATTGATTGATTTTCTTATAGAGCGCCTTACACCAAGGCGCTATACAAAGGAACAACAAAATACAAGATAACAACAATAACAGTGGGAGCAGAAATTACATCATGAATCATTCAATAAAACAGTGGAAAGAGCAATTAACTGAAGGGAGGGAGTGTGACTAGATGTGAGGGTGGAGAGGGGGGATGGGGAAGGAAATGGCGAGGGAAAATAGTTGTTGGGGCTAGTTGTAACTTTTTGCAGGGTATTGCCCATTTGCACTTACTTGCGTGCGATAGCTCCCTCTGGCGTCCGTACTCTAGTATCTTCGCCAGGGTGATTACTTTTTCACTCAACACTATCCCCAGCAGCTTTTCTGAGCTCATCCCATTAATCATTTTGCACCTTATCTCCTTTTTGATGTCATCAAATTTGCAGGACAATGCTAACAGCCGAAGTCTTGTGTGGTAGGCATCAAGTGTTTCATCTTCTGTTTGTACTGTGGTACAGAAGTTGAATGTCTCATAATCAGGGTTCAATTGTGGTATGGAATGTGCTGTCAGTGCGTCTTTTGCTAACTGATATACATTTGTACCATCTCCCACTGCCAAAGAGTTGAAAATGTGGAGCACATCATCGCCAACGTTGAGCAGAAGGTGTGATCTAATTTTCCTTGGTGTCATCACATCTTTGCAGTCCATTGGCATCTTGATTTTTTGTATCAAGATCATCCATCTGGGCCCCACTGAGGATGGGTCTGTTTATGGATAAAAAGAACCCAGTGCTTACGTGGAACCCCCATGGGGCAGATGGCATCAGTGATGCTGCTAGTCTCACTGGTGTGCTGGGCCTCAGTGTCGATAGCCCAGTGGCTATGTTGCGTTTCTGGGAGTTACCAGTGCGTTTGGATTATGGGCGGTTGGGGCTACTCCTTCTCACCTGGTGTCTCGCTGTGGCGTAGTGCAGCGTACCAGTGATGAGTTGTGCTTCTTTTATGCTTGTAGTCCCACTATATCCTGAGTGGGTTGTAGGTTGTGTGACTGGAAGTCCCTGTTACTTGTGTAATTTGCACGATTCCACGTGCATCCAAACATTTCTGCATGTTATTCCCCAGAAAGGTAATTCATGTTTTGTGGTGCGTGTGGTTTAATTTAGAGCCCTCGTCGCTAGTGTGATGTTGTCTGCCGGTGCTGCCGGCAGGGATCGGGGTGGATGCGCATGGTAGGACTTGGGTCGCGCTGTGCAGCACCAATAACATGTGCCACACGTGATGGCTGCTCACTCCCGAACTGCGGGACATGAGGCGGGTGTAACAGCATCTATTCCTTTCTTGCACTTCTCACACACCCAAACATCATGTCAGAGTGTCTTCACAGAGAGAAGAGGGAGCTGTTTTATCCAAAAATAGTATTACCTCTGCTGTTCAAACACCTTTGCAGCAAACTCACACAAGTATCATGGACTTATCAGACCGACTGATTTACCGTGGGGTTGCTGGGGCGGGGTATGAATCAACATTTAGACCCTGCATGGGCACGACCATTTTGGCATGGGGAGCCATAGCTCATTATAAACATACATACAGCTAGACCTAATCCGAATTATAAAAATTGGTCAATGACAGCAGTTTTCATGATGGGGTTTCGCAATAGGACACAATGGACACTAATTCAGATTACTTCTGTTGTGATTTCTAAAATGAAGAGGGCTGGACAAGGAAATATGAGTTCCACGTTATATCATTAACAAGCATTGGCAAAGCCAATAGATCTGGCTAAGCAGATTAACTTTGCCAATCTTTGTTTTTAAAAATCGGCATAGGATTATTGCCTAACCCTGACTTCAAGGACTCCTGTCAACTGAACGGTGTTTGTATGGTGCAGAGTAAAGGGCTTTCTATAATCAACTGATGCCGCAAAGACACGAGCAAGGGATGAAATCACTGTCTGTATCCATTGAGAGGCGAAGGATATTAGTGTACTGCCCTGCATTTAGCAGATATCAAGGACACAGGATCTTTGGAGTTTGCAAACTGACCTGTCCACAATTGCTTGTTTAGTTTCTGCATTATAACTGAGCAGGTAAGCCACACTCTGCAGGGCATGCTGATCATTTTCTCAACGGTGAACATTTTGTTGATGTCTCCAATGTGTCAGCATGGCCTAGAGTTGCCACTGTGCTGTAATGCATAATACAAGAAAAATAGCAGCTTGTGCAATATGTGGTAAAATGGTCATTCAGTGAGTCATTATATCAGTAATACTGGCATATGATGTATATCCACAATAAATACAGGAATTTGAATACTGCAATATAGTTTGGACTAAGATGGGATTAGGATGGGATGCATCAGTAGTAAATCCCCTTGTTTTTATTTTCCCCATCCAGTATTGTTGCATGTCTTATGTATCTGATTGTGGTTATCATGGCTAAAGTCTCTATGAGAAATGTGTCAAGGAATACAAGTGTTTAAGGAGGCAACTTCTGTGTTCTGAAATATAAATGTGTGTACTAACCATTGTATACAAAGAAACACTTCCGAACCATGACAGATGTGTGAATTGTAACACATGGTGCCTCATTACGAGTCAGCCGGTCCGGAAATAACGGTGGTGGTAACCCGCCGCCACCATTGTTTCCAGACTGGCTGATCTCGAGTTCTGCAGTCGGGAGATGTCACTCCCGCCAGGTCTGACCTGGCGGATTTAACACTACCCGCCTGCAGGCAGATGTGGAAACACTGTCACCATTACAGCATGGTGCCGGTGTTTTCACGTCCCCATTCCATGGAGTCCTATAGGACTCCATGGAATGGGGATTTACTGAATTCCACCTCCGGAATTCCTGGGTCACCGGGGTCTTAATGCCCCCGTGATTCCGGGAATCACGGAGGCGGAATGGTAATACGAGTCTGGCGGTAACCTGCCGGTTTCTCCGGGTCAGTTACCGCCGGACTCGTAATGAGGCCCACGGAATGAGAATTGCATTAGCAAATATACCAAACAGTACATATGCGTGTGTGTGTGTGTGTGTGTGTATGTTTTCTGTTCTTAGGTTGTAATCAATGCGAAAGCGTCTTGTGGGCTTATAGGTAAGGCTTTTTTGTCCTTGGTTCAGCAACTCTCTGGGTTAACAGGACAACACAAGAAGGGACGACCGAAACACCGGGATCCCCACATCCCTTGCAGCCACCTCTGATCACCAACTGTCAACCGTCACACACGCCCACGCATTCTCCCAGAACAAAGTGCCTTCATAGAGCCAAGCGCAACACGCGCCAATTATGACACATCCTCCTCCCTTATACTCATCAACACAACACCATGCACACACGTGCCTTATGACACAACCTTCTCCCTTATACTTATCAACACATAAAAATACGGAACATTTACCAGCAATGCTCCACACCATGACAACACTTTACACCCCAGTCCTATCACCTGAAGCACAAAGGAAAACAACACCACCCTGCTGATCCCAACACCAGACCACAAGTTCCAGCACCATCTGTGACCCAAAACCCCTGCAGGTGAACCTAAACACCAATGAGTGGCAACCTCAGCCACCTTCACCAAAATACCAAACACCATTGAGTGATCCGAACACCCTAGCGACCCAAAACACCTCTGAGTGAACTTAAACCCAGTGAGTGCCCCAAAAACACCATTGAATCACTCAAAACACCCTTGAGTGATCCTACAACACCATTAGTGACCCAAAACACCAGGGGGCGACCCCAAACACCACAGAGTGGCTACCTCAGCCACCGTCGCCAAAACCCAAACACCATTGGGTGACCCCAAACACCATTAGATGGCAACCTCAGCCACGCACCAGGCCATACCTGCACACCTTCACATGCCACCACACCACACACAAAGGACTTAAAGCACACCTCCAACCGGGCATACACCCCGCACCAACAACTCATGTTAACGGGACGCCACACCCATCCTCACACCAACACCATGGGCATGAAAGATTAAATTAACAACTCAACCCAACTATTGGAATACAAATAGTCATGAACCAATTTTTCTTTCTTTTTTTTTACACATATAGTCACCTACCCCCCCGACCCTCATGTCCACAACCAGTTCCGAACCCAGGAATACCGCAGCCCCTGGTGAAACACTGTGCCCAATGTCCAGCAGTAACGACCCAACCCTGAGAACACAGCCGAAGGCAGAACCGGACAACCCCGGCTAAATCATGGAACCCTATGAACACCAACCCAAAGTTCGGGTGTAGTCCTTAGAACCCAACCCACTACCTGAAATGTAAAACATTACAGAAGACAAAATACATTCTAAACCCAGGACCTAACATACGCGGCTACAACATGTACACACAACCACACGTGACAACATCCGCCCACAACTGACACCTCCACCCAGGAACCGATGATCCTAACCTCTAAACAGACAGGCCACGAACAAACACATACTCACACACAACAGTCATGCATAAAAAAGGCCCGAACAACACCTACCTTCCCAAAGTCATTTAAGAAGCCACGTTCCAATAACGCTTCCTCCAGGATCCTCTAACCACGCCAAAATGTGGTCACAGCTGCACCAGACACTCTGATCCTCACAGTTCACTGGAGCCCACCGGAATCCAACCTCAGAACCCCTCACAGCATTACTCCGTGAATGATAACAGCTCCCACGTGACCTGCAACGCTCCATCACCTCCACTGACACTGTTGCCCTCGCCAGCGCCACCACCAACTGTTCGCTGCACTGAATCCTGAACCTGGAACCAGTCATGCAGTCCCCTTCAATGGGCACGCTATTGTTCTCCCGAAAAACACTCACGCCACTGTTACTAAGTGGCGTGATGATTGAAACACAAGTTCCCCATGGCCTGCACCCCGTCTACCTGGAGCTTCCTTCCTCAGCCGTGCCACTGCTATCAAGCGGCGTGATGATCCAATCACGACACTCCCCCATGACCCGCGCCCCCAATCACTTTTTTTCCTTTCCTGACCGCCGCTCTTATCTTTTCTTTTTTTTCTTCTACATAGCCTCCACTTCACCTCTACTGGCCGATGAGCCTCCTTGTATCGCCGACCTCTGACAGCCACTACGAAGTCGCGACGCCCATAATAGGACCGCACCACAGTACCTTTTTCCCCAGGCAGTCACACAGTTAATGGGCCCCGCCGGCCGCCGCACTTTCAGTTGCCTGCTGCCCTCACGGGCCCCGGCGAGCATCAACAATAGTCTTGGGGTGTGGGGAACAAAACGGGGGCGGTGTCCTGTTCCAACTGCACCCCCCCTCCACAGCAGTGATTGCACCGTCCGTTATGATCCTCGTTGCCAGTGTTGTAGACAATGCAAAAGCATCCCGTGGGCTAATAGGTAAGGCTTTATTGTCCTTGGTTCAGCAACTCTCTGGGTTAACAGGACAACACAAGAAAGGACGACAGAAACACTGGGCTCCCCACATCCCTTGCAGCCACATCTGATCACCAACTGTCAACCGTTCTCCCAGAACACAGTGACCTCATAGAGCCACGCGCAACATGCGCCAATTATGACACGATACAGAACCATGACAGATGTGTGAATAGTAACACATGGAATGAGAATTGTATGTGCATTAGCAAATACTCCAAACAGTACACATGCGTGTGTATGTGTGTGTGTGTTTTCTATTCTTAGACAGCAACACAAAGAGTACCTTAGATCTACAACTGGGCAATTGAATCTCCAACAAGGCTGGTGCAAGTGTCTGTGACATAAGAAAACAACCTTATTGTTTGCAGTATCAACCAGAACAGGGGCACAAGATTAGTTTGGCCGCGTTCCTAATACTTATGCCAGACCACACGGTGGCACTATTCACAGCGTGTGGTCGTGGACTATCAAGCAATCGAATGTTGCTGCCCAAGTGCACATTTATTTGTTTATTATTATAATGCAGCCATACAAATGGCTTTAAAAATAAAACTTAAGCAATAACATGCAATCACAATTTACAATTAAAAAGTATATCTAGTAACAACCAAAATCAATAACAAGGCCAATATAATAAATAACCCATTGTAGGTGACATTCATTAGGTTGCCTAGCAAACTTGTATAACTAAAACCAACCATCTAACGTGTTCTAAAAAATAGTGACTAATTAGCTCAGGCCAATGAGTCTTTGGTGTTCCCCCACTATTTCATGAGATGGCATATAAGTGGGTATCCAGTTTGGTTAATTGTTCAATTGTTCAAACCTGTTTCGGTTCTACACAATCTGTTAGTTCCCGCATGAAGGACCCTTGTAAAAAGCTGTGCTAGTGCATCTAGCATCGCAAGAATGTGATAGCCTTTAAGATCATTGTGAGAGCCTTGTTTATAACCAGGACTCTGGGAAAAGACCTGTCTCACTAATGGTTATGAATGGTATAGCAGTTTTCCCCAGCTTTCTGGATTCATTTTCATTAGAGCGTTTCAGATGCCACCAGGCCCCGGCACTCTCGAATCATTACTCTGTTTGACAAAGGCTGTGATATTCGCCATCTTATGCTTTAAAAGCCATCTTTCTGCTTCCCATGGATGCTCCTAGGTGTCCTCAAATGTCTTTCTCATGCGCCTTCTATCATTTTGGATACAAGGTATTACCATTTAGTGATTTCCAGAACAAGCGTGTATCATTACTCTTAGAGATCAATATTACATTCTTCCAACGTGCGAGTTTCTGGGCTTTTCTATGTCCCTGCAACCAGCATCGACAAAGGTTGACAAGGCCAGTTCTAGACTCAAATGAGTTGCGTATCTGAGGTTGCTTCTCAGCCCTCTTTTCTTATCACATATTCTTCTATCAAAATGATTTAAACAACCTCTGTTGGGGAGTTTGCTTTGTGGTAAGGATGTTTCTAGGTGTTGTCAGAGCATAGGGTAAAGTCAGTGGGATAACTTTAGCAATAAGATATTCATTCTCTTTTTGATACATAACACAATTGCTGAATTTCCTCTCTATGGTCAACCATATAATATAGTTTCACCTTGAGAATTCCCCATCCTTAAATAGGAATACATACTCAGCGCTCTAAGTAGTAAAGCACTGATTTGCGCAATAAAATTTACAGATAATATGATTGGTACCCTCATTGATATTCAGACTGCCAACAGAATCCGCTGCCACCTCCTGAGTGGCCGTGGCTCAGGTCATTATCAGGGGAAAATTATCACTGTCTTCCCTGCATTTGTTTTAAGGCCCAGAATCAGGGGAAAAAACGGGTCTGTATAAATCAGTAAGGTTGAAGCGCTCATATCTGTGACTCCAGGATAGCCCCCAGGTATTTCTCCCTTACACCTGCCATTTATCATGATGAAACCATAGGTTTTTAGAAAGTTGAGAGATCTCCTCTCTTTAAGATTGCTCTTTGTTTGTTGGAGGTGGGCAGGGGCAATATACAAAGAGTTTTCTATATCATCTGTGTCAGTATTGGGAATCTTGGTGTTCAGATCTGTAAGAAAATGTATTGGAGTGCAGCTAGCTTGACTGTCCGTCTCAAAGATGCATTACAATGTTGTCAATATTTCCTCAGTGTCATAAATATTTATAACCATGGATTCTGAATGGCAACTTAGCCAATTTCCAGAAATTAAACCAAATAAGATAAAATTAAAATCAACATGACAGGACTCAAGGAATATGTATTGGTGATGCTAATTAAGAATCCTCCTTTAGGTCTGCCCTTTATGCTCTGTTTTGACATAGATTGTATGTGATTTCTGCCATTACAAGATAAGACTTCAACTGCCTAAATTTCTTGCAAGGCAATCACTGCATAATGGTCAATATTGGACCAAATGCCTCCATGTTCCAAGTAATGTCAAGGGAGTCTGGTATTCCAAGAAACTAAGAGAGACTGAGTGTTAGGGTCTGCATATGTCTTTAGGTTGTAGCACTCTCCCGTCCCTAGTTCAGACCAATATTTTTTGTCTACACCAGATGTAGTGCTGTTACTTGAAGGATTAAAGTAGGTCTTCCTATTGCCTTCTCTAGAGATTGAGATGAACATAGTCCCCTCATAATTCAGGGTTATAGAGTGAATGATGTTAGCCTGAGGAAACATTAATGTGACCAAGGATCCTCTCCTCAAAGGCGTATTTATCTTATTACATTCATAGCCCAATTTAAAATATATGTATATATAACAACACTGTAGATCTAACAGGTTCAGAGTAAAAATAAACTATTGCTACAGCCAGAGACTCCTTTTCCAGATGGACGACTACCTTAATGTCACCAGACTCTATCAGGCGTAATGGAAATATTAAATGTAATCGGTTTAGTGTAGCCCTGCGATTCAAAGTTCAGTGCTACGAAGAATATAAAAGCTTTGTATTTTTACAGCCCGGCCTGATTTAATTTCTGCTCTGGCCCTCCATAAGGAAGAGCTTTGATTTATCTTCATGGAAGTGGTGTCAAGAGCTGCATGTGCATAGTACTTACCTCTTGTGATTAGGTTTGCATGCATGAAGTTGATCTGCTGCTTCCACAATGTGTGACCAGTCCTCTGCATGCTCATTGAATAATAATCTAACACCCTTCAAAAGTGAAGACTGTTGCTCAGATGATCTGGTGGATGCGTTTGTTAAAACTCTTACCCCAGACCCCCACTGACAAGTCCACTTGCCAGGTAGGATCAGGGCTCGGGGCTCCATCAAGGCCTTGAAGGCCTGGCACCCACTCCCAAGACTCTCTTGGGGCCAGTCCTGGCACCTATGGCGCCAGGCTCATACACTTTGAAGAACTTGTGTAAAGGGTGACTACTTTTTTCATTTGGGCCTGCAGCCAACATGGAGGCACCCACATAGCTAGGTTCCTAGGAACTAAGCTATGCAGTATAGCGTTTTGGGTGTGGTGGCCTAGGGACTACTTTAACTGGACTACTTTGTTGAGGCTATTTAAACCACACCCGAACAAGAAAGCACGATTCACGTTACTTTGCAGACTGCAATGTGACGCTCACTGTGTCCTGTGATCCCCACGAGCCTCGGAGAAGAAGAACCTGCAGAGGAGACAAAAGGGACATTGTTAGCAGCATCTTACCTGCAATCTCCATCCTGTTATCCGCTCTCAGCTCCAGTGAACAGCTTCTTCTGGATTCCGCATACCTTCCGGAACGAAAGACCTGAAAGAGGGAAGGAGAATACAATATTAGAGAAGGCATATTCTGGCAGTGCTAGACCACAAATAGCACAAGAAGCTTACCAGGCTGGTCGCCTCCCAGCCGGTACCGCTCCGGAGTTCCGCACACGCTGGAGAAGCAGCGCGACCTGTAAGGAAGGAAGAAAACAGGTTAGCAAAGGCAAGACAAAGCAGCGCTGCACATAACGCTTACTTACCACATTGTAGCGCACATCACGTGCCATCTTTTACCGGCGAGGCCCAACTCAACCAGTTCGCCACGCTGAAGCTCTGCACACGTAGGGGAGAAAAAGACATTATTAGACAAAGAAAGGCCTGCACGAATAACAACGCTATACAGAACTGCTGCAACAAGACCTACCTGAGAGACATTTAAACGGGCATGGGCCAGTGAAGTAACTTGACTGCACACGCCCACAGAAGACAACACGCCCCTGCCAAGAAGGCAGGACGGAGAGCGCGCCTAATCCCACAAGGCTGAACATCCTCCATAGACAACATCTGGGAAACTAAGGAGAAGATACCTGCAACCAAACTTGGCTGAGTGGCGTCCCTGTGGATACCAGGTGAACGTAACAGCGTTAGAGTCTTGTCTTGTACAGTAGAGGTGGCAAAGTATCTACGTTTATCCAGTTGTTTCTGATGTACACCTTGCTTAGTGCCTGCAGCAAACGCAAGTATAACTCCTATGTGCTCTTTAGATCTACTAAAGTTGCTCGTTGGTAACTTGTCTGTGGTTGTTTTTGTGCTTTTTCCATCATTGCCACTTAGGGACAGTATACTATCCATCAGGCTTAATTTGAGTCTAACATTGCATGAGCTAGACAATCACATTCACAGAAGAGTCCTCAATGTTTCTGTTATCTTTGCTAGGGCCTGATTTGTTCTTGCTTGTTTTAACAACCCATTTGTTCCCCCAAAAATTTACTTGGCTATTCTTTGCTGACCTAGCCATGGTAGACCTTTTTGGGTTTAAGGTAAGCAACTGCAAGGTTTTTCCAGTTTCACGAGTTACCAATGCCTGTTCTTGTTCTCTCATGTGTGGAGGCTGAGGTTCCTTCTTCTGGAGCTTGCTGCACTGATTGGTGTTTAAAACCCCCAAAGTTCGGGGAACAGTTGATTAATAATCGTCGTCTTCTATCCTAATGTGCTCCGAAAAGGCAGGCTACATTGGTAAGCACGGACTTTATGGCAACGTGTTTATTAATAGCATTTAAAGCTTAAGTATGCAGTACAACTTCTTTATACATGTTTTCACAATAAGTGACTAAAGCAGTAAGCAAAAAATCAAGTGCATACAATTTTAAGATAGAAGACAGCAAGTCTGGGTGAGGGGACTTCCCTCCAGAAGGGAGAAAGAAGGATATTCCAATCTTATTCATTTAGGCACATTTTCTCCTTCTTCTCCATGTTCGTCAACAATGTTGGTGTTCCTCTTCTGCTCACCGCCACTATTCAGATTGTGTTAGATTTCTATGCCTTAAACTAGTACGGAGTCTGCAATGGTGAAATTCAATAGGGGAAGGGCTGGTGTACATAATAAGCTCTTATCCATTCAATTTGCCTCTGTCCGTGTGCACATTAAACTCTGTACATTCAACATTGTTCAGTCTTCTCTTGAGGAGGCCTTCTTCATGGGTGGGGGTGTTTCACTCCCCCCCTGTATCCCAGCACTACCCTTCTGTTACTTTTGACCACATTATTTGTAATGGGCCTTAGCAGAGCATTGATATGTGCTGCATTCATATATATTCTACGTACTGAAGGAGTAGGCTGGTCCATGGGACATGGCTGCACACTGACATATTTTTATAACCACAAAAATTAAGCAGCTTTACACCTTCCCCTGCCCCCTCACCTGAACCCCAGGCTACAACCACTGATACTATTAAAGAGGGAGTGTGTTGTGATGTATATATAAGTATGCGCCCGCATTGTCCGCGAGGGAAATCAGGATGGAATGGGAATGTGGAACAGAGCTTGGGGAGAAGGTTGGTGAGAGGCTGGGAAGAAGTGTAAGTTGAGAGAGCTGTGCCGTCCTGCTGGAAATAAGAGGGGTTGAAGTCACATAATTGATCTGCAACAGAGAGGAAAAGCAGAAAATCTCCCTGAAGAAATAAGCAGAATGGCTTGTGGGGTGAAGATGATCTGTCATTTTGTAGAAGCCAGGGCTATACTGTAAGTTGGGGTTCGAGCTGAGGAATGTGTTCTGTAATAACTCCCATAGTGTAGCGTGCTTAGTGCATTGATATTTTTCCATCTAAGTGTTACACTTATATGTACTCCTATTTTTTGGTAAAGGGAGGAATGCGGATCCATGATGCATGGCTAAACACTAACAAATAATTGGCAAGAGGGCGATTCTGATATCATTGGGTATTTATTTATTTAATTATTTATTAATTAATTTGTAAAGCGCACCAAACCCAGAGGCATCAAGGAACTGTTTACATAGTTAAGCAGAAAGTAAGGCAGAAAACAAACAGTGTTTTAGGATGTGAGACTCGCACGGTTTACAACAATGGGGTGTTAAGGTTTTTCCAGAAGGCCTAGTATGAATGCTCTGATCTTAGGTATAGTAGTAAGGCATTCCAGTTCTTAGTCCCAACCTCTTTAGACTGAATCTGGGCGGGATCAGACAGTGCGAGTTAATGCTGCGGGTGGGTCTTGCAGATTGCACCGTTGTGATCTTTTGCAAAAGGTACTTAGCAGCAGTGTTCGAGATGCATTTGTTTTCAAGGGATACCTACGTGACCAGGAGAACCCTTTAAATCTGACTTTCAGAGACATTTGGTAAACAGCCCCAATGGATAAATAAGCAGCGAGTCACTCCAAACATGGGCATCCTTCAGCTGTAACCTAGCATGTAATCCCTCCTGATGGGCCATGCATTAAATGGTGAAACACATGTAGAGGAAATTATTTTCAAATGAGGAACCTATTTAATACGCTTTACTTTTTGAGGATGTAGTACAGGATGCCTAAAAGGCTTCACCTATAGAAACTCAAGCAAGAGATCAATCTGCTAGAATATATGATTTATGAAGAACCAGAGCAAGACGCCTATTACATCTTCATTTACTAAGAATTCAAACAGGTAGAATTCTAATCAAGAAGAACTTTTCTCCCCATCACAATAGTTTGGACGATCACCATAAAGGCTTAATGAACTTTGAATTACCAATAAATTGTTTATCACTACATAAGCATGTAAGTGGTTTTCATTATGTTGACACCTTAACAGAGAGCTATTGAACCAATACAAGTGTGTACAGAATCTCTTAAGCTGGCACAGAAAAGCAAACCCCATTAACCCTTCTCAAACGAATCAGGAGCCAATGCGTAAATCTTCTGCCGGCTGAGATGTGCTCTCTTTTCAGTATATTGAGTGCCGCCCTGAGGGTGGTTGTTTTGAATGACCTGCAATGTACTAATGTTTCGAGCTGATGTGCCAGCAAGTAGGGCCTTTCAGTAATCCAGTCTGGAGTCTATTAGTGCACGAGCAATCGTGTGGCGGCTGTCGCTTGAGAGAAAGTTCCAGTCGCCATTAATTTGCTTAGTGGTGTAGGCCGCAGACAAATCAATGGCTTTGGCCTGCCTCATTAGTGACAGTGTGGAGTCAAGGTAGAGTAGACGCCAAGGGTCTTGATCTCATGCAACACTGGGATGGTGATGCCATTGATGAGAAAGGACTTGTAGGCTGGGCCAAGTTTGCTGAATAGCAATTACGAGCTGACCCAGAGAATTTCAGTCTTCTCGTCATTTAGGCATAGCATATACATGACCATCCAGGCTTGGATGGTTTGGTAGACTGAGAGCAGTAACCTAGAGTTAGTAGAATAGTTGCCAGTGAGGGGAAGGAGAAGTTGAGTATCGTCAGCATAGCTAGGGTAAGATATGCCTAAGTCATCAAGGAGGTTGAATAGAGGCATGGTGAACATATTATAAAGGGTAGGTGAGATGCAGGAGACTTGAGGTACACCACAGGAGATAGGGGCAGCTGCCCCTGTGTCTGAGAAGACCCTCATGGATCTGTTGGATAGAAAGGAATAGACCCAAGGAGTCGCTTCGGCAGAGAAGTGGGCTGCTGCAGAGAGGTTTTGGCACAGGATTTGGTGCTCCACCAGGTTGAAGGCTGTAGACAGCTTTGTGCTGCTTCTTTAACATATAACTAGGATAGGAGGGCAATACTGCATCGTTTTTGTGCTCACAAATGTATTTGGCAGTGTTCTGACATGCATTCATTGTGCCAGACTGCTCATCATCACTTATTAGCAATGTGTGGTACTGGAATATACAAACGGTACAGATATATGGTCCACTATATATGGACTCCTGAATCTAGGTGTGGCCTACATCTTTGCTTAACATATGAGGATACCTGCTGCATTACGAAGGCTAGGCCTAATGGTATAGGCCACCAATCCAGACTTGGACATAAAATGGCCAACCGAACAACCTCGAAGCCCACAGTACATATACCACACACCACTAGCGTGGACTCAGGCAATAGTCACCGCCAAGCATCTATGCATGATAGAATAGGCCTATGACCAAACACTTCTGATCTATTGCACACATAGCCGCCCAGACTGAAACATCTAACGTTCCGCAACACCTCCCACCACTAGCATGGAGCGACCACCACCTGGAAGGAATTTGGTATAGCTGACCTCACATAAACCCTCTCAACAATAGCAATCTGTCCCGATCCGTCAACAGCACCCACCCAAGTGTCTGACCTCTCCTGGGCTGCTTTGTCGAGCCTTGTCAGACGGCCAAGTCCTAGAATGGCAACATGCACACACACATCTCTTAAACTAACACGCTAGAATTTTACAACCACATTGACTACGGTCAGCAAGGGCGTTCAACCAAGGAAAAGTGCATTGAGGTCACACAGGTGAGGAAAAAGCGCTATATAAAAAAAACTAAATACAATATAACCCACTAACCCAAAGCTCAAACTTCTGCATACTTAAATCACACTAAAACATACACAACCACTTCTCGCATAGCAAACCGCACAAACTTCACCACACCGCAACACCAAACAATCAACACATAAGTCACATCAACAGCACACAAGGACTTGCAATGACCCGATATTCACACCCAAGCTCAGCTAACGTTGACAACTGAGCTGAAGCCGCCAACAGGACACCACCTTTCTTGCTTTGCTACGCCCTCTTCACCCCACTAACTCACCCCCACCTCCTTGTTTGCAGAACCGCCGGAGCGCCTGGGAACCAATTCTGTTGGTGACGGTGCGCTATTTAAATACCTTTAACATAACATAACGAAAAAATGCACTTACAAGAATCATTCCAAAAATCTATTCTCAATGTAGACAATTAGACTAGCCTTTTCCAAAAATAGAAAAACATACATTTTGTAAATAATGTGAAAACAAGACCTAAGCCCATTAAATCAACATTCAACAAATCTCTTACCATCTAAAACAGCTTCACATGGCCTTACAAAATGGCTGCTTCTGTATCAGATCTTTATGCCGCATTACGTGAGCAAGCATGACTGACCAGCTGACCGACACCAGAACCCCTAACCTTTAACCTATCTTCATTAGCTCTGTCTGGCAGTATGCAATGCTTGCTTCTAACAGACCTACAGATGGGTGTCACGTGATCCAGGTTTGTAAGGCTCTGGGTGAGATCTGTTTGTTTGTTTGGGCATTTATACAGCGCTACGAACCCTCAGGTATCTGAGCGCTGCTTATTTCCCACAGGGTGTGGTGCTCATTTATCGACCTCGGAAGGATGAAAGGCTGAGTTTGGCCCGGCCGGGATTCGAACCTGCTTCAGCAGGCTCTGCACAGATGTCAAAGCGAGCGCTCTGCTCACTGTGCTATCTGACCGGCTGATTCCCGTCTTAGTCCTGTCTCTCCAGCCACTGTTTTTGTTAATTATAGTTAGGAGCTCTGACTTCAAACTCCAGCATTCAATGTTGCTCCTTTCACTCACTTACCTACTTAACTCTAGAAACTTTACCTCCAATTTCCAGAGTACATCATTTCACCTTTTGATCACTTTCTCAATTGAATGTAGGAACTTTTTCTCCAGGTTCCAGCATGCAGCGTTTCCCCACCTAAGCACGTTATGAGTTAGCTCTAGGAAACTTTGTTTTAAGTTCCAGCATAAAGCATTTCTCAGGTGAATTAATTTCTCTAATGACTCCCCCAGAAGCTCAATGTCAGGGAGAATTCTCATAAATGTGCTATTTTCCCTTACCTTTTGAGACCCCCAGCAACTTTGCTGGATTTCTAGGACTTTAATTCTTACCTGGAAAGAGTGTGAGTCTTTTTTCCCACTCTTTCATGTATTTTGATGTGTGTTTTACTTTTGTGTTCTTTGGATATGGAGTTTTAGACCACTCCATAGGCATCATCTTGGTCGTGTGCACAGGGATGTCTTTTAGACTTCCCAAGGTTTAAATACCTTCTCTGGGACTGACTACTGTCTCCCAGTGAATGTAAAGTTAAATTGACTTTGCTAGTCTTTTTAAATTGCTAGACCCAGCACACATTGCCTTACAGAAGAGTGCTGGAGGGAATACCTAGTATTCACTATGCCTTGAAAACTCATGTAGCCCTCAAAAGCTACCCTTTCCTCTCAGAATGGCTGGTGGCAGTGGTATTACCATGATTTCCCCCGACCGCGACCCGTTTAAATGCTCCGGTAGCTGAAATACACCAGAGCCATGTTTTTCAAGATGGCGTCTGAGCCCCCTCTGTAGAAACAAGTTCCGATCGACTTTTTTAGCCATTTCTTTCTGGGACTTGGAAGGCGGAGTCGACCACTGGAACAAAATAACCGAAGACGAGCTGAAGGAAGTCGACTGATGCAACTCCTGGACCGTTGGTTTGCCCGATGAAGCCCTGCTGCAGGTCCGAATTGCCTGAAAGTCCCTCGACAGAGAAGCCCCTTCAAGGATGACTCCTTCCCTTGAGCTGGTAGGAACAAACAACTCGCAGCCACCTGGAAACCATCTCCATAAAGGTCGAATTTTCTTCAGAGTACTTTTGAAACCCGGATAGCCAGTGAGAAGGATACCAGTTTGTGGGCTTTAAGGCACTCACAACTTAAACCGACATTATTCCAAGCTTGTGGATCCTTCCCCGTGCAGTGCAGGAACCCCCCAACATCCTCCCTCTTGTCCCCATGACTGAGGCCCAGGAACAGCGAGATCTGCAGGAACTGCCAGGAACATTTGCCTCAGCTACAGCTTTTCTTCATACAAAGGTACTGTGCAAACGCGGTTGAGAAATCCTCTCTGCCGGGGTGAAAGTTTGTGAAACTTTCCCAACTTTGGAGTCTTGTTCACTCCTAATCCGACCTATAACTCTTTTTCGTGCAAACTACTTCTAAGAACATTGGCAAAGACTTAACCGTTTACTACCAGAACTGTGCTATCCTAACCAAGACACAAATCCATTGACTTTGTCCAGGCCTATTGAATTGAACTGCCTCTTGTAGTGAATTGAAACTATTTGCCCTGCCTAAGAAAGTAATTGTGGTTGATTCTTATAACCTTTGTCTTTTTGCTCCCTTTTGAAAGGTACTTAATTGCCATTTTGCTCCCACTTCAGGGGAGCCTAACTTGTTCAGAAAGGTATTGATTTAGTACTGTAGCGTATTATAGTGTGATATTGCGCTGCTTATTACTAGTGGAATGTTGAGTAAGCTAGTGAGGAGATAATGACAACCACCAGAATTTTAAGGGTTTACATGACCCAAAAACATTTAAACATTTTCACAGATGTGTCTATAAGTGTTCGGGGTTCACCCAGAGGGCAAAGAGAAGGCGGCAGGCTGTAGCCATCCTCCTCATCCTGCGCTATAATATGCCATTCCTCGCTACTTTGGCATGACAGTACTCCTCATATTACTGGGGAATGTTCATCTTTTGTTCTATTTCCAGACATATTGCACTGGAAATATAAATCATGCTTTTAAACTACTTTGGTTACTAGGGTGCACTAACCATTGCGGGTCATTAAACCTTTCATTCGGATACCCACACATATTTGTGTGACACTTTTTGGTAGTTAACCCTGACTTATGGGATTGTCCAATATGTAGTATGAAAGAGAGAAACTGTGAGAGAATATGTTATAATAATGGATGTCATTTTAACTGTGCTAAAATATTTCATAATGGTGCCACACATTCGTACGAGGGGGCAAGTACAATTGCTGTCATCGAGATTTATAATTTTGAACAATATTTCGCAGCCATCTAAACCCTGCATACAACCCTTTGTAAGTTCGAGCGAGTGACCTCTGCCTAATTTATTTCCTTTTTCGATTGGCAGATAGTCTTGTGGCAAAAATGCTTGCACCTGTCCAATCCCTTCACTGTGTGGCACATTTTGCTCTACAGCTCCAGAGGTGCCTCACCATTTATATTGAATATGGCTGATGTGGTTTCCAGTCCACAACACCCGAAGAGCCAAAGGTTGCAGACTCCTGTATTTGGGGAAACAGACAGATTAGCGTTTTGAGTCCATGTTTGCTAGACAGCTCTACTGTAGTACACCACTGTATAATCGGTATTGGTCACAGCTCTTTCTCTTCATTCAGTATATGGTGCAGTATACAGTTTACTCTGTTCATTAGAATTTTAAGAATCGTCGACCAACCACCAAGCTAAATTACACAGCGTGCCGTTCAGCGTCAAGGTGGGCACAGAACATCGGCTGCAATTACAACTCTCGAGGATATCAACTGTAAGCTGTTACTCTGCAGCCCCATTTATGTATGTATTACTCTATTACTTTATGATTTGATTGTCACATCTTCGCGGGATGAAGGCCTGAGGTGTGCCTATTATATGGCAATTTTAAGTGCCCATTGTGTTCTTGGGTGCCTTTGAAGTGGGAGTTTTACGTTGGAGCGTGTTTTGGCCAGGGTGGGCACTGTCATTGGCAGCACAGAGCTGTCCACACTAGGGTGTCATACATCCATGGGAACACCACCAAGGACATATACCAGTGCGTATTCAGTGTGATGTCAACAAGTGGTAATTGCTCACTATGGAGATTCTATTTAATTCACTTCAGTTCAGGATACTTTGGGAATCAGAATCTGGAAGAATGATTAAAAAAAAAAGGGTTACATGTGATTTTAACGAATTACATTTTAACGGTTGCCTCAAACTCTGGGAGACAGGTTTTATCTGTTAAAGTTTTTTTTATTGATGGTGCCATGATAAATGGTTGCTCTTACAGTACTTAATAAAGCAATCATCCAGCTGATTCATTCTCATGCATCTAGTTGCCCCTTCTCTGTAGCATGCAACCCCTTTTTAAGGCCATTTTCTTGATATTCTTCTCCCTGCAATAGTTAGGCCCTTCGCTACAGCAAGCTGAAGGTGTTATGGTGCTCGGAACTCCATTAGGCAGATCCACCAACAGCTACTAAAGGGTTGAAAGTAGGATTTGATGAGCAGGAGCTAAAAGCAGCTCCTGGGTATCAGTGAGCAGGTGCTGCCACTGGGGAACCAGGAGCTAGTACACAGCATTCCGCAAATCTAACTTCAACATGAGATGCAAACCTAATGTTTTGCTTTATTTTCTATGAACCCTTATGCTTTAAATGTCACATAGTTGTGTTCTTATGGTTATTTATCGATTGTCCCAAATGCACAGTTAAATTCACATATGTGTGTGTGTTTGGCAGCAGCTGTCCTGGGGAGACAAAAGTAGCTCCTGGTAGCCATTGGTGCCAAGCTAACCAGGCTCTTCTAGGCTACAAGCTGGATCTACATACCTCCCACCTCCCTTGAATCCCTGAATTTCAAACCCTGCTACTAACTCTCGGTATGTGTAGAATGGCATCTGTAATCTACTACCACACCAGTGAAAAGCCCATCCAGAGAAAAGACATGTCAAGCCTTTGGACAAATATTTATTGTGGTACAATGTGGAGAGATGAAGAGCATATGGTATGTTGTGCTGGATTTGACTTTCTTCTCTATCATTCCCTTAAGGCATCGAGGAACATTTATGGGCCAGCTCCTTCAACAAGATGACAAGAGTACAGTTTAGCAGCTCAAGGCAATCTTATTGCAGGAGCACGAGATGAAGCTAATCACAGAGGAGTAATCTACCAAGCATGTCAGACAGTGGGGTAGAAATGGAGGTCGGACATTGACGTGATGTGTCCACTGTCCTGTATGTAATTCTTTACCGGGTCAGGCTGGATGACAAGAATGAATTGTGTATTTTGAACCACCACAGAGCCTGACCACTACAATGGATAATCCACACTCAACACAACACTTGGACAGAGGTGTATACATCATATAAGTGCAAAATTAATTGTGATACAACTTGATTCTCACCAACAGCCTGATGTGATGATCTGGGTTGGGGGGTGTTGTCTCCATTATTTACAACTGTTAGAACAATGGTTAAAGCATCACAATCCATGCAATGAGTTTACAGCACTTAACTGTATCACAATATCTGTAGCTGTTTGACACTCTAGCGTGTGGTGGATCGAGAGGCCCCCACCTACTTCTGAGGTAGAGAAGTGTTGGTGAGGGATTGTGGGGATTACTGCACGGCCAATGAATGCATTTGAAACCCCTATCCAGTAGTTATAGGTGGCTAATACTGTTGCATGCTAATAATGTTGCATGCTTCTGCATGCTTTCTCACTACCATACTTCAGGTTTCTGGTGCCCTTGTGTGGATACTGCACCACCCTGTCCAGAAGCTGTTCTTGCAGTAGTAATCAATACTGTTTTCATACCACTCTGAGTGTCATCACCTGCTCTAAAGCTTTGGTTGCAGCACACAGTATAGTGTCATTAAGTGGGCAGTGGCTACTGTAGCACTGTCTTACATTCTGTAATGTGCCTGTAATAGAAAAACATTATGAAATGCCTGAACAATCTCTCGTACTCAATTGCTGTAATGAAATAAGTTGTATTGATATTCTGTCCATTGGTATTATTCTAATGCTTTTGAAAAAACATGGTGCCTGTGTGCAGTGCATTTTGGGTGAGCCCAGAGCCATAGTGGACATTTTCTCCAGACCTTAGTAGAAGCTGCACTTGATGTGAACTCTTCCTATACTATTCCACGGGTAAAAATGTTTTCAGGGCTACCTATTGCTTATGTTATTTTGCATTGTTCCAAGTACACCATGGAGAGAAGATGCATGCATAGGCTCGAATGAGTCGATGCCAGCTCGTACCTGATAACGCTGTTATGGAATTTGTTGAATCCTACGAGAAGTAATGTAGTTATTTGTGCTGCTTTCTTGAGAAATTGAAAAGTTTTGCCTCTTGGGTTTACCATGGATTACTCTGGCCGGGGGCCCATGGGAACTATCAACAGGAAGAGCCAGAAAGTTCTAGCAAATGCCATCACCCATTTGCAAATGGCTTAAAATGAGGGGTACCCGAGCAGTCAGACAGAGAGAAAGCTTCATTGGAGGATGGACGCATCGCTCCAGGCCCGTTGATGCCAAGAATCTCTCTACCTGCCTGTCTGGGGGCTTTTCGGGGACTGCTGGCGAGATGAGGGTGTACTTTGCAGCTGTGTCAATGGTGATGTAGTTTATTTAGACTACTATTATTCATGTATTTACTTATTATTCTTGTTGCATTTATCCATTTATGTATGCCTTAGGTGAATAAAGAGGCCTAATAAGAGCCATTTTACAGCCTGGCTGAGTGTGTGTGGGTGTGAATAATTGTCTCCCTGCATTCAAAGCTTTCATTTAGTGTACTGGGGAGAAAACAGAAATATATCTGTGCACTTTCTGAAAAGCAAAACATTTATGAACTTATATTTGTAGTTATGTCTGTAATTGCAACACTTGCCCATGGGGCCCGGCTCACACTTTATACACTATAAAAATAAATAAAATCACTGCAGCGATGAGCACAGCTTCAGTCTCCCCCACACCCACATTTTACCTTGGAACACCATGGCAAGAAAGAAGTGTTTCTGGAAGATGAGATGTGAACGCAGAAAGAGTGGGAGTTAAGAGGCTGGCTGCATTCTTAAAGAGGGCAACTTGAATGCACTTGGAGGCAGAAAGGGCTGGCTCAGACAAATGGACAACACATTGAGACACTTTTGTAAACATCACATAGCCCTCTGATACCTGTACAGCAGATCTGCTCTTGAAATGGGTACAGTTGTGAGCGTAATGTATCATATGCAGTATCTCCCCTCCTTTATGGGGACCAGGCCACACTCAGCCAAATCCCCACTCCAAAACAGAAGCATGTTAACTACATGTTAATGCTGTATATACTATACAGTATCAGATCTCAATGACATTGCGGCATATTGTGTGAATAAGTGACAATGGTGGGGGCATAGAGCACAGTGACTAGTTCACCTGGGGCAACATATTCATGAGGCGCTCGTCGAATTGATTTACAAGCAACAACCTTGAACACTTGCTCCCAAATGGATTGCAGTGAGCAAGGAAGCCGTAACTGAAAGCCGTCAGAAAGAGCAGTGGAAGTCTGAATGCCTCTTTGCTTGAATGGACACCTACGTCACACTCTCCTCCTAGGCGCAAAGCCCCTGTGGCCCGCTCATGAACGCACAGGTGCTTGGGCACCATTAAATGGCAAGGAACCACCCAGTGGTGAAGTGAGAAACCGCATCATGAAAGGTTGTGTATGGCCAGAATTGCAAATAGATTGGGGCCAAAGTATCACCAAAAGATGTGCCTCATGCGACTTTTTGGGACGATAAAACAGACAAGGGAAAATCCTTCAGCTGTTGCCCTAAAGTTACCCTAAAAAACACATGCTCATTATTGACTTCTCTTTGATGTCCAGATCCGAGGCATCTGTTGATTAAGCATGTGATTGTGTTACATTGTTAAAGAAAATGGGCCTCATTACAAGGTTGGAGGTAGCCTTGCCGGTTAGAGTGGCAAGGCTACCTCCATACCGGCATGAAAGTCTGGCACCCACGAATGGACAATTACGGGGCTATTCCAACCCCGCCGGACCCGGTAGATCCCCATTCCCATTTCAGCCCCATAGGGCTCAATGGGAATGGGGCTGCCTGTAGCACCGGCACCGTTTATAACGGTGCCGGTGCTACAGGCATGCTGTGCTCATGGGTGCCTTTCATTCCACCAGGGCTGACCTGGCGGAATGAAAGGCACCCACGGCACAACTCGGAGTTTGCCGGTCCGGATACAACGGAACCGGGAAGCTTACTGGTACCGTTCTGTCCGGACCGACAACCTTGTAATGAGGCCCAATGTCATTGGATACTTCTCAACCAGCAAATTACTATCCCATTTCAGCCGTAAGCTTACAGGAAAGCTGCTAGAGAATGTAGTTCCCGGTCAATTACAAAATGTTCACTTTCCCTGAAGACCATCTATGGCCTGACCCTCCCTCCACTGTAGGATCATGTACTTACATTGCTGAGGTTGAAGAAAGAAAGACCATCATGCCTCACAGCAGTGCCCCTATGGAATAGTAGCTCACTGAATCAATGTACACCCACTCCCTTCCTTCCAGGTTCACAGGAAGGGATGCTGTGATTGTCATGGGCTGCGAGTGCCGACAATGTGATTGGGTCTGAGCAATATACGCCTGCCGCCCCTTTACCTAGCCATGGCAACTCCTCTCTGCCATTCCATTTACTTGCCAGGAAAACCGTCCCAGGCTTGATCCTACCTGCATTGCTTAGGCAGAAGGAGGAAAGTGGTTCTTGGCCTTCAGCAGAGCACCTGATCAAGATGGCAACTCACTGCATTGATCTTCTTGCAGAGCCATCCTCCCAGCTTCACAGGTGAGGTATTCATTGATTGGTTTGGGCCACGAGTGCTCATCATGTGATCAGGTCAGAGCAATGGCCGGTCTCTGGCCCTCTTATGTAACCGCAGTGACCCATTGCATTCCCTTAAAACCATCTTAAAGCTGATTCTCCCTCCACTATCTGTTCAAATAACTTGTAATTGCATTGCTGTTGTTGAAGGAGGAGAGGCCTTCTTGGCCTACAGTAGAGCTCCCGCTCCAAGTAGTGGCTGACTGCACATATTTTCTTCTCTCAGCTTCACATGGGAGGTGTGCTGTGATTGGCTGGGGATTGGAAAGCTGTCCATATGATCTGGTCCTAGCGTGGCCTACCTCATGCACGTTTTTCTGACCACAGTAACCCTGCGCTGCCATTAGACCCACTTGCTCTGAAGACATTCTAAGGTCCAGAATCTCCCTCCACCCTCTACCCAAGGGTTTTTGTAATTCTCTTTCTGAGGACAAAGGTGAAAAGACCATCTTGCCCTGAACCAGAGTCAATGCTCAATATGGAGTTTGCTGCACCAATCTTCTTCCAGGGCCTTCTCCCTAGCTTCACAGCTGAGGCATGCTGTGATTGGCTGGTGCTGTGAGTGCTGACCATGTGATGGGATGAACGAGTGTTGGCCCGCCTCCTGCTCCCTTACCTGGCCATGCCAACACCACTCCACTATTTCATCCACTTTTCCTGAAGAATATCACAGGGCTGACCCACCCTCCATCATCGTTTTGTGCTTGCACTTGCATTACTGAGAATGATGGAGGAAAGACTATCTTGCCATGCAGTCAAGCTCTTGCTTCACAGCTGAGGCCTGCAGTGATTGGCTGGGCTTGCAAGGGCTGACCATGTAATTAGGCCCTTGCACTTTAATGGTGATCAATCTATGGCAGCTCTTGCCCAGGCAGTCCGGCAAAGAGGCAAAGGCAAAGGGAAATCTATCGCCTCATCCTCTTCATCATCCTCATCCTCAGACCTGACTTGAGTGCCTGGTATGTCGCACCTGACCCGTAACCCCATCCTCCTCCTCGCCTCCCATTTGTGACACACCATCCTCTTGACATTCATGTAGCCACTGAGGGTGCTTGTGATATTGCCCGCAACCTTAAGTCCTCACCTGAACAATGTCTTCCTTGCTATGTAGCCTTGATGAAATAGTTTATGCCCCTCCGTGTCAACCCCATCACAGAGCTGTGTACGCTCGACTGTCCAGGAGGCTGAAATACAACCATTACACCTTTGTGGGGAAAAAACATGGTGGGCCCTTCTTTCACCCCATTTTCAAAATACTTTTTCCTGGGGGAAATCTTGGGAAGAAATCATGTCCTCTCAGTTAATAGTGCACTGCAAAACGAAGGGACTATGTGACAAATAATCTGGTTTCAAACCACTCAGAACCCAGAAACTAGTCTCCTATTTATGAGGCAGAGAGCCTATGATGCATTTGACAGGGGCACCCCTGTCACTCTCATACTCTTGGAAATCTCTGCCACATTTCGCACTGTGAACCATACTTGTTTCATTGACAGACTTCTCCCCACCATGGTTCTGGAAGGTAGTCACTGAACTGGGTCACCAGTTATCTCTGGGAGCACTGGCGTCACTTGGACATGTGAGTGATTGCTTCCTCTGCCATGCAGCTGTAGTGTGCTTCCATCACCTTGACTTGGTTCTTTAGGGATTGTTTTATCCTCACATCTTCAGATCAAGGATGATGCCTCTCAAATCCTCCTGTAGGCTGCCTCTGACATCACTGGCAGAGAACTCTTTTTGACCTTCTTCGAAAGAATACAATCCTGAACTCTTCACAACTTTTGTTTGACACCATTAAAAATAAAAATAATCTGCTTTGAGTGCCCTTCACTTTAAATGGCTTGACTCGTGACAGACTCCTCATCCTCCTGTTTGACATACATTATCCTCCATTCCTCAAATCCTGAAAGCACAAAAAATGCTTTCCAACTGCACATGATGAGGAAAACCTTTTCCTATGTAATGCTGCTTCAGAAGACCAATGTGGCCCCAGGTCTTATTCTCTCCAGGCTTGATTACCTCAAATTCACTTTCTTGGCACTGAACAATACTTTAACCTGACCGTTGAGACGTCTTCATAACAAGGCTGCAACACTCATTTTGCCCCTTAGACACAGGTACCCATCACACCCACCATGAAACCTCTGAAATGACCCTAAGACTATCTGCATCAGCCAAAATTGATCTTGAACATTAAGAACAATCAAAATAGACTTTCATTTTTTATTATAAAAGTATACGATTTTCAACAAACATTTTAATTTCAGTCTCCTGCCCATATCCATTCTATGCATTGCCTGAACAGGAATATATCATTTATCTGCCTCTAATCCTTTTTTTAAAAAATATCATAGGCACGTATACGATAAGTAACCAGAAATATTCCATATTGCACTTTCAATGAATAATATTTCTCATAATATCCATAAACATCACTGCATACATATTTCTATTCATATCCCAATATTTGACTTTTAAGCAAGTCTAGATGTTATAAGTTGTTGGATACCTTTCTCTACGAATGGTCAACGCAGGAGATTTTTCAGTAGACACTACAGCAATCACATACATCTAATACATGCAAACAAAAATTACAAATGACCTTTAAAGCAATCTACTGTGGAAATAGAGAGGAACTGAGGACCTGTTTGTGTATTTGTTTAAATGACCCCTAAGGGCAATTATTACCTAGCAAGGGACAATGAGCTTGTACCAAGCAGGCTCATTGGCCCTCTCTGAGTCGTTACTTACCTGACAAAGCCCTTCCTCACAGCACATTCAATGTTCAAATTACTGTCATGGAAGGCAGAAGGGACTATGTGAAGTCCCTTCTCTCATTCTATGGCAACCATCTTCATTGTTTACTTATTTTTTACTCTTTTGAATGGCCACCATGGAAAGGGAGAATGGGCTACGTATCCAGTTCCATGGCAGCCATTGCTTTTTTTCATTTGCTGATCGCCGGAGCGTCTGACAACTGAAAAAAGAAGATATTAGTACCCCTTTATAATGGGCCAGAGTACTAATAGCAATAAGTCCCTCACTAGGGGGGCAATACCGCTTCTGGGAAGCCCGCAGAGCCTGTGTTAACTGTGGGCCCTCGGGAAATTACCGGTTTCGGTAATGGCCCCCCAGCTCGGGGCTTATTGCTTAATTAAATCATACATTAATTGTACTGGGCAAAGTGCCATTGTTTACAAGGTATAAGAACATGTACTTATAAAAATGATGAAGCTGAATATATTACAGACCAATATATTCTTAACATCATTTACATAACATACCAGTTTTTATACAAAATATGCACTTCAAATAAAATGGAGTTTATACTGTGCAAATTACCTATAGCATAAGAGTAAGAGAATGTAGTGTTAACACCCGATTCAGTGGGCTGGATCGGGTGTTATCGGCCCATGCCCCGAGTTAAAGGCCCGAGCGGCAGCAGCAGATGGGGCGACAACACCGAAGAAAACAGGTAAGGGGGGCGTGGAGCATACAAGATTCTAAGATAAGGGAGGTTGGAGAAAAAATGGCACTGCCTCCAGGTTCCATGGAGCACGGGCTGAGATTAACGGTTTCAGCCCGCAATCCAAGGAACCTGATTGGCTGCTCCCCCCACCCGGGTTCTAATATAACTTATGTGTTCACAGTCGGTTGAGAGCACACGGTGGAGGCAGAGCAAGTAAAGGGTTCTGCAATACTGGGGCTTGAGTTGCAATGACTAGAAATTCAGGGAAAACCAGGACACCACACCGAAAATCAAGATGTAGGATAGAAACATTGGGTGACATGAGGAATAGACTATTGGTAAAAATGTGCTTTTATGTAGATTAATAAAGTTGGAGAACAAATGTAATTTGTAACCTATGTTTTGTTTTTAGAAGTATATGACGCCTGCATTGCCTGCTGGGGTAGAAACATGTCAGACAACTTAAAATTTCCAGACTTTCTGGAAATGTAAGCAGAGGGAAATGAATAAATAGAATACTGTATAATTTGAGAAACAGTTTTACTTGCAAGTGCACAATGGTTCCTTATACAATATGTCTAGATGTTTTTGGAAATACTAGTAGAGATCTATGAATTATACATTCCTAATAACCCCTACAGTGCCAAGGACGAGATATCTCGTCCTTGGAATTGCATGTGTAGTGCCAAGGATGAGATAGCTTGTCCTTTTTGGCACCTTGTTTTGTAATCCAACCCCCAGGATATGTGAGGGGGAGGTCCCACCTCACTACCAGGGGGCTGGATTACCTTCAGTTTCACGTCGGCGTGCGTAAAGCACGTCGGCGTGAAACTGAAAGTAAAATCACTAGAAAGAAGGTAAGAGCCCTTCTTTCTCCGCGTCGATCACCGGCTGTATTTCAAGCCGGAGATCGATGGAAAGGGGAGATTCTCCCCTTTCCAACGATACCCATTGTGTGGCATTGCTGCCCGTGGATCGGGCGCAGGGCGCGGGATCCGTGGGCAGCAATGTCACCGGATCAATAGAGATCCGTTTGTGACGCGGGGGAGGGGGGGCTGCTTACTAGGTAAGTGGCCCCCTTCCCCCGTGGCCCCAAAGCATGGGTCCACAGCACTGGAGACCCCTGGGGGCAGATGATCACTGCCCCCAGGGGTGAAAATAAAAAAATAAAAAATGTAAAAAAATCGAGGGATGGGGAGGCGGGAGGGGGCTTGGGGCCCTGGGGCCCACTAGGCCACCAGGGATTTAGGGAAAAAGTGGTGTCCTTGGAAAGGGGAGGTTCTCCAAGGACACCACGTATATGAGGCATTGCTGGTCACGGATCAGCGCAGAGCGCTCGATCCGTGACCAGCAACCCACTGGACCACCATGGATTCGTTTGTGACGTGGGGGGAAGGGGGCTGCTTCAAGTAAGCAGCCCTCTCCCCCCGCCCCCCAAAGCATGGGGGCACATATGTGCACAACCCTGGGTGCACAACCCTGGCGGCAGATGGCTGATCATCTGCCCCCAGGGAAGGGGGGCAAAAATTAAAAAAATACAAAAATAAATAGAACGGGGATGGGGGGTGGGGGGCCTGGAATTTTTTTGACCCCGTGAAATGGTGGTGGCGCTCCACCTCACACACCAAATGGAAAGGTGGGCCACCCCTTGTAGCCCTCCCTGGGGGCAGATTTATACCCCCAGGCAGGATTACATGAGGTGGCCCCCCATCCAATTGGGGTGTGGGGGAGAGGGCCACCAGGAATTAGTGTGCAGGCACCCCAAAGGATGGGGCCTGCAGGTTAGGCCCCCTTGGGGGCAGATGGCTGATCATCTGCCCCCATTGAAGGGGGCAAAAAAAAAGAAATGAAAATAACAAAAGGGAATGTTAGGTGGGATTGTGGGGGCCACTAGCTACCAGGGATATATTTCACAGAAAAGGGGGGTGGCCCTCTCCCCCTCACCCCATGGGGAAATGGGGGCACCCCTTGTAGCCCTCCCTGGGGGCAGATATCTGCTCCTAGGAAGGGGCATCTTACCCCAGGGAGGGATGCATGAGAGCCCCCCTCTTATCTGCCCCTGGGGAGGGCTGAACGAGATGCCCCCCCTGCATTTGGCCCGCCCTAAAGTGTACTGTACCTTTTTCGTTGTTTTCTTTGTTTACAAAGCTTGCCTTGGCGCAAAGGGGCACATTGGTGTGCCAATCTGGCGCCGGGGTGCCCAAACCTTACTGCCCCACCCACTGGGGGCTTGTCCCACCATTTTTGGGGACCCTCTCCCCCCTCACCACAAATGGGTAGCGGGGGCACCTCATGCAGGCCCCCCTGGGCCTCCTACAAACAGCTGTGTGAGTTACACACCCCCACCATTTTAGGGTGGGGGGGAGAGGGCCCCCAAAAATGGTGGGACAGGCCCTCCAGTGGGTGGGGCAGTAAGGTTTGAGCACCCCGGCGCCAGATTGGCACACCAATGTGCCCCTCTGTGCCAAGGGGAGTTGGGTTACCAAAGGAAAAAAGAAAATGGTGGAACGCTTTTTAGGGGGGGCTGTGGGGCACCCCAAAGGGTCGGGGAATTTTCTAATGGGATGGGGCGTTGGCCCCATCCCCCCCATCCGCAATGGAGTGGGTGCCATGTCATGCAGCCTTCCTTGGGACCAGATATCTGCTCCTAGGAACGGACGCCTGAGCCCAGGGAGAAGTGCAGGACAGGCCTCCCCTTATCTGCCCCTGGAGAGGGCTACATGAGATGGGCTGCCCGTCCAATTGGGGTGGGGGTGGAGAGGTGCACCCCCCTTCACATTAGAAAATTCCACAGCGGTGTAGGGGGCCCCTCCGCCCCCACTAAAGGGCAGCATCATACCTCTGCGGATTCCCACAGGTGTCCTCTTTTCGGAAATGCATGGGGTTCCCTGTTTTCCTTGGTGTCTTGGTCACCCGAGGCCCATATCTGTATGTTGTGCTTGTCTGGAGAACGTGTCAAATTCAGGTGTCGAAACAGACTTGGGATTACCTGTGTTTTAGGCTTTCCCCTTGGCGCCCAGGTAGGTGCACCCACACATGTGAGGTACCGATTTCATCAGGACACCTGTGGGAACGCGGGACGGTAGGCCATGTGTTGCTGGCGGCGTGTTTCGATGGGTGCGCCGAGTGAAATGTGCAAAGAAAATGCATTTTTTCCCCACATTTTGGACTTTGCGGCGGTGTCTGGGTAATAGATTCTGCGCCGATTTACGCAAATCATACCTCTGCGGATTCCCACAGGTGTCCTCTTTTCGGAAATGCATGGGGTTCCCTGTTTTCCTTGGTGGCTTGGACACCCGAGGCCCATATCTGTATGTTGCGCTTGTCTGGAGAAAGTGTCAAATTCAGGTGTGAAAACAGACTTGGGGTTACTTTTGTTTTAGGCTTTCCCCTTGGCGCCCAGGTAGGTGCACCCACACATGTGAGGTACTGTTTTCATCGGGACACCTGTGGGAACGCAGGAAGGTATACCATTTGTTGTGTTTGTGTGGTTTACATCACGTTTTGACCCATTTGCTGGTGCCCTTTGTCACACAACCCTTTCATTTCCCAAATGTGACCTACATTTAGTCGCTGCTTTAGGCACCATACACTTTTGTAACCTGCACAAGTCACCTACCCTTGAAAAGGATGCTTGCCGTTCCTCACCACATTGGTTTTCCAGATTTACACATACTAAGTGAGTCTGTTCAGGCCGTGAGCATAAACCTCCTGTGTACCATGGCTCAGTGTTTGGCTTGTGGTATTGCTTGTTTTGTAAAACACTACAATAAATGTGTGCTTTCCTAACTGCAAGAGTCGGGGAATGTAGCAGAGCATTGCTTTTCCAAAAATCATAGAAGCCATTGCCGTACCAAGCCAACCATGTCCAACACATACCTTTTCTTCAGTCATTTTTCCGCTTTTCCCCCCAATCTATGGCATTTTCCGCTACCTAGTTGTTGCCTGACCTAAACATTAATTCCTAAACTTGGAATTTTGTCTTCTTTTCAGAAATATATGCCTTTCTGTCCTCCAATATGGCTTTCCTACCCTTTTCTTCCATTCCGTCCATGCATGTCCAATTGGAAAAAATGGCCAAAATCGCCTACCTCTCACAAAACAGTTGATAACCACATCAAAATGTTTTGTTTCCGTTTCCACTCAACCTGTTATTGAAAGCCAGGAGATTGGGGAATTCAGCACAGCAAACCATTTGTTCCTAGCTCTTACAACGAAAAAACCACAGGCTTCTTTTTACATCAATTTATTGGCATTTTTTGAAAAAACCCAAAACTTTCGCCCTTTTTGCTTATTTTCTCTCACCCCCCCTACAGCAACCTAGGATTCCTGGGTGGCATTAGGACCGCTTACATGTGGGAAAAAAAGGAGACAAATTTGGCCGAGATATCTCATGTAACAAAAAAGTTACAAGGCACTGAATGGCCACATACCGAAATCACCAAAAAAGGCCTTGGCACTGGGGGGAAATACCCATGGCAGTTAAAGGGTTACAGAAGGGCATAGAATGGACACAGGCTGGGTTTTGGGCATAGGATAGTTGTAGGAAATGGTATATTGTATACTAAGATAAAGTATAATTGGCATGGCTGTTGTTGATGCTGAATGTGTCTAGCAGTCAATTAGTAATGGAGAGTATATGTTGCCACTGAAATCTAATAACTGTGAATCCTCATTAGTCAATCTGTTCGGTTTATAGTGATTCCTGGTATTCCCCCTCAAAGTAGGTATCATCCACATTTCTTTCCAAGTAGGACGAGTAACGGAGCATCTAAGGGCACGTCATTGGTTTCCCGTAGCGAGTCACTTTCAATGTAGGGCACTTTGCATGATTCACAAGGCTTTTCATGGACGAGGTATGAACCATCAAGACAGAGAGGTCACTTTAGCAGCAGAACATGTATGCATGTGATCCAGCCGGTGTATTCGTAAAGCAAACGTTCAACCCCAGAGAGAGTCATTCTCCATATAAGCTTTTAACAGAGGTTCCTTGTTATCCAACTCACTGGTAGTCATTTTTCAACCCTGGAAGGATGTAGGGCTTAGTGGATATTGCGTGCGGGTACTGGATCTTAATATAGTGATTTGATTACATCTGTATTGTTATTAGTGCTGCCTCTTGGCAGCTACCCATTCCATGATCTTAATGTACAACGGACCAATAACATTGTGATGGTTTGAGTGACCCAGACAACATTTAAACCTGTGACCTTAAAGTCCAACACAGATCCCAGCTGTGGATACATCAATCCACTGAGCCACAGACCCGGCCATTGATAGGTTATTTATAGAACTCGCAGTTACGTGGAAGCATTGTGCCGCTGTACAAGTAAACGTTGAGGAGAACATGATAGAAAAGAAAGAAGGGGTGAGCTAGGGATGAGTGTGTTGTACGGATCCGGTCATCATCATTTGGTGTAGGTCCTTGAAGAATTTTTTGTCAGGAACATTGATAATCAAATAAACATATATGCAGTAGGTAAAGTCTGTCAATTTCTGGCAAATTAATCAAAATCATTTACATTGGGAAGTTTTAGGCCTTAATTCCCATGATTCCTTAAGGTGAATGTATGATAAAAATGCATTACTAAAATAAATATATTTTTTCAGGATATTTCTCAAGTGAATAGAAGAAATCTTTTTAAAATAGGCACCGTGCCCTTGTTAATTTTACAAAATGCCACCTACTTTCCCAATTATGACAGTTACTGTGAAAAAACCACCTTAATTGCAATGAGTTTATCTTAGTTATTAATTTCACTTCTTCACACGGAACAACCATTTCAAGCAGAAAGAAAGGAGGATGTTTCTTGAAATTCCATGAAATCTATTCTGTTTGATATCTTATGGCGTACCCACTCTAAATATGATCCAAAAGTGCACTTATTTCAAAATGGGTGGAACTTACCCAGGCAGCATTCGGAAGTCCCCAGAATAGTCCTCATATTTATAGTTCACAACCTTCCAGTCTGAGTTGTAGGAGCGAATGCACTGCAACCAGAGTTAACAAGGGAATGAATCAGTGAATCCATCAAGCAAAAGTGATATCGCACATTAGCCAACTGGGAAATCTCTGTTTGCAATATTTATTTATTTATTTATTTATTTATTTATTTATTTATTCAAATTTTTAAAGCGCACATCAGCCCTGGGGCATTGTGGCGCTGTTACAGATAAAAAAACATCAATCTGGTTACAGTGGAAGGCAAATGGTTACAAGGCAATTTTCATTACAGGATATTGTATGCAAATACTGGTATTACAGACCCATATCGTAACAGAACGGTTGAGGGCAGGTGCAGGTGAAGGAAAGGTAATGGTTAATTGAATAGTGTAGTTTTGAGAGATTTGCGAAAGGAGTACAGCGAGGGTTCTGCTCTGAGTGAGTTGGGGAGAGCATTCCAAAGCTTAGGCGTTCATGAAATGGCATAGTTTCTCTCTATCCTGTCCAAACCATTCCTAAAATACTTCAGCAGTGCAACATCATCATTTATGATTAGTTTCTTCCACAGTTCATTTCCTTATTCTGTTTTTGGACCTCCTTGGAATGCACTCAATCTCAATGTTACTTTTGGTAGAAACAAAAATCAAAATGGGACTTCGTTATTGTATTTGGATGCCTGTTGCACTTTAAAGCAAAGTAATATAAACAGAGACTCAGAGCAGGATTTAACTTTAAAAATAGGTCATTTAGGGATGAATAACAACATGTAACATAATTAGAAAACTAAGGGTGAGCTGTGTACACAAGTATTCTCTTTCATCAGAGTTGTTGAACACAAGTGTGGTGCGTGAAGAATGCGAGTCCCTCAATCAAAGATGTGGTTGGCAAAGTAGCACACTATGGGCATGGAAGGAGGTCTACCTCAGCCTACACTGTTTGTGGTAGATTTACATTCATGCATTTCTCTTCTTGATTGATATGCAACTGAAATGCCTCTTCAAACCACTGAACTGCTGAAGTGGGCAGAGCCTCCAATGATTCCTTATGTGAATTCAGGATGATTGGACTCACCCTTTGCACCTAAGGATAAGACCCAAGGTGGGCTACTTAGGTCTTGTGGGTGGCGTTTTGATATTATATTATAATATTATAGGTTATTTATAAGGTGCTTAATACCCAGAGGCGCAGACCCAAGGATCGAACCTGTGTGGCTGCGTGTCGTCTTGCTTCCAAGGCGAGCATGTTGCCGCTGAGCTATCCTCCCGAGACTTTCACACGTTTAAGTAACAGATGTTGTTTATAAACCCAGAATAAACCAATGTGGTACAACTAGGAAGTGGGTGGAAATGGTTGACACTCCTGAAAGTGGATGGAACAGAAGTTACATTTGCTCAACAGTATGTCTACATTGGCATGTCTTTAGTAAGGATTGGAAAATGGAAACCATACACTATTGAAGTGCCAAATAATGGCCAACAAACATCAGTCTTCTCATCCCCATAAACACCAGTTTATTCATTCATGTAAATGATACATTTGGGAGACAGGTACTGGCAGAACCGCTATACACACTTTAGCACTATAAAAGCTAAATTAGATATCCCCAGAGACAAACTAAAAGTAGAAGAGTTGACAGTGGTTGCATAAATTAGGATAACATGGAGTTACAGGCCTTCTGTTGGCATAATGTAACAATGTTATCGGTGGAAGCGTGCATGCGCCAATGCTGGCTAGCCTTGCTGTAATACAGGTCATCCACAGCCCACTGGGCAACATGGGATCTGCCCCATTGTGACGAGAACAAAAAGGAGCAGAGATTCATTTCACTTCCCAAGTGAAAAGGAGTGGAGGCCAAACGTCATTAACAAACCTTTATTGAGGGGCGTAGCTTGCGTAATCGCTACATAACCTTTTAAGAAATCCCTGGCAGAGTGATATGTCTCCGGCATCTGATCACTAGTGTTCCTTTAAATACACTTGCCATCTTGGCAAGAATTCATGTGTACAGGTTTGGATATCTCTGGTTGCCATGGGAGAATGGAAGGCAGATTATCATGTTCATTTCATTTGTTTGGGAGTTTTGTAATGTGGGTAATGTGAGCTAGGCACGTCGAATTTACGGATTGTGGGGTGACAGGTGAAGGTGAACTACTGCATAGGGAACGACACAATGCAGATATGGTTTCCTGTTTCAATTACATCTTAAAGCATAACCAGCATGAAAAGGCCCTAGTCTATGTTTGTTTCACTTGCCTGTAATAAATGACTCTAAGCAATGCCGTGGAACACTTTGGGCCTCATTACACGGTAGGCGGAGGACCAAGGTGCTATTAGCACCTTGGTCCATGCCGGTAAAATACCGGCACCGTCTTGGTGGAAAGGGGAATTACTGCCCTATTCCAAGGTTGATGGGGCGGTAATTCCCCCTTCCCCCATTTCCCTTCCCCATTCCCATTTTTGCCCCATAGGGCTCTATGGGAATGGGGAAGGTGCTAATTACGGTGCCGCAAATTGCGGTACCGTAATTAGCACCCTGGTCCCTTTGCGGGTTGGTTTTTAACGCCTGCTAAACAGCAGGCGTTAAAGTACTTACACGCAAAGGGACCTCGTAGTAAGGCGGTACGTAGTAAGGGTGTACTCTATGCCTAGTTACCACATGCAAAGTACAACCAGACATGCACAGCTTCTGCTACCACATGCCAGTTGGATCCTAAATTAACGCTGTACTGCCATATTATGCAGGCAAGGACTAACAGCCTCACATGTCAATGTGTTGCCGTCATATGTCATATGCAGCACAAATGTCCTGGAATGGCAATTGACAAGTAATGACTCATCCGCATGGCAAAGTCTTATATGTAGGGTAGAGTCTCACCTGTCGAGGTGCTGCCATCATAATACAAACTATTGCCTCAGGTTCCCAATAATGCAGTCTTATACCAGTAAATGTCTCATATGTCTAGTATAGTCACCATATGCATATTTCAGCATTAGATGTCCGGACAATGCCATCATATGCCAAGGACAACCTGAAAAGCAGCAGTGATGCCCTCCTATTCCAGGCAATGCCTTATATGCTTTACACCATCATCCTATGTAAGGTACAGCCTCATGTGTGAAGTTGATGCTGTCAAATACAAGCTGCATTTTCACAAACACTAGGAAGGCTTAAGGTACTTACCTGTAACTATTGTTCTCAAGCATGGGTCTGGCATGGATTAACATGCTCATAAATATTCCCCGTAGTCAGGGGGAATCCTGGGTAAAAGAAAAATCAGTTTCACTTTCACTTATAAACTGTATTTCTCCTTTAAACCAATCACTTGTTCTCTGGGTCATACTGCCCCCATCCAATCACAGTCCTCTACCTAGGTCCCTCCTCTGGCAGCCATCTTCAGATTTTTATAGCACGCTTCAGTGCTCAAGTTTGCTCTCTCAGTTATTTGTATGTTTTTTCATGGTTTTCAACAAAAACAATTAAATTCTATTTTTGTCTCAAAGGAGTCTGTGTGCTCTTTTCTCCATCTGTCGACAGCGGGGATCCGTTGTCTGTGAATTTCAGCTCCCCCCAAGGGCGAAGATCGTCAAAGATTCTAGAAGGTTATCGGGCCTACTTCGCGATCTCCGACCATGACGGAGGAGAAGAAGGAGGGAAGGTCCCTCTACAGGCCCTGCACCAAATGCGGGCTATGGAACGTGTTTGTGGAGGAAAAGCACCTGTAATGCCTCTACTGCCTGCACCAAGACCACAATGAGTTGGAGTTCGAAATTTGCCTCAGGTTCTACAAGAAGACGATGAGGGACAGGCACAGTAGACTGGCAATGTGGCTCAACGTCAAGGCCTCTGACCCATGCTCAAAGCAGGGTCATGCTTCACCCAGAACCAGGAGCGGTCTTCTAAGTCCTTCCAGACCCTGAAGGGGAAAAAGGGGGGACCAAGGAGGCCCCAAAACAGCCCTTCCAGACTTGGCCCAAGCCATGGAGGTCTTGTCCACGGATGACGAAGACCAGGAGTCCTTGCACATGGTCCATGAGGACATTGAAGAGGAGGAGGACGATGCAGGGCCTTGTTTTCCTATTTGGCCTTCTCAGCTGAGGGACATTTCCTTGGATATTCTGCCGGCCCTGCATACCTTGGTGTCAGAGATCCAGATGAGGATGCCTCCGGCTCTGGCACCTGGGGTACCCTAGGTCCCCGATTTGCCTCCGGCAAAGAAGTGGAAGCGTCATCCGATGCCCCCATTTCAACCTCAGCCACCACGTTGGGTCCCTTCTCCCCCAGCAGATCCAGACACGGGTACAGGGACGGATACGGTCACGACAAACATGGATGACAACGAGGATATTGTTGCAGCGGACAGCGAATCTCCACATTTGGATGCTCCACATAGGGTATCTCCACCGGATGAGGTGGGATCGTACCACTCCATGATCTCCAGAGCCTCCGAGATATTCCAGCTAATGCCCGGGGAAACCAAGAAAGCAGGCTTCTTGTACAAGAAGCGCGAGGCCCTATCACTTCAACAATCGTAAATGCTGCCCCCATGTCTATGCATGGCAGATGCATTCACATGAATCCCTATGAATTCTGCCTGGTTTTTGCAGGTTCAAAAACCACCTGAAATTCCATGCAGATTCCAGTATCTCTGCCGCTATGAAACTTCAATGTGTTTGAGGTGAATGCAGATTTTATGAACAGAGCAGCTGGGGAGTTGGATGCAGACTTTAAGGACTGATCCATAACTCAGTGCATGAAAATCGCATGGCTCTTGATATAGTGGTGGTGCACATGTCTTTGCAGATAAAGCACGAACCACTCCACGTTCCTCCTGCATCATAATAAGTCACTGTGTGAGGCAGAACAATGTATAGTGCTATCCAATGAAGCTAGCACTGTGCTGCTCAGTGTGGCCCCATTCACTTTAAGAACCTGGAAGTGAAACATACTCGAGGCAGGCACAAAGGTTGGTAGGTAATATCCTATTGGATCTTACGCCCTTGTAATGGGCCCACTGCCATAAAGCCTATATGACTTCAAATAACTGTATTATTATCATTATTATTTTTGTTTTTCCTTTTAATGTGCAACACGCCCGTAGGCCTCAGTGGACACATTGAAGACAAATCAGCATAAATCGATGTGGGAGCTGAGGGTCAAAGTCCAATAAGATCACAAGACAAAGCTTCGGCATATTACGCATTAGAATTGAAAAAGTAGGTATTTATTGCCTTCTTATAACTGAGGGCACACGGGATAGCATGTACATTCGAAGAGGGAGAGTTGGACAGGTCCACAAACATCAAAGCTTGTTCCTTCAAAGCCTTTCAATTTAAAGCAAGGGAGGGAAAGTGTATTGCTTCCGTTAGATAAAAGAGATCTCAATACACGTGCATCACGCAACCGACTTGACAAGTAGCAGACATTTGTGTGTGAGAGAAAGCATGTTATATGCTATTCTATGTTATGGAAGCAGCCAGTGATGTGGCCTTCTTGCCTCAGTGACATGATCAGTCCTGCCCAAACCACATACTGCTCTCATTGCACCATTTTGAGCAACTTGCAAGGTTTTCAAGTTGGCTTTCAATGTGCCCACCTGTTACAGCAGTCAATTTTAGAACTAACCATAGCCCATGCTACTATTGACAAATTAATTCTAGGCAGAAAAGGCTTAATCTGTCTAAGCAATTTAGTGATGTAGGCGCAAGAGGATTTTGCATGCGCAGCATGTTTCATCATTGTCAAATTCAAATCAAGATAGACTCCTAGGGTTTTCACAGATGACTCAACTGGGATCGAGCAGTCAGCAATCCTAAACTGTACATATTTTGCATCCAATTTTCTCAACCGTTGAGCAGAGCCCACAATAACCAACTCTGTTTAGTTTTTATTAAGTGCAAGAGGATTAATGGCCATCCATGTTTGTATTTGGATCAGCACATATGTGTTGTTAATGTTGGATGTAGCAAGATCTTAATTCCCTGTCACCTCGAATATTAGCTGGGTGTCATCTGCATAGTTGGTGTATTTACCTCCAACACTATCCAACAGATCAAAATGTTGAAGGATGTAAATATTGAAAAGTGTTGGAGAAGGGCAGGTACCCTGCGGCACACCACAGCACAGTGTCTCAGATGGCGCCTTAAAGTCACCAACCAACACCCTGTCATGATGCCTACCCCCGGAGCACCAGGCCAGGCCCAGCACCCCCGGGAGCAGGCATCATGCCCCCGGGTAAACGCCCAGCGGCCCCTTATAGAGGCTCTTTGGACTCTGTCCTGGCGCCTTTGGCGCCAGGCTCATGTTGGACATCAGTCCTGGCGCCATAGGCGCCAAGCTCATAAAGGAAAGTGTTTGGTGCACTTACCTGATGCAGACCATGCTGCATACTCACCTGATGCAGACCATGCTGCATGAAGACCCAAGCTAAATGAGGCTTAGGAGGGACTATTTTACTGAAGGGACTATTTTGTTACTTGGGTGGGGCTGTGGAAGAATACTTACCTGGGACTTCTTCCAAGGCTATTTAAACCACGCCCGGACAGCCACACGTGCTTCGCGTTGTTCTGCATCCCAGCAGCCGAACGCTCACCGTGTCTGCTCCTGCACCTGGACTCCAGCCACGCCCGCCTCGAACCTGGAACACCTGTAAGGAAAGAAGAGAAGAGAGAGGTGAAAACCAAGAACTTATTCAAACTTCTTACCTGCATCCGGAATCTTCACGCCAGCATTCTTGAAGAAAGACTTCCATTTAAAAGCATTGTGTTGCTCGCTGCAGCGCCGCGCTTCACTCACCTGTCCTCGAGACATCTCCCGGCTCCATCGCGGCTGTCAGCACCGGTCACCACATCTCTGCACCTAGGGGAGAGAAGAAGACACAAAAGGTGAGCAGAGGGAACACAGGAGGGAAGCCGAATTTTCAGCCATAATACTTACCGGCTTTTCTTGGTGAACCATTCCACATTTCGGGTCGGTGCCACTTCGTTGCTCACACTTGAACTTTTGAATCTTCATACTTACGGCGTATCGCTACGAAAAGTCAAGTGGATTTTGCCAGCGCCATTCTGAGAACCAGTGAAGTAACTGGACGAACGCGCGCCCCTGCACCAGAAGCAGGATGGAGAGTTCATCCTTCCAAACCATAAGGTGAGCTTAAACCGGGGGTTTTGGAGGAAGTCAGAGAAGAACGAAGGGGGAAAGGGGAGAGCAAGCACACTATTCTGCAGACAGTTAATCCCCTTTCTCATCTGCAGAAGGATATTCCTACGGGCCAGACAAGCAAGATTTGGGGGTCCTGTTCAATCGGTGGTCTGAGTTCTGCGCATCACGCTTGAAGAGCCCACAGCAACCCAGACTAGACCAGCGCCTCCATGGGAGCCAGGTGAGCGTAACAGAACGCGAAGCCGTCCTACAAATTTCCACCCAGGCGCTATGGAAACTTCTGAGACTGAACAGTTGGCCCAACTACTGGAGGAATTACGGGCCGAAGTACACGCCGCTCGTCAAGAGACTAATGCTCTCAGGAGGGAAGTGATTGTAACAAAGGAAAGAGCTGATGACCTGGCTAGACAGCTTTTGCAAGGTCAAGCTGGACAAACTCCTTTACCCGGTTCCGGGGGGAACCCCGCTCCTGTGCTTTCCAGTAACCCGGTGCAGATTAATCTACCTGGAAACATGCCGCTGGCCCCACCCGAACGCTTTGCTGGGGACCCCAAACGATTTGCCGTATTCATGAATCAGTGTTGTTTGCATTTCCTATGCAGACCTGGGGCCTTCCCTAATGACCAGACCAAGGTAGCCTTTGTATTGTCATATCTCAGCGGCAGTGCTGCCGATTGGTCAGTTCCACTGGTAACTCAAGATGACCCGATTCTTCGTGATTTTCAAGGATTTCAAGCAAGCATGGAGAGGTTATTTGCTCGTCACTCCCAGGGGCAGGCTCTGGATGACGAACTTCTATCTCTGCGACAGGGCAATCAAGACCTCCTATCCTACATTGCAACCTTTAATAGACTAATTGTGGAAACTGGGTGGCCAGAGGATAACAGAATCACGTTATTTTATCGAGGTCTACGCGGAGAACTTAAAGATGTCCTGGCCCAAGTTGTAAATCCGCCCCAAGAATGCTCAGAATATATAGACTTAGTGGTCCAATTGGATCACAGACTGCAAAACAGAAAAGCAGATCGGTCCAACTTTGAGACCCGGGTGTTGGTCAAGACCCACGCTAACCTCAAGGGGGCTGAAGCCTCTGAGCCAATGCAAATCGGAGGGGTTAAAGGACCTCTAACTCAAAAGGAACGTGAAAGAAGACGGCAGATGCAATTATGTCTTTATTGTGGGTCCTCTGGACACTTTCTATGAGATTGCCCGGCAAAGCCGCCCAAGAAGGTGGTAGGAGCTGCTGATAAAATCCATGAAAACTCTGTATCGGGAAACGACCATGCCCGACAAGCGTAGGGGTCCACTTGCCGAGCTTGAAAACAAACTCTCAGACCTCACATTTCATTGTGCCAATGGTCCTCGTAGATCCGGAACAGCCTAAGCGGTTGCATGCAATAAAGGCATACATCGATAGTGGGGCTATAGGAAACTATGTGGATCGTGAATTGGTCTCCAGGATTAACCTCCCTCTGCGTCCTAAAACCAGCAAAGATGTCATCACCACAGTTGATGGAACCGAAATTGCCTCTGGACCGGTAACACATTCCACAGCTGAGGTGACACTTGTAGGTCCGGACGGCCATCGGGAGGCAGTTGTGTTTGATGTAATCAAGGCTCCACAGTTTCAGGTTATTCTCGGAATCCCTCGGTTAGAGACACATAATCCTCGAATTGATTGGCGAGCAAAGAGAATAACCTTCCCGGAGTGTGCACAAACCTGCTACCCAGAAAATCTGAAGATCAGTCTAGCATCAGTAACCTCTGTCTCCATGCAACTACCTCCGGAATACCAAGACTTTCAGGACGTCTTCCAAAAGGAACAGGCCAACACGTTACCTCCTCACAGATCGTACGATTGCCAAATCGATCTGGTGCCCGGTGCACAACCCCCTTGGAGCAGGATTTATGCCCTTACTGAACCGGAGAATCTGCATTTGAGACAATATTTAGATGAATACCTAGCCAATGGTTTCATTCGCCCCTTAAAAGTCTCCGGCATCCTCGGCTTTGTTCTTCGTGCCAAAAAAAGAAGGCGACCTTAGAACTTCTATCGATTACCGCGCATTGAACCAGATAACTGTTAAAAATCGTTACCCTCTGCCTTTGATCCCTGAACTCCTTGACCAGGTGAAGGATGCTTGCGTATACACCAAGTTAGATCTCCGGGGGGCTTATCATCTGGTACGAGTAAAAGAAGCCGCCGAATGGAAAACGGCCTTCCGTACAAAATATGGACTATTCGAATACCAGGTGATGCCTTTCGGGTTGTGCAACGCGCCTGCTGCCTTCCAATTCTTCATGAACGATGTCCTTCGGGAACTCATCGATGTCTGTGTTGTCGTGTATATCGATGACATTCTGGTGTACTCCTCTTCGGAATCAGATCACAGAAAACATGTCAGGGCCGTCCTAGAGAAATTGCGCCAGCACAAACTGTTTGCAAAGCTGGAAAAATGCGTTTTCCATACCACCGAGGTTGAGTTTCTTGGATTCATCCTGACATCTAAAGGGGTCCGAATGGCCATCCTCAAATGGCCATCACCTAGTTCGGTGAAAGGTGTCCAAAGCATGCTTGGTTTTGCCAATTTTTATCGCAGGTTTATCCCGGAATTTTCACGGGTGGTGCAACCCATCACTGCACTCTTGCGGAAAAATAAACGTTTTGAATGGACTGAGGAAGCTGAACAGGCCTTTCAGGAATTGAAAGCTAAATTTACGTCCGCACCTATTTTGAAACACCCGCGTCCCAATCTCCCATATATAGTCGAAACCGACGCATCCAGCTTAGCCATGGGAGCTGTCCTGTCTCAGAGAGACCCCGAAACCATCCAACTGCACCCCAAAGCATTTTGGTCCAGAAAGTTCTCGCCGCCGGAGATAAATTAAGCAATCACTGATAAGGAATTATTAGCTATTAAGTCCGCCTTTATGGCTTGGCGGCATTATCTTCTTGGCGCCAGGCATACCATCACCGTGATCACTGATCACCGGAATTTACAATATTTAAAAATTGCGAAGGCTCAGTCTTCACGACAGCTCCGATGGGCTTTGTTCTTTGCTGAGTTCGATTTTGTAATCACTTACCGTCCCGGCTGTAAGAATGGCAAAGCGGACGCGCTATCTCGAATTGGAATGGGAGAAATGGACACAAACTCAGAACCTGCGCCGATAATTCCCGAACAAAGAATTTTGGGGATAACCACTTTACAAACCCTTGAAGACATTTAAGCATGGGTAAAACAATTCCTGGACTCTTCAGCCTTGCAGGATTGGATCAAAAGGGGGTCTTACTTTTCAGTCAACGATGGCTTACCTTACTTCCAAGGACGCTTATTTTTGCCAGAAAAGGAATTGCAAGTACTGGTTATTTCCCGTCATCATGATACTCTGATGGAAGGACATCCTGGCATTGCCAAAACAGAGGAAAAAATTAAATGACAATTCTGGTGGCCTTCCTGGCGAAAGGATATTAAATCTTTTGTGATGTCCTGTGGAGTTTGTGCCCAAAACAAAGGGCAAAAAACAAAACCCGCCGGTCTTCTTCAACCCTTAGACATTCCACCAGCACCTTGGCACACCTTGTCACTAGATTTTATCGCGGACCTGCCCTCTTGTAATGGATACAATACTATTCTGGTTGTGGTGGATTTATTTTCCAAGATGGCCCATTTTATTCCGTTGAAAGGATTACCTTCAGCTTTTGTTCTTGCCAAGGAATTCCTCGAAAATATCATCAGTTTGCATGGATTCCCGTCCATACTAGTCTCCGATCGGGGAAGCCAGTTTATTTCTCATTTTTGGAAAAAGTGTTGTCAACTGGCACAAATCGACGTAAGACTCTCAACCAGCCACCACCCACAGACCGATGGTCAGACGGAGAGAACGAACCAGACCCTTGAACAATATCTACGATATATGTTGCACCAATCGGAGGGTAATTGGAAGGATATTTTATGGGTGGCTGAATATGCATACAATAACACAATACACTCTGGAACTGGTCAGAGCCCCTTTTATACCCTATATGGACATCACCCTCGTACTTCAGACTTGGACTCACCTTTGAGCCTTGAAATGCCCGCAGTGGACCATTTGCATTCTACGATTACTCAAGCCTTCAAGGATGCAACTGCACACTTACAACATGCGAAAGGGAAATACAAACAGAATGCGGATCTGCATCGAAGAGAGGTGCCTCCATACCAAATAGGGGATCAAGTATGGTTGGCTACCAAACACTTATCGCTCAAGGGACCTCAGACTTTTAATCCAAGGTATTTAGGCCCTTACTCGATCAAAGCTATAATTAACCCAGTGGCAGTCAAGCTAGATCTACCAGCTAACATGCGGATTCACCCTGTTTTTCATGTGTCACTTTTGAAACCAGTGCAACCAGGAACCAGATTAATAAAGCCACCAGAACCAATCCAGATAGATGGGGAGCCTGAATTCGAGGTGAAGAACATTTTGGATTCTAAGATCTCAAAATCAAAACTTTTCTATCTAATTGATTGGAAGGGGTACAGGCCTCAGGAAAGGTCTTGGGAACCCAGCGACCACATACATGCACCTCGGCTAGTAAAAAGGTTCCATCGGAATTTCCCAAACAAACCGAAACCTCCAGAGGGAACGACCTTGGGAGGGGCCTTGGGGGGAGTGCTGTCATGATGCCTACCCCCGGAGCACCAGGCCAGGCCCAGCACCCCCAGGAGCAGGCATCATGCCCCCGGGTAAAAGCCCAGCGGCCCCTTATAGGGGCTCTTTGGACTCTGTCCTGGCGCCTTTGGCGCCAGGCTCATGTTGGACATCAGTCCTGGTGCCATAGGCGCCAGGCTCATAAAGGAAAGTGTTTGATGCACTTACCTGATGCAGACCATGCTGCATACTCACCTGATGCAGACCATGCTGCATGAAGACCCAAGTCAAAGAGGCTTAGGAGGGACTATTTTACTGAAGGGACTATTTTGTTACTTGGGTGGGGCTGTGGAAGAATACTTACCTGGGACTTCTTCCAAGGCTATTTAAGCCACGCCTGGACAGCCACAGGTGCTTCGCGTTGTTCTGCATCCCAGCAGCTGAACGCTCACCGTGTCTGCTCCTGCACCTGGACTCCAGCCACGCCCGCCTCGAACCTGGAACACCTGTAAGGAAAGAAAAGAAGAGAAAGGTGAAAACCAAGAACATATTCAAACTTCTTACCTGCATCCGGAATCTTCACGCCAGCATTCTTGAAGAAAGACTTCCATTTAAAAGCATTGCGTTGCTCGCTGCAGCGCCGTGCTTCACTCACCTGTCCTCGAGACATCTCCCGGCTCCATCGCGGCTGTCAGCACCGGTCGCCACATCTCTGCACCTAGGGGAGAGAAGAAGAGACAAAAGGTGAGCAGAGGGAACACAGGAGGAAAGCCAAATTTTCAGCCATAATACTTACCGGCTTTTCTTGGTGAACCATTCCACATTTCGGGTCGGCGCCGCTTCGTTGGCAGGTACCGCACCCCGGCCCCTATGGGGAAAGGACAAAAGACATTACTGGGGAATTATAAAGACATTTAGAGGGGTCGCCCTCATCACTAACTCACCTGATTGTACCATCAGCAATTTAACCCCTCAACGCATCGCCTTCGTTCTGCACCTGAAATAGAGGACAGATCACAGGTTAGGAAGACAACATAAAAAGAGGCTCACACTTGAACTTTTGAATCTTCATACTTACGGCGTATCGCTCCGAAAAGTCAAGTGGATTTTGCCAGCGCCATTCTGAAAACCAGTGAAGTAACTGGACAAACGCGCGCCCCTGCACCAGAAGCAGGATGGAGAGTTCATCCTTCCAAACCATAAGGTGAGCTTAAACCGGGGGTTTTGGAGGAAGTTAGAGAAGAACGAAGGGGAAAAGGGGGGAGCAAGCACACTGTTCTGCAGACAGTTAATCCCCTTTCTCATCTGCAGAAGGATATTCCTACGGGCCAGACAAGCAAGATTAGGGGGTCCTGTTCAATCGGTGGTCCGAGTTCTACGCATCACGCGTGAAGAGGCCACAGAAACCCAGACTAGACCAGCACCTCCCTGGGAGCCAGGTGAGCGTAACACACCCTTGACGTCTGAGGATCAAGAAAAGAGCATATCCAGGCTGTAGCAGTTGGCAATATCAGCTAGCCTCTTAAGCTTTAAAGATGGATCGAGTAGATCGAATGCTGCCGAGAAGTCAAAGAGTATGAGCATAGCAATCCGGCCTCTATCAACAATCTCTTTGTTTTAGAACTTTATTTAAATTAAGTTTGGCAAACATTTCATAAGCATAACAAACACACAGCGTGTTGCAGTACAATCATTACAATTCTGGTTAGAATGCTCACGTGCACAAGTACACATAGAGGATTTGACTACACTGTGCACCAGCACCTTGAAGCATCTTTTGTGCAAGATGGAATTACAATAATGATCTCAGACCAAATAATTGGACCGACTCAAGGAATATGGCAAAATATTACTTCATTATCAATTTAATAAAGCAGGATCAACTGGCACACATCAGACTGATGCATGAACTCTCACACAGAAGCTTGATTACATGGAAGTCTTATACCCCAATATGCATCATCTATGATGTAATTCTAGGTGGCAAAATACAAAACCTATCAAGGGATGGGATTGGTTTAGGGGAACATACCTACTTATAGAACATATAAGGATCAGTACAACACTGGCTACCCCTTTTCTGTAGGGCACGCCTGGTACTACCTCTAAATACGTATACCAAACAAGGGGGGTTCTGGCAGTACGAAAGCAGCCCATTGACCTGTTCTTGGGTGGATGTCCCCTGGGAGAGTCTCAACCAAGTCTTTTGCTCACTGTCCCTTTCACAGAGGAGAAATATCCCTGCATATTCACCTTTGTCCTGCAAAGGGGCAGTCCAGCACCAAAAGGCTAGGCAATTCTCCTCTGAACAAGAGTACCAACAGCAACCCCAGTCACGTGTTTCTGTCTAGTCGGGCCTGATAAGTGAGGTGGAGCTGTGCCTCTCTAAGAACAGCGAGTAAGGGGTCCATGTCTGGACCTGGTAACTTAGGGTGAAATCCAAAGTTACTCAATATGCAAAACAAGGGGAGTTCTGGGGGTCCCTCTACCGGCACAAACACGGCCCATTGACCTGTTCTTGGGTGGATGGCCCCCGAGAGAGAATCAAACAAGTCTTTAGCTCATTGTCCCTTTCACAGAGGAGAAACATCCCTGCATATCAGTCTTTGTCCTGCCCAGGGCAGTCCAGCACTGAAATGATAGGCAATTCTCCTCTGAACAAGAGCACCAACATCATCCCAAACACGTGCTTCTGCCTAGTCGGGCCTCATTAGTGAGGTGGAGCTGTGCCTCTTTAATAACAGTGAGCAAAGGGTCCACGTCTAGATTCCATTGGTAACTTAGGGTGAAACCCACATTTACTTAATATGCAAAACAGGGGAGGTTCTGGGAGTCCCTCTACCAGCACAAACACAGCTCATTGACCTGTTTTTGGGTGGATGGACCCCGAGAGAGAATCAAACAAGTCTTTAGCTCACTGTCCCTTTCACAGAGGAGAAATATCCCTGCATATCAGTCTTTGTCCTGCCCTGGGGCAGTCCAGCACCGAAATGCTAGGCAATTCTCCTCTGTACCAACAGCAAACCCAGACACGTGTTTTGACTTAAATACATATAGTACTAATTATAGCGGACAAAACAACAGTGGATTGTTCTATGCTACATTGCACATTGTGTTGTCCCTCAACCCCACTGATTGGCTGGCATATTAGCCCAGCCTTGGACTTTTGGCTCCTTAGCAGCACATACGTGAAACGAAACTTAGGTGTTTGAATCCCATCAGAGTACTCCCCATTCTGCCAATTAGTCTATCATCCCTCATCCCCTCTTCCTCTCCCTCTTTCTCTCTCTGCCCCCTATAGCCATCCCTCCCTCTCCTCCTACTTTCTCCTCTTTCTCTCTGACAACTCCTGATGAGGTTTCTAGACAAGTCTGATCTATGAAAGTCTCATCCACACAGGTGCTCCCCTGCTCCTCCAGAACCATGATGGACCATATTTGCACACTCGCTCCAGCCTTGTACGATTTCTGTAATAATTAAGCACTCCCTTGTGCACCCCCGCCTCAAAAGCTGTCTGCCGATCCTACCTGCCTGGCAAACTAATGCCCAATCTCCATCACCCCTTTCCTGGGCAAACTCTTGGAAAAGCTGGCCATCTCCCAGCTTACTCTCCACATTGAATCTGTTGGTTGTCTCCATGACCATCAGTCTGACTTCAGAGCTGCCAGAGGCATGGAAACCGCTCTCCTGAGAACCTGTGAAGATCTGCTCGCTAAACTTTGATTCGGGCATTCCTTCGGTCCTCATCCTCCTTGATCTTTCCTATGCTTTCGACCACACCATCCTGATCAATCGACTTTGTGAGAACCTGGGCATCATGGATCAGGCCCTGGAGTGGCTCACTGCCTTCCTCTTGGACCACCCCTCTCATGTGCAAATAGGACCCTTTCTCTCTGCCACCTCTCTCTCTACCTGTGGAGTTCCCCAGGCCTCTATCCTCTCACCCTGGGTTTTTAACCTCTACTTGGCCCCTTTCGGCCACCTAATCTCTACCTTCTCCTCTAACTTTCAGTGTTATGTGCATGACACTCAGCTTTCCTTCAGGCGCCCCTCAGCCTCCTCTCCCCTCTCGCTCATTCCTGACTGTCTATCCGCGATTCAGGATTGGTGCACCTCCAAACGATCTCTGACTTAATGCCAGTAAGATGGAGATCCTTCTCATTGGGACCCCTGCCCCTGCTTTCCCTCTCTCATTCTGGCTTCCCTCTTGGAGCCCTCTTCCTTCACCTTCCTGCAAGGCAAAAAACCTTGGTGTCATCTTCGACTCCACTTGCTCTTTCGCTCCTCACATCTCGGACATCGTCAAGAAGTCCCACTACTAGCTGGACCTCCTCAAAGGGACTCTTTCCTTTCTCACTTCCCCCAGAAGCTCACTGTCTCCAGAGCCCTTGTTCTCTCTAGGATGGACTACTGCAACAGCCTCTTTCCCAATCTGCCTTCCTCTACTCTCCACCCTCTGCAACTAATCCAGAACAGGACTTCAAGACTTATCCTTGGCCTCAAGCCAAGGGACCATATCTCTCCAGCCCTGAAATCTCTCCACTGGCTCGTGGTGGCTGCAAGGATCAAGTTCAAGGAGGGCACTAGAGAGCCATCCAAGATGGCAGCTCACTAGAGAGCTCCGTACAGTGCCCGGACATATCCTGAAATATAGGTGCCCTGAGTGCTTCCACACTTGTGTGACCGACGGAATCTGTAACCAGTCTCCCCAGAGAAACCCCAGGGGCAACAAGCTGCAGCTGAAATATAAGCCACAGCTACTCTTGTCAAGGTGTGTGCGGCACCACGCGGCTCTGTATTTCTGCGGCAATGAGACAACAGACAGCAAGGCAGACAGAGCCCAGCTGCGACCTCCCCTGCAGCAGGGTCGCTCACCCGATCAGGGTCGCGTTCTGAAGGACCTTCTGCATCGGAGAGAAGGGTCATCAGTGACCATACCTGGTGCGAACTGTGTGTGGGGGCCACTGGGCCTGGAGGCAGAGGCAGTTTGGAGCCCGTCCAGCAACGTCCAGTCGGCCACCGCCCGGCCCTGCCTGCACCCCGCCTCGCAGCTGCGCCGGAACCAAGAGTAGCTGGCAGCAAGCCCGAGGAGTACCAGCAAACCGGCGAAGAAGACGCGCGCCAGCAGTGCACCAGGTAGGGGCACTACCTACATGCATGGCCTACCCCGCAGGTCCTGGGGGACTGCAGAACACCTCATTCCCAACCTCACGCCTGGCGTCTCCCTGCCTGAGGACACCCTCCCTCGGGCGGCCGGGGTGGGGCAGAGCACACAGAGTCCAGCTGATCCTGAGTGAGCTGAGACTCCGGGAAACACCCTCACGAGACCCCGTCCCCCAAAGGCACTCCAACCATCCTCAGAAACCACTAAGGCAGCCCACACCCCCCCCCACCAAGTGGGGTAGACGGCAGCACTGCTTCAAACAACGGACAAGAGGAGCCTCCTAGTCCCCCCAGGGGACGGCCCGTCCATTATAACAGAACCCCTCCTCCACCACCATAAACACCCTCAGGGGTTGGGAGCTTCACTAGACACCCCCGACAACTTCTGGGACCTATCCGACCGGCATCACAGGCATTTACAGCCACTCCACCGGCTCCAAGGGCAAGCTTTCCCAAAAGGTACACCCAAGATACACAATCACAGGCCCCTACGGGCATGTGGCCAATACACCAGAGTGCTCCGGAGGGCCTCTGCAGGTGCAAATCTCTCGGCCCTGGTGCGGGCCAGCTCCCTCAACATCATACAGCGCCCTCCTGGGCTGGGAAGTGGAGCCGTGGCGTAGGACCGGCGCCGGAGTGGCCTCTCTGGGCCCCCAAGTGGAGCCACTGCAGCAACAGACTGTACTACACAGCCAATAAACACGTAGTGTTGCACACACTGTGGTTATCTGGCCCTGCAGTGTGGCCGTGGCTCCGGCGGGTAGGCACCCTGCCTGGAACCTTGCGGCGCTCGCACTCCACAACCCCACCCGCAACTGTTGCAGAACTGACCTGGCCCCTCGGCCCTACGGACAACCTACATCAGCACAATCCGGAATCCCCACCACGTGTGGCAGCGCCTGAATGCCGCACCAAGCAAGCTAAAACCATCTTCCAACAGGACACCATTCCTGACGGACGCATCCTCTCTGCTCGTCCTTCCATCCAACCTCGGTTCAACCCAGCCTTCGTAGCTTTCGAACTCCCTGGGCACCACACCGTGAAGAGACAGGTGGGGCTTGCGGGGAGCGGCTCCAACTCCTGGGGTCAGGCGGCCTCATTGTGAAGTCCTCACCACCTATAAGCTTACATCTGCCCTATGCTTTTGTGTCACATCTACATGTGAGATGCATTGACCCACTACACTCTGCCCTGCGACATCACTGTGTACTGGTGGCACCAGAACCAACAAAATGGCCGCAAAAAGCCCTATGCGCGCTAAACCTCTGAGAATTGCGCAGTGAAACCGGAAAAGATGGCTGACAATCTACTTTGCCTGTGTCAGTGGGGAACAGGAGACCACACTGTCAAAACCTGTCACTGGGCTGCCCACAGAGTGCATTAGGAAACTTCAGGAGAGGCAGTGCTTCATTGCCAGGAAACCTAAAGGTGCTCTGACATCCTTTTTTTCCTTGGCTGCTGAAATTGCAAAATAATGGTTCCCAAATATCAGAAAAGATCCAACATCCTTGCTGGGTGTTAACCATCACTTTATTTAAAGAATCCACACAAGCACTCAATGTCAGGAGAAGCAGAATTCATCATAGAATATCCACATTAAAAAGTGTGCTTGGCTGTGAAAATCTGTTAGAATATGGGCACAGTACCATTGGCCGCCTGTAGGAAAGCTGTCAGTTAAGTGCATTAGAAGTTAATCTTGTGCATTAAAATCAAATTGTGGAAAAGAAGTGACTTGCCACCAAAAGCAATATAGGTTGCCACTATTCACTCTCTATGTTTTAAAAAGACTGGAATTAGAGATCTGTGTGTCTATTTTTGGAAATGTAAGTTTATTTTATCAAAGATAAATTTAAACAAGTTGGAACTGATGCCAGCCACAGAGCTTCAAAGGCAAATTCCACAGCGTGCCCCAAACAAAAGGTACCTTCCTTTTTCGCTCTGCTCCAGGAACTTTCAGTCAGATGTTAATGAAGAGAGGAGGGGACTTTGCTCTGCTGCCCCTGAGAGAGACAAAGGGTTTCCTGGGCTGAAAAGAATATGCTGATGCAAGTGTCAACAGAAAACTCCTGCCAGAGGAAGAGGGGCGGAGATTGCTCTTGACTCACCAAAACTCTGGAGGCGGGACAGACAGTTATGTGTATCCTTAAAACACAAGAAAGTATATGTTTTAAAAGGACTGACAGAGGACTGTGAAAAATTGTAAAAGTTTGTAAAATATAGTGTTGTTAACATGAAAATCCTGGTCACGGTTTTAAAACTACTCAGAACTCTGTGCTATGTTCAGGGATAAGACTACAGAATTTGTGGTTTTGTAGCAATTGTGGTGATGCCAGAAACATGAAAGTTCACATGATTATGCCCAGTTGTCATGCGCACATATGTGTAAAAAAGTGGACAAATCTGACTTTGGGTACCAGACTAAAAGTGCGGAAAACTGTCAAATCTGAACCAAAGCTCTCACCGAGACGGCGCTCGGATGAATACTCGCTCCAACAAATATCTGATATAAATATGCTATTGGTACTAAGGTTGGAAAATTGTAAATATGTCGTGTATGAAAAATAGATTCCATGTGCGGAAACAAAGGAGAGGTTCTCACTGGATCTTCAAATACAGTGTCACCATGACACCATGTTTTCTTTTTCTTCTCGAATCAGGAGGGAATATTTTAACCAATAGAATCCTTAGGGGTGTGCCTAGTATAATTCAGCCTACCCACCCCTTTAGAAAATACATAAATAGACACAGTTTAGGACCTAGACACACACATTCACCCATCAACTTTTTGCTGGCGGAGCACTTTGCAAGAGAAATCCATATCCAAGACTCCAGACTCCCGACACCAGAATTTTGAAAGCAGAAAGGCCCACTTCCAAAGCTGAACCCTTCTCAGCTTGGCCTTTTACAATCCTGAAACCAGATTTTACCCCAGACCTCCAAGGGGAACAGAAAAAAGAACAGCCTGGCTGAGCTGTGCTGCTTTCTTGCTAAGAATTCTTGCCAGAAATCCAAAGATCCATCCCAGTAGAGCAGAGCTGCAACCAGATAGCTGCGAACCAGAACCAACCCGTCAGATCCAGTCCAATTTCACCGTGCAGTGTCCAGAGTGTTGTGCTAAGTGCAGAACCAGAGCACCTTGAGTCCAGTCCGATGTGCTAGCAGAATTCCAGTCCAGAAATCTTTGACCAGATCCCTGACGGGTCCATTCCAAACAGTGGTAGTGAGTATCCTTAGCATAGGATTGTCGCTAGCAAATATCTTATCAATAAGTAATCCTATCCAAACCCATTCTCTTATATACAGAACTGCATTGTAGAAAATCTTGTCTTACCTGAATCTTTCTCTCATCCCTATAGTCCTTTGATAATAGTAATGTTAAAATCATCTTTGCGCTAATATATTTGCTGAAGAAAGACAAGCGTCTCGGCAGGTAGAAACCATCCAGAGGCGTCACTGGGTTGGTGGCTGCGCTGTCGTTTAGTTTGTGGCTTCATAGACTCCCTAGTATAAGAAACTTGTTTCTAATTTTTTAAAAAAAGCGCAACCTTGTTTTACAAATTTTGACTTTTTCTGAAAAAAACAACCTCTACAAAAACCTTCCTAACTTCCGCACCGTTTATGCTAGAAATGAAGTTTCAAATTGAAGCTAACATCCTCAACTTTCCAACAAATCCAAATCCGCATCCCAACTCCTTATAGTTTTTCCGCAATCACGCTTACCGCATGCAGAAAAGTTTGCCGCGAATTTACTCAATAATCATTGCTAGTGTTTACCTGAAACTATACAAAGCAGCTCCCACTAGTATTGAAACCATTTTAGTGAATTAAATCAATTTTTCAGTGTTTTTACCATTCATGCAAAGTCAATTTTAAAACCATTTTTGACAAGTTTGCAATCATTCCTGTTTTTCTCTGTCTTTGCTGGGGAAATTGGGATTGATACGGTGTTGTTGAATTCTGTATTCCTGAAACCTGTTTCTCTCCTTCCATCTCTTTATATTGCATCTTGGGGGGATTGAGTAGTGTGCAGGGGGAAAGAGTATCACATTGCAATTTTGATTGAACCCACACAAAGTATTATTCTATGCTCCGTTATTTTTCCTATTATTACTCCGTGTGACTAAAGAGAGTTTTGTGACATCACCCCATTGGTGATCATTGTATAAATATTAAATAGTGTGATATATATATATATATATATATAGTGAAATATATAAAGTAAATCCTTTTAACTTTGCAAAACAGCCTGCTTCCTGGTTCAGTGTGACCGGGGGGATTCAAAGAGAGGGGCCTGATATAAGGGTATATCATTCAGAAATAGACATAAATACATAATTAAGGGTTCCAGCTGTGCATCACACGCTAGGCATTGATTTAGGTGGAGTGCCGGGTTGAAATCACTTACAAACGAAGTGCTCTGCTGTAAGCCACCAGTAGGGTTAAGAATCGCAGCATAGCTGCGGCCCTCCGGTCGGTCCAGCCACCTCCGGCGAGCGTCCGGACGCCCCACCAGACCTCGCTACTCCACTCCATACCCCAGCTCCTCGCCAGCCACCAGTGAATGCAGGACCACTCCAGTGAAGCGAAATGGGCAAAACCGACAAAGAACAACGTAAACTAACCTTTGAAATGCGGGCCATACCCAAAACACCAAAACAAACGCAACCAACAAGGGCCAAGTCCTCCACCACAGATCCTGAGGAAGACTCCATGTCACCCCCGCCACTTTGACTCTGTGGAACAAAGGGTATCCGATCTGGACGACAACGCATCTGCATTAACCACCAGAATCACGTCACTGGAGCGGCAAATGAAAGAAGTGACCGCAAAAAATGAAGACCTTGAAGGGCGCGCCCGCTGAAGTAACATAAGGCTGGTGGGGATACGGGAACAACAAGCTCCGGCGAAGATGGAGGATTTTGTAGAACAGCTATGCAAGGACCTCTTTGGGGCAATGACGTTCCCCCCACTCTTTGTGGTGGAAAGAGCACACAGAATACAGGCCAACTGCCTGGTCCCAGGCGCTCCGCCGCACCCCATCATAGCAAAACTCCTCAATTTCCAGGACCGAGATACTATCCTCAAGCTAGCACGAGAAAAGGGTGACCTTCAATACGAAGGAGATAGGATCCAGTTCTTTCCTGACTTCTCGCCCTCGAACCAGGCATAGACGAGAGCCTTAACCAGAGTAAAACACTGCTTACAAGAGGGACACATCCAATAATCAATGGTATTTCCAGCGAAACTGAGAATCTTTCACTTCCCCGAAGAGGCAAACGCTTTCCTAGATGATATAGGATTCCAGCCCCTGCAAAACAGGCCAAACCAGCGACGGAGAGAGCGTGGCAAAGCGGACCCCCGTGAGGCGACTCTGATGGAGCACTGTGAATTCAACTATGTGCATCAGGAAGACACACAACCAAGCACCGTCAATGTTTTAAAACCGGGCACAGTCCTTGGGAGGCACTAGCGCCCAAGCTCAGCACTGTTTGATACCTGGTTAATTTGGGGGGTGGGTTTTTTCACGGGTATGTTGGGGGGAAGAGTTCTTAGTTCTAGAGGTTGCACCTGCTGCGGACCCAGCCGCAGCTGCCTGCCTTCCGCCCAAGCCTGAAGGGCTACAACGCACACGCACATCGCCAAAAGACAACGTGAATACTATCCCCCCAAGAGTCCGCCTCACCGCACCATTACGGCTGTCCATTCAACCTGATCACATGGAACGTCAGAGGTGCCAGCAACCCGGCCAAGTCGCAGAAGATCTCCCTCTTCTTAAAATGACACAAAGTGGACATCGCCCTCATCCAGGAAATCCACCTGACACAATCCACCGAAAATCGCTGGGCACCTATCGGTGGGTGCCATCGGTATTATGCATCCTATTCTTCATATGCCAGAGGGGTCGCGATCTTGATCAGCAAGAACACTAACTTCAAGCTGGTGGAGGTCGTCAGGGACACAGAAGGCAGAAATCTACTAGTGAACGGTATCCTGGCAGGGGTTCATCTGGTCCTGGTGAACTCATACGGGCCGAATGTCGATAACGCCAACTCCAACTCCTTCAACTGGGTAATGCAACGACTTGCAAGCATCTCTAACGCTATCTGGGGGGCGATCTTAACACCGTACTAGAGCCTGTGTGCGACAGATCGCACACAGACTCCAGATCAAACACGAAAGCGAGCTCTGAAGTCCGTGAAATATGGGACACCTACAACCTGACAGATGTATGGCGGTGCTCCCACCCATCATGCCGCGAATTCACCTTCCATTCATGGGTACATGGGACCAGCTCACGCCTCGACTATCTTATGGTGTCTACAGACGGCGAACTGCACTGGGATGAATGCTTAATCTTACTGCAAACCATCTCAGATCATTCCCCAGTTTTCTTGGTTGCCACCCCGTCAAACCAGCAACTCAGGAACTACTCCTGGATATTCAAATCTGGGGCACTCCAAGACACAGTGTTTGCACAAGAACTTCACAACGAGATCAAATCCTTTCTCGCCCTGAACCAAGACACAGCCCCCTCACACGGGATCCTCTGGGAAACCCTGAAATGCTGCAAGGGAGGAATCTGCATCGCTAAAGAACACGGGGTCCTGAAAACGATTCGCAATGATCTCCGCAAAAACAAAGATCGCCTAAAAGACCTCTAAAACACCTACTAATCCACCAACGACCAGGCCATGCTTGGCCTTATAAAGTCTGAACTGAATAAATTCAGAACTAATGCGGAGCAGGACTACCTCGCAAGAAGCCACCAGATACGCCAATACAGCGAAGGACAAAGACCCGGAGCCCTCCTAGCGAGAATGCTCACAGCTGACAAGAAACCTCCCGCCATTGAATGCATCTGAGACCGGCAAGGAAAGCTTGTGTACTCTGAAGAAGATATTGTAGCAACCTTTTGTGACTATTACCAATAACTCTACAGCTCTAAATCTACTGGCTCCCCCGAAGCCCTTCACCATTACCTCGAAGATACTGAACTTTATTGGCTATCTAATGAAATGTGGGCACACCTCGACAAACAGATTACTCCGGAAGAGGTACTGGAAGTCATAAAAAAACTGCCGAGATCCAAGGCACCTGGCCCAGATGGCCTAACCGGCAAATTTTATAAAGCCATGGTAGCTCCTCTCCTACTAGCAGTATTTGAAGAGGGTGTAGAGACAAGTCACTTACCCCTGATGCTGCGTGAAGCCAATCTGATCCTACTACACAAAGCCGACAAACCACCAGACAAGTGCGCCTCGTATAGACCTATATCATTGATTAACTTGGACAATAAAATCCTTGCCAAGATCCTGACCAACAGGCTTCTTCCCTTAATGCCCGGACTCGTACTGGCCGACCAGGCGGGCTTCGTACATGGAAGGAATACAACCTTCGGCATCCGCTGGATGTTCGGCATCATAGAAGCACTGGACCCAACCACTCAAGCCATAGCCGTCCTTCTTGACGCTGAAAAGGCATTTGACTCTGTTGAATGGCCTTACCTATTCGCTGTACTCCGCAAAATGGGTTTAGGGTCGCGCTTTCTCAAGCTTGTCTCGCTGCTATATAAACACCCTCAGACAGTCATCTCAATAGGATCCACAAAATCTGCACCCATCGAACTGAAGAGAGGCACCAGACAGGGCTGCCCCCTGTCGGCACTACTGTTTGCCTTAGCCATGGAACCCCTGGCCCCCAACCTGAGATCCAAATTCATGGACAAAGGCCTATCCATTGGTCCACACAAACTGATCCTGTCCCTCTACGCAGACGATGTAGCCCTCCTCTTCAGCGACCCGTCAGACAACCTGAATCCAGTGATGAGCGTGGTTCTCAAATTCGGCGCCTTCTCAGGGCTAAAAATCAACAACAGCAAATCAATAATTTTCCCTTTGACGCCAAGTACAGTGATGTTCTCAGATGACTTCCAATTTTGATGGGAACAATCCAGGGTCCGATACCTTGGAATAATGATGTCCAGAAATCGTGAATATGTCTTCCGCGATGACTACGGCAGAACCATGACCCTAGTCACCGAGAAGATAACATGTTGGAAACACCTACCCCTAACACTCTTGGGTAGAGCCTCAATTGTTAAAATGTATGTACTCCCTAAAGTCTTATATCTCTTTACAAATATACCATTACTGCTACCACAAGAGTTCTTCCGTCAATTAAGGAGCCTCATCTTGGACCTAATCTGGGTGGGCAAACCCGCCAGAGTCGCACACTTCATCCTGGTTCAACCCACAACGAAAGGCGGCCTCTCTCTCCCCAACATGGAACGTTACTACTGGGCAGCACAGTCCCAGTTCCTGAGCCACTGGTACACGACTCAGTTTGTTCGTCCACACGTTCAGATCGAAAGGGCCCTGGTCACCCCCAACCTTCTGAGGGCAGCAATCCTTGGTGAACTTACCGTTCCGACAAACACCCTAAACATTGTGTTGACTACGTACGAAGTCTGGAGAAGGATAGCACGCAAACACGGTATTGCAGTAAGGTACTCGCCTCTCCTCCCTGCAAAATTCATACCTGGAATCCCGCTCACCACAGAAAATGTGTACCTCCAACTCATTGACAAGCTATGCATTACCACAATCAATGACTGGTTTATTGAAGGCACCTTTATGTCCCTACAACAAGTAAAAGAACGCACCCCAATCACCTCCTTGGACGTGTTTGTTTACTTCCGGCTCAGACACGCACTCAGATCAAGGTTCTCGTCTTTCCCAGTGCGACCACCCACATGGAAACTGCTACACGACACAATCCTGGCCCGTGGAGAGGGCAAACTAGTCTCAACCATTTATAAAGAACTAATCTCAGCAACACAACCTCTGCCGACCCCCAAAACCAGGTGGGAAACAAACCTTGCAGATACCATTAGCGATGAAGACTGGCTCTACATACAAAAACAAACGCAAAAAGTTGCTCTTAACTCGAGATTCAAGTTGGTCCACTTCCACTTTCTTCAGCAGACCTACCTTACCCTGAGCAAACTCCATCGGCACCATGAATCTATATCCCCAGCCTGTGAGAGATGCAGCACCACCCCTGCAACCTTTTTTTAATCTTGCCTGGGAGTGTCCACCAGTTAGCCGTAACTGGGACGATATCCTGACCATGACCTCAACGATCGTAGGAGAACGGATCCCGAGGTGTCCTATGGAAACCATGCTGGGATGCACACGTACCTTACCTTCAGCAATAAAGAAACTCGCAAACCTACTGCTGGTGCTAGCACAACGCAGAGTCGCGATGTCTCGGGATAGAGGTCCGCCACCATCACGGAGACAATGGCTACAAGATGTGACTTACTGTCACGACGTTGAAACAAACTTCAACAAAACACTGCAGCTCCATGCTTGCCCGCCAGACATCTGGGGCCCATACGTAAATTACCTGCTGACTCAAGCTGACTGAAAGTGGGGGCCCAGGCCTAGACCAACAAGAACACGGCCAGCCCTTGGGCCCCAGACCCACTAATTGAATGTACCATGGGGCATCGATAACTGATGTTGTGGAATACATGCTTATGACAGAAACAGGGCGGGGTGGCGGGTCAGGGAGGGTCGGTTTTGCACAGTGTAACTTCTTTCTTTGTAGTCACTTTTTCCTTTTTGTTTCACGTGGTGAACTGTTATGTCAAAGAAAAGTTTTAAAAAAAGGATCAAGTTCAAGACCCTTTGCATTGTCCACAAGGCTTTCTGGAGCCGGGCCTGCACTACATCCAATGTTCTCTTCCAAAATGCCTTCCTTCTTGAGCCCTTTGCTCAGTAACCTCCAACTCTATATGTGTTAGACCAGGCAAAGAGTGGGGGGTAGATCACCTCCTCTGCAGGTGTCTCTCTCTGAAATGGCCTCCTTGCCACTTTCAAACTTGCACCGGGCCACCTGAAGTTCCAAAAGCAGCTGAAAACTCTGCTCTGCTTTCTCTCTCTCCCTCCCCTGCTGACCTACCTGACCTACCTGTCTGCTGTTCTGACTGGTTGCTTAGCTACCCTCAGAGTCTCACTGGGTACCAGGCTCTTTCTTGATCAGTCACACTTGCACTGCCTCCGGGCCTACCACGCACTTAGGGGCTTTAAATGTAACCCTACAGTCCCTTGTTCTCCTTGCACTACCCAGAGCTGTGCTGTCCTGGCTGCACTTACTCCGATCATTGTTGCCCTGTTTTCCCCTCTCCTCTCAATTGCACTTCCCCCCTCCCTTTCCCCTTGCACTTCTCGTTCTCGCATTTGCATGATCTGAATAACACAAGGCCTAGTAAGAAAGTTTGTCTTGTCCTCCCTCTGTCTTCGCTCCCTTGTCTTGTCGTGCCTAGAAACACTTGTGTACAGGGGCGTTATAAATGACTCACTATATATCATATCATATCGGTAGGCCACAAGCCAGAGTCTTCCGTCAGTAGTTGACCTTGTTGCCTACTGTCCTCGAACATTCAAGGGAGTGCAAGCAAACCACTATCTTAGCTTAAGGCTCTAATGAATAGCCTTTGTTTTCGACTTCTGAGTCACATGTGAAGAGACCATGAATTTGTCCATTTCCGTCTTTTATTTACTTCTATTTGATTTAATTATGCAGGGTGCTGTTGCTCCTTTTGGCCTCTAGATACTTGCTCCCTCTATCTCATATGAACTTTGTACACGTTTAATTGACCAACAGTTCAACAGTTTGGCTCTCACAGATATTTCATTCTTTCACCATCTATGAGGAGTGTCTCACATTCAGAGCTTATCCATGTACTCGCTTTGTGCTCTGTGCTTATCCTTTAAAAATAGCATTGTTACTCTGGGCCAACCTTGACACATTGTCGGCTCTGCACACAGAGCTGTTTTTCTGCATCTCCTGATTCTTACAGCCTGTGCCTGTCTCTGGGGTAGCTTGGTTAAGTTCAACGTGAGCCAGCGTCCATTTTCCTACTATGGCCGTCCTTGCCACATTATATATTCCTCTATAGCAAGCTTCTATATGTTTTCTTTCTACCTTGCGTTATTGCGTATTTACAGTTATTGGTCAGTAAGTTACTTCATCTTCTTTAGATCCATAATTACTTCAGCTTTAGGTACATGTTACTCTTAGTGCTTCAGTTTCATCTTTACTTCTAAGTATTTTCATATCATTTCAGCATAGATTCATATATCTTCTTTATGACATCACTCTGTCTTCATCAGATTTCACTTTAACGTCTGTCCATAATATTCATTTACGCATTCTGGCATCTTGGCAGGCGACATCCTTCCATGTGGCATTCTTCCATGCAACATACTTCCACACTTTCAGTGCAAGGGTACATTCTGTATGGTTATCTAAGTGCATAACGTCTCTCAAACACGCGATGCGGTATGGGAACAATACAGGGGGTCCCATTTCTTGATCTAATCTGATTAATCTGGTATGACGGTGGTGAGGGGGCGTGACCTGGCAAGATAGCATCTACTTGCTTCTCTATAACATCATTGGTCCATTCCATGATTAGGCCTTAACAAGAAACCCCCAAAACTCACCCCATATGTTATTGGGTGCAACGTTGTCAGCTGCATTGTTATATACATGTCCTCGCACTCATTAACCCAAGTCAGTTCTCGCAGCCATTCACTGACAAGTTGCAGTTGCCGGTCCTTCCCTTTTAATACATCATTTGGCTGCCATGCAGCTAACATTCAAAAAGGACCTTAATAGCCTTCTGGGATATCGCCCCGTATCCCAAACAATACACTGAATTCTCCAAGTGTTTCCCATTTATGCTAGACAGTGTTGTAAGAACCTGTTCCCAATTGTGCACCAGCTCCGGGTATCTCCATAGCATGTGAGCAGATCCTGCCTCTGCCTCCCCGCACCTTGGGCAGTGACTATCTTGATATGGGTATATTCTCTTTAGCTTATGTAGTGTACAGTGTAGCATTTGTAGGATCTTATATTGAATTAACTTCAACCTCATATTCACAGACACTGTTTTGATAAACCAGCACATAGTCTTCCACTACCCATCTGTTATGCAAAGCTCCAGTTCTGCCAGCCATGTCTCTCGTGCCCACTCTGTCCCCATTGGGATCCCATCTAAAAGGCCTTTTTACAGAACAGCTGGTATTCTCCCAGAAGAATTAGATATAAGGACCAGCAGTTATTTTTCCTGGGGTTCAATCCAAGAGCATTTCCACTGTTTCTGTGCCGCAGCCCTCAGACTGTAGAACTGTAACATTTCCGTTTGGTACCCCTGTGTCCCTCCCACCAGTTTTGAAGTGTCATGAAATCCTCTAGGGAACAAATCCCCTATTATGCGGCATCCTAATTTATTCCAGTGTAACTTCAAGAAGACATAACATCTAGGGGGCAAGTCAGGGAAGTTCCGCAATGGCAGCCAATGATAGTAAGGGTTCTTCACCTTGGTTTTCAGAAAGATTTCTCTCCAGGCTACAAGCGTCATCAGCACAGGGTCAAATGAGCAATTGTCTTTGTAAGTACTATTTCCGATCAGTGTTTTCATATCGGAGCCACCCTCCATTGCCTTTTCCAGCTTGACATGTGGTAGGGCCCCCGTCAGCCCCGTACCAGTAGGTTGCAAACTGCACCTGGTCCACCAGCCAGTACACCTCCATGTTTGCATTTGTAAACCCCCCTATGCTATACAATTGCGCCATGTCTTCCAACTTTTTACATACAGCACCGGAGTGCTACCAGAATCGGGACATGCTACTGTGGATATCCCTAAAATACTGTTTGCCTGGTCATATCTGTACATTTATGAGGAGATACAGGAATGTAGGCTCCAGTATCATTTTAATCAGTGCTAATCTTCCTGCCAGCGACATGGGTACCCGCGACCACTGGCTCTTTTTTGTGTGTGCATACGCTGTGTGGGCTACCAAGTTGTCCGCCAGCAATGTGATTTTACCCCTGGAAACTGTGACTCCTAAATATATAAGCCTGTCCGGTGCCCATTGCCGTGGGAAGGCCATCTAGGGACGAGATGTGCTGTCAGTTAAGGGAAATACCTCAGACTTCCTGTAATTCACTGTGAACCCAGAGTATTTGCCGATTTGAGCAATGTCCTCCATTGTAGGGTCCAAGCTGTTTTGAGGATCCCTTACATATTGCAACACATCATCCATGTATAGCGAGATGATCTCCGGCTGCCCGACTATCCGGATTCCCACCTCTTGTTGTGGAATCTAATCAGGTCTGCCATTGGCTTAATCGCCAGTGAAAAAAGTATGGGGGACAGCGGGCAACCCGGACGGGTCCCCCTACTGTAATTCGAACGGTGTTGACTGTCTCGTGTTTGTCTAGACCATGACCATGGAATTTGTGTACAAAAGTGTAATGTAATGTATTAGGCAATCTCCTAAACCACATCTACTGAGGACCGCAAACAAGAACGTCCAGGACACCATGTCGAATGCCTTCTGAGCATCGAAAGCTACCGCCACTGCTTTGGTCGTGGGGGAGATACAGGCCATGATATTAGACAGTCGTCTGAGTTTGAGGGACATGGATCTACCCAGTCAGCCTGGTCATGGTGAATGAGGGAAGGCATCAGAGGTAGTAGCCTGTTCGCTATAACTTTAGCATAAACTTTGGTATCCATATTCACGAGGACCTATATGACCCCGAAACACTCACTCTGCTTCCCTGGCTCAGGAGTACAATAATAATAGCTCCCCACAGTGACTTCGGAAGCTGCCCAGTCTGCACAGATTCCTCCCACACTTTCCACAGGTAGGGGGCCAAAATGGACCCCTACTCTATAAAAAATAATTTTCCTGAGAGTCCATTAGGGCCTTGGGACTTATTTCTCGGGAGGCCCTTCATAACTTTCAGCGGTTCTTCTAGCATAAAGGTGGTATCTAACTGTATGCTGGCACGTTCTGAAAAGAACAGACATAGGGATGCTCTCTAACAAGTCGTGCAGACCCTCCTCATCACTTATCCCCAGCTGATGATATAGTGCCTCATAAAATGTAACAAAGACCTCAGTGATACTCTGATCCGAGTAATGCATAACCTGGCTCTCCTCACACACATCTACAATGTAGTTTGGACCCCTTCCATTCGTATCAAAGTGGGCAATGCATTGCCAGTTTTCTGCCCTTGCCTGTATCTCCTGGCTGCAGCCTGTCACACAAAATATTTCACCTCCCTGTCTGCATGTCACTGATATACATCCAACTAGGTCTTAATGGCAGCTAGTGTGGCGTGGTTTGGCACATTCACATACTTGCTTTCTAACACTTTGAGCGCTTCTTCACTAGTGGCTATGTCTCTGTGGATGACTTTAAGGACCCCGAACTATCTGGCCTTGGCCATCTCCCTGATAAATACCTTAAATGTTTGCCAGAGAGTACTTTGTGGCAGTGTGTTGTTATCTTTGGTCTGAAAAAAAGTACAGATGTCGTCTTACACACTCGCTTTAAATACCAAGTCCTGTAATGCCAATGATTTGAATTGCCATGCTGTGCAATCCCAGACGTTCCCACCCCATCTCAAGGAGAGCACTATCGCCGAATGCTCCGGGTATGTATGGTGGAGAATGTCATTATCGACCGTCTACCTCACTAAGCATTCCAAAATCAGCAATAGGTCTATCCTAAACGACATATTGAGTACCAATGAGTAATAGGTGAACCCTTTTGTCACGGGTGTAGCGTCCGGCATATATAACATAATTTTAATCTACCCATTAGTGTCAGAATACACCCAGCTGCCCTTGAGAGTGGTCTAGGTGATCTACCTGTACGGTTAAGGTCCAGGCACAGAATTATATTCATATCTCACCCCCATATAATCGGTACCATAGGATAGCTCATCAGAACGTCAGCCAAGTTTGCATAGAACCCCGGGTCATCTAGGTTCGGCCCATATGAATTCACCAACAGCACTTCCTTATTTATTTTTTTTTTCTTTTGTTTTTTTTTTATTGTTACAGTTGATAAATCAACTTTTCAATAATACATTCATAAAAAAGAACATCAAAATTTTGATTTAACTATTAATAATAAAAAAGGAAAAAAAAATACATATTCATTTCACTAACGAATTACCTAACATCATCTTCTAGCTAAAAGGTTACAAAGAAGAAACCACATGAACATACTAAAAATAAACCATCACTTTGTTTCTCCAGCCAGCCCATTGACAGGATTTTTGAGTGGATAAAAATGAATTCATCTGTAAATACATTCAATGACCATCATTCGCCTCAGCACAATTATTCACATCTGTTAATTTCAGAGCAAGTAAAAAGTTAACTACTGCAATTCTTACTTTTGTTAACCTTGTGTTATATATATACCACCACAATGATTCTTTTGTTATTAATTTGTAACCTTCAAAGTGTGGTTTAAAAAACCTAGTTCTTACTTCTACCAATAACGGACAGGTCACAACTAGATGATGTAATGTTTCCTTCATTTCATTGTTCTTACAAAATCTACAAAAATTCATTTTCTTAGGTATTAACTTCCTTTTCGCCAAGATTTCCCTAGTATGCCAAATGTTTAATCTGTATCTCAAGAACATATTCCTGTATTTGGATCCAGGGAATTTTAATAAATAAGTCTCAGTCATTCTTAACTTTTTTATCTCAACCTTGAATTCAGATCCATGTTTGCTGTTTACACATTTATCATAGGTATTACACCAATCCCATATCAGGATTTTCTTTTTGGCCTTCATTGGATTATTCATTAACATATCATCAGACACATCTGCATTTACTAAGAAATCTTGAACCTTGTCCCTCCATTTGGCCACAGCCGAATGATTAGTTGTCATTATATATGTCGAAAGTATCTGCATAATCGAATTCACTTCCGTTTTCAGTAAGCATTTGCGATATATGCAGCATAACTTCCACATATACATTGTGTAAAGTGAAGTCAAACCCAACTCATAGCGCACTAAACAGATTGAAACTGATTTTGGTAGTTTCAGAATTGATTTCCAAAAGGCACCCTCCAATATGGACCAATAAGATTCATCTCTCCAAGATCTCGTTTCTGCGCCATATATCACTGTTGGGATAGCTTTCTGACAGTAGAAAATGAGTATTGGCTTCAAGAAAAACATTCCGTATTTATGATTCAACAAGGAGGCTTGAGCAGTGGCGGTCTTCATTTTCCCTCGTATTTCATTATAATATGGAGTGTCAGATTCAAAAGCATTCATATTAAGTCCTAAGTACTTGTATTCGGTCACTTTTTCAAGGCATTGAGACTGCAAGTACCAGGACAAACATACCTCTTTTTTATTGCATCTCATGCCAATCTTCATGGTCTTTGATTTCCACAGGTTTACGCTCAATTCATTATTTTCCACATATTTACCCAACACATTTAGCAGCCCCTGCAACCCCCTCGCTGTTTTAGCTAGCAAAACTAAGTCGTCAGCATAGAACAGCCATGGGATTGCAGCTGTCATCAACCGTGGTGCATCTGAGACAACACTCCTAAATTCATCCGCCAGATCTGCTATATAGAAGTTAAACAGCGAGGAAGCCATTCGGCAACCCTGCTTCAACCCTCTATAAGTATGTATACAACGGGTTAAAGCACCATCCAATGTTATTCTGACCTGTATCGAAGTATCTGTATGAAATTCCTGAATCCAGAATTTCAAATGTTCAGGGCAGTTTTTATTGGTCAATTTCTGAAACAATAGCTGTCTTGATATCGAATCAAATGCGGTTTCCAGATCTATAAAGGCCATGTATAATTTTTGTTTTACCTGTAATTCGTGTTTTTTAATGGCATGAATTACCTGTAAATGAACCGCCGTTCCTAACCCTGGTCGAAAACCCGTCTGGAAGGGGTCATTAATTGCATATTCGTCCGTCCATTGGTTAAATTCATCCAATAAAAATCTGGCGAATAACTTCCCTGGTGCATCTAACAGAGCCACTGGTCTGTAGTTCCTGGGGTCCGTCCTATCCCCCTTTTTATAGATGGGAACTATGATCGATTTTTGCCACGATTTCGGAAGAGTTTTTGTATATATTATTTGGTCAAATAATACTCGCAAAATAGCGGCCCATGCCTGTGGATGTTCTCTAAGCATAGAATTAGAGAGTCCATCCGGGCCAATTGCTCTAGATGAGCTTAACTTCTTAGTATAATATACAATGTTTTCCTCCGTGATTTTTAACTGAGTTATTTCCTTAACAATTGGACCTGAAGGTCTGTTAGCCCATACAGCACTTGCATATAAGGATGAATAATAATCAGTCCATACCTCCTCTGGGACCGCATTTACTTGAACAATCGATTGAACAGGTACATATATATTTTTTATTAATCCCCAGATTAAAGCAGAATTTTTTGAAGCCAATGAATGTAACATAATTTTCGCATCTCTTAAAATCAAATGGGCTCTATATTCCTTAAGCCAGTTTTTATAAGAGTTTTTCAGTTTATTAGTTGCTTTTTTCCATTCCAATGTGCTACATTCAGGCAGATTACGGATCTCCTTTTTTAGTCTGCCTTTTCTCAGTCGCACCTCATTATCATTTTCATGCCGATGACTTTTTTGGTTAATTAAACCTACTTGACCATTTTTTTGCTTGAACAAATGCAATATAGCTACATAGTTACCATCTTGATATTCTACATTTGGCTCAAGAATGTCTTTTGGGTATGATATTGCCTTTAAAAGCTGTGACAGCATAGGGGATGTCCATCTAAACCGGTTCCCTCTTGCAGACATCACCAAGGAATTTGTATACATTTGTTTTTGATTCTCACATTCATCATCACTAATCCACTCCCAGTCCAAAGCCAATATACTGTGATCACTCTGTGTAAGTTCAGATATATCCAATGCAGTTAGAAGATTAAACATTTGATTGTCTACGAATATATAGTCAATTCGTGATGTTAACTTGCCCCTGTGCCATGTATGCTTAGGCGGGATGTCTCCATTAATGGCACCGTTCACCATATGCAAACCTCTGTCTCTCATCAACCCATTCCATTGTTTTGCTATAGCTGTTAATTTCGCCTGTTCGCCCTCCATACAATTCATATTCAAATCACCGGCTACAACAATATGTTTTATCGACACATCTTTAGCTATCAAATCTAGACAATGTCCCATATCCTTTAAAAATGTATTTTCTTTTATATCCAGATGGTTCCAGTATAAATTTACACAAGCAATAACTTTAGTATTGCATGTGATCTTTACTAATTGAATATGCTTGTTTGGAGAGTACCACGGCGATAGCTTCCACCCATTGCCCGTTTTTACTATCACCATTAAACCTCCCTTAGGCCTACCTCTGCTTTTGGTGGTTGCAGCTATCAGTTCTATTTGATGATTTTCCCAGGCCGGAGCAGATTCCAACCAAACTTCTTGCAGTAAGAGTATGTCATATAGCTCCAACTGAGCTTTTGAAGAGGAAGTTAAATGTGCATTTCCTCGGGTGTTCCATGACGCCACTCTAACCACCTGTTTTGGTGTTTTATGTTCTAGCTATCAACTCTCCATCATTGCAGTTGTGGCAGGAAAACTTACAGCACGAGGTCTTTCGGCATGCATGGTGGAATAAGAGATCGACATAGGATTTTGTTCCCATGATTTATTTCCAGGTGTTCTGAATATTTTTGGTTGATGTAACTCAATTTTTTGACTTTTCTCTGCCAAATTAAGCAACATAAAACCCATGTGATAGATTTCCATTCGTTCTTGCCATATAGCCTCCTTTACCACATTCGAAGACATCCATATCTTTACCACTGATGTGTCATATTCATGAATAAATTCAATTTGGGCTAAGTCAGAGGACTTCACTCCTTGTAACCTTGTGACATTTCCGAAGATATTTAACACTGATAATCTATTTAGATCATACATCCCAAATTCACCTCCCCTGCATTGCATAATTAGACTTACATGTGTGTTTTCATTACAACTAACTTTACCATTCGATCTATCATTCTTTTCGGTTTGTTTTTGGTTAAAGGTTTTCTTAACTTCATGGGTATTCAAGGTTAGAGTATTTTGATGCAGCCTTGTATCGAATTGTTTTGCTACAAATCCTCTACTTGCTTCTAAATTTTCTAAGGACTGTCTCTGGAATTCATTCTTTAAATTCGCTTGAGATAACTTTGATCTCTCCTCATTTGCCTGTTTTGTTGTCACTACTGGTCTTATCACAAATTGTTTCAAGGATTTTTCGATTTCTTCTCTGCGCTCTTCCAGAGTCATATAACTACCTTGATTTGCAGAGTCCATTTCTACAGTTTCTTTTGTTTTTTCCACACCATCTACCCCAGCCATAATTCTAGTGGCCACTACAGGTTCCATTTCTTTTTTTTTTATTTCTTGTACCAAAGAGTCTAGCGGTGCATATTTTAGCTCTTTCTGAGCTGTATCCGGGTTTACTATAGATATAGAATTATCCATCACAGCTAGATTGGGTTCTTTGTTTTGCTCTTTTAATTTAGCCATGGCAACATATTTTCTCACTATCGCAGCACTTTTGTCCTGTACACGTTTATCCGGCAATGTGAGAAGCTTTATAAATTGTCTGGAATTTTTACTTTTTTGAACTTTTGTTATTTTTTGATTCTTGTCTTTCTTGAGAATATTCGTTTTAGTCTTTTTGAAAGTTTTAGTGCTTTTAGTGCTTTGAGGTTGAGGGCCCTGCACTGAAAATATATTGTAGACTGGGTTATTCATTCCCACAGCCTTTTGCTCAGCGTCATTTCTATTTGTCTTTTCCTGTTCAATATCCTTGTCTATTTCTGTTATTTCAGTACCCTTTTCCAGCAGAACTGAGCAGCCATTCATTTGTTCTTCACATACTTTTCCTTTCATACTTTCAAGCACTACATGTGTTTCCCTGACCCGTTCTTTTCTCTCCGAAAGAAGAGTCGCTCGCACAATCAATTCTATTTGTTTTAGCAACTCTTCATTTTGATTAGAACCATCTTGTGCTGTAGGCGCCTTTACTGTCTCTTTTACTTCATGTGTCAGTCTTGTTTCTACCAGTTCCTTGAGTAGGAAATTTTGATCTGTGAGTCGAGAGTCTAAGGATTCATAAAATTTAGCTAACGCATATAAAGCTGTATTCATTGCCTGTAGTGTATTGCCTTCCCTCAGTGAATTATTCTGTCCATTTTCATTTTGTTCTATGGCTTTCACTCTAGATTGTCGCGGTGTAGGGTGTGTAAAAGATATAGACAGCACAGATGACTCATGCTGTGAGTCAGCAAACAAGACTGGTGATTGTGAAAATTGCTCTCTTTCTTCCATATTCATAGATTGCAATTCATGTATATTCACATTCATTTCCCTAGTTGTAGAAGCATCATCTACACCCACATCACCTTGCTCATTCTTCCGTGCCTCACCTGTGTCATTCATCACATCATTGTGTTTGTAATTTTCCATCAAACCGCCTATGTTTGTTCCATGTATCTGTACTGTAGCCACTACATTCTTTGTTGGAGTGACAGAAATCTTTTTTACAGGTATCACAAATTCTCCCAACAAATCTTTTTGTGAAAAGGCCATCATCAGGGAGTCAGAAGGAGAACATAAATCAATTGGAGGAGTCGACTCCTCTCCATCTACCGTTATTCCATCTCCCAGTGGTTTCTCAATTATATTAGGAATACCCATTCTAGAATTGGATACGGCATTCAATAACACGCTAGCTGGAGGACATTCGGGATAAAATTTCCTAATATCTACTGTGTTAGAAAGCAGTCTCGAGCGTGATACAATCTTTCGAGGTACCCTTGGAATTTGTGCACCGCGTTTAGGCGTAATCATCACTAGATCAGTTTCAGTTGTTTTACCGACCAAATTAGCAACCGGCGGCATACCTGTACGTAAAGTATACATTTTTCTTTTTTTTGTACAATCTCCTGACTAGTATCAATATCACTCTTCCCAAGGCGAGATTATGCCAATGGGAGACTAAAAAAAAATAAAAATAAATAAAAACAAATAAGTAAATATAATTTCAAATACAATCAATCACTTCATAAATAAAATCGCACTCCCCGCTCACCAGCTCCTCAGCTTAACAGCCGTAACAGCCCTTGCAATGCCCTTACACAAATGCGCGCGCGCGAATGCGCGTGCGCCAGTATTGATAAAGGGAATGCTGGGAGCTTGAGCTCAGAGGCGGAGCCAAAAGTCACTGCAAGATAAATAAACGTTTGTTTAAATCCACCAAAAAGTTTGTTTCAGTAGAAATGCACACAGTTCTTGCTTCTGGTGTCAACTTTAAGTGCAAGTACCGTGTTTAGCGTTCAGTGAAAAAACGTCCCAGCACGATCCACGATCCACAGGGAATCCAGCCGTAACAGCCCTTGCAATGCCCTTACACAAATGCGCACGCGTGAATGCGCGTGCGCCAGTATTGATAAAGGGAATGCTGGGAGCTTGAGCTCAGAGGCAGAGCCAAAAGTCACTGCAAGATAAATAAACGTTTGTTTAAATCCACCACAACGTTTGTTTCAGTAGAAATGCACACAGTTCTTGCTTCTGGTGTCAACTTTAAGTGCAAGTACCGTGTTTAGCGTTCAGTGAAAAAACGTCCCAGCACGATCCACGATCCACAGGGAATCCAGCCGTAACAGCCCTTGCAATGCCCTTACACAAATGCGCACGCGTGAATGCGCGTGCGCCAGTATTGATAAAGGGAATGCTGGGAGCTTGAGCTCAGAGGCGGAGCCAAAAGTCACGTGTTTAGCGTTCAGTGAAAAAACATCCCAGCACGATCCACGATCCACAGGGAATCCAGCCGTAACAGCCCTTGCAATGCCCTTACACAAATGCGCACTTCCTTATTCAATATCTTACAATGCACAAACACATATCGGCCATCCGGGTCAACATGAGAGTGCAGGAGTTTGAAGGCAACCTGCTTGTGGATTAGGCTCAGGACCCCCATTAACTGTGTCGAAAGATTTGTGTAAAATCTTTTGGTGCCCCACCCCTTGGCAAAACCTTAATTTGCATTCCCAAGCACGTGGGTTTCTTGTAGGAATAATATATGTACACTGTGTCGATTCACATAGGACACAATTCTCCTAGCTTTGGAGGAGTTCCTGAGTCCCCTTACATTCCAACGCAGAATATTAATAGTCCCCAGAAGATACATGTTAGGTGTGATACACACATTTGTATAATATGTAACATTAGATTTTTCCAGTTCAACATACGTGGTATATGAAGTAGAGGTGTCGAAGGTCCGGAAACTGACTAATTAGCAAAGTTCCTCTACATATTTAGTATTTTTGACATGTACTATGTTTTTGTGCACTTGATTTTCGTTGTTAAAACAATTTGTGCTTTAGAGATTTGTAACTAGAAGATACATGTCATGTAAGAAACACAGATTCCAAATCATGTACACAAAGTTTTTTCAGCTCTCCTCTCTATATGACATTTGTTGGGAGGAAGGGTTGATAGTCGATGCACATGATGAGTTTTTCATGAGTTGAAAAGAAATGCCATCCAAGAGTTTATTAGCCACTCAGCCCAGCAGTGGAAACACACACAGATCATGTAGATATCACCTTATTCTACCAATATAACATGATTGAGTTCTACAAGGACACACATATCCATTGGGTATAACACACAGCTGTATAAGTGGACTGGTGCTCAGGGCTCTCGGATATTATTACTAAAGTACTAGGCATTAGGGATTGGCTTTATTTTCAGAAGCAATTTGTATTAAGTCAGCCTGTATCAGACGGTAATTGCACATTGCCCAGAAGTTTAGTGAAAAGCACCTGCTCGCAGGATCATCAGATAAATATGGCCTCATAACTATTGGCTCAGCATGAGAGTGATTGTCCAGAATGGCTGAGGGGGATTAGCACATGCCAATGGGAATTAGACATGGGCTGTATAGTGACAGTAATCAAGTCTAAATTAACCAAGAAGTAATGTGGGCAACACGTTAGGTTTGCAGTACTAGAATTACAGTTACATCGGAAGTTATATCTAAGTATATGAAAATACATTAGTAAAGTTTTGTATTGATCACTAGCATGACGAAATAATGTTATATCTTTGTGCTTCCTTAGCTGATGTTTGAGTCAGCTGTTCTATAATGCAAGTTCCGACATGGGTCATGGTTAATGTTTATGTTGTAGTCCGTAGCGCGTGATGACGGAATGGAACGTGTGACGCCACCCGTTCTTGCCGTCAGACCTTTGCCTACGTGTCTTTGCTGACAGCCATCAATGCGTGCATGCGCCAGTTCGGCAAACTAGACTCTATTAAGAAAGGAGCATCTCTAAGTGTAATATACATTTAATAATATATTTAATTTGACAAGCCCAATAGCTGTGAAATCACTTTGCAGTTTGGCAGTTACTATGAGGAGGCTTTGACAAGGGGTTGTTTATAGCTGTTGTTTCGCGGATATCTCCACGAGTGTTTGCAGTGGATTTTACAAAGATTATCTACTGAATGAAGGCTTTTTATAGCTGAGGTAAGAGTTCACGAGATAACCTGTTCTTGGAAGAATAATGAGTTATAAATGCTTGTTACATGAGACCCCCTCATATCTCTTCCCTTTACTTTAGCTGTTTTCTACCTTGAGGTAACTTTTCGCAACGTTTACACCCATCAACAAAGCACATAAACCATTCCAGTGTCTTCATCGGTTTGGTATACCTGTGTTTCTGCATTCTATGTTTTACACAAGTGCAATTTCTTGAGCGGCTTCTTTGAAGGTGGCCTTTACTTTCCTAATCAGGCAGGAGAATCTTATTCGGTGCACATATCTTTTGGTTAAGAATTGTACTACATGACTGCATAATTGTGTTTCATATTTCCTGATTTGAATTGTTGGTGGTCAAATAGATTTTTTAGGTGCTTGAACTCTTAGGAGGAGAGGAATGAGAGTGTACAATGTCACAGTGCATTATTTACCGCTGAGCTTCATATATCAGGGTCTGCAATTAAGGATTGTTTATATTATTTATTTCTAGGACCAGCCCTGAGGATGGACTGACAGGTCGGACAGTCATCAGTACTGGTCTCTGCATCCCTATAATGCGATTTTTAGAAGAGCATCGAATAAAAAAAGTATTTTTATAAATAATGTTTTAAAAATGTTTTATTGTTGAATTTAATCAAAATTGATTTTTTTACAACATCTTCAGCCTAGTTTCGTAGTAAGTTAATCCAAATGAGACATATCTCTAAAGGGTTTAAGAGAGGGTAGAAGAAGGCTAGGAGTGGCCTAGGAAGTCGCGTCATGTTTAGATTCCAGTTTTGCCGTTAATTGTTGCAAAATTTTAAAAGTCGCTATTTGCCATGAGGTTCTATCTCCGCTGATCATTCTTGCTCACCAGGTGTTTTCTTCTGTCATTGACGAGTGTCTCAGATTTTGGAAGATTTCTTCAGATTTATTTTGATTTTCATGTTGAATCTAGTGTACATTTAATCGAGCATGCCGTAGTATTTACTACAACATAGGCGTCCCCAGTTCTGGTGATAGTTTTTCATCAGATTAGGTTGTGGTTGTGTGTCAGGTTACCGGAGGACGCCTATAATTTCAATTTAACGTGCATATAGATATATAGATACAACGCAAGGTACATTTACACTGGTGGTGCCAACCCGACATTTGTTTTTTGGTTCAAACGGATTAGCATGTCCATGGGCAGTCAATGGATGGGCAAATAAACTACACCTACAAGCGTTGTGTCTCTCCTCGCATGACAATTCTCCCTAGGTGTACTCTAATGCAATAGTTTCAGGTTATAGGTGGCGCAAGCGCAACCTAATAGGCCAAATTAATGAGTGTCCTGCAGAGAAAGGCTGGGAACCGCCCCTTCAACATATGGCATCCCTGCTCAGGAATGTTGGCATTGTCGTGTTTAAAGTACCCTCTTTAAGTGCTGTCACCTTTGCTACAGAGAAGAGTTAGCACTGCTGAATTGAAAGCATTGCAGTCTCTTTTAAGAGGTTCGGGTACAGTTTAGGAGCCCTTCTAAGAAATTCTGTTGCTGTCCCAATAAACGTATAGCAGCTTTGTTGAGAAATGCAGACACCTTCCCATTTCAAATATTGCCAGTCTGCTTTTCTCACTTCTTGCAACACTGCCTTCAATGCCTTGTGATTGCTCAGGAACATAAGGATAATTAAAACTGCATGTCCAAGGAATTCTTGTCCTCTGTACTGGACTACCTAAAAGTACCAGCATCCTTAAAAGAAACAGAGCATGTTTCAGACTCTTTAACCAATCAGGGAGCTTAGAGTGCAGGCTTACTGCCTGTAAAAGATTGCATTGCAAGCCTCCCTCTGTGCTGTGCAATGATGCAACCAGCCATTGCACATTCAGGCTGCACAAGCAGTAATACTGTGGCTGAAATGAACAAAATGTGCCCCAGCCAGACTAGCCAGATCAGCGCAGGTCAGATGACCCGCTAGCAGTCTCGTCTACATGGCCACCCTTTGCTCACCCCTGTTCAATCTCTGGGCCAGCAGCATAGAGAGCCAGGACATTTGTACTCAAAACCATGTAGAATATTCCACTACAGGATTCTGGTGTCGGAAACAGCGGCAAGTGCGTTGTGCTGTGCACACGCAGTGCTGATGGACGCCTCTCGGTCCTTTCCTCGGAAACAGAGCAGAGTGGACTGATGCAGTCTGAAGTTGGTGAAGCAGTGAAGCTGCAGGCTGAGGCTTGCTGCTGACTGTGCGGCTGTGTCAATAACGGCAGGCAAGCAGTGACGGTGGTGAAGCAGGGCAGATTGAGCCACAGTATCTCGGGTGCTGAGAGCAACTGAATGCTTCTAAATCCTGAGAGAGTCTTGAGCGAGAGCGGGGTAAGTGCAGCTATTTACTTTACTCTAATCCCAGCACTTTACTCCACACAACTTTGCACCACTCCCAGCACAAGGTAAGAACCGGGTTGTGTTGTGGCGTTTGCAGATAGCACCCCACAGGTTTCCTGGGATGTCTCGTCTAGTACTACTGTTTCCTCACCGGGCCCTTGGTTAAACTTGTGGATCGTGTAGTGCAGTGCTGGATGTGTTTGGAGGCGCTTTAAGGTGTTTTGAGATGAGTGGGTGCTGCTTGGGTGCAGTTGTGAGCCGTTTATAATCAATCAGCATCTTAACAGTCCCACGCCTCGCTACACAGATTCTTTCATTATTGAGGTCGGCAGTGTTTATAATTGAAGTAGAGTGCTCGAATACTTAGCTAAAATAAGTATCTGAGTGGTGAAGAGTGGCAGTCTGGGTAGTCCGGGTGGGCCGAGCTGTGAACAGAGAGGAGTTAGTTTGGAGTGGTGTTGTGACCTGGACATTTGGCAGGTTGTCCATGGCAGAGTAGAGGCTCTCTTCAATATTCAGCGCTGGCTGTCTTGCACCGGGCTTAAACTGGCCTTTGCTGCTCCTCACAAACTGCTGCCTCCTCCCAGGTAACATGAGTCAATTACTTTTCCCTTGAGCCCAGAATTTCTTATGCATTTACTTTGAAAAGCACCAAGCCTCTGAAAGGTGCGGGCCTAACGCAGCGGGGAGTGTTGGAATGACACCTCTTAAACCCACTTCTAAAGTAACCAAGACAAGAGCTTCAACAAAGTCTCCCGACCAGCCGCAGAAAATGCCTGACTTTCTAAACTCTAAGGACATCTAGCATTACCTCTGTGAGAAAACAGTGGCCCAACAGGATGTGGAGGCTAAAACCCAACAGCTTAATGATTCTACTGGCCCTTTGCCCTCTCTTATGTGGGATGTATTTACCCATGCATCCGAGCCCTACCTCAAAACTGTGCAAAACATCATGATGGCCAGAGCTTCCCAGAAAATGCACAGGGAAATGCATGAAGAATAGGCTGCCACTCATTTTTGCCGATGTTATGGGCACAGAAGGAAACTGCCTAAAACCACCATTGGACTACACACACAGTAGTCTGAAACCATTGGGAATGGCAATGCTGATTGCCAAAAGCAAACCCATAACTGTGGAGAATTCATTTTCTTAAATCCCAAAAAGGGGTGCAGTACCAGTACTCACCACTATCAGAAAGCCGGCGTTTTAAAACCACCAGATTTTACTTTTTTGTAGAAAACTGAATAAATGAACCCAAAACATGCCAAAGAAAGACTTACTGAGAGGTGGATCCAATGTCAAGTTATATTCTGAAGTGACTTGAAGGTGTATAACAAGACTGGCTGAGCTGTGGATTTCAGCAGTTTAAGTAAATGTGGACTGAAAGACACTAAAAAAATCTAAGTGTTTAAATTGACTGAGTGACCTACTTTTGAGTGTCACATAGGTTGCAATTGTTTAAATGTCATAGTTTTAAATTTAGAATCAGCATTATAGCTGCATATGTGGAATTGTTAGTTTATTTGAATGCAGAGAAACTGGGGAACAAAAAGTGACATTTTATCTGAAACTTGGCTTAAGGAACTGAATTCTGCCTGGCAACTACCCCCATCAGGAGTGAAACTTGAGTCACAGCTGTGTTCCCAGGCCTAGCTGCCCTTTTGCTGCTCACACCAAAAGGGATATGACACTTCCCTGATTGAATTACCTGGGCTCTGCAGGAAATTGAACAAAGCCCTGTTTTGACTCAGGCAAATGTTTTATGGCGGGAGTCGTAAATGGAGATTTCTCCTGGAAGCACAGGGGAGGGGCACTGCCTGTGAGAGCAAGCTGGCTTGGCAGAACTGGAAAAACCAGAAATTCAACCTGGTGCTGGAGGAAAACCACACCCCTTTGGGGCCAGAACATAACTCTAAAAAGATGAATAACTCATAGAGCGGACATGTGAAAATTGTATAAATGACACCATAATTCTTGTGATTTTTCTGCCCACATTTTAAGACGTGCTAGGACCCGGTGGTATGTTCAGGGGGGTTTTGGCGGAAAAGAGGATATTACTCAAAATGTGTGCATGTGAAAAATCTGACACTTCATCAACTAATGTCCATACTCCTTGCACAAATGTGTGTAAATTTGGGGTAATGTCCGAAATTGCGAAACCAGTTAAAAAGTGAAATATGTGCCATTTTTGAATGCAAGCCCCCAGGAAGAGCAGATTTGGACAGGGTATACCTCCTGTGATATGTGAAGGGTGCATGTAATTTTAAACAAATGTGTACCTGTGCAAATATGTTTTTTTGAGCAAATATAGATTGTGTGTAAAGTTGACAGGGGTGGGTTCTCTGTATCATAAACAGACCTCATCATGATGACACTTCATTTCATTCCCCCAATCAAGTGGAAGCGGATGAAGTGGCCAATGACAAGTGGAGAGGGGCTGGCTAGTGATGCTGCTCACACACACCCATTAAAAAAACACATAAAAGCAGACAGACAAGACAGATAGGGACTTTCAAATCCATTTGCAGCTGGAAGCTCTGCCGGGAAAATCCATACTTTACCTCCATCAATCTCCAGAGAAAGCTGTGCAGAAAGACCCAGAGAAAGCAGAGCAGTATCCAAAACCAGAGGGAGCTGAACCAGAGTGCAGTCCTAAACCTGACCAGATCCGTGGCAAGGCATATTCCTAAATATATTGTGAGTACATAGCAAGACTGTGCAGAACCAATCTCTTAGTTAAAATAATATAGTCCAACCTATTTTAATCTAAGTAGATCTGCCTCCTAGCTGTCACTTGTCATTTTCTAGTTGCAAGCTGCACTTGTCTTTTTGAACTTTAAAATTTCAAATCTGAAAAACGACCTTTATTTAATCGCTCATATCTCCGTGACCGTTTGGCGCATTCGCAAATTTAGCCGCGATTTGACATTTTACCGCGATTTGCAAATTTCTCCACGTGTGAAAACAGCAGTTTGTTTTTGCCTTTCAGTTGCCAAAAATTCGTTTATCCTGCTAGTTACACCCTAGATCCTTGCTAAAGTGAGCCTGGACTAATATTAACTTGATTTCACTCACCCTGAACTTCTAGAGGGAATTAAAAGCAAATTTAGCATATTTTTCACTCCATTGCCAGCACATATAAAAGCATTTTGCCTGTGTTTTCAACGTCTGTAGTCTAAGTTGCTGGGTGAACTGAATCACATTTTAATTGCATTTCTGAGAACTGTGTGCCTTCCTTCCATTTCCTTGCATTGCATAAAAGGGGGGGGGGTGAATTGTACAAGAAAGTGATTACACTGTCTTTGCTGAAATCCTATCAAGTTATTTTCTTTACTGCATTTCATTCCACATTGCATCCATTTGAAACCATAAAAGTATTGTTGCTATCGTATCCATTTCATGTCAACTCCTTAGTGATTATCAAGAAGTGTGCTAGTCCCAGATTCTCCGTTGTTAATCTTTATCATCTCAGATTAAGTGTGATATTCAATTATTAATTTATTATAAAGCGTGATATATATATATATATATATATATATATTGTTTAAATTATCAATTAAACCTTTTAACTTGCAAAACAGAACTACTTCTTGGCTCAGTGGGGTCAGGTGGATTCCAAGAGAGGGGTGTTATATAGGGGTAGTCATCCAGAACGCATGAACTGGACATAAAGATATATCAATACGGGTTTTCATTCAGTATTCTAGACTAGGCGTTGACTTGGCTGTAGTGCTGAATTGAATCCTCTTACAAATTGGGGGTTCGTGCCGGACGTTTGGGTTAGATCTACCATTTGTGCAGATTAATACTGCATGCCAGCTGACCAGATACACATATCCGGTCGGATCACCATGCTGTGTTACGCTGTAAAGCACTCTTCAAAGGAACGCTCTTAGGAAAAGGTCTGTTTTGCAAAAATAAAATACAAACTTCTGTAAGTCAGGACAGAGACCAATCTCTAGAATGACGACCTTAGTAGACATGAAAATAGCCAGAGAGCACCTCTTACATAAACTATTTGTGAGAGGTGATTGGACTGAACAGGGCCAGGATGCCTGGTTGCAGGCCATCACACGACAGGTCACTGAAACAGGGTCAGACCTATGGAGAGATCAGGGTCCATTACATGTGGCCCTGAGTGAACTATATATGGCTCCTAAAGCCAAAGATGAACATAATAAGATTGCCAGGATAGCAGCATACCTGTACCTATATATGGGAGACATGCAGGATAAATGCACTGAAAGCCAAGATCTGGCAAATAGGCAACAGATGGCAGTAGAGAAGGCCCGATCTGATCTGGCCTCTTCTAAGCAGAGGCTGCAGAGGAGCCAGGAGTCAGAAAATGATAGTAGGCAATATATCATTAAAATAAAAGAGGATATGGGCATCCTACAACAGGAAAAGACAGACCAGGATACCAGATTTCTGGCCCTGCAGAAGGAGCACCAAGACAGTTTGGACTCCTTACTGCAGAACCAGAAAAAGTTGGAGCAACAGATCAATTTCAACAGGGAATGCGCGGAGCAGGTAGTCACCCTGCAAAGCCAGGTAGATAGAGAGAAAGAGGAGAGCAATAAACTGATTCTGAAAGACCTGGATACCCAGGCAGAGTTTGATGAGGAGCGCCAAAAAGCTGGTGCCTTTCAACGACAGAGGGACGACCTGGCAGCACAGATGCAGGCTCTCAGTCAGGAAAGAGACACTGTAGGCCAGGAAGTCTGCCACTTAAAAAAGGAAATTGAAGAAAATCACCTGGCCCTCCAGGGGCTGGGTGACCTCCAAAAAGAAAACCAGAACTTGGTAGAGCACACCAGAAGGGTGGAAGATGCTCTGGCAAGAAAGGAGCAGGCCAGTAGGGATGGGACTCAGGAGGTAAACCTCCTGCAGCAAAGACTGGCCCAGTTCTCCAGGACCAACCAGGAAGCACAGAGGGAAAATGAGGCCCTCTGTCAACACAATGATAGGCTCCAACAACAGGTAGCGATGCAGGAGAGACTGATAGAGTCTAGTAAGGCCTTGACTGAGGAACTGAAAGCACAAATGCAGGCTCTTGCATTGCAACAGGGAGCAGGGGCGGATAGAGATGAGGTTCGCTGGGAAAGGGAAACTCCTGAGCATAACCTCAGGAGCCCTAGTACCAGAGGCCTGTATCTCTCACAGTCCCTGGACTCTGCCACCCCCATCTCCCCTGGCGCACCTGAGCACAGGGCCACAGGGATGGCAGATTACTATCCAGCTAAAAGTATGGGGCTCATAGGCCAGTACCACTCAGGAATGGAGGGGTGGGCATCCGGGTATGGGCACCCAAGCACAGTACAGTTCAGTGGGGAACCCCAGGAGAGTAGGCCCCTTAAGGGCATCCTGAAAACCTCTGCCCAGTTAGGTCAGTGGGTACCCAGCAAATCCTGGCAGCAAGGAGGGATCTGAGGACTCCTCTGAGCACCACAGTAAACAGGAGACCAGGTCCCCACATTCTGCCAGCCATTCCCAGGCTCGCAGAATCCGGGAAAACCTGGAAGATCTGACGGGAACCTCTGGGAGCAGTGCCTCTGAGTCAGAGGATGAATGGACCAGGGTTACCCGAACCAAAAGGGCCAGTAAGGCAAAAAGGGCCTTGCTTAAGGACCCCTTAAAGCAGATTAAGGCGATCAGGAGCGTCATCACGCCTTACCATAAGAACGCTAAGTATTCTGTTTGGGAGCACTTAGAGTTGTTTGAGCAAATGATGGAGACTTTCCATTTGAAGGACAGCCAAAGCTGTATTCAATATGTAAAGTGGACCTTCTCCCCGGAATACTCCAGTTTCTTTGCGGGGCTGGAGGACCAAAATCATTTAAGATGGTCCACCTATAAGGTGGCCATCTTGAAACATTTTTCCATTCATAGAAATCCTCAAGAGGCTCGCAAGGCAGCCTACAATTTGCAATGTGGGGAGGATCAGGCCCCACAAGAATTTGTGCAAGAACTGAAACGTGCTTTTGCGCAGACCACCAGAAGGGTGCGCACAGACAGTAGAGAATTCATCAATACATTTTTCATGCCTTGCCCAAATACATAATGACCCAGCTCGTGAGGGATTTTCACGAGAAAAGATCTTTAGACTGGGTCATTGAACAGGCTACCTGGATCTATGAGGTGCAGAAACCGGTAGATAGCAAAAGTAATGCCCAGAAAAACCCCAAAGCAAACAGCACCCCTGCTGCTGCCAAGGTGGCAGAGGTAAAGGTCACCCCCGTTTTGGATTTGGAGATGGGGGGGCCTAAAAACCTACTTGCACCTAATAATGCTAGGCCCAGAAGGTCCTTGGGCCAGTCACAGACAGGGAGCCAGGGAGGCAGCCCCACAAATGGGGTCCCTCGCTCTCCTGATTATGTAAGCCCCCGTTACAAGGGAAACAGACCCATCCTGGGTTATGTGTGGACTCCTCCAGCCCAAGGGGGGAGATCCAGCCAAGAACCTAACCCAGGGAACTTTCCTCCTAACTTCCCACCGGAGGGCAGAAATTCTCCGAATCCTGGGCAGAACTTTTTCCCCAGGTATCCACCCAATTTCCAACCCCAAAATCATCCATCCTTCTTTCCCCAATTCCCTGAGCCCAGACAACCTAATCCGGGAGAGGGGAGGCCAAGGGTGGAGGGGTACCCAAATCTTCCCAACCAGGGGTACTACCAAAGAAGGGATAGCTACCCTTCCCGGGATCAGCCCAGGGGAGAAAACAGGGCCCCGTATCAGCCTGAGCGGGTTTCCCAGTTAGAGCGCCAGGTTCAAAACATGGCGCGGGATCTGGGTCGCATACTGAGGGCTCAGCAGAACCCTCAGATCGGCATGCCGGTGCAGAACGCACCCAACTCTGGACCTGGTGCTCCAGAACAATGACGGGGGCAGCACCCCGATAACTCACCGGTTCCCAGGGAGGAGGCACAAGGGGAAGGGGGGTGTAAAGCCTTGGAGGAAGCTTCCTTCCTCACTTGTAAACAGCCCCTGGAAACCCATGAACCGGAAACAAAATCTCTTGCCCCTAAAAGTCTGCCTCCTAAGGAGCAGAGGGGGGGTAGGAGAAACAAAAGACCCAAACAGACTCAGATTGAGGAGGAGGTACAGATCTTCCAATTTGAGGGAGAGGGATCCTCAGAGGATCCTGGGAAAAGGATCTTCTCCTTCAGAGATGGGGGAACTCCTCCCAAAGAAAAATGGGTCCCTATGGATGCAAATCCAGACTGGGGAGATGTGGAGAATGAGCTACCGCCGCCCACCATCTCATCCCAGAACCAACAGCAAGAAAATCCCCTGGTTCAAACCCATCCTGGTGACTGCCTCCAAAAAGGGGGGGCGGCCCAGAACCGGAGCCAGGGGAACCCACAATGGCTCTGATCTCCAGTTGCCAACTTTTTCTTTCAGATTCCCAAGGCTCTCCACAGAATGCTGCCCAAATCTCTTCGCTAGCGATGTCCAAAACCAGAAAGTTAGCCCACCAGTTGTCCAAAAATGTGCATTATCTGTGCCCCCTTGAGGAGAAGGAGGGAAGATGCTATGCCCCGGTACAAGTACAGGGGCAGGGTACAATTTTGGCACTGGTGGACACTGGATCTCAAGCTACCCTTCTGTCCAGAAGGGCCTTTGACGAACTGAATGCAGGAAGGGGAGAGAATTACCAAATTCCTCTCACCTCTCTTCCTGGACAACTGCAGAACTTTGACGGGAAGGAAATTCCCGTTGAGGGGACTGCAGACTTGGACATTAAGATCGGGCGACATAAGTTGAAACACCCGGTGATAATTGTGACTCCAGAAGGCACCCCTTGTTTACTAGGGAATGACCTCCTGAGAAGGTTGTCACCCCTAATAGATTGTGTAAACAAGTTCCTCTGGACCCAGACTAGCCGACCAATAAAATTAAAACGGAGTGTCAACCATGTTAGTTTAAACGGCACCTGCCACATGGTTGAACAAAAATCTGACCAAGTAGAATTTCACTTCCAGAATAGCCAAATTCCAGACGTGACAGTAATAGCAATAGGACAACAGACTGGTGATGGAGGGTCCTCTCTATTTCTGAAAATCAACCTTCCTTCCAGTCTAAAGTGGTACTCCACGCTGGAAGGAAACACTCTGAAATTCTATACTAATCCACAATCAGAAACTCCCACTCCTATAGTCCAGAAAGATGTGAAATCAGCTCAGAGCCTGGCTGATATTCAGCAAATTGGAGAGCAGTTGTTCATCCCTGTTCAGTTAAATGATGGGAAGGACTCTGTTCTCGCTCGAGTGTGTGTGAACAACGGTAAGAGCTTCATCAGCGAAGCCATGTTCCGCCAACTCACAAAAGATCCAGCCATTCCCACATTCAAACTGATAGACAAATGGGAAATGGACCTGGAAGCACCTAATTCCAAACATCTCCTGCCAAGCAGGTGTATGCTCAAAATCTCCATTGGCAACAAGAGCATAGTCCACAATTGTTGGGTCGTGCGAGACGTCCCTGCCGCCTTTTACTTAGGCAGTGACATTCTCAATCGCTTTGCCATTAGTTTGGACCTAATAAACTTCAAAGCTTGGTCCCGATTAGCGGATAATCCCATGGGCTTTGATGATCCAGAAAAAGCATTTAGGTCAGCTCAATTGCTACCTTATGCAGTTGAAATTCAGATCAAAGAGGAAGTCACCATCCCAGAAAGGACCCGACAATTCTCCCTGGAAGTGAAAGCTAAAAGAGGACAATATTTGCAAAACCCTGATGCTTACATACATCTAAATGCTTCTCTCCAACAGCAAGGGTTGGGGGTAAACCCAACTCCATTAGTCAACATAGAACATGACACCATTCCAATAGAGGTGGATAACAGCGACTTAAAGAGTATTACTCTAGCCGCAGGCACCATTATTGGAATGGCGGTTGATGACCGACATTTCTCCATTGATCTTGGAAATGAACTGTTAGGACCAATCCCCAAGGACTGTTTTGACAGTGATAGGGATGACAATACAACACCAGACAGGATTTTTACCCGGCATGGGGGGAACTTCCTGGTGTACACTTCCTGCCCTTATGGTAAGGAAGATGTGACTTGTGACTTCAGGAGGGATGAGGTGATTTTCCAAGTCCATGAGGGCTGCCTTTCCCACCTGCAGCCTCCAGTCCAAATCAGCACTCTGACCAGGGACTTCTCAACCCAGCTGGAGGAGGCCGCTGAAATAGCCAAACCAGAAGTCTTTCCAGACTTCAGGCAGATGGTGGAAGAGAGAGTCAACCTAGCTGATGCCTGTGTGACTCTGGAACAAAAGCAAAAGTTGAAACAGGTTTTCTTGGATTTCCAAGATCTCTTTGCGGTAGACTCATATGACTGTGGTCGCACTGACATCCACACAACAACAATCCCCACGGACCCTGGCATGACTCTAGTGTTTGTGAAGCAATATCGTTTGCCTCTCGCATCCATGGAGTCCCTTACTGAAATAATTAAGAACCTTGAGTCCCGGGGAATAATCCGTCCAGTCCACAGCACCTTCAATAATCCGGTGCTGGGAATATTAAAGCCAAACGGCCAGTGGAGACTCTGTGCTGACCTTAGGGAGCTCAACAAACGGGTCCATACTTCCCGATGGCCTCTTCCCTACATTGACCAAGGGCTGGCCCAGATCCAGGGGTCACAGGTATTCACAGCAATAGACCTGACCAATGGATACTGGACCGTGCCTGTCAGTAGGGAGGACCAATACAAGCTGGCTTTTACCTTTGGGGGCCAGCAGTATACATGGACCCGGACTCCCTTCGGATACCTCAACTCCGGCAATGAATTCAACATTTTTCTACACAAGGCCATGCCCGACTTGGGTGCAAGGGGTAACCTGGCTTATGTAGATGATGTCCTCATCAAAAGTTCATCTGTGGAGGAACACATAGCGGAGATCCGTTATGTTCTGACACAGTTGAGGGCCGCCGGAGCAAAACTTTCCTTTCAGAAAGCACAGTGGTGTAGAACCCGTAATAATTTCTTGGGGCATGAGATTACTCCTCAGGGTCTCTGTCCCCAGGAAAAGAAAGTGGAAGCACTTCAGAAACTGAAAGACCCCACAACTCTGCGAGAACTAAGGAGCCTCCTTGGACTGACTAATTACAGCAGAAAGTTCATTGAGGGCTACGCAGAGATTACCAGACCCCTGATTCATCTCCTGAAGGGGGGGGGTCAAGTGGGAATGGGGTCCAGAACAATCCGAGGCAGTAAGACAACTCAAAAGAAGCCTCTCACAAGCGCCTTGCCTAGCTTACCCTGTCAGAAACAAGGAGTTCTTCCTGGAGACGGGGTTCTCTAATACGTGCTTGACGGCAGTATTATACCAAAAGCATGACAAGGTCAATAAAGTAATCTCCTATGCGAGCAAAACTTTATCCTCTGTGGAGGAAAAATTCAACGATTGTGAGAAGGCACTCCTGGCAACGGTGTGGGCATTGAAGAATTACCGCCCGTTTATCCAGGGGGAACACATCATAGTGGAGACTCCACACCAGCCTCTGCAATATCTCCAAAGTGATAGAATCCGGACCGGAAATGTGAGTAATTCCCGAATTACTTCCTGGATTCTGTCAATGCAAGGCTTTCCTGTGGAGGTCCGATATGGCCAAAACAAGAAGAGTCCCCTCGCGCAAGGTCTGGCTGACTTGCATGATTGTGCCAGAGAAAACTGTCTCGAGGACATAAGTCTAAAAATCAAGGACAACACGAAGGCATACCTTAATTCCCCACACAAAGTCTTTGAAGAGGACAAGTGTGAGGGAATGCCCACTGTCTATGTGGATGGATGCTCTTACCATGTTGACAACAACGGGGAGAAAGAACTGGTGGCCGGTGTAGGGAATGCATGGGTGAATGAGTCCCCAGAACCCTCCGCGGGATACAAAATTGGTCCCCAAAGTAGTCAGGTGGCAGAATTGATGGCTGTGCATCAGGCCATCCTCACTGCTGTCCAGCATCAACTCCACGAACTGGTCATAATCACAGATTCGGATTATGTACGGAACGGGTTCGTGGAGCACCTGGTTAATTGGAAAACCAGAGGCATGTTATGTGCTAACAACAAACCCTTGAAACATGGGAAGTTGATCCAAAACATTGATGATCTGGTCACCTCGAATGAGATGACATCTATTGGAAAAAGATCAAGGGTCATTCCAAAGTAGAGGGACCAGACAAAACTGGAAATGACTTAGCTGATCAGCTGGCCAAAACTGGGGCCATCCAAGGGGATCTAAATGAGATTGAGTCCCTGTTGGGGGAAATCCAGGTCACTGCTATCACTAGGTCCCAGACAAATGCTCACAACGACCTTTCAATTGCACAATGGAGTAAGGAGACCCCTGATGCTGATTTGATTACCGCTCAGAAGGGGGATCCAATAATTGGTAAATTTTACCAGCACCTTGAGGACCCTGAGAACTTTCCCCTGACGGATACCGATTACATTGGGAAAGAGGACCTAAGAGTGTTGATGAAGTGTCCAAAAATGTTCCGGATCCAAGACGGTTTGTTGGTAAGGAAATCCAAAGCTGGCCACGATCAGTGGGTGGTTCCTACCTCATTCCGAAGCCTGATGTTAAGTCACGCCCATGATGCAGCCACCGCCGGTCATAGGGGGTTTCACACAACACTGGAAATCTTAAGAGAGGTTGCATACTGGCCACACATGGGGCAGGACCTCGACCAATACTTGAAGGGGTGTCTTGTGTGTGCACAATTTCAGCCATCCTCCCTCACGCACCGTGCGCCTCTCCAAAAGAGGGGGATGACACTGCCATGGTCAGATTTACAAATCGACTTTGTAGGCCCCGTGATTCGCTCTGCTAGGGGGAATAAGTACATGTTGACCGTCACATGCTTGTTTACCAAGTGGGTGGAATGTCTCCCAGCCCCAAATTGCAAGGCAGAAACGGCAGCTGCCTTGATGATTAACCACATCTTTTCCCGTTTTGGTCTACCTCAAAGGATTGAGTCAGACAGAGGTAGCCACTTCACCAGTGAAGTAATGACAAAGATGTGGGAGATACTGGGGGTCAAGAGAAAGCTACACATTGCTTACAGGCCAGCTTCTTCTGGGGCAGTAGAGAGATATAACCGAACCATTGTGAGCATATTAAAGAAGTTTGTGGCAGATTCTGGGCCAAGTTGGGATATCCGATTACCTCTGGTCCTAATGGCTATCAGATCTACCCCTTCATCTGCAACCAAAATGTCACCATTTGAGTTGATGACTGGGCGCAAGATGGTGCTTCCGCAGCATTTGCTCTACAGGATCCAAGAGCAAACACTGATAAATGCCTCCACAACTCATGAGTATGTGGAGAATTTAAGGAAACACCTCCAACATGCTTTTGCTTACGCTCAGCGGAATCTAGAAAGATCGGCTGATAGCATGAAGACCCACTATGACCTGAAGACTTCCAGGAAGGAATATCAGGTGGGGGACCGGGTCTATTTATACAACTTCCAAAGAAACCAGGCAAAGCGGCGCAAATTTTTGCCTACGTGGAAGGGACCCTTTGAGATCATCGACAAGATCTCCCCTGTGCCATACAAAATCCACATCCCCAAAGGTCCTTTGGCAGCGGGGGAAGACAAGTGGGTCCACATAAACCAGTTGAAATGTTGCCATCCCAGGCACACTCTGCAACAACTGGAGGAATCCTCTGGAATCCTGGCGGGTACTGTCTCAGACTAATTCAGTTCCAACCATAAAACAAACCACATCTAGTCTCTAAAATATTGTGATTTGCATGAAACTGTCTCTTAGTTATACTGTTTTTTTTTTCAAAATAAGAATGTAATGTTTTGTTATGATGAAATGCATATGCTGCCCCACTATCTCAACAGTGGTGGAAAAATGTCTATGAATAGGTATTGCCGCTCTTCCTTTGTCGTCCTAGGAGAAAGAAAACCGGGAGACGGGCCAAGGAGGACGATCCGGAGACCGGGAGCAGAGACGCAACGGGCCCAGTGTACCACCCAATATTCCCATCAGGACCGGCGAGGAGAACCGATCGATCCGACCGGATGGAGAAAAAGATGCTGAACTGTGCCATCTATTGGAAGAAGATGAGGAAACATCCCAGATCTTGCGGGTCCCACCAGTGAAGGATCAGATGGCCACCGCAAGAAGGGGGGCTTGTGGGATGTATTTACCCATGCATCCGAGCCCTACCTCAAAACTGTGCAGTACTGACATGAAAACATCATGATGGCCAGAGCTTCCCAGAAAATGCACAGGGAAATGCATGAAGAATAGGCTGCCACTCATTTTTGCCGATGTTATGGGCACAGAAGGACACTGCCTAAAACCACCATTGGACTACACACACAGTAGTCTGAAACCATTGGGAATGGCAATGCTGATTGCCAAAAGCAAACCCATAACTGTGGAGAATTCATTTTCTTAAATCCCAAAAAGGGGTGCAGTACCAGTACTCACCACTATCAGAAAGCCGGCGTTTTAAAACCACCAGATTTTACTTTTTTGTAGAAAACTGAATAAATGAACCCAAAACATGCCAAAGAAAGACTTACTGAGAGGTGGATCCAATGTCAAGTTATATTCTGAAGTGACTTGAAGGTGTATAACAAGACTGGCTGAGCTGTGGATTTCAGCAGTTTAAGTAAATGTGGACTGAAAGACACTAAAAAAATCTAAGTGTTTAAATTGACTGAGTGACCTACTTTTGAGTGTCACATAGGTTGCAATTGTTTAAATGTCATAGTTTTAAATTTAGAATCAGCATTATAGCTGCATATGTGGAATTGTTAGTTTATTTGAATGCAGAGAAACTGGGGAACAAAAAGTGACATTTTATCTGAAACTTGGCTTAAGGAACTGAATTCTGCCTGGCAACTACCCCCATCAGGAGTGAAACTTGAGTCACAGCTGTGTTCCCAGGCCTAGCTGCCCTTTTGCTGCTCACACCAAAAGGGATATGACACTTCCCTGATTGAATTACTTGGGCTCTGCAGGAAATTGAACAAAGCCCTGTCTTGACTCAGGCAAATGTTTTATGGCGGGAGTCGTAAATGGAGATTTCTCCTGGAAGCACAGGGGAGGGGCACTGCCTGTGAGAGCAAGCTGGCTTGGCAGAGCTGGAAAAACCAGAAATTCAACCTTGTGCTGGAGGAAAACCACACCCCTTTGGGGCCAGAACATAACTCTAAAAAGATGAATAACTCATAGAGCGGACATGTGAAAATTGTATAAATGACACCATAATTCTTGTGATTTTTCTGCCCACATTTTAAGACGTGCTAGGACCCGGTGGTATGTTCAGGGGGGTTTTGGCGGAAAAGAGGATATTACTCAAAATGTGTGCATGTGAAAAATCTGACACTTCATCAACTAATGTCCATACTCCTTGCGCACATGTGTGTAAATTTGGGGTAATGTCCGAAATTGCGAAACCAGTTAAAAAGTGAAATATGTGCCATTTTTGAATGCAAGCCCCCAGGAAGAGCAGATTTGGACAGGGTATACCTCCTGTGATATGTGAAGGGTGCATGTAATTTTAAACAAATGTGTACCTGTGCAAATATGTTTTTTTGAGCAAATATAGATTGTGTGTAAAGTTGACAGGGGTGGGTTCTCTGTATCATAAACAGACCTCATCATGATGACACTTCATTTCATTCCCCCAATCAAGTGGAAGCGGGTGAAGTGGCCAATGACAAGTGGAGAGGGGCTGGCTAGTGATGCTGCTCACACACACCCATTAAAAAAACACATAAAAGCAGACAGACAGGACAGATAGGGACTTTCAAATCCATTTGCAGCTGGAAGCTCTGCCGGGAAAATCCATACTTTACCTCCATCAATCTCCAGAGAAAGCTGTGCAGAAAGACCCAGAGAAAGCAGAGCAGTATCCAAAACCAGAGAGAGCTGAACCAGAGTGCAGTCCTAAACCTGACCAGATCCGTGGCAAGGCATATTCCTAAATATATTGTGAGTACATAGCAAGACTGTGCAGAACCAATCTCTTAGTTAAAATAATATAGTCCAAGCTATTTTAATCTAAGTAGATCTGCCTCCTAGCTGTCACTTGTCATTTTCTAGTTGCAAGCTGCACTTGTCTTTTTGAACTTTAAAATTTCAAATCTGAAAAACGACCTTTATTTAATCGCTCATATCTCCGTGACCGTTTGTGCTAGAGACTTGCAGTAACTTTCATCTGGAAGCTGAGATCCTAGGCTTTCTTAGGACCCCAAAATGATAGTGATAGTCCTTGTAGTTCCTCTGTAATCGCGCTTGGCGCATTCGCAAATTTAGCCGCGATTTGACATTTTACCGCGATTTGCAAATTTCTCCACGTGTGAAAACAGCAGTTTGTTTTTGCCTTTCAGTTGCCAAAAATTCGTTTATCCTGCTAGTTACACCCTAGATCCTTGCTAAAGTGAGCCTGGACTAATATTAACTTGATTTCACTCACCCTGAACTTCTAGAGGGAATTAAAAGCAAATTTAGCATATTTTTCACTCCATTGCCAGCACATATAAAAGCATTTTGCCTGTGTTTTCAACGTCTGTAGTCTAAGTTGCTGGGTGAACTGAATCACATTTAATTGCATTTCTGAGAACTGTGTGCCTTCCTTCCATTTCCTTGCATTGCATAAAAGGGGGGGGTGAATTGTACAAGAAAGTGATTACACTGTCTTTGCTGAAATCCTATCAAGTTATTTTCTTTACTGCATTTCATTCCACATTGCATCCATTTGAAACCATAAAAGTATTGTTGCTATCGTATCCATTTCATGACAACTCCTTACTGATTATCAAGAAGTGTGCTAGTGCCAGATTCTCCGTTGTTAATCTTTATCATCTCAGATTAAGTGTGATATTCAATTATTAATTTATTATAAAGCGTGATATATATATATATATATATATATATATATATATATATATATATATATATTGTTTAAATTATCAATTAAACCTTTTAACTTGCAAAACAGAACTACTTCTTGGCTCAGTGGGGTCAGGAGGATTCCAAGAGAGGGGTGTTATATAGGGGTAGTCATCCAGAACGCATGAACTGGACATAAAGATATATCAATACGGGTTTTCATTCAGTATTCTAGACTAGGCGTTGACTTGGCTGTAGTGCTGAATTGAATCCTCTTACACTTACACTATGCCCAGTGGCTTGATATCATTCTAAGAAATCTCGGACACTACCATAAGCAAGGTGCCCAGACAAGTGAAGCTGGAAAAAGTGGGAATGTCGGTCATCAGGGGCCCCCGGGACTCACTCTTGACTTACTAAGACCCCCCCCAGCTTTAAAGGAGCAAGTTCTTGGCGACAGTCCCCACCACGCACAAACGGAAGACTTAATAGCTATGATTCTGCCCCCTCCTTCAAAACGAGCAGTAGTGTATTGAGAGAGGAGTCTGACCCTGGTGGTGTGAAGAGTATCAGGGACAGGGATGGCCCCTTGCTATGTACACCAGAATCGGCTATAATAAATACTTTTGATGCTCAAAAACTGATTCATGTCCCAGGAAAAGGCGTTTGGTCGGAAGCCCAGAGTGAACCACCTGACAAAAGGGTCTCATTTGTTCAAACAAGGAACCTGTCGGCATCCCTGATACTTTAGCCCGCCTCACCTTCATCCTCTTCAACCTCTTCCACTTCCTTTATTCACCTGACTCCAAGACGCTCCTTTGGCACAATAAATCTACCCTCACACTCTAGCTAGCTGACATTGTCAGCGATGAACATGTCTCTTTTAACACTAACAAAACATTATGATATGCTGAATGAAAAGATCGTGATGCAGTACGACTCAATTATCGCAAAGTTGACGGTGTGTCAGTCTGGAAGGGTCCTTCGTGGCTCTTTACCTACTCAAAAAGTTCCAACTCAGGTCATTGAGGCGCCGCACGCATGGTCCCATATGACTCTAAGTGATGAAGAAGTTCAAACCTCAGAGAAAGTGGGGCAGATTTCAAGGGAGGTTGGCATGCAGACGAGCACAAAGCCACTACTAGTGGCCGTGCCGATTATTGGCTCTATAGAACATTGTCAGACCCTTTTTTGGATTTTTGACACCTCCCAAGGGGGATGACCCCTCGGGCGAAGATGACCTGGTCCTAGCCGGAAAAATGTCTTATACACCGTCGGAGAAGGTCTTGCTGAATTTAACCATGCACTCAGGAGACTTGGACTGTGAGGTTGTGTCTAGTAACTCTTCACCTTCCTCTGTCTCTGACAGAGATCCCCAAAGTTAAATCATCTGTGTCCGCCATGAGTTACCTAAGAACCATCATTATTTCTGCCTAAAGTGCTGGGGTCTAGCCAGGGAGTCTCATCACCTGCCCTTGTTAATCTAGAGGAGAGGAGATTAAGATCATCAAAAGTTCAAGTTGCACCTTGCTTAGGTGCTAATAGAGATGGTGGTTCTCTGGCTGAGCATTTGACAATCCAAACGTCAGTACATGGGAAGGGTAGCTGCTTTTTACTTGAATGCGTGGATGCCAAGCACAATAAAGCAAATGTTATGAGTCTGTTTCAGCAGATTCCAAAACTGTGTTTTATTGATTCGAAAGACAATGATCAGATCGAGTTTGTCAATGACACTGAGTTAGACAGAGTAGTCTTGCACATTTTCTCTAGATTGATAAAAACAAATAATCTTGAAAATGGGGCTTCAGTTTCGCCCTCTGGGTTTTGTGATTTTTGAGGTTACTGACTGGGAGAAATATCAGGTGAGATATCCTCCGTGTGTTGATTTGGGTAGCCTTGCTGGTCCATTTCAGTTTGAGCAGCTAAGGGTGACTTGCCACAGGGAGGATATGGGGCATAGGCAAGTGGAGTTACCGATACAATTTAGGGGAAGAGCCTAAGACTATTAAAATGGGTAGTTGGAATACTAGAGGTTTTAAACACCTCCTTCAAGAGCAGGACAATCCTCTGGGCCTTTTAGACGTCTTTTGCCTGCAGGAAACATGGCTATTATCTGCTTCAGTTGTGGATGGTTATTCATTGCTCCAGGTTAATGCCAGTAGGGGAAGAGCTGCAGACCAACCACAGGCCTTATCACAGCCTGTAGGTATGGTATGGGTTTATCCCTGACCCCTTGGTCATCTCTAAATATGTTTGTTCAATTGACAAAATTATCTTGGTCTGCAACAAGCATCGAGGGAGGGGATACAGTGGGTGTACTGAACTTGTATTGGAACCCTCTAGAGATAACCACGAAAACTACTATTACAAATGTCATGTCCATGCTCCATATTTGTGCACTGAACTCGCTAATTTCAGGTGTGATTATTATGGGTGGCCTGAATATATTGTGTTTTATCGAGTCTAGTGGTAATAACAGGATAAGAACAAAGGTGTGGATGAAGTTAATGAAGACCAGAGGTCTCCTGATGGTTATTGATAAGCTCCCGGGTAATAATCCACGACGCTCGACCTGAGCGAGGGGGTCTTTATCGTCCACGTTGGACTACGTGTTTGTCTCCCGGGAGCTATACTGGTGGATTGAGGACCTACAGGTAATTCTACAGAAAAAAAATTGACCATCATTTGGTCACTACAAGCTGGTTCTATCCGATACCTCTCCTGGTAAAAGATTTATATAGAGAAAACCTAGTAGTGGATATGGGAAGGAAACGCTTTAAGTGGTCTAGTTCTTCTCTGGACGTCTTTAACATTCTGCTGACAGAGACTGACTACCAGACACATGATTACTCTAGTATTCTAAACCAGTTTGTGATAATGGCCCTCCTAGGAAACGTCCGATGTAGCAACACAGGCATCGTTTCGGCCTCAAAGTCCAAGCCAAGAAAAAGGCAACTAGGGGTGCAATTCGAAAAAGCTGCGCAGTCTCATATGGAGGGAAGCCACATTGAAATTAAACACCTAAATTAAGAGCTAAATAATAGGTTAAAAAGTCATAGGTATATTATGATGAAAAGGGATGCAGAAGTAATGTTGAAAGTTCTGGTATCTAAAAATAGTGCAGGTATCTGGGAATGTAACCTCCCACCAGTCAGCCTTACCAGTAAACGCAATAGCAGAAGATTCTTGGGTAGCACATTTTGAAACCCTATTTTCATTTAATGGCCTGGGGGTTGTCTCGCAGAGTGAGGAAACCCTCTGGAGTGAACAATGAGATTTGACTTTTGACTTTTGATTGTGAGGACATCAAAGCAAACATATTTAAATCAAGTAACTGTAGAGTCCTGTGCCCTGAGGGTTGGGTCAATGTATCCTTTACCATGTTTATGTCTATCTTAAAAACCTGTAGAGTCGCAAATACATGGAAAAATATCCATAAAACACCCATCTTTAAGAAGATCCTAAAAATGACCAGCCCATTGCCTTGCTTGATGTTGCAGGCAACATTTTTGCGAAGCTGGTGTTAAGGCAATTACTAAATTGGGCAAATAAAGTGAGCGTGTTGGACCGTTTACAGTGAAGATTTGTTCCGGGTTTGGGTACCTCTGTAAACTTGGCTACTCTGGCCTTTATTAAAGAAAAAGTATTTTGCTCGGGTCAACCAGTCTTTTTGGCGTTCACAGACTTTAAGATGGCTTTCGACTCGGTTGACCGAGCGACACATTGGGCCAAACTGGAGCACTGGGACTGCTCTCTTTATTTGCTGGAGATTATAAGGGACCTACACAAGGGAACATCAACTCAGGTCCGATTAAATTCCGGGGACAAACTTTCAAGACCTATTTTAACATCCAGGGGTTTAAAACAGGGCTGTAATTTGGCCCCAGCGTTGTTTAATCTTTATATTGTTGATATTGGTGAGTATCTATCAAAAGCACTTGCATTTCCGCCTAGACTTGGGGCTGTTCCGATCCAATGAATTCTATACGTGGATGATCTGGTCCTTTTGGACCAGACCATGGTGGGTCTTCTAAGGCAACTGGTTAAGTTAGAGGAGCCTTGACAATGTGTTGAGGATAAACACAAGAAATTGTATGTGCTGATGCTTAAACCAGGTCATGGGAAGAAGTTAGTAATGCCCTCGATGAGAATATACAATCTACCTTTACAACAAGTTACAGGATACAGATGATTGGGAATTCTAGTTAACAACACGTGGGCTGAAACACAATTCTGTAATGACCTAAGAACAAAGATAGTAAAAGCAGCCTCCCAGAGGTCCATTCTGCATAAAATATATGGGAGGTTCTCTTAAGAACCACTGGAGACCTTTTACAGACAAAAAGTGGTCCCGACTTTATCATATGGTGTGGAAACCGTTCTATTCTTTGATAAAAATAGATTGGAACAAATGGGAAGGCTTATTTTGGAAAAGGTTCTTAGGGGTACCTAACGGAAACCCAATCCAGATCCTGCAAGTATAAAGTGGAGACTTTCAAGCCTCCTAAAGAAAATAATCCTAGGCCAGTCTAACTCTATCCTTCCAGTCTTGAACCAGCTACTAAAAGATGGTCAATCCGGCGCTATGACTGATTGGAGAAAGCACTGTCTGGCCTGGCTAAAGGAGGCAGGCACTAGTGTGGAAACGTTACTGTTGAGACCAGAAAATGCAAAAGAAATGTTACGGAAATATGATTGGTGTTGTACGATTGCCAGGTGTCATAAGACTTTTAAAAATGACGAATTTGAAGTGAGAGCGCTTAATAGTCTTCTGAAGTATTTATGTCGATTTCCCTGTTCTGTAAAACGTCAAGGATTTTTAAGACTGCGACTGAAACTTTGGAGTACACAGCAGGTCTTGGCCTCAAGATTGAAATTGGGGGAGACTGCCAAAGAATGTCATTTTTGTAGTGAAGAAACCGAGACTCTAAGACATTTTATTATATCATGTTCAGAATTGGATGAATTGAGAAATGCGATATTGAAAAAGCATTTTAATATTTTTAGAGACATTTCAGAGACTAGAGTTTGGGCCCTAATTTTTTGTTGCGATAATGTACCATTAGTTTTAGGGACTGGTATATATCTTGAATATACTGGGTTAAAATGAAAAATAATGTGATGAGGATTGTGCAAATTTTTACATTTTATATTGGTAGATTGTTAAATGAGGTGTATTATATTTATTTGTAAGATTATGAATTTTAAATTATTGAAAGCTTGTATATCAACCATAAAAAGAGAAAGAAAAAAAACATGTGGCAACTGATCAGTCAGAATTGGACCCTCTTCTAATTTGTTGTCAGAGATCATTGTTGGAGAAAGGTCTCATTGCCTGGTAACAATCCCTGTGGGTCACTGTGTACTGGAATAGGGTTCTCTCTGCTACCCGTGTAAACAAGCACCATAAATCACGCAATCTTGCTTAAGGTCGCCAAACACAAATTGTCCTAGAGCCCTTACAACATGTGGCAGGGCATGAGCCTTCACATTCAGCTTGCCACCACTGAATTCGGCAGTGATAGCCACTACACATTAGAGCCCACTGTTGTGAGCTGTAATGCTTCATTATGACATTATAATGTTGGCAGTCCTCAGTATAGGGCCTTAACCACCATTACAAAGCTTGATGCCTCCGCCCCAACATTTCGGCTCATTAGAGTCTTCTTATGTCAACATTCTACCAGGACTATGCTCACTACAGTGTTCTGAGCACCTTCTCCAACTATTTATTTTGTGTCTAACCTATTTTCACAGTGTCTTTGTGATTTAGCAATTAATGACATTACAGCCCTGGGGAGGTGGGCTGTAACAGGTGTTACTGTCCCTTACTCTTGTAATGCGCATGTGGAGCGATAACACCTGCTACTGCCTTCCTCGCCAGCTCTGTAATGCCTCAGTACATTACCAAAACAAACACGCAGCTCTTCTCTATACCCAGCACACATATTGTGTATAGCATAAACGCCTAATCTCTTGACTTTGGTAATGCATAGTTATTTTGGGGCCCGGTCAGTCACCTGACTTAACCAGGAATTAAGAAAAGAGGAAGTGTCTGTTTCATATTTGATTTCAATTCACAATAATATCAGTACTTTAACTACAATCGAAATAGTTCCCTTTTTTGTAAATAGAGAACTAAACTGTTATAGTTCCCTGATGTTATATATTCATGAGGGTCTAACAGCCGCGTTTAGATTCTCTCTTCTGGTGTCCCTTTCTGCAACGATGCTTTTATAATTTAGAGACAAATTAGGCCGTTGTTGTCCTTAGCTCCTGCAAAGCAGAGACCGAGAAGTTGTGAACATGCTATTGTGTGATTATTAGAAATAGAGAGCAGACAACACAACGTTCCCTCCCTCACCCAGGAGCTACTAGGTTGGGTGGTCACACATGCTTTCATGCTGGACACATGACATTAGGAAATAGTTAAAAGGATGCCCTCGTTTCCACTTCACAAATATTACACGAAACATTGCATGGAAAACTGTGCCTGAGTCTATATTTATCCTGGTGCATTAAGGGGCAGTAAGGGATAATCCACCATAATTAGAGATCTCGGGAGACAGCTGAACCTTCAGGTTTAAACGCCATTGAAAAAAGCACGTTAGACCTCGGCTGATGGCAAACTACAATGGGATGAAGGAACCGCATTGAAAATCGCATCTTAACAGGATGTACAGAAGGGACCTCTTTCTAGAACATTTAAAAGTATGTTAGTAAGCCAACTTAAAATAAAATGCATTTTTAATGAAATCAGTTTCATGATTGAACATATTTCAAATATTACTGCCACGACTACAGAAATGTGGACGGAGTATTTTAGTTCTATATTTTGAAATTGGGGTTACATTATTTTTCAGGAATTTACAAAGCAATTTCGATTTGCAATGATGTTATTTTTTAGGTAGGTAAACTATATTTTAACTACAAAATAGAACACGTTTTGTAATTAGTACTTTTGTTGCATCGATTGATTTATGCAAAATAAAATATGTATTTTCCCCTTAAAGTTCCTCTACAGAACAGACGGTAATAATATTAGGTCTACTTCCTGTGGCTTTGCTCTTCTGATACCACTCACCACAACATATCTGAGAAGCCTGCCCTGCTGATAATTGGCATATCAACCACTTTTACTACCGAAACAAAAAAAGCATATAAACTCCTAAGAGTCTTCTTCCAGCCACATAGAGCTATGCATGTGTTTGGACCGGTGGGCCGAGCAGAGCAATGCCCTGGTGTTCGAGCTTAAGAGAAATTTAAGATAGCAATGTATCTTTTTTATTTTCATTAATTGCTTGGTGCAAAGAAGTGCGATTTTCAAAAAGAGTTCTGCTTTTAGAAGTAAAAGGCATATTTACTAAACTAAAAATGCCCCCATTCGGAAATGGATTTTTTAAAATTTTTGTGCCCAAATAAAAAAGAAATGGCCGCAAAATGCTCCTTCTTCAAAATCTTATCTGTGCCCTCCGTGAGGCTGTGTGGATGAAAGCAGGCAGAAGGCCTCGCTGTGACTGCAGTGTCATATATTTTTGTTGAGTATTTGTACTCCCTACTTTTTGGTTGGGAATATTTGCTTGCATTTTTGGAGTGAAACTGATTGGTCTACCACTTACCTGTGGGGCTGACTACTACCATGTAATAACCTATTACAAACCTACTTCAAATATTACTATCATTGCAAAACAAGTGAGCAAGTATGAATTTTGGAATCCGCTGGCATTATGAGTAGCCATACCTCTTTGACAAACAGGCTTTGGGCCTTGCATTCGGCGTCTTCAGGAACTGTTGAGACCACTGTCCTCCACTGGCGGCCCACTGTTGAAATCTTTAAAAAAAAAAAGAAAACTCATGAGTACTGCATAAAAGTCTATGGACCTCATTATAAGTCTGCCAGTCCGGAAATAAGTGCTGATAATAGCGTTTACCGGCACATTTCCGGACCAAGTTTGCTGGTGGAGGTTACATGACTTACCTACAGCGAAAGACCTGGTGGTAACTCAGGCCTCCACCGGCATTAACCAGCCGGTACTTCCAACAGGGGTCAGGGGAGTAGGAGACACATAAAATCTGGGGGGGACAGGGGACATCTTGGGGACTTTGCTTTATTTATTTATTTATTTATTTATTTATTTATTTATTTATTGTGTTTTAGTCAAAGAACTAGACTTTTCACAAGATTAGAATTAAAATAGCAGTACGTATTAAATTACAAATATCACTGTATAAAACAAGAGACAAGAAGAAAAGAAAACAGAAGAAAATTAATGGATGCAGCAGCAAAGAGCATGTCTTTGTATGTTGCATTTCTGGATTTTTCATCTGACTATGAGCTCATGGTAAGAGAGAGGAAATAACAATTACTTCCAGTGGGCCACAGCTAGGATGCCAACTCGTTAAGAGGCAGATCGCCTGTAAGTAGTCTCCTGCCAAATAAAGGAGTTGAAGCTTTTTCTACCAACTGCAAGTTGCTACTTTTTTTGTATAGGCCAAGGAGACGTGTTTGTCTCTTGGAATGGAAACATGGTGATTTCAAAGAAAGTGGAAATCTTGTTTGTACCTCTGAGTAAGCCCTGTTATGGGAGTAGAGGGACCAAGTGTGTGATGTTGCTGCTTTCACTGTCCTCTGGGGGGGAGGTACAGCAAACAAGGAGGATGAGTGATCGCAAGTCCACCCCCTTATAAGCACTCCCCAGGTCCACGGCCGGATGTGTCGGACCTGGGGGATGCCTAGTAAGTGGGGTGTATGTGGACACAGGGGGTGGCCAGAGGGGCAGCCTGCTATGTGGGCTGCCCCTCTAGCGCCCCTGTGAGGGCCGGCCAGCCTCTCACGATGAGTCTGGTCCCTCTTATTCCATCTCATTCTGGCTTCAGAGCCTAGCCTTTCTTTGCCTTTGTTATTCTGAATGCAGAGCTGGACACTGTTCCTTTCTCGTTTAACATTTGCTGCAAAGCCTGATCTATATGATTCTCTCATATGTTACTAGGACGGCAGAGCAATGGTCCTCTGCCCTGTTACATTATTCAAAGAGCCCCTCTGGCCTTTCTTTGCCTCTCCCTTGTCTCACTGCATGCTTGTTTAATACATACCTCCTTGCTTGAATACTCAACATATTCTCCCTAACAAAGCAAAGGCAGCTGTAGTCTGTCTTAACTTCTATTTGTTCCATGTCTTCAATTGGCCTCTTATTTCCGCTTTTCTGTCTGCAGGGGAAAGGCATTTGCCAGTCACTGCCATGATGGTTCTACCTGCCATAAGAGGGCAACAGCTAGCCAATATTGGAAGAACATGGGCATATTATACCAGAGGCTGGCAACTGCCTTCCTAATGCCTACAAAAGAGACACAACTCTTGCCTTTGTTTCTAACAGTAATTCAGTGGATGAAGAAACGCCAGAGCACACATATTGCTTATAAAGGAAGGGGATGATGTCACACTTGGTTAAGACATTTTGATCATGCAAGGAGCTAATTTCCAGTGCAATTAAGCGATTACCTTTTAGACTTCTGGCTTTAAATAACGTTAGTATCACCTGGAAAGCACAGAGGTTGCTCAACAGGGTTCCTGGAGCACGATGGGTACCCTACTCGTAGGCATGGATGATTGGAGGGCATTCTTGCCCTGTTTTGGAGCCTGGCCCCTACAGCCATGATGGGGGAGGGGCCTATTACTTTTGGTTGTACGTACCCTTTGAGGGTGGGCAGACATTGCCTCCTGCTTTAGCCCACTAACAGCTCTGCTTTGTAACTTTATCACACATACCTGTCAGGTGGCATGTAACTCAATGCTACTAATGTTATCAGCCTCAGAAGTCTGTAATCCTTTGCCACATCAACTAGGGTACATGCATGCCACCTGAGACTTACCCATGTCTGAGTCGGCATCTGTCAACCTCTGGGGAAGACACACACAGAAAGAGCAGGGCACAGTGCCCTTGTGGGTTTTTCACACTTCTTCCTTGGGGTGGGCACAATTCACTCCGCAGAGAAAGTGGCACATGCTGGGCAAAATTCTCCCACTTTGACAATGTCACCCAAAGAGCGAAATTGGTCATTTCAAATACATCAGTCGACTTATTAATGAGCAATCCACACTGATTGGTTTAAGCACCTGCTTAACGCGAGATGGCAATTAAAGGTATTTGCCAACGCACTCAAGAAGCACAGGACACCCTTTTACCAGCGACATGCCATGCTCACTCATTCTGATCACGAATTCCCATTTATCTGGGGTCATGTTAAATGTATTTATTTATTTATTACATGTGTAGCATGGCTTGGGGGGCAGGGTAGCTCTGCCAATATTTGCAGGGGCCTCTCCCCCCACCCCAAATGGATGGAGGGCCTCTCCTGTGCCCCTTCCTAGGGGCAGAAATCTGCCCCCATGGAGGGCTACATAAGGTGCCCCCATCCACTTAGGGTGGGGGGGAGAGGGCCACCTCCCTTGCAAAAATCCCTGGTGGCTAGTGGTCCCACCCGCACCCACCCCACCCAAAACTAAGTTTTTTAAAAAAAATCCTTTTTTTGTGTTTGCCCCCCTTCCCTGGGGGCAGATGATCACCCATCTGCCCCCAGGGTATTGCCCCCATGCTTTGGGGACAAGTGGGGAGAGGGCAGCTTACATAGTAAGCATCCCCTCCCCCCACTTCAAAAACAGATCCCTGTACGACACATCAAACACATATTCTGGGGGGGATACTTGACATTACATCCCCCCCCACTTAAAATTGTGGGGTGGATTTGTCCCCAATGTCCCCCCCATGTCCTACGCCCATGGAGGTAGTACCGGTACTGGAAATACCAGCAATTCCCCCCACAGAGTCCCATGGAACTCCATGGAATGGGGAATTACATGTATTTCCGCTGCTTGTAATATCCTGGTAACACCGGGATATCGGGTGGCAGAAACGGTAATATCATTTGGTGGTTTCCCGCCGGAATTACCAGGGGGATAATACCAAATTTGGAATGACCCCCTATGTTTTGAGGATATGGGCACAGTAGTCAAATCCAGTATCTTACCGACAGGTCTTCCATTGGAAACATCAGCATGTCCCTCAGGGGATCGCTGTAGATCTGGGCTTTCCTTTGGTTGATCACATTCTCGTAGTCGAGAGGTTCCACCATTCTTGTTTTTTCCTACAGAAACAGTGAAAGAAAACACAGAAAAATCATGTGACAGTCCTGCAATTTCACTTAGACCAATCTATATTTTTAGTTCTGAAAGGCCATGGAACAGATGCTATAACATTTATGCTTGTGGAAATTTGAGAACCTGTACCTGCTTACCTCTATTGCCAGTCATATAAAACCACTCTTGCTCGAATTACTTAAAATTAGTAAAGTTCAAAAGTGGTAATGGTGCACAACCAATTTGATTGGTTTAAAAGATGTATAGAAGAAGTGCAACTTTCTTCGGAAGACAAGCCACCATCAAAGTACAGTTTACAAAGCAAGACATAATAACACAATAATGCGTTAATATCTACATTATTCTCATTAAATAAAAGAAATGTTTTGATTAAAATAAACATACAATGATAAAGCCACTGATCGCTTTCTAGGACCACAGCGTACACACAACCCGCCCAGACTAGTGTTTTCCCATTTTTGTGCTCATGATAGGCACCAACATTCTATTCTTAAATGCAGCTCTTAGAAATTTTGAGATCAACAACACATGTTCAGGGAGGGAGCAAGTTTCAAAGCTTGGATGGCTAAAGGAGTTGGGAAGTGCACCAGGTGGCTCCAAACTGGAACTAGCCAACGCCTCATTGCCAAAGAGTGGGCTTTGCAAAAAAAGAAAAGATGCGCCTCATCCTCACACCCTCCCAAACATAGGGGACATGCGGGTGAGGAACAAGGGCCACTCTTCCACTTAGAGGACTCATGAGCCAGTGGGAGTATACCTAAACAGAACTTGGAAAACCAAGATTTTAATTTAGGTGACATCCGGAGGTCCAGATATACCTTCGACCCCCAGACCTCCTTAAGCAGCAGGTAAGCCCGTGCTTTTTTCCCTTTTAGGCAGTTATCAATCATCTTGCACCAGGCCCAGTCTCTAAAATTGTTCTTGAGTGCCGCCTTATAGGCACAACCCAACTTTGTTGGATCGCTCCAGAGATCCCCCAATCCAATATTAAAAAGCATAGTTCTTACATGCTTAAATCAAGGCCCCTTCCTGCCACCTGGCGTTGCAAGACCTCCTCCAAACCCTCGCTGAACAAAACCAAAGCTCCGTTGTTCCAAATTCGCAGCCAGTAAAACACTGGCTGTATCATAATGGCATATTGGAGCTCAATGAGTCCAAATTCACATGCCACGGGGGTAGATGGCGCATTACAGGGTAGGCCCAACAATGCTTTCAAGAATTTATTTTCTGCTAGTTTGATCGCAGTGCCATCATTTGGCCCCCACAAATCAGCGCCATATATTATCCCTGGGATAGTCTGGGCCTGGTAAATCTTTAGGGGCACCAAAAGAGCCTCACCCTACAGTCTAGTCAACTGGTTTCTAATAATAGCGCACTGGCGCAAGTGTGAAAGCGAAGACCTTGCTATCTGGGCCTGCCATTTCAAATTGTTCGAGAAGATCAGCCCGAGATATATATATGAGTCAACAGACTCCAGGGGCTGGTCATTCAAGGTAAAGTTTACTCGCGCTCTGGTCTTTTTTCCAACACCACCCACCTGCATGGTTTTGGTTTTGGAGAATTAATTCTTAAGCCCTTTGCAGAGCAAAGTTTGTGGAAGGCATCCAGTTGGTTTTGCAGACCGAATGGAGTCTTTGAAAGCAAGCCTGCATCGTCCACAAACAACAGGAGGCTCCATTTTATATTGACCAACATGGGGGCATCTTTCACAGCTTCTAGAAAGGTAGGGACCATACTGTTTAAGGTAAAATAAAAATAGCAAAGGGGCCAAATCACAGCCCTGCCTAACCCCTACCTCTAAGGAAACTGGATTAGTTAGCTCTCCTGACCCCAAGCTTATCTGTGCCGTGTTGCCAGAGTACAGTGGGCCTCATTACGACCCAGGCGGTAAGTTACCGCCTGGGTCGTACCTTTACCACCATGGCGTAAACTACGTTTACGCCATGGTGGTTGGCGGACTTACCGCCCCATTCCGAGGTCAGCGGGGCGGTAAGTCCCCAATCCCCATTTACCCTTCCCCATTCCCATTTTTGCCCCATAGGGCATAATGGGAGTGGGGAAGGCGTTAATTACGCCACCGTAAATTACGGTGGCGTAATTAACAACATGGTCCCTTAGCGCTATGGATTTTAACACCTGCTAAAAGCAGGTGTTAAATCCGCCATGGCGCTAAGGGACCTCGGAATCAGGCGGTAAGGGTCGGCGCTGTTTACGCCGCCGTAAACCCCTTACCGCCTGGGTCCTAATGAGGCCCAGTGTCTTAATAGCATTACTCAGGGAGGGTGGAATACCTAAGCCCTCTAACACAGACCAAAGAGAATCCCTTGTAACTGTGTCAAAGGCCACCTGTAGGTCCACACATCCCAGATATAGACACTGTGAGTTGAGAAACACGTGTTTCTGGCATAGGAGGTTCAGCCTCATAGCCTGATCTACCGTTGAAATCTGAGCTCTGAATCCCGCTTGTACTTCTTAGAGGATACCTTCACTGGCCACCCAATCCTCCAGACGATGCAAAAGTACCCTGGTGTAGTGTTTTGCCAGTGAGTCGATCAACGAGATCAGCCTATAGTTGCTCGGGGAATCCCGGTCACCCTTCTTGTATATAGGGATAATGATTGCCTCCCTCCAGCCGGTAAGTAATTACTGACAAAAATGTCATTAAAAATGTTGTTAAAAAGGGTCCCCAAAGCATGGGTTCACCTTTAAAAAAGATTGACTGGAATGTAATCCGGTCCGCTGGCCTTGCCCTTTTTCGCCTCAGACAGAGCCTGTGCGACCTCAACAGTTGAAAGTGGAACGACCCCCTCTTCTATAATGGGAGAAAGGGATGGCCGCACCTGCTCAGTGATCTCTCTACTACCCTGCTCAGACCGGGCCTCAGTATATATTTCAGCAAAATGGTTGTGCCAGGCCTCCAGGGTGATATTGTTTGTTGCTCCCGACTGGTCAGTTTTAAGGTGTTTTTTTTTTACCAAGAGGCAAAATTCTTCGGAGTCATTTGGCCCAGCATCCGTTTGGGGGGCCAACCACATGCGTTTGCCTTGTTCCCTCTTTTTTCCAGTAAGCAAAGTTTTATAATCTTTCCTAAGTTTTTTGATGACCCCCGGGGGAATCGCTACCCCGGACTTGAGTGTCTTTATCAAGGCGGACTTGGCCTCTCGGCAGTCACGATCATCCCAACCCACAGGTATGTGGGTGGCCATAGAATGGGAATGACTGGCCTTCGAAACAAAGGTAGTAAGTCTTGCCATCACTAGTCTATGAAATATTTCGCTACATGCCATGAATATGAAATAAACATAGGCAGTGGCATTATTCCGCAAAAATTATTAAGGTTAAGGAGAGTTCTTAACGCGCTCTGTGACCCAACCCCAACTTGCCACCTGATGTAATTGAAATTGCATCAGGGACCTCTTACAGAACCTGTGCACCAGTGGAATTAGAAATCTGTTGCGGAACAGTTTCCAAAGGAGAGAAGCACCCAGTCCCAGCTCTACATACCTACCACCAAACCTCCTGCCCACCATGTGTGCCACCCCATGACACTGCCATCCAGACAAAAGATCCAGCTCATGAAAGAAAGGCTGCCCAAAGGCATGAACAAGTAGGCTGGCATCCAAACTCAAACGTTGTGTTGCCGAAGCCATACGTCTAGTCCTAGCAGACACACTTTGTGTTCAAAACAGATTAACAATGACCAAAGACTTCACTACGGAACATGACAACTAAAACCACTCCTTGTGCAACCCACGAAAGTAAGTTTAAAAGGAACATCGTAAAAAACAAAGAACCGGAAAAGGTGTAAGAAAGTCCACTAACCGGTGACGGCCACAGCATATTTCTAATATGGCTAAATGCCGAACCAAATAAATATCCAGTATCGCCCTCTGCATCACCCGCAAACATGGGAAATCTACCAAGAACAAGGCTGACCGACGTGGGTACAGATAGAAAGCATCAAAGAGGCCTGCACTTGCGGATCACACCCACATTACAATCAGAAAACACCTACAAGTAGTTTGTCTTTCATTCTTTTTTATTTAAATTAGGGCTATGTAGTGAACACAATACATTAAAATATAGAAAAGACAATGATCCATTAACTCAATTAAAAAGCACCCACGTTACATTATATACTGTTAAATTGAACAAAGACAACATGGGCCCATATTTGAAAGCACAATAATTAAGCAGTGTATGAAATGTAAATCAGTATAATTGCATCATCTACTCCTGTTTCAATCTGAAGTTTTCGTACATTTTCAATCACCCTTCTTTGTTCGTTATCTGCTGATTGTTTTGCATTGTGCATGCTGTTTCTTCGGGACCCCAGCACCTCTGGTTGGGTTAAGCCTTATAAGCCATCAATGCTACCAAAATGAGAGTCTGGTGGGTGCAGATCTGGCTCTAATCTACTGGATATGGGTTTGTGGGAGAGCAAGTAGCAAGTTGCGGGCATTAAACCTCTATTTTGTCTTCCTCCACATCTGCTAGCCTGTTGGCTTGCTGCTGTGGAAGTTTTCCCATTGCTCCCTTCACATGGGCAGAAAACAGTTATTCCTTCTATACTTAGAATATTTAGTAACAAATCCCATTGGTAGCAGACCCAGCCTAAATTTCACATACAGGGACCATAGCCTTAGTGGGTGGAGCAGATGACACTTAAATGATGGTCTCTTTCTTCTGCAAATGTTATAGTTCATGCACTCTAGATCCAACAGGTTCTCAATCATGAGGTTGAATGTATTTTCCCTCTGACCTCTTCCAAAAGGTCTCTTTCACTAAGGCAAGGGAAGCCTTGCATACTGGCCCACTGCACCCCAGAGAAGAACTCCCGCAGAACTGGAAAGTGAATATGGAAATGGCAAGGCCAGAGTGTCAATCAATTGGACATCTTCTGCTTCTATACAATCTGTCATCTCTGTCTGATACGGCAAAGTAATCTTTATTGATGCAAAGCTTTGCTCCAAAGGTGCATGACATTGCGCTCCAATCGCAAGGCCGACAATGTCAGTGGCCTAAAGGGGAAGCCTCAAAGCCATACTTTGGATCTCCAGCACTGGCTTTATCGATGGAACCATCGATGGCATTTGGAATTGCACCATCTATCATACTTTTAAGAGCCGTTCAGAACACTTTCCTGAAGGGGAGAAGTCACTGCCAAAGTAATGCAACTCTCTTGCCTTGAATGTGGTTGAAGTGAACTATATGGTTGTTTTGTTAAATTGGACAGAATACCCCTACTTTAGATTTGGGGAAGTCCTTTTCTTTCACGGTATGCCTTGAACACCCCAAAAGAGTTCAAATAAGCTCTGCTCTGTCAAGCAGGACTGTGATTTCTGCATTATCTCCAACTACATCATGAGCTGCATAAATAAGCACCGTAAGTGTGGTGCCCTCGTGCCATGGCAGATCAGCATGACTGGATTTGCTGGATGAAATCATGCACATTATTTGGATGTTGCAGAGCGGATGGGGGTGTGGGCAATGATGCCTCACCATCTCACACCTACGTGCACTGTGATGTTCTGCGTGACCTCACCTTGGCTCCAAAAGCCTCCAACACACAATTTGCAGCATTGATAATCTAAACAAGATCTGATATGGCATTTGTAACACACGTGTTCCTAGAGGACTGCAACCTTCGTGGGAAGCTCAATAAGCCTCACACACATAGTTCCCAGCCGTAATAATCTAAAGAGTCTGCAACCTGCGGCCCTCTTGATGTTTTGGACCATGCCTCATGATTCCTCACCATTGAGAGCATGTTGGCTAGGGCTGATGGGAGTTGTAGTCAAAAACACTGGGTAAGCCAGATGTTGTAAACCCCTGATCTAAAGAATTACAAGGAAAGGTTCCATGACTCAATCTGTACAAATCTTCTGTAAATTCAACAGATTAATCTGTGCTCTATTGCACCAGCACGGTGCCTGAAATCAGGTTGAGGAGATATACTATGGAAGTTCTGAATAAGTTAACTTCCTGAATACACCGAATATAGTGCCCTCACCAGCTACAGCTCAATGCCTTGTGAGCTTGATTTTGACACACTTCACATGGATGATGGCAATGTGGTACCCATTTCAAGAGCCGAGAGTGCCCCGTAATGACGACCTTTTTTATTCTTAATATGAGAAGTCCAGCTGCTCTACTGCATTAGACATACATCCTCAGCCTCTCTCTAGCATGCTGTATTTTGGACTTCGGTTTGAATTGTAACTCCCATCAGAAATCACCAGATGATAGGAGGTTTCTTCAACATCTGCAAAGGATGGTCTGCACTGTACGTATACGTCCGATTTCAAGGTGGTGTATTTTGTGAAGGAATGAGTTCCTTCATAGCTGCAGAAGACTTAGAGTTGTTGGATATAACATGGCACATTAGAAATGCCACTTGTAGAGATCTGACTTGAACTCCTGAACATGGACCAATAATTCGAGAACTTTAGTGGACTTTTTTTCTTGACACAGGTTGAGTTGATGCAATTTTTCAAGGACTGCAGTTTGTATGACGTTTGCGATCTTTCCCATGGGTATTTGAAAAGGTTTCGCCATCCCTTGTCCTTTCCTTCATGTGTGCGGCAGTTTTGGTTAGTTTGGCCATATTGCCTTGCCGAATCACCAGATGTGCCACTGTAGCTTCCATTTCGTGGTGCGATGCTTTGTTCCCTATGACAACACAGTTCATATCATTGTCTACGCTCACTCACTCACGGGCTGTGCCGGTTGTGTTTTTTCATGGGGCTCACCCCCCCCTTCTTTCTTCATTTCTGATTTGCCCATGGTATTCCCCTATACTGAGGATATGCCTGGTATTATGTGTCCTGCCCAGACCCTGGCTAAGAATGATTCTTCTTAAACAGATCCTGCTTTTTCTTGAGGGAGGGATTTTAGTATATTTGTATTATTATTGTGTATTAGTTCATAGAACCTTTCACAAATGTAGTATTAGAAACATAAAACATCATATATTATACAATTACATACATTAGTCTTTTATCATACATCAAGAAGTGTCTTACTTAGGTGTCATCCAAGAGAAAGCTAAGAGCTAAGAGCTTGTAACATAAAAACATTAAGAACATTAATTATATTTGGGTTCAATGCCACCCACATTTTTTAGTAGTTTAACCATTTAAAATACTGTGCTGAAACTCATTAGTATTATCTGCAAAATATATACATTGGTTAAATGCCAACCGCATTGCCGCTCTCTGCCCCAACTTTCAGTGCTATGCGGATGACCCTCAGCTAATTTTCAGGCTCCCTTCAGCCACCTCGTCTCCTTCTCACATCTCTGACTATCTGTCTGCTATCCAGGAGTTGTGTGCTGCCAATGATCTCTGCCTTAATGCCAGGAAGACTGAGATTCTCCTCTTCGGCATACCTGCTCCCTCCTTTCCTGTCACTCTCTGGCTGGCCTCTCTTGGGCATCTTCCCGTTCCCACCTGCGAGGCTAAAAACCTTGGGGTCATCTTCAACTCCACACTCTCCTTCTCTCCTCACATCTCCGATGTCTCTAAGAAGTCACACTACCAGTTGGACCTCCTCAGAGGTATTCTTCCTTTCCTCTTCTTCCCCCAAAAGTTCACTGTCTCCAGAGCCCTGTTTCTCTCTAGGCTGCACTACTGCCTGCCTCTACTCTCCGCCCTCTGCAAATCATCCAAAACAGGACTGCAAGACTTGTCCTTGGCCTTAAGCCCAGGGATCTTATCTCTCTGCACTGGCTCCCAGAGGCGGCGAGGTTTAAGTTCAAAACCCTCTGCATTGTCCACGAGGCCATCTGGGGCCTGGGGCCTCAATACCTCCAACTCTCTCTTCCTAAATATCTTCCTTCTCGAGCTCTTCGCTCTTCCGCCTCAAACTCCCTCAGGGACAGTCGCTTCTCCAAGCAACGAGTTGGTGGGAGATCTCTTTCTTCGGCTGGGGCCTCCTTCTGGAACAGCCTCCCTGCCTCTCTGAAAACTGAGGAGAACCATCTCTAGTTCCGGAAGCACCTCTAGACCTTTCTCTTTGCTTCTGCTTTCTCTCTTCCTCTCCCCTGCTGAACTCCTGGCTGAAACTGAAACTGCACTGGTCACCTGGCTACCCTCTGTTCTCGGGCCCAGGTCCCATCCTTGCCAGTTGCACACCTGCACTGGCCCCCTGGCAACCCTTGCACTCTGGGGCTGTTTCTGTATCACTACAGCCCTCTATCAGCACTCGACACCTGATGTATGCGCTTGCATGCACCTGCCATCATCTGGCCGCACTTCTTATTTATTGTTCTTATTTATTGTTCTCATTTATTTATCGTTTATCCTATGTACTGCACTTCTCATTGCCTTCCCCCTCGCACTTTCCCCCACACCCCCTGCACTTGCGCAATCTCAATGTCACCTGGCCTAGTAAGATCGTTGTCTCTGTCTTCCCTCTGTTCCCCTCTGTTCCCACTGAGCTTGAATGCATTACATGCAGGAGTGCAACTGTATATTGAAGCAGTTACCAAAAATCCCAGAGCATCAACTTCAACGTGCAAAACCCACCCCCCTCTGGTTCTCGCATCTTCTCTCAGGCTGTACATTTCACCATTGGAAAAGTACCTTATGAAAAGGACATAGTGGCCCTCCAAACCTGGTCCCTCACGGAAGTACAGATACATGAGAACACTGCAAAAACACAGTAGTTACATGTACGCTCGGCCTGGTGAGAAATCTGCGTGCATTTCGATCCAGGGAGGTCTGCCGACTCACAAGCACGTTGACTCGAGAAGTCATGAGAGGAGGGCATCTTCTACTGAATACTTTTCCAAATGTTCAGCCCAGAGTAGAACAGACACAAGACCTTTCTCTTCAGTGAGCGAGAGGATGGGGGAATAGGGCTGTTCCTTCAGTTCCAAGCAATGTCATTATATTACATACATCATGCAGGCAGTATAAGACACATGTGTCGTGCTCCAGCAGAACTGGCATAAAGGGTAACAGAGGCGCACAGATGCAGTAAGTCTCACAATAATTGTGTCAAGCAGTGTTAATAATGGCAAACTGAAGATGCATGAGGGAGTTATACAATAGAATAATGAGGTGGTGTTGTGTAGCAGAAATCTTTCCAATAAGCACTACATTTGTACATTCTGATCAAACCGCTCCATAGTATAATTGATCCCGAATTAATTTGATAAGATGTGTCATGGCAGAGTGTGCACTGGTCCCACTTACACTGTTGGCGAGTGTGAGGAGGGGTGGGAAGTAGTCAGAGACCTAGCAGAGGACATGCATGTGTTTGCTGCTGGGCTATTGACCTCAGCGGGTGCAGATAGCAGAGGACATGCATGTGTTTGCTGCTGGGCTATTGACCTCAGCGGGTGCAGATAGCAGAGGACATGCATGTGTTTGCTACTGGGCAATTGACCTCAGCGGGTGCAGATAGCAGAGGACATGCATGTGTTTGCTACTGGGCTAATGACCTCAGCGGGTGCAGATAGCAGAGGACATGCATGTGTTTGCTACTGGGCTATTGACCTCAGCGGGTGCAGATAGCAGAGGACATGCATGTGTTTGCTACTGGGCTATTGACCTCAGCGGGTGCAGATAGCAGAGGACATGCATGTGTTTGCTACTGGGCTATTGACCTCAGCGGGTGCAGATAGCAGAGGACTTGCATGTGTTTGCTACTGGGCTATTGACCTCAGTGGGTGCAGATAGCAGAGGACATGCATGTGTTTGCTACTGGGCTATTGACCTCAGCGGGTGCAGATAGCAGAGGACATGCATGTGTTTGCTACTGGGCTATTGACATCAGCGGGTGCAGATAGCAGAGGACATGCATGTGTTTGCTACGGGTGCAGATAGCAGAGGACATGCATGTGTTTGCTACTGGGCTATTGACATCAGCGGGTGCAGATAGCAGAGGACATGCATGTGTTTGCTACGGGTGCAGATAGCAGAGGACATGCATGTGTTTGCTACTGGGCTATTGACCTCAGCGGGTGCAGATAGCAGAGGACATGCATGTGTTTGCTACGGGTGCAGATAGCAGAGGACATGCATGTGTTTGCTATGGGTGCAGATAGCAGAGGACATGCATGTGTTTGCTACTGGGCTATTGACCTCAGCAGGTGCAGATAGCAGAGGACATGCATGTGTTTGCTACGGGTGCAGATAGTAGAGGACATGCATGTGTTTTCTACGGGTGCAGATAGTAGAGGACATGCATGTGTTTGCTACTGGGCTATTGACCTCAGCGGGTGCAGATAGCAGAGGACATGCATGTGTTTGCTACGGGTGCAGATAGCAGAGGACATGCGTGTGTTTGCTATGGGTGCAGATAGCAGAGGACATGCATGTGTTTGCTACTGGGCTATTGACATCACCAAGTGCAGATATATTGGCTCCCATGGCATTCATTTGGAAATGTTTTCTGGCCACTTCAGACAGTGGAGCAAGACCCCATTTCTTGCTCAGTTGTTTTATGTACTTGCTCCTTCGGTGTGAATAGAATTGTATGTTTTTACTATAAAATAGAAATGTTTTGTGATAAATATTTTTGCACCTGGGTTTTCATGCACGTTAAAAGATAAATGTTTATCTCTTCACACCAGGCAATAACAATAATAGTTTCTTCCTGTGGCCCTAGTGGTACACACATATTCATGGAGCAGTGTGTCTGTCTGTTTCTTATTTTTTGTTGAGAGTATTTTTACTCCCTAGTATTTGACAGTTTTTGGGAGTAAAAGTGGCAGATACACCCCTTATCTCTAGGGCTGACTGGGCAACCCCCAGACCACCATTGTTCAGCTTTCTATGCCCTCACAGATTGGCAAAGACCATGTACAAACCAGGCAAGGTTCCACCCTAAAAGGGGCAGTGCAGCATTAACCGGTAGGTCACATTCCTTCTACATGAGACCACAAGCAATCCCGGACATCTTTCAGCCTCACTGGACATCATCAGTGAAGTCTAGGGGGGTTCTCTGGGCACCGCAGTCTCAGGACCAAAGTCTGGGCATACCTGTACCACTCAGGGTAATATTAGCAAAACTAAAGGTTGAAGCACAGTAAACTAAGCATTCCAGTGAAACAAAAGGAGGACAAGTCGAATGCCTATTCACTGACATCCAGGTAGAGAAGCAGAACATTGGACAATGGAGGTGAGATCGATTGTGAGGAGGGAAGGTTTACCTGGAGCTTGGATACAGTGGCAGATCCTGCTGCCTGTGGGCAGCACTGTAGGAGCAGAGAAGCGGGTGAAGAAGCAAGTGATCAGGAAGGTACTAGAAGCATTGAGGTGGGAACGTTAGTGGAATATTGGGGGTGGCGGCCTCTCCCAAAAGCATAACAGCTGCTCCTGAATGCAACAGACCAAAAAAAGTCAAAGGGAGAGCATTCCAAATGAAAAAAAACTGAAATTATCCAGCAGTCAATACATCTTCAATCATTTAATTTTGAAGGTATTCAGTCTTGACAAAAAGAGAGTTGGGTTAAATTCTATGCATCCATCCCAGCTTTTAATGTTTGCTTTAGAATGTTGCCTTTTTGTATTCGGGTTTTGGCATGTGTGTATTAAGAAAGAATAGATTTCTGCTCCACTTGTGGATTGTGGTGTTTTTGTGCTGAAATGTGGTGCAGGCTAAGAAGGAATAATGAATTCTTGACCATAACGATGCTTGATACGTAGAGAGATGTTAGAGGAAGCACGTTTTTCTTTTGTGACAAGGCAGTCTCGGTGCAACCTTCTGCCATGCTGAGAATGAGATGAGCACATGGCGAATGGAATGGGGTGATAAGATAAGGGCATAGGCTTTAACTTACCGAGATGCATCTACCATCACCTCTGCAAGGACTCGCCTTCTCTGTACGCTTCTCACATTTTAGAGCGATTAAAATGAAAAACACAGAGACATCAGTTTTCACTCGAAACTATTTGCACAAAGTGCCAAAATAGATGCCCATAGTTAATAAAAACATATTCTTACAAAATCCTTAGTGGCCCCACATGTGTTAATGCCCCGGGTCCTCGCTACAGAAACTTTGCAATACGCATGTGCAAATGTGCATGATATTCACAGTAGGGCACAAATAATCAAGAAACGTGCAAGACACAAAAAATGAACCAAGTCACATGAAACAAACCCACAATGTGGCAAAGCAAACAGGTTTTGCCTGTCATATGTCAGGTGCATCCTCAAATGTCCTAATACTGTGATTGTTTGCCTTGTGAAGGCACCAATTACTCAGTTATAACCTCGTGTGTGGGTGCTGGCATAATAGCTAAGTGCTGCCTTGAGTGGCACAATAATGCATTCAGATGACTGGTATAGTCACATGTGTAAGCTATGGCCTACTATCAGTGAGATATAGAAGGAGGAAGGGAACCAAAGAAACACATTTTGAGCTTGAAAAATAAAAAAGTCGGCACTCCACCCACAAGTCAGGTGATCAGGAGTGCTGAGCTCTAGGGGTGTTGCTAGATCTGGAAAAGATCAGGGGCTAAGCTAATGTTGGGACTGGTGGGATTCGAGTCTAGCTATAGCCTTTTGTTTGGAGCCCATGAGCTTCTATCCAGAGCTACAACCAAAAGACCCGGGGCTATAGCCCCCTTAGTCCCCCCCCCTTAGCAAGGCCCCTGCTGAGCTCTATTTGTGTTTACTGATGTAGGAGTAGAAATAATGTTTCTGCAATTGATAAGTATTATTCTGGGCTGTTCGAAATATGGGTAGTTTAATTTGACAGAATATTGTACAATTACTTTTCAGCAAAAGGCATACATTAATTAGTGTTACCTCAAAATGTGTAAGTCAAAGCCATAGTGCTGAATTCGAATATTTGTAAGTTGTTGGAATGTATACTGTGCACCGTGGCATGCGCGCTGTTGCACGCACACACACACACTTTTCTTTTTTAAAGTGTTCACTTTGTTCATGCAGTTTTGGTCGAATTCATCAATTTACGTGTACATGTATATTTGTATATGTGGGTAGGAGAGTATGGCGATGGGCGTGTAAGGAGGTCGTGGGACAAGGACCCCCATTACAAAAAAAACGGGTCCAAATTAACCTAAACTGCACGAAGAAAGTGCAGACTTTAAAAATGAAGGCTCTGAAAACACTTAGAGCCATAGATAGATATATCTTGTACCGATGTCCGTCTCCCTATAGTTAAGGTGAAACCTAAAAGCTAAGATCCGTAGGACATAGTCCAAAGATGTTTTCTGGTCCTGGCCCCCCAAAAGCATTTAATGCTGTGGAAATGTAGGCATCTCTTTAAAAGTATTCAGTGTTGAATAAAAGGATTTTTTAAAACCTTTTACGTTGGTTCTCCCATAGGGAAAATGTGCATTAATTAAACTGGCAAACAGCCTAAACCACTGGACGAATTTGCTTCAAATTTGAAACACGTTTGGCACAAAGCTATGGAGATGTTCCTTTTGTTAAGTTGGTACAAATCCATCTAGTCATTGTTTTAAAACTTGGTGGAGAGTTGTCCCTGCACCTGCTATTTCCTTCACATATCTCCCATGATACATTGCTTGAAGGTAAGGCATTCCAAGCCATAACGTAAGCAGTGCCGCGTAGCAATTTGCTATGCAGTTCTGTAGGTTTGCTAATTAAATTGGCACATGTGTAGCAAACCTAGATATTTAAGTTACCCTGTTCAATGAAAGCACAGATGGCCCATTCCTCTTGCCTTCAAGGCTCCCTCCACCCTCTTTTCTCTGTTCACTGCAAGTTCAAAAGGGCTAATGGCGAGAGAGTGCAGCAGTCTCCTCCGCCCTTATGTGCAAAAGGGCTGTGAGAGTATGCAAACAAGATTTTCTTTTTTAAATGTTTGCAAACCAGAAGTAATTGGATAATGTCTTTATTAGGCTAACCATATCCTGTCTACCAAATACAAGTATGTGTTAACGTTATTTCTTTTTCAATGCAGCCATTCAATTCCATTTCTAAAAATGTAATTTGTTACATAATGCATAATTACATTATTGCTATTGTAAAACACTGCATAGTCTCCAGGCTTTACAGTAAAGTGTAGTGAAGAGAGGGTCCCAGGAATGCCCCTCCTCACCCCCAGAGAGTCAAGCACACTCAAAGTCACTCATCATTTTCCAGACAATCCCCCAGTGCACCACTGCCTGACATGTATACAGAGAGGTATTCCCCTCATACCATATCCAGTAGTGCATATCCTTCGGGATCCAGGGAATCTGACTGAGATCGTGGACCCGAACACTATAATGGACGGTATCGATTAAGTACCAGGAAACCACTGTGCTGATGTCACTAGTGACATCACGACATAGCAGTGTTAGTCACAAGAATATTTGCAGTCTTGCACAGCATTACGCAAACACACACTTGCACAAAGAACATGGTTACACAGATCTGTAAATAAAGGACGGATACATATACATACTGTCAAAGCTTATATTATTTTTCTCATTGGTCGAATACAGTTATGCATAAACGCAAGGCAACAAGAGACCCTAAGCAAGCTTGCAGACCCTTATGGCAATTAACCCTATGGGACTACAGGAGTATATATGGAGCCTGGTAGGACAACCTATGACTAATCTATAGAAAACATAACACAGCACAAGCATGTAGAAATTACATTATAAGTTTAAGGAAAATTACAGAAGGCCTCAAACCACAGAACACCAGACAAAAGGAGCAGGCTCAGGCTGCACGAAGCGCAGCCTGAGCTCACAACCAAGGTGTGAGATAAACAGTCACATTCCAAACTTCAGACAACAGGGGACCAGCTGCAGAAAAACTGAATAAATCCTCATAAATGCAGACCCAAAGAGCACCCGATCTAGACAATGGGCATTCACCCGTAGTGAGAAGACGAGCTGGTCTCAGCAACCCAGAAGGCAAGTGAAACAAATGTTGCAACGGGGAGTGCACTCTCATAGGCAAAGGTGGTCTACTACCAGATACAATTAAGACACAGTCATTTCACATCACCTTGAAGAGGTGCACAGAGCGCTGAGAACTGAACTGAGACCCAGGCCTGGGGAGACCAGATCCAGCCAATCAAGAGACAGAAATCCAGGGTTGGATGGCAAAGGGCAAGGGCCAATGGTAAGTCTACAACCATGCAACAATGTAATAGATTGTTTCTTGAGGGTGGGGCAGGTCACCACCTGACATGCGAGGCCAGTAGAATAACCTCCATATGGGATAGCTATATGTATTACTACTCACAGCACCCAATCAGTAGTGGGGATAGGTTTTTGGTGAAGGGCCCAGGTGATCATATGTGGCATCAAAACTTGGAAACACACCTTGGAAAATTGATATATACTGGAGAATCTTGAATGTCTTTTTATGATCCTTGTCATTTTTTGTAATGAACAACAGTTCTAACTTGCTGTTGGCTGAATCCTCTGTTCATTCTGGGGAAAGGATAGTTGGGCCCTTGGGAGTCCGACGAATCCCCAGGCGACCTCTGGCATACTTGGTTATTGCAGCAACAGTAGGTTAGTGTATCTAAATCTCATAGTGTCAACTACATTTCATTTTGTTGTGGAAGAGGCATCATATTGCCGAGTGGACACTTCTGAAAATATACATGATCAAAAGGCCAAATGCTTTTGCTGGCAAACCTAGTTCTGTAACCTGTTGGTTACATGCAGCTTGCAACTGGTGCTCAACTCACAAGCTGATCCCATACTGCTTGATATTCTGTCTTATCTCCCTGTTGCTTTATACAAGCTGCCCTGAAAGAGAGATGGCCGCTAACTACAATATTCCGCCTAGTTTGCCCAGTCCTCTGCCTGCTACATCATACACTCTGCTCAGTCTCTTACTTTCATTCCTATAACATAATGAACAGACAAAGCTAACCTGATTCATGGAAGAGTTTTAAAATGGCGCATTCCCATAGGAAAACGTTCCATGAATCAGGCCCTACATGTTTACGCATAGCAATGATCAATAGTTGCATCCAGTCTGTACATCTATAGATCTACTGCGCTACCATCAGTATAGTTAGCCTCCAGAGCCAGCTTTGCTCTAGGATCATGATTACATTATGTATTAGCACCTGCAGTATAGAGAGCTGTCCAAACTGTTTTTTTTATCATATCATTTGTGTCCATTCATGCAGCTGATCTTTTACAGACACTCAACCAGAGCTTGCAAGTATTTTCACTCACTCACATAGCCGAGTAGATTTTAAGAAGGGTAAGTACAATTTGCAGAGGGTGTTTCAAACTTGTATTTAAACTTTACTTTGTTTTCAGTAAATGTCAAATAAATGTTTTACTGTGCAGGGATGGCCTCTGCATGGCAGCAGTGTGCTAAACTAAAGTGGGGTTGTGGTAAAGTGCACCATTTTACAGTAGACACATTTACATGTGTTGTCATCCGTTGCCATGGGTCTGATCTATTTCTCTTTGGTCAAGTGGGTAGACTAAGTTACTCAGTGGGTAGACTAAGTTACTCGACCTGCAGGTCTAGTGGGATTTTATAAAACTTGCAAGGTCTGATTTATCTCACTAATGGCTTACTTCAGTGGTATACAAAACTTCTGCATTGTTCATTTGTATGGTACAAGTAACTTCTGGTGGTGTTAAAAATATAAGTACAACATTGCTAATCAAATGGGTCTGTTTGCTAATCAAGAAAAGTTTAATTAGCAAACTCTGCTAATCAATTTTGGAAAACTAATGTATGCCTTGCATTCAATTATCAAAAGCTAAATTTGATTGCCATCTTTGATTTTTGCCTGCATCTGTATTAGAAAAGACTAAACCATTTGGAAAAAGTAGATATTTCAGGCAATGTATGCTATTAATCCAAATGAAAATAAAGTGATGTGCTGCAGGATAAGTGGCAGGCAGCAGCTGTGTATTTCACACAGCACCTAAAACTACAGCTTTAATAATAACGTGTTACAGTGCTCGTGTGGCCTGTCTCATTAATCAAGTCCTTCAAAATCAAAATGCTGCACAAGTGCCATGTTTTATATGAACTAATAAACCTGCCCATGAAAAGATGAGATTATGCTCCCCTTTGAAGATCTCTTCAGTTATTTCACTTGTAACATTGTATCCATTGTACTATAGATAATGTTGTATCAATGGAACACAAAATATGGGTCTCATTCTGGCAGAATGCAAGTCTCATGGGCTGGTCCTCCTCTACACCTGCCACCCTCTTCACATCCAGGACTCCCATTTACCCTACTACACTCTTCCTTGTCCAAGTACCCATAACCCCATCTCGCTCTTCCTCGTCCAAGACAATAACCACATGCCTCACTCTTCCCCGTCCCAGTCCTCCAATTACTCTGCCACACTTGTTGTGCCTGTACAATTACCCCCATCTCACTCTTCCTCATCCAAATTCATCAGCCCCACCTCACTCTCCCTTGTCCCCGTAGCCCATTAGTACTCTTCCTTGGTCCCTTTAACTCCACAATACTCTTTCTCATCCCAGTACTGCATTAGTAATCCATTAACCTGCCTGAGTCTTTCTATCCCTGTACCCCAGAGCCCTTACCTCCCATGGCCTCATTCCAGTAATACATTACACCTGCCTATCTCTTCCTCGTCCCAGTAGCTTATTAGTACTCCATTACCCCACTCTTGCCATACTCTTCCTCATCTGGGTACTCCAATACCCCACCTCACTCTTCCTCATACCAGTTTCCAAATACACCCACCTCCCTCTTCTTTGTCCCAAGACAACATTACCCCACCTCACTGCTCCTTGTCCAAGTTCCCCATGACCACTGCCACACTCTATCTCATCTCAGTATCCCATTACCCCACCTCACTGTTCCTAATCCCATTACTCTATCTTGCTCCACCTCTTACCAGTGCCACATTAGTAATCTTCCTTCAGCCGCTTTGCCTCTGCATCACTCTTAGTACTCAATTGCCACTGCCTCACTCTTCCTCAGCCAGTATCCCATTACACCCACCTCACTCTTCCACATTCCAGTATAGTACCCCATTATGCATCCGCACTCTTCTTCATACCAGTCCTCGATCACCCCGCCTCTCTCTTCTTTGTCCCACTACCCCACCAACCACAATCTTCATTCCCCAAGTACCCTATTCCCCAGCCATAATTGTCCTCTTGCTAGTACTTCATTACTGCTCATCATTCTTCGTTGTCCCAGACCCCATAATTCAGCCTCGCTATTCTTCATCCCAGTACCCTATTACTCCAACTCACTCTTTCTTGTCGCAGTTCCCCATAACCCCCACCTTACTATTCCTCATACCATTCCCTCATTCCACCTGGCTTACTCTTCTTCTTACCAGTCCTCCACTACCCCACATAACCCTTCCTCAACCACACACCCCATCAGCCCAACTCATTAGTCCTTCTCTCAGTACCCGATTTACCCCTCCGTCTTCCTTGTCCCAGTCCCCCATTACCACCACCTTACTCTTCCTTGTTGCAATGCTATAATACCTTACCTCACTCCTCTTTGTCCCAGTAACCCATTACTTCATGCTTCTACATTGAGAGACTTTGCAACATGCAACTCTAGTTCAGTAATCTACGGACTCAGTTGTCCATGTGGAAATTATTGAGTAGGCCAGACCTTACGTAAAGTAAGAGAATGATGGAACGAACATAAAAGTAATATAAGGACAAGGAACACCAGATCACCGGTGCCAAGACACTTTACTACACTAATTGAAAGTGATTGTACTAAAGATAGTACACAAACCACAGAGAGGAGGAGATCTGGGGAGGAAACTAGATCAGAGAGAATGGTACTGGATCAAGAAACTAGACAGATTAACCCCTAACAAAATGAATGAAGATTTCCATTTGGGAGCTTTTCTCTGAGTATGCTACCTTAGTAGGTTTACATGTTTACCATGGGAACTAACGCAAGTAGTAAAAAAATGTTGTACCACTTGCCATTTAGGTTGTATATGGTGTCAGGATGAAATCCCAGATTGTGAACATGACTTCCCCTGAGAATCATTCAACTGGAGTGGTCATGAATCCTTGTCTGCATGCTAAAGTATCTTCCATCTCAATTTCACTGATATCTTTGGCACAAGACTGGTGACATTTTACACACATGACTTGAACACTTCATGGGTTTTCATCAGATTGAGTGTAGACTATGCCTTATGCTAATTTCTTCTTTTGATAGTTGGAAATAGTTGACACTACAGGCACTTAGAGAGCCTCCTGATTTTCAGAGTAACTGCGGGTCTCCCCCGTACATTCATGAATGGCGCACAAGTTATCCATAACTCAAGATAGTCGGGGGCAAGGATATTCATTGGATAACCATGCTTATGATTCTGGATGTTTAACACGAGCAATTGACTAGTACCAGTGCAACCTAGGTACGCTCTTTGAGGGTGCTGGGTTCATGTAGATACATACGGTTTGAAATACATAACACGAGTGACTTGCATCTTTGAATATCAACCTTACTCATTTAAGGATGAACGCGTACCACCCAAGTACGTTCTTTGAGGGTGCTGGTTTATGTGCTGTTAAAAATAATTAATCAATATATCCTGTCTGTGATTGAAAGTGCTACGTTCGTCGTGTTGATATATGAAGCCATTGGGAAGAACGAGTTTTCTTTACACTCAGGTTGCAATGTAATTGTTCAAGTTATGAGCACGTAAGACCCAGGTGCACACTATGCGAGTGCACTGGCGTAACGGGGCCCCCACAGCCGCCACTGTGCAGGGGGCCCCGCGACCACATTTCCTGGGAGGGGGGCCCCACTTGGTGTAAATAAAAAGATTATTTTTTTAAATAATCGTTATTTTTGTATTTTTTTTTTAAATTTCTTTTTGAATTCACACTGTATTTATAAAGAAATTATTATTTCTGTAACAGAAATAATCTCTTTATGAAGGCAGAGTGAATACAAAAAGAAACGTTCTTTTTGAAGTCCGAGGGCTACCCCCACCCCATGACATGAAGACCCTAGACTGGAGACCTCCATGTCATGGGGGGGAAGCCGTATGACTTCAAAAGTAAATTGTTTATTTTTTAACTCACTCTGCCTTCATAAAGAAAACATTTCAGTTATGGTTCAGTCCTTAACAGAAATAATTTCTTTATGAAGTCAGAGTGACTTCAAAAAGAAACAATTTATTTTTGAGGATTATGACTCCCCTCAACCCCGTGACGTGTGGGTGTATGGTGAAAGAGTGCACAAAAATGTATGGGTGGATGAGTATGCGTGTGTGTGTGTACAGTGAAAGGGTGTACACTTAAATGTATGGGTGGCTGGGTGTGCGTGTATGGTGAAAGGATGCACACAAATGTATGGGTGGGTGCCTGGGTGTGTGTGCATGTATGGTGAAAAGTTGCACACTTAAATGTACGGGTGGCTGCCTGGGTGTGCCTGTATGGTGAAAGGGTGCACACTTAAATGTATGGGTGGCTGCCTGGGTGTGCCTGTATGGTGAAAGAGTGCACACTTAAATGTATGGATGGCTGGTTGTGAGTGTGTATATATTGTGAATGGTGTGTGTACTTGTGTTCAGGGGTGCAACAAAACCTACATTTCAGGGGGGCTAACCCTTCAAATGTTGGGAGAGGTGCTAACTTCACATGTGGTGTGGGGGAGCAAACCTATTTGTGTGGGGGCATCTAACTTCTTTACGCATTTTAATGAGACTATTCTAGTGCAGCTTCAGTGTTACAAGCAGTTAACTCTCCCATTTAAGTCTCACTCTCACTCTTAATTCTCACCCACGTATGGACTGCTGTGATAATGACTGGTCTCCTGTTCCCTCTCTACCCTTCCCCTGGCATGCAAGTACAAAACCCACATCCCAATTGCAATTGCTTAAAACATTTGCCATTTGAATGCAGGTACTTACAGTGAAATGCTGTACATTAGTAATTGCTGGGCCGGGCCCTTGTTAACAGCGAAACCCAGGTGCCGTGTCCTTTTCTGTCCGGCAACTGCTCTGTAGGTCAGCCAGGCCAAGTCAACGTAGCCCACAATTTCAGGGGGGTGGGGAGTGCTGAAGCCCAGTCAGCTCAATGGTGCTGCACCACTACTTGTGTGTAATGCCTTCATTACTTATTGGTAATCTTCATTACTCCTAGCCCGATTCTTCCTCATCCCAGTACTTGTGTATGAGGCAGTACTTGTGTATGAGGCAGTATGCCTCATACACAAGTACTGAGATGAGGTAGAGGTACATGAAGGTAATGCCTGACTTAGCTACCTGTATTCTTCATTACTCCTAGTCCCAGTCGTCCTCCTCCCAGTACTTACCTATGAGGCATGGAGCCTCATACATAAGCACTGGGACAAGGAAGAGGCACGTGAAGGTAATTCTGGGCGAAGGAGATGATTTTGGAGGTTGGGGTAGAGGGTGGGAGGGAGAGGGGATGTGTGTGGGGTGGGATTGTGCAATAAATCATAATGGTCATCTAAGCCCATGCTAAGCAGGCATGATATGTGGCATTAGTGGTATTTTGGTGCAGTCAGTCTAGTCATTCCTCAGTTTGGTATGCATTTTTTTTATCTGGGCATTTCTGATAAAGTAGTCCTGCTAAGTGTATTTACCTGGCTAGACTGGCATTTGGGTTCTGCCAGTCTAGCCATTTCTTACTGCGGCACTGTATATTTTTCTGGGCATCTGTGATAAAATCATATGGTATGATATGGTAAGTCATATATAACAAGTGTTTTTAGGCACGACAAGACAAGGGAAGGAAAATAGAGGGAGGACAAGACAAATGATCTTACTAAGCTTTGTGTCATTCATATTGTGCAAGTGCGAGAACAAGACGTACAAGGGGAAAGGGAGGGGGGAAGTGCAAGGGAGAGGTGAGGGGAAAACTAGGCACCAATGCTCTGAGTAAGTGCAGCCAGGGCAGCGCAGCTCTGGGTAGTGCAAGGAGAACAAGGGACTCTAGGGTTACGGTTACAGCCCCTAACTGCGTGGTAGGCCTGGAGGCAGTGCAAGGGTGACTGATCAAGAAATAGCCTGGACTCGGTGAGACTGAGGGTAACCATGCAACCAGTTGGTACAGCAGACAGGTAGGTCAGCAGGGGAGGGAGAGAGAGAAAGCAGAGGAGAAGAGGAACGTTTTGAGCTGCTTCTGGAACTTCAGGTGGGCCGGCTCAGGTTTGGGAGGGGCAGGGTGCCATTCCAGAGGGAGGCATCTGCAGGGGAGAGGGATCTACCCCCACACCCCCACTCTCTGCCTGGAGAAGCATCTGACCCTTAGGACTTGAGAAGGAAGGTATTTTGGAAGAGAGTTTTGGATGTAGTGTGGATCCCAGCCCCAGAAAGCCTTGTGGACAATGCAAAGGGTCTTGAACTTGATCCTTGCAGCCACCAGGATCCAGTGGAGAGATTTCATTGCTGGAGAGATATGGTCCTTGGGCTTGAGGCCAAGGATAAGTCTCACAGTCCTGTTCTGGATTAGTTGCAGAGGGCGGAGAATAGAGGAAGGCAGATCGAGAAAGTGGCTGTTGCAGTAGTCCAGCCTAGAGAGAACCAGAGCTCTGGAGTCAGTGAGCTTCTGGGGGAACCTGAGAAAGGGAAGAGTCCCTTTGAGGAGGTGCAGCTGGTAGTGGAACTTCTTGGTGACGTCCGAGATGTGAAGAGAGAAAGAGAGAGTGGAGTTGAAGATGACACCAGGAATGAGCGAGAGAGGAGAGGGGACTCTGAATGAAAGCTGAGTGTCATCCGCATAACACTGAAAGTTAGAGGAGAAGGTTGAGATCAGTGGGCCAAAGGGGCCAAGTAGAGGTTGAAAAACCAGGGTGAGAGGATAGGGCCCTGGGGAAAGCCACAGGTAGAGAGAGTTGGCTGAGTGAAAGGGACCAAGTTGGACCTGGGGGGGGAGGTCCAAAAGGAAGGAGGTCAGCCACTCCAGGACCTGATCCATGATGCCCAGGTTCTCACAGAGTCAATTGATCAGGATGGTGTGGCTGACCGTGCCGAAAGCAGAGAAAAGTTCAAGGAGGATGAGGACAGAAGGAATGCTGGAATCATGGTTAGAGATCAGATATTCACAGGTGTTCAGGAGAGCAGTTTCCGTGCCTCTGGCAGCTCTTAAGCCAGACTGATGGTCATGGAGACAACCAACAGATTCAGTGTGGAGAGTAAGCTGGCAATTGGCCATCTTTTCCAAGAGTTTGGGAGGGGGGATGGTTCCAGTGGCAAAAGAATGATTACAGAAATCGCCCAAGGCTCGATCAAGGGTGTCAATGTGGTCCTTCATGGTTCCGGAGGAGCAGGCGAGCAACTGTTTCGACGACACTTCCATAGATGGGACTTGTCTAGAAACCTTGTCAGGTGTTAGAGAGAAAGAGGAGAAAGGAGGAGGAGAGGGAGAGATGGACAAAGGTGGCCCAGAGAAAAAGAGGAAATAGTGGACAGGAGTTTTAGCGGAGAAGCGAGAGGCCAAAGCTGTACAGAGAGCCTGTTGAGGGAACAGGAGAGGTAGAGACCGCAACAGGATTTGCCAGTTCCTTGCAGATTTTAAAGAGTGTGGCTGTGTTATTAGAGGCCGCAGAGACGCATATTTGAATGTGTGCTCTCTTCTTGATGAGTCTTATTGCTTCGACTGGCATTTTGGTGCAACTAGTCTAGGTATGTCTTAATGTGGCCTGGTATGCTTTACTGTAATGTTATTATGTGTCTACACTGGTCTACATTGTGTAGCCAGTTGGACATGTTTTCATTGTGGCATGGCATTTTTAATAGCAAAGCATTAAGGTTCATGTGCACTGTTGGTACTTGCATGTATTGGATTGGTGTTACCTAACAAAACAATAGCAAACACTGGCTTTTTAGCACATTTTTCTCAGAAAGTGTGCTGTATATTGCATTAAAACGCATATTTATATCTTTCTCCTAGTGCAGTGTGTGGCATACCCCTTCAGCAGCACTTTAGTGTGTATTGGCATACGTGGTAATCTAGGCCGGCCCGAGTGTGGCGCGGCCCATGATTTGTTGCCGAGTTGGGGGGGCCCCCGCAGCATGCCTTGCCGGGGGGGCCCCCACATCTTGTGTTACGCCACTGTGCGAGTGTCGTAAAATAAACATAAATACAAAGTAATGAATATCAAAATCACGCTGGGATTTAAAGCGCTATGCACACCTTGTTGACAGATGATGTCATCAGGCTGTGCATGCATCCTTATGACGCATTTAAGGTCGGCGGCCATCTGCAGCAGTCTCGAGTAGGAGCACGAGGTGCATAACCACGGACAAGATAAAGGCCAACATCAGGCTTTTTAACTTTTTAAGCCACTGTAGGAACACAGGATCCATGATCCATCACTAGGAAGATGTGCACATGCAACTTTTAATGCACGACTAATGTCGAAACTGTAGCAGCGGGCTTCTACACCTTTTATTGCACGCTAGGAACGCAGGATCTATGATCCTTCACTAGGAATATAGGCACGTTAAACTTTCAGGGCCCGATTCTCATCTTGGCGCAGTGAGCGTGCTAAATAGCACAACTCACTGCGCCATATCTTGATGCCCAGGCACCACTGCTATTCTCATGTGGGCCTGGGCGTCTTCGCAAAGCACGATAGTGCTTTTGCTGTAATCCGCCTTTTTCTAATGGAAACAGGCAGATTGCCGAATCTCAGCAGCATTTTCGTTAAATAACAAGGGAATCGTTATTTAACGAAAATGCTGCCGTTACACCAAAGTGAGGAGCTTCAACATTACAGGATGTTGAAGCTGCTTACTTTGGTGTATAGGAAAGTGTTAATTTACACCCGTGTGGTGTATAGGAACACTTTCATTTAAAGCGACAAGCTTCAACGTTGCATCCTGCAACGTTGAAGCTGCTTGCTTTGGTGTAAATGAAAGTGCTCATATACACACGTGCGGAGTAATGGAACACTTTCATTTACACCAAAGCCAGCAGCTTCAACGTTGCAGAATGTAACGTTGAAGCTGCTCGCATTGGTTTAAATAAAAGTGTTCCTTTACACCCGTGCAGTGTATATGAACACTTTCATTTACACCACAACGAGCAGCTTCAACGTTGCAGGAGGCAACGTTGAAGCTGCTCGGTTGGTGTAAATGAAAGTGTTCATATACACCCGTGTGTTGTTTCAGCAACGTTGAGCTGCTTGCTTTGGTGTACATGAAAGTGTCCATATACAACACAACACTTCCATTTACACCAAACAAGGCTTTTTATGGCACTCCTCCAGTTTAACGGCAACAAAAGGGTACCGTATATGTGCGCTAGTTTAGCGCACATATTAAACTAGAGGAGTGCCACAAGAATGGGCTTCCAAAAAGCCAGTTTACAAATGTGGCGGTTGCTAGGTTGGTTTCCAACCCATCCTAGCAACCGCCACATGTTTTCCGAAAGTGGCGCATTCCTTCCGACTTGGGAAGAATGTGCCACCTTCAGAATAGGTCTTAAGTACTGAAAACGTCGTTAACCCTTTGAACGTCCTTTTCGGTACTTAACACCTTTACACCTTGATGAGAATCGGGGCCTCAGTGCATTAGTGACGCTGAAACGGTAATGCTCACGTTTAAGGACTTGACATTAAACGGAATCCTTTTACCTTTTTAAGTGTTTCAACCATCCACACCAGGCGCTTGAGATTTCTCAATCCCTTCTCTTCCTACATGGAAATCCAACAGGGCTGATAACATATGAGATCCCTTTTTTTGCATGACTGCATACCCGAATTTAAGACCTCTAAAAGGTAGGAAGGCTACAATTTTTCATTTATTGCCTTGCATTTCAGGAGTGGTAAAAAAAGGAATTTCTTTTGCTCTTTTTAGAATTCTACCAATGTGGATTATCACGTGTTTATCATTAGGGTCCACATCTCCCTCGAGGACACACCTCATTAGATTCTGAATTTATGAAATAGAGGAATACAGCTTGGACTGCCTATCACAGAGTTACATACACCAGGTGAATAATTATCGGAAAAATCATGACAGAACAAACATATGTGATTATATTGTATGCATACTTCACTAAAATGGGGTGTTGTGTTCAGATTGTAGATGTCTTTGTGGACGCATATAAAAGATAAAGATAAAAAACAGGATTGATTGCTCCTGAGGAAGGTAACTATCCCGAAACGCGCAGAGCCGTAGAACACATCTTGCTATTGTAGTGTATATGCAAAAACTCTTTTGTCTTCACTTTGTGATTCATATAAAAATATATAAATGTTTTCTGTCATGAAATATCTTGGAAATCATTTCTTGAATTTGAATAATTTGTTTGCTTGAAGCTGCGGTTCCTTCAGAGAACCACTTGTAAAATGGTTTACCCTTCTAGAAGGTTTGACTCGTATCCAGTATTTATAGGTGTGCATGGGACGTGAGTGCTACACAGTTTGTGGACACTTTTTTCTGTTCATGTTCTACTCAACCCAGTGTCAAGGTTGTATTTCTTTCCCACATCCTCTATTGTTGTAAGACACATTTACACATCTCTTCTACTTCCCAGTAGCCTTTTCTCCTGTGCAACCCATCCTTGTCCCAGACCCTCAGATCTGCAGCACACTTTTCTAAATCCAATTACCCAATTATATCTACCTCACCTTTCCTCAACCCAGAACTCCATTACCCCATCTTGCTCTTCCTCATCGTAGTCGCCCATTATCCCAGAATCACTCTTACACATACCCAGTACCCATTAACCCTGAGTAACTCTTCCCCATCCCAGTCATCCATTGCTCCCACCTCACCCTTTCTCATCGCAGTATTACATTAGTACTCCATTACATTCCCTCACTCTTGACTTCCTCATCCCTGTCCCTGATAAACCCTTCTCTCTTCCTTGTCCCAGTACCCCATTACCCCACCTCAATCTTCCCATTACCCAGCCTTACTCTTCCCTGTATTTCATTACTGATGCATCACTATTCATTGTCTCAGTCCCCAATACCCCACCACGCTATTCTTTGTCCCAGTACCCTAATTCCCCCAAGAAACTACCCCTTATCCAAAAATCCATTAGCCCTGCCTTGTTCTTCCTCATTGCAGTCCTGCACTTCCCTGCCTCGCTCTTCATCATTCCAGTCCCCAACAGCCTGTGCCTCACTCTTCCTCATCCCAGTACCAAATTACCTCTACCTCACTCTTCCCTGTTCCGGTACGCCATTATTACACCATATTCTTCCTTGGCCAAGTCCCCATTTCCCCCACCTCACTATTCTTCATCCCATTTCCTCATTCCACCTGCCAACTCTTCCTCGTCCCAGTTCTCCTTTAGCCCACCTCACTGTTCCTAATCCAAGTACCCCATAAACCCAACTCACCCTTCCTTCTCCCAGTACCCCATTATCTCCTTCTTCTTCTTTGTCCCAGTCCCCATTACACTCACCTCACTATTCCTCATTCCATTCCCTCATTCCACCTGTTAACTCTTCCTCATCCCAGTCCTCCATTACCATACAACACCCTTTCTCAACCAAGTACCCCATTTACCATCCATCTTCCTTGTCCCAATCCCCCATTATCACCACCTCACTCTTGCTCATCCCAATACTATAATACCTCATCTCACTATTCTTTGTCCCAGTACACAATTACCTCACTGTTACATCCCAGTTTACTGTTACCCCACCTCACGCCTCCACATCCCAGTCCCCCAGAACCCCATCTTCATTTTTCCCAATCCTAGTATACCCTTACCACTCTTCATCCCAGTACCCTATTACCTTTTGCCTCATGTTTCCTCTTCCCAGTCCCCCATTACTTGTGCCTTACTCTTTCGTATCTAGGTTCCACATTACCCCTGTTTCACTATTCCTTTTTCCAGGACCGCATTAGTACTCCATTACCCTGCCTCATTCTTACTCGTGCCCCATCATTCCAGCCCCACCCTTCCTCATCCTGATACCCTGTTAACGCTGCCTCACTCTTCCTTGTCTCAGTCTTCAATTTCTGTGTGTTGCTACCTCATCCTAGTACCCCATTACCTTGCCTCACTCTTCCACATCCCAGTAGCTATAACCCATGCTGCACTCTTCCTTGTCCCAGGCCCCCAGCAAACTTTTCTTCATCCCATTACCCCATTATCTCTACCTCACCTTTCCCCATCCCAGTACTTCATTACCCCACCTAACTCTTCCTTCATCCCAATACCTATTAACCCTGAGTAATTCTTCCCCATCTCAGTCACCCATTATTCATACCTCACTCTTCCTCCTCTCAGTATTACATTAGTACTCTGTTACCCCACCTTGCATGTCCTCCTCCCTGTCCCTGATAACTCCTTCTCTCTTCCTTGTCCCAGTACCCCATTACCCTCACCTCCACCTTCATTGCCCCAGTAGACAATTACACCACCTCACTTTTCCTCTTCCAGTACCCCATTAACACTGCATCAGTCTTCCTCCTCCCATCCCCTTTACCCCACCTCACTATTCCTCATTCAAGTACCCCATTATCAAAGACTCACTCTTTCTTGTCCCATTGTTCCATTAGTCCCGCTTCACCTTTCCTCATCCCAGTACCCCATGACCCTGCCACATTCTTCCCTATACCAGTACCCCTGTTCCCCACCTTGCTCTTCCATGTCCCATTGCACTTACCTCACTCTTCCTTGTCCCAGCCCCCAATTACCACTGCCTCACTCTTCCTCACCCCATATTACCCCTCCTTTTCCTGTCTCAGTACTGCATTATCCCCACTTCCATCATCATGTCCAAGTACCCCGTTAACCCACCTCACTGTTAAACCATATTTGCATAATACTGTCTGATAATAAACATTGGCCTGAGCACATTCGCATTGTACAGAACGCCGCTTCTAAAATGCCCTGAATAGAATTGACTAAAGCCGCCATTTTAGAAACATCCACCATTTTGATTCTAACTCCTGCTTTCTGTTCTGAAATGATTAACTGTGTTTTCAGCTTCCACTGAGCAGAGTAACCTTTGAGCCTATGTCAACATTAGGGCTGCAAGAGCAGAATGTTTGTTCTGTGCAAAGAGGCCTTGCAATCAAGATGAACTGCCATCCAAAGTGTTGTCTGTGTCCATAGCCTCATCCTCCTTCAAACAATGGCACACAATGCAAAGTAACTAAAGCAGTGTGCTTTGGGAGGAATCGTTTGTGCACATCTCTTGGAACAGGACTTATCCTAAAGCTCAGTTAACAAGGAAATATCCACACAGCTGACTGCAACAAAGTTTGCCAGCATTGTATCTTTGAGGGCAAGACAACATGTCAAAAGTGTAAACCAATATTGTCATATTTTCCATGTGAACCGCGCATGGGCCCTATTTTGTAACTTATTAGTTTGGAGATGGGCTTGGCAATGACCAGGACTGGGTATAAATAATACATGCTTTTTAATGTTCAGGGCTCACTCCCCTCACAGTGTCTGCTGGTATACACTGTGAGGTGCTTGAGAGCCAGATAGCTATCTGCTTTCATATTTGTATCTGTACAGAATAAAAGTTATACTTCTATAACACTGACTTCGTGACTGGCAGATTTCATTTTTGGTGGTACTAAGCCTTGATATTCCTTGCGGATCTATCAGATGGCGCTCGAATAGGGACCCTCAAGATTGATGTCACCTCGCTGATCAAGGACACGGCTACTGGACCGGGATCGCAGTGTGAAAAGGGGCCCCTTTTTGTATGAGACGCAACACTTCAGCAGTACTTCACAATCTGATCCCTGGACGGTGAGCAAGCGGTTAGAGAGGAAATCTTGACAGAGGTCCCCATATCGAGGTGGGTATTTTTGCTGAAATCACCAGCCAAATCGATCATTTGTAATCCAATCAGACCTCCTTTGTTTGAAATCAGGTGAGTCGTGCCCCGATTCCTAAGAATCCTGATATTGGTTGCAGATTTGTTCTCATGACTACAAACGATGCCAGGTAACACCAGTAATCTGGCATGCCTGGGAAATTGTCTTCCTGTTTCAGGGTTTATTCCACAAAGATAGACAATCTTTGGGACGAGGTCAACCGGTGCCACCTGTTGGGTCACCGGCTTGTTTAATGTACTGTAAGTACGGCCTAAATAATATTGTATTTAATGATATTTGGCACAGACAAACTAGACATGCTCCCGAACTTCAGTGGCCAGTCTATGGTAGTTTTGAAATTGCTCACATAGAGTATTTAGAGTCTATATTGTTGAAGAAAAAGGCTAGGCCTCTTGCATTTGAAGTAATTAAAGATTGGAGAAAGGAAGCTATGCAGCAACTTAAGAGTAAAGAAAAACATGCGCGTAGACACATGTCCCAATACTGAAAAAGCATTATTGTATGATCGACAGAAACAGTCAGAATCCATTAGAAGTATGGATAGGGCTTTTTAATTTGGAGTACAGAAAATATATCGGTCTCAGTATTTTTATACCTCAGATGAGCTGATTCATAAGCTATTAAATGAACATAGAACTGCACCTCCTCCTTATGTGCCTCCCCTGCTGTTGCACCTCCTCCTGTTGTTGTTCCTCTTCTTCCTGCTGTTGCTCCTCTTCCTGTTGTTATTCCTCCTCCTGCACCTCCACCCTTACCGATAGTTACTGTTCCCATAATTCTGTCTCCACCACCAGCGGTAGTGTCTGCACTACCGATTGAACAAGATTTGTTTGGACTTTCTTTTCCAAGTGGTTCTGTTCCACTTGTAGTTATTGAAGGGGCGAGTGCTGATTCAAGAATAGTAACTCGTAGTACAGTATCCAATGCTAGAAAAAGAGAATTGTATACATGGGCTAAGAAATATATAGAAGAAGGTGAGGAATCAGCTGTTTTAGTTGCGAGATCTGTCCAAGAAAGTATTCCCAAACAGGCTATTTTGATTGAGGTTATGGGAACGCACTTAGCTAATATTTGGAGTGATTTGACGGACATCAATGTCCCACAGGGGTTGAGGGATTTGAATACCCTTGCCCATTCAAGGGACACTGCAGAGAAAATACATGAGCATGTTGAGAAGGTTTTTGAGTTTAAAAGGGAGCTAGATCGGTTACAGAATGATGAATTAGATGGTAATAGATTGGAAGCCTCATATGTGCAGAAACTATTTCTTCATTCATTGAGACCAATGAGTGAAGAAACGCGCATTTGCACCAGAGACGCTCTTAGATGGATTTCGGATGTTTCAATTTCTCCCATTGCAGTGCATGACACGTTTATTCAGTATGCTCCGGCAATGCAAAGGAAAGTGTTACAGGTGATGGGAGAGTAACTACAAGATGAGTTTATGAAGAGAAAGGTTTGTTGTCCCGCAGATTTGATGGTCATTTATAAGAGAGTATTTTCGCCCAATACTGCTTTGACAACTTTCTCACTTGATTTAGCTTTGTTACTTAATAAGCGTTCAGAATTGCTTACTTTGCAATTGCCGATGAGGGAGATTCCTCCGACATTTGTTCCTAAAGTAAAAATTCCAGCTAACGCTGCAACGGGCACAGCAGCCACTACTATTGAAGCACATTATGTCTCACAGTTTGTGCATGTCCCATTTTCTACAAAGGAAGTGAATACCATTAGACAAACAATTCCAGATATTAGGAAGAATCCAACAGGATTTTATAAAGGAATTGAATCTGTCTTGCATTCATCAGTTTTCACGCTGAGTGATATAGATTTCATGCTCCCAGTGATCCTACCTGCTGATTTATGGAAACAGATTAGAACTGTACATGATGAGGCAGGGATGGGTGATACATGGGTTAACTTGGTGCGAATAGATGGGGAAAGGAACGCTGGGGAGAAACCGCCACAGGTGATATTGATGTTGCCAGACAGAATAGTAGCTAAATTGAAAACTTTGGTTCCAGAAAGAAGAATAGTTTGGTACAAGCTTACAGCTTGCATCCAAGGGAAATCTGAAGGTGCTACTGAATTTTTTAATCGATTTGAACAAGTATTTCCAGACTTCAGTGGTCAAGACTTAAGTACAGAGTCAGGAAAAAGGCTGTTTGTAGACAAGTATGTGCGTGGATTGTTGCCTGAAATTCAATCACAAATTATGACTTCTGAGAGCGGTTGGCAAACAAAATCACAATCTGAAGTATTGCATATGGCTCAGTATTATGAAAATAGAGTTAATTCAGAGAATGAAAGAGTGAAGAGAAAGAAGGGAGACTTGAAAACTAAAGTACTGTTGCAACAGATTGTTAGAGGGGCCAGAGGTGGGAATACACAGTTTAGAGGCCAATTTACACCACAGAGTAATGCGCAACTGGGTCCTGTACACACGAACCAATGTGCATATTGTAGACAGGAAGGTCATTGGCGAACACAATGCCCGATCCTTCAGCAGAGATCGAATAGCACATATGGTGCCATGAGTAGACGATCCAGGGACCGTCCTGGGATAGGGGGTCCTGGTAAAAGTCAGTTCACTCAGAATCAACAGTCCTCTTCACAGGCTATTCAGCAACATAGTGTCAATAGTGGGGACATTTTTGATAATCCTTTGACTGTTTATTTTTCTGAGGAGCTCGCATTTGATGTCATACTGTTCCGCTAGGACAGCCCGAAGCAGAGTCTGGAACCAGTACCTATTCCCGTTGATCAGAAAGGGCCCTATGCTGAGATGTAGGTGGGGAATAGGAAGCATCTATTTTTGATAGATACAGGAGCACAGAAGTGTTCCATTGATCATTCACGGGTTCTGGATATTCCTCTGTCAGGGTAGAACAACATTTCTGTAGGGTGTTCTGGTATCCCAGTGGATAGTCCGGTCTCTCAGCTGGTACCGATTGCACTGGGGCCATTTACTGATTTGTGTCCATTTCTTTTGACAACAGATTGTGGCGAAAATTTGTTGTGGCTAAATTTGTTGAAAAATTGAATGCTGTAATTTATTGTTCTCCTGATGGAGTGCATTTAACGATTTCACCTCAACAAACTTCCACTTCACAGTTAATGTCTAGGCCTTTACCATTTGAATTAGATAAAGTTCCGACATTTCTATGGGCAGTTAATGACAATGACGTTGGTATTTTACAAATTGAACCAATTAAAATTGTGTTAAAACCTGGTGTTAGGTCGGCCACCAGGGGGCGCACAGATGAGCCCGCTCTTCGTGTGAGCTCCGCACCTGAGGTCCCGAAAGTGGCTGTGAGCCCCCACTTTGAGACCCCTCCCAAGGCTGATTACGGAGCAAGAGACGTCGGAAGTTGTCCCCCTTATCTGGGGAAAAACCCGTGGAAAATCGGAGGAGATTCCACAGTGAAATCGATGAAGACGTTGTGAGGCCCTGGCCGTGACATGCGTGCCAACAAACTGAAACTACACACCCGTGGAAGTACAGGCGATCGGAGGGAAGGCTGAATCGCACGGCAGTCCCTGCGCGGACCTTGGCGTTGGGAGAGGGGCCCGCCGCGGACTCTTGCCTTGTGCGGCTGGAAGCGCCTTCCTGGATTTCGCTCGTCCTCCTGCCCATCTGTCAGGGCTGGACTTCGCAAGCCGGGGCCTGCGCCCGTGCTGTGACCGCGCGGGCGGGATCTGGACGGGTCTCCTACAGTAGAAAAAGGTAGGCGGCCGCCCCTCCTCCCCCCTCCGCGTGACTCTGCCAGGCACGAGACTGCCCAGGCGGCCCGCGATCGGGCCCCCGGCGCAGCGGGCTCCCTCCTCTCCCTCCCTCCGCTCCTGAGGAAGGCCGCGCAGCATGCGTGGTGTGAGCGTTTCCCCCATTGACACGGAGCCGAGGCCCAGCGATCATAGAAACGGCTCGGCAGGAGTGCTCGCGCATTCACGGGAATGGCCATCCCCCTCCGGGGTGCTGGCACTTATAACCGTGCACTCGGGGTGAGGGAGGAGGGAGGGGAAGGGAGGGCAAATCAACCCATCCACGGTAAAAGAATGCTTATGGTCTGAAGGGGGAGAAACCTCAGCAGGCCCAGCGTTGTGCGCCTTCCAGTGAACACGCGTGCACTGGGATTAAATGTACTGGACACCCAGCGCGTGGCTTGGCACAGCTGTCAGCTGCCCCTTGAGCGAACTCCATAGTAACTATTAGCTACCACCACCTAGAAAGTACTTCAACTCTGCCAGGCTACGTGATTCTGCACCAAATCCATTTGCACACCGGAAGGCTGCCAGGACTGAGGGTAAGGCCCGCATAACAGGGGCGTGTGCCTCCTCAGGAAGCCCTGCACATAAATTATCGGTTATTGATGGGACACTTTGAACTCCCCCCCTCTGGAATCAAAGGATCCACATCGCACGCAGGCCACCCACAATCAGAATAGGGTGATAAGTCGACATTTTGAGGACAGAGATTGTAGTCTGTACATTGCCGCGAAAAAGCTACATGTGAGTCCTCTGGCAAAAGCTATAATGCCGCGGTCATTATGTAGTAGGGGGTACTAGCGGAACTCTCTTGGGCTACGAAGAACTGAGGGTTGGGCCCCTGTCTGACAGGGTGTGTCCCCTCCTCGGACCCTACACATACCTCTAAGCTCACCGGATCTAAGAACACGATCCCAGCTTTTTGCCTGAAGTGGTCCTTTCACGCGAGGAATATCTGAGGTCGCCATGTCCTGATCGCGATTTGCTGTCCCTCTCCCTGGAAAAGCTACCTCTGGACTCTTCTGATGTGCCACGTCATACGCAAGTCCCTATCAGATTAATACGAAACGACACATAAAAGGAATCAAGTGGTCCACGAGTACACGAGGAACGCTGCCTGTCGCGGGGGCTTTTCGGTGCACCTTACCCTACGCCACGCCTGGCCACCGTAGGACAAAAGCCCGTAAGCACAAGCGCAATATCGTCAAATGACCACTCTAGCGCTATCACCTTCCTAAACCCATCTGGGACCTACCTTTCATGGACCCTAAGGGTAAACTGGCGAGATACAAGTTTACACCAACCACTAGATCTAAGTCTTTCACCGAGTCCAAGATGTCAATGGCAGGGTCTGATGCAGCTGCGACCAAGGCAGATGTCGCTGACCTACTTACGGAAATGAGAGGCATGAGAGCGGATATTGGTAGCAAAATAGATAAGATTACACAAAGGATGGACAAAATGGATGACAGGCTGGAGCAGGTCGAGCACAATCAAACATCCCTGAACGCTCTGGAGGCACAAATGGATCACCGCATTAGGGAAATAGAACATAGAGAAGAGGAGATACGTCTCAAGGTCGATGATCTCGAAAACAGGGAGCGTCGTAACAACATTCGTGTCTTTGGTGTTCCCGAGAGAGAGGGCGAAACCGAACTTGATCTGAAACAAACACTACACACTATCCTGAAGCTCCTCTTCAAGGATGAGTCGGTGGACGAACTTAAAATTGACCGTATTCACAGAGCTGGAGGCAGACCAGGAGGCCCAAGATCGGTGCTAGCTCGTTTTCACAATTATGCTGACAGAGCACAAATCCTGGAAAAGGCCAGAAACATCCCGTAAATTTTACTAGAAGACTCCAATATCTCACTCTACCAAGACTTATCATCTCTCACGTTGGCAATGAGGAAAAAGTGCTCCCCGATCACGAAGATGCTAAAGGACAAAGGCGTCAGATACCGATGGGGCTATCCGTTCTCTCTCACCTTTGAGTGGGAAGGCTCGACAATGAGACTTGTCTCGGAAAAAGACATCGTTGACTGTATAGCGGACCTGATAGGTCCCCAGGGGGAGGGTCCCTCCCTTGAAGATTTGAAAAGAGTGGAGGGGGAGTGGAAAATCAAGGGTCCACGGCGGAGGAGGATTCAAGGATCCAGGAAATTCCGGAGGATGAACAATTCCCAGGACATGGAGCACTGATCTAGAGCCCAGAGTGTCGTGTCACGCCGCATAATGCGAATAATGATGGGGCAATGGTGTGATGGAGGCTGGGAACTAGAACGTCACCCGATGCTGGTTGGACTAACTCAGCTCATTTGAGCGGGTCCTAATCCTCGGCGTACGTCACCGATACACTCGACTCAAGGGTCAGAACACTTGTATTTTTGTTTAACTTCATTCATACAGGTATTGAAATTGGACTAATAAGCCTGGGTTGCTAGATAGACTTACGAGGTGAAGCAGGCATTGGATGGATGTCTAAAATGGAGGTCAGAAGTCATATTTACAAATTGGTTTTGTGGTGTTATGAGATGCTCATGTGGGGGTCGGTACTCTTACTTTTGAATTGTTGATGTGGATATGCGAGCACAAAGTTGGGGGCTCACAGTTATATATGCTTCGAATAAGATAGGACCGCTTGTTTTGCGGTCTCCATTGGTGGTCCGAGTTCGACTGGGTGATGTTAACCCAGACGAGTCAGACGCCGAACGCAAGGAGGATAAAGGGGGAGAGGGGAGGGTGGGGTAGGCGGTAAACACATATTTTGTTACAGTTCAGACCTAAGGGGTGCAAAAACACGATATGGATACTTTAAGGGGCATTGTACGTACTGGATAGGTCGGCCTTTGACCTCTACAGGGCTAACTAAGACCCACTTCAAAGAAAATGAACCACATATTGTAATACCAGACATGACACGGGCCATGAAGCAGACGAACTGGCCAATTACAAACTTATCCAAAACTTAGGATGGCATCTACATTCTGTAAAGACACATTACGCATTTGCACACTTAATGTCAAAGGTTTGAACTCTCCCACGAAAAGATCTATGGTAGCCAGGGAATTCAAGAGATCAAATATAGATATTCTGTTCCTCCAAGAGACGAGATATCGAAAGGGTGAGGAGAGAGTGATCCCATCAAGGGAGGTCGGACCCGCTTGTTGGAGCTCGGGTATTCTAAAAAAGGCGGGAGTGGGGATCCTGATTCGCAAAAGCCTCCGGATGACAATTCTTGAGACATGGTTGGATAGGGAGGGGAGGGCTCTCATAGTGGTTGGAAACATACGGGGCACAACTGTCACTCTTTTCACGCTCTACGCACCTAACCAAGGGCAAAATAGGTTTCTCCATAAAATCACTGAAAAGGTTTTTGGCATGGCTAGGGGGCATATGGTTCTCGGGGGGGGGGATTTTATTACATGGATGGACAGTTCAATGGCCAGACAGACTAAGGCCAATGCTGTAGACCCACCCAGTACCCGGAATGAGGCGGACATTAAATTAACCCTTGATCTTTATGGCCTCGTTGACAGCTGGCGTCACTTGCACCCAACGGAAAGAGGCTTCACTTTCCACTCCCTCCCTCATGACACACTTACACGTATCGATTACATTTTCCTCTCTGATGGCCTCCTGCGCATGCTGCAGGTGGCCACTATATACCCCTCTGCATGGACAGACCACGATATGGTTATGGTAGATATACTTTGGAATGAATTGGTCCCCCAGAATGCTAAATGGAGATGTAATGACTCCTTATGGGCTGACTCCGTCTTCAGGGAAGCCTTGGAAACCGAGATCGAGCAATTCTTTGTTACTAATCACACAGGGGAGGTAGGGAAGACGTTCGTGTGGGAGGCTGCCAAGGCAACTTGGAGGGGGGGTTCTCATAAGGGAAGGGGCCCAAAAAAAAAGAGAACGTGCCTTGATAGAGAAGGGCATTAGGGAAAGGCTCAGTACGGCTCAGGGCCTGGCACAGTCCTCTCCATCTGAGAGATCCAGGTATATAGCTGAAGCTAAACAACTCAGAGAGTAGTTGAAAATACTTATCGCGGGCAAAACAGCCCAGACCTTACAATACCTCAAACAAAAATATTATGAGAAGGGCGACAAGGCGGATGCCCTGCTGGCGGCTCACCTTCGTGCACAGAAGGCGGAGAGGTGGGTTGACCTAATCGAGAGGACAGATGGCACCCTCACGGACACGACAGTGACATCCCCCGAGGACATACAGGAAGCATTTGCCTACTTCTATGAAGATTTATATATGTGCGACCCCCCCTCCCCAGTGGGAAACATAGACACAAACCTTAAGGAAGCGTGGATCCCCACACTTACATCCACAGAGGCCGATTCCCTGGATGTGCCAGTCACAGAGGAGGAAGTTGCAGATGCTATTAAGAGGTTGAAAACAGGGAAGGCCCCAGGGGATGACGGATTCACGCCTGGTTTCTATAAGACATTCTCCACCCTCATTGCTCCCTTTCTTGCATCCTTGTTTTAATCATATTTTTCGACACGGGCCAAGCACCTCCGTCCTTCTCTCAAGCCCTCCTTGCTGTTATTCCGAAGGGAGGTAGAGACCCAAAATACTGCAGCTCTTATCGCCCCATCTCTCTCCTCAATATCGACGCTAAGGTATACGCCAGAGTCATTGCGGCTCGGCTTGAAACACACCTCCCTAGGTTGATACACTCTGACCAAGTTGGCTTTGTTCTCGGGAAGGCAGGGCACGGACACTATGAGGAAAACACTCCATCTACTCCACGAGGCACTGCGAATGGGGGGGGGATCCATCCCTTTTGTCGTTAGATGGCGAGAAGGCTTTTGATAGGGTGTCATGGAACTTTCTGGAAGGGGTATTGGTGTCGAACGGGCTAGGACCGAAACTCTGCTGCGCCATTAAAGCACTGTACAGTTCCCCCACGACATCAGTGACGGTGAACGGAGGCTATTCTCGTTGGTTTCCCCTTGAAAGGGGGACGAGGCAGGGCTGTCCTTTGTCAGCGATATTATTTGAATTGTCACTCGAGCCCCTAGCGCAAAAATTAAGACGCGATGGTAGAGTAAAAGGCATCACAGTAGGTGAGCGAGAGTACAAATTGGGCCTATACACCGATGACATTTTATTGCACCTGACTGACCCCTTAGACTCGGTCCCGGCCGCGCTCAGCATAATTGAAGAATACGGTGAGTTGGCTGGCCTAAAAATTAATTCAGGGAAATCTGTCCTCCTCCCGATTGACAAAAGTAGAGATTCTGAGGTCGAACGCTTTGCTCCCCTAGGAGTTAAAGTGAGTCTCACCACGCTCCGATACCTGGGCATTAACGTTACTCGTGATTTGGGATCCCTATATGAAGCCAACTTCCCTCCATTGTCACTTACCCTTCAAAAAGATATCCAAAGGTGGTCCAAGCTCACCATCTCCTGGCTGGGCCGTTTAAATGCCATAAAAATGGTCTTTCTCCCTAAGATATTATACTTGTTTCAAATGCTTCCCATCAAAATGCCCCCAGAATACTTTACAGACACGAGGAAACTGTTACTAGCCTTCCTATGGCATGGCCAAAAGCCTAGAATCCCGAGATCCCTGCTTCAGCTTTGTAAAGACAATGCAGGGGTGGGCCTTCCAGACATAGAGACATATTATAGGGCGGCTCAACTTAGGGTTCTTGTCCCACATTTCAGGCAGCAGTCAGAGCTACAGTGGATAGCGCTGGATAACTATCACCTCCGTCCCTTCATTCTATGTGAATGGCTGGGGGTCCCTGGGCCCCAATTACGTAATATCGTTAAATCTCACCCCATTATAGGTACGATATGGACAATATGGAAACCGGGCAGGAAAATGGTGGGAGTTACGACATGGCCCTCTCCTCTGGGCCACCTTTGGTCTCGGGGGATCCGAGACGCAATCCCTGAACCAGGAGGTTATGAAACCTGGTACCAAGCGGAGCTAGAAAGGGCAGGCCAACTACGGCGCAATGGCGCTTTTATAACCATTCAGGAGCTCCAGGAGGTGCTTGGCATAGGCACGCTATCGGTCTTCCTGTATCTGAGACTCAAGGGGGTAATGACAAGACCGATATGGAAAGAACAATTACAGAGGGATCTCACCCCATTCAAAAGGATCCTTGACTTATGCACGGGCTCTAGAGGTCTGATAGGTGCAATGTACTCAGCATTGATTGAGGTCGATATCACACCCTCCCTGGCGCTCAAAAGCAGATGGGAATTAGATATGAGCAGGCAAATCTCACAAAAGTTATGGTTACAAATATGCAGACGCACGGCAAAGTCATCTATATCCTGTCAGTATAAACTACATGCCGTCAAGTTGCTGTATAGATGGCAGTACGACCCAATCCGGCTTGCCAAAATGTACCAGGGGGTAAGCCCATACTGCTGGAGGGGCTGCGGGGTGCGGGCTGATTACTGGCATATGTGGTGGGGATGTGCAATGGTTCAAGCCTACTGGTCAGAGGTTCTTAGCTGGATCAGGGACTTGGATGATGATGAAAGGGAGAAGCATCCGCTGCTCATCTTATTTGGCCTGATTGAAACAGAGGACAGGGTCGTGAAGGCACCCGAAATGGTACAAGGTCTGTTGATGGCTGCACAAGCCTGTCTCACTATGGTATGGAAAAGGCCCACGCTCCCTAGCAAAACTGAATGGCTGGGGGTTGCCCTGAGCATCTACAGAATGGAATGCCTGACTGCAGCCTTACACGGCGATCACACTACTGTTGAGAGCGCGTGGTCTGAGTTTCGTGCCAAATATGTCCTGTAAAGAGATTGTGTGCAGAACATTGTTGAGTTTTCGTGTCAATTTCGTTAATGACAGACGGAGTCTGCTCTGCCGGTGCATTGGGTCATGTTGCGCTTATCTGCCCGAAGTTATGAGTATAAGGGCGGTTCACTGGTATTGTTTATTGCTGTTTTTCTTCCCAGGTCGTATATTTTGTGAGGGGGGGGGCAGGGTAATAAAGTACAGGTTTTGTTGACGTTAATGGTTGAATATGTGACTTCTAGAGACTCTATATGCGTTATACGAAAATGTTATTCGCTGTCAACGTTTTTTTCTTTTTTCGGCTCAGAGATGTAATTTGCACGTATATGGTTGTTGAACCTTTACAAAACCAATAAAATTCAAATTTAAAAAAAAAAAAAACATGGTGTTAAATTACCACATATTCCGCAATATAAAATTTCGGTTGAAGGTGAACAGGCTTTGAAGAGTATTGTCTCTGATTTTGTACAAATTGGTGTGATTGAGGAAATTGCAGGGAGTGTGTGTAATAGTCTGATTTTACCTGTGTATAAGAAAGGGGATAATGTGATTCCTTTCCGCTTCATTATTGAGTTGCGCGCTATTAATAAGATTGTTGCCCCACAGTTTCCGATTGTACCTGATGTGACTACAATATTGACAGTGATTCCAGCTTCAGCTACTCATTTTAGTGTTGTGGATTTAAAGAATGCCTTCGTCAGTATTCCTATACATGTTGACAGTAGCTGCAGATTCTGAAGTTGCTTGCAAGGAGGGCACTGTGTTGCGGCTTATTCATCTAGCAGAACATGAGCATAAGGCTTCATTAAAGTTTCAATATTGTCGACAGGAGGTCGCCTACCTAGGCTATCTCCTGTCAAAGGAGGGGAGAAGACTGACACCTGAACGGATACAAAGCATCTCTAGCATGTCTGTCACAAATACACAGAAAGAGGTCAGAGCCTTGATAGGCATGGCTTCATACTGTAGATAGTGGATCCCAAATTTTCCAATGTTGGCATTGACAAAGAAGGGCATTTCTTTGCCCTGACCGTGGAACATGGATTGGCAGAAAGCTTTTGATTTGCTCAAGGCTGCGTTGTGTTCAGCGCCAGTTTTCAGCACACCAAATTATGGAAAGGCCTTTAAGTAGTATGTGCATGAATGTGAAGGATGTGCTTTGGCTGTTTTAACGCAGGAGCATGGGGGAAAGAATCAACCGTACAGTTATTTTTCCTCCACGCTTGACCCTGTTGCATGCGCTTTGCTGAAATGTTTGAGAGCTGTTGCTGCTGCTGCTGCATCTGTAAAACAGAGTGAGGGTATGGTTCTGGGTCACCCCCTAAACGTGATGATACTTCACTCTGTAGACGTTCTATTAAACAGAACACAAACACAACATCTCACATCAGCACGATTAACAAGATACAAGCTGATTCTATTTGCACCACATATTCAAATTAAGAGATGTTGCTCATTAAATCCGGCTGAACTATTGCTTTGTCCGCAAGAAACTGCTTGCAGTGACAAGATGTCACATGACTTCCTCTATACCACAGAGCAAGAAACTAAGGGCAGATTTGATTTCACTGATACACTCTTAAAGAAACCACAAGGGGAGCTGTTTTGCGATGGCTCCTGCTTCCAACTTCCGGATGGTACATCCACTGCTGGTTACGCAATCACCACTTTAAGCACGATAGTGGAGACCAAAAGAATTCCGCATAATTCTGCGCAGGCCGCAGAGATTATTGCATTGACCAGGGCTTGTGAACTTTTTTTTAAAACAATTTTATTGGTTTTACAACAATCAATCAACTTTTAACAATACAACCAGCGGTACTTGTGTGATACATTAACGTCATTTGCACATCAACATGTTCCTACCACTTACCCTTGCCCTCCCCCCAACTCGAGCCTACTCCATTTCGCTTTCTGCTTATCTTCCGTCTGAGGGAACTTCTCCTTCTGTATTCTAAGAAGATTCATGCTCGCTAGAGCCGTCCTGGGTGGACCCATACAATGTGGCTACTAAGTGTCTTCAGGCTGTCAGGGTTTCTGTTTCCTCCTCCCCTATGGACCGCTTCATGCCATGTTGCTGTTTCGGCTTCAGTCCATTTCTGGAGATCACCCCACCAAGCTTCTACCTTCGGTTTGTAACATGCTTTCTAACCCATTGCAATCCTGCGCTTGCCAAGTGGGTATGCCAAGTTCTTAAGCTTTCTGATATGTTTTAATTGGCGTGGTCAGGGGAACCTCCCTACTATACATGCCCACACCGATCCAACATTCAGCTTAGCCCCTTTTTCGTTTAGTCGGTGGGCTACTTCTCCCCAGAACGGCACGCCCAAAACATGTGGGTCATCCCTGCGTTTTCTTCTCCACATTTGGGGCACATTTATCACCCAGCATCTCTAAACCGTGCTATTTTCTGGGGGGTCATATATGCCCTATGGGTTACATATAGCTGTATTTGTTGTAGCCTGGCGTTCCTAGATACTTTTTTATGGTACCTTTGAACCCGTTCCCATAGCCCATCACTCATAAATTCCCCAGTTTCCTCTTCCCAGTCTTGTCTTAATTGGGCTACTTCCTTTCCCACCCTAGAAATCAGCATCTCATAGAGTCGGGAAACTTCATGACCTCACTCCGCTATGTCATATATCGTTTCTATAGTCATGTCAGGTTGATCTTCCAGTATTATTTCGGACCATGTTTCTCTGATTTTCCGGACCAATCTAGTATAGGTGATGTACTGTGCCACGTGTAAGCTGTTTCCTCTGTCAGCTCCCCAAATTCCCGCATTATTCCATCCTGCCATATATCTCTCATTGTTGCAATCCCCACTGGTTCCCAGTGCTTACGTATTGTTCTTCTCAATTGCTTGTCTCCTCCGGTCAATGCCACTAGCAGCACCTGCGGGGAGCACGGTGCTGGATTTTCCATGACCTGGCAAGCCTTGCGCCACACCTTCCATCCCAGCTCCACCATCCCCGGGCACCCTACTATCTCAGAGCAGGGCAGCCATATCACCTCTTTCAGGAAAAACGGGGCACACTCTGTTCTCAGCAATCTAGACTCTGATGTCGAGTCTTCTGCTAACCATTTGACCATGTATTGCAATTGGCTTGCTAAGTGATAAATCTCAAAGTTAAGTAATTTTATGCCCCCATTTGCATGCGTGTTTTACAATTTCCATAGGGCAATTCTATTCATGGATTCATGCCAAAGGAAGCCTCTACATATGCTTTGAAGTTTAACAAAGATGCGCTTTGGTATCATACATGGTATGTTCCCAATGAAATGTAACAGTCTAGGCAATACAACCATCTTCAACAACACCCCCTCCCCATCATGGCCAGGGGGAGCTTAACCCAGAACTTCGGCTTGTGAACTTTCTGAAGGGCTTAGTGTGAACATATATACAGACAGCCAGTATGCCTTTGGGGTGGTTTACAACTTTGGTTGACTAAGGGCAGAGAGAGGTTTCTTGAACTTGCATGGAACTAAAATACAACATGGCACCTTGATTGTTCGGCTACTCTCAGCACTTGCGCTTCCTACACAGTTAGCAATAATGAAGTGCGCTGCACACCTGAAAATAACAGACAATGTAGGAAAAGGAAACCCTTTTGCTGACAGAATAGCCAAACAAACTGCCATTGACTTACATTCTAAAATGTATGTACTGGACCCAACAAAAGGAGTCACTAACACTTTTGTGATAGATTAAGGAATTGGTTGCATAAAAGAAATTAAAGCTGATGCTACTCCAGATGAAATTAAATAGTGGGCTGAGGGTCCAGCAAGTTTAGACGATGAGGGTTGTTGGGTAGACTCTGAAAAACTAAAATGGATGCTGCCCAATGCCTATGTTACCGCTATGGTGACAATGGCTCATGGTCCACCTCATATATGTGCCAAAAAGATATGTAAATTGTTATAACCTGTTTGGGTTAATATAAATATTCCAAAGACTGCTGAGCGTTTCTTCCAAAGTTGCATGGTATGCTTACAGCATAATATTGGTAAAGGAACACTGACACCAAGGGGTAGCTTTGGTCCCCCTTCTATGCCTTTTGAGGTCATACATTTTGACTTCATCGAAATAGAGCATTGTCAGAATTCTAAATATGTTTTGGTAGTCATCTGTGCCTTTAGTAAATGGGTCGAAGCTTTTCCTCTAAGAGATGCCACAGCAAAGTCAACGGCGAAAGTCATGCTTAAGGAATATTTTCCTAGGTTTGGGTTGCTGAGAGTCATATGGTCTGATAATGGTCCACATTTTATCGCTGCTGTTATCCTGTAAGTATGCACGGGATTACAGATCGATAAACGGTTCCATTCAGCCAGACATGCTCAGAGTGCCGGACTTGTAGAATGACATAACGGCATACTAAAGAATAAGATAGCAAAAGTCTGTGCACATAGTAACCTGAAATGGCCAGATGCTTTACCGATAGCCTTGTTACCTATGCGGACAACTGCACAATCAAAGACAGGGCTCTCTCCTTATGAAATAATCATCGGGAGACCAGCCAATATGTGGAGGATCCCAAAGCGCAAATTATTGAAAGATGTCAAAAATGTTCTTCTTTCGGACTATTGTGACCAGTTAACTCAGAACCTGTATTTGATTCATCAACAGGTGAGAGAGGCCCTCCCAGTAAAATACGAGGGTCCAGGTCATCGACTTCGACCTGGTGACTGGGTTCTTGTGAAAGCATTCGAGAGAGCCTCCTGTCTCATACCTCGCTGGGGAGGACCTCACCAAGTCCTACTGGCCACACAGACTGCCATCCGAGTGACCGACAAGAAGAACTGGACCCACACGACCCACGTGAAGAAGATTCCTTTTCCTTTGGCCTATGACAGAGGCAAAGAGAAGGGAACTGTTGACCTTGATGTTCATAACAAGCCTGTCCTGGAAACCCTTCCTGAGCCCATGGGGCCCGGGGAGATGCTCCTTCTGCAAGATCTTCTTTACCATTGAGCAATCTTGCTTCTGCTCCTCCATTGTCTTCATTGCCTTCAGGAAGCGACGACACTCTGTTTGCAGATCACACCGTACCTGGAATCTTGAGGTACAATCTGCGACCAAGAAACCGAACTTACAGCACGACATTGGCTGTGCCTGCGAGAGACCATCGTTGAGCCAGTCCGTTGTCACTCTTCTGCTGAAAATAAATAAGAGGTGGGGACCGGCAAAGTTACCTTCAATCAAGTTTGGCCACGTGGTCAGGGGCCACCATCGAATGAACTAAAAGAGCCTAACAGAGAGGCTTCTTAATGGACTCTGAGAAATAATTCCCATTTTTTAAAATCACTTGTGCAAAGATGAATATTGGTCACTCCCCCTATGATGAATTTATCCATCAAGGGTCATGGTCCCCGAGGACCAAATGTTTGTTGGTTGCAGTATTAGTATGTTTAGTCACCGTTTTTTCATTTGGGCTTTGGTACCTTGAAGAAGTGCATCCACTTGATAATTTGTTACCAACTGCAAGTATCTCCACTGTGTCTCCACCCTTTGTGCATCTGCACACTCTTCCTCCTCGGGGCTTCCAACATAGACAGGGTTACCATAATAACACTCTCTTAATGATTATGAACGCTAGCCATGCAATTCTGAATAAAACGAATTGCTGGGTGTGTTCACACCAGCCGCAACATGGGGAAAAGTGACTGGGGTGGTATATTCATCCTCTTTCTTTAACCACTGCCTGCTATGCCTCACTTAGAAAACTATTCTTTGGCCGTTGGAACGATAGTATTACTGGGAACTTTGATTGGACTAATCTCAATTAATTTGAAAAGCGAATCTTAACACCTTTAGGATGTTCTCTCTTTGCGAATAGGAGCAAGCTCAATATTGCTTCTATTAGGCCTTCTGATAGACTTTCTAGACCTTTTCAATCATTGATCTCCTTCAAAATGGCTCCCGTAGGCAACCGGGATGCCGTGCCTCCTTCCTATACTATCAACCATAGTCCCAATTCTGTTATTTTCTGCATACAAAGAGAAGGTTCTCAGCCAATGGGTTTTGAATAATATGAATGTTTGAGTAATGCTCTTGGCTTAGGCCAAAAGGAGGGTTTGTTAAACCATATTTGCATAATACCGTCTGATTATGAACATTGGCCTAAGCACATTCACATTGTACAGAAAACCGCGTCTAAAATGCCCTGAATAGAATTGACTAAAGCCGCCATTTTAGAAACATCCACCATTTTGATTCTAACTCCTGCTTTCTATTCTGAAATGATTAACTGTGTTTTCAGCTGCCACTGAGCAGAGTAACCTTTGAGCCTATGTCAACATTAGGGCTGCAAGAGCAGAAAGTTTGTTCTGTGCAAAGAGACCTTGTAATCAAGATGAACTGCCATTCAAAGTGTTATCTGTGTCCATAGCCTCATCTTCCTTCAAAGAATGGCACACAATGCAAAGTAACTAAATCAGTGTGCTTTGGGAGGAATCCTTTGTGTACATCTCTTGGAACAGGACTTACCCTAAAGCTCAGTGAACAAGGAAAGATCCACACAGCTGACTACAACAAAGTTTGCCAGCATTGTATCTTTGAGGGCAAGACAATATGTCAAAAGTGTAAACCAATATTGTCATATTTGCCATGTGGACTGGGCATGGACCCTATTTTGTAACTTATTAGTTTGGAGATGGGCTGGGCAATGACCAGGACTGGGTATAAATAAGGCATGCATTGTAATGTTCAGGACTCTCTCCCCTCAGGGTGTCTGCTGGTACACACTGTGAGGCACTTGAGAGCCAGGTAGCTATCTGCTTTCATATTTGTATCTGTACAGAATAAAAGTTATACTTATATAACTCTGACTTTGTGACTGGTGGATTTCATTTTTGGTGGTACTAAACCTCTATATTCCTTGCTGATCTATCATCACTAATTCTAATTATCCCATTCCTCACTCTTTCTTGTCCCAGTCCCCCATTATCACCACCTCACTCTTTCATGTCCCAGTACCATATTATCCAGTCTTCGTCTTCTTTGTTCATCCCAGACTCCACTACCATTGCCCACCTTCCTCATCAATCCACTGCAAACCCTGAATCCTTCTTCCTTGTCATATTTACCCATTTGCACCACCTTTTGCTTGCCCTGTCCCAGTCCACTATTATTCCTCACTGCCCACATTTATACCACAGTCCCTCACTACCCCACCTCATGCATCCCAGCCCCAGTCCACCAATCTCCACTGCCTTTCCACATCAGCCTTCCAGTTACCCATTTTCCCCTGCCTCCAGCATCCCGGTCACAGTCCCCCATTGTCCCCAACCTCCTGTGTCTAGGTATAGTCACTCTTGTCCCCTGCTCCTGCAGCACCATCACTGCTCCTCCTTGTCCAACAGAGTATCCCATTTTCCTTGTCACATTCCTTTGGGTGCATCCCCTGTCACATTCCCCTACATGGACCCCCATCACAGTACTTCACGTGCATCCCCTGTCACAGACCCTCACGCACATATCCTGTCAAAGTTCCTCGCGTGCATCCCCTGTTGCAGTCCCTCACGTGAATCCCCTGTTGCAGTCCCTCGCATGCATCCCCTGTCACAGATCCTTGTGCACATCCCCTGTCACAGTCCCTCCTCTGCATTCCCTGTCACAGTCTGCTGGGTGCATCCCCTGTCACAGTCCCTCAGGCGCATCCACTGTCGCAGACCCTCACGCGCTCTCCCTGTCACAGTCCCTCGATTGCATCCCCATGACAGTCTTTTGTGTGTTGCCTCATGACAGTCTCTTGTGCACTGCACCATTACAGTCCCTCGCATACTTCTGTTAGCAATAAGCATTATATTTTTAGTTTTTGTAAGTGTTTAACATAAATTCTCTTCTGAAACAGTTAACTGTGAACATGTTTTAAATAACTTCAGCCTGCAAACACACAGAATGTCCTTGCCAGGTCGCAGCTGTTGGGTTTAGGGTTTAGGGTTTGGAGCACATACAGGATAGTGTTAAAATAGCTAGGAGCAGCTGTAGAGAGAGATGTGAGACCCAGGCTGCAATTCAATTATAGCAAAGTCAATGGCTGTTGAAATGTAATCTGTGTTCCAACTTGTATATATACATGCTTTATCAATGGAAGGAGGAATGAGAGCTAAGCTCAGAGGGTGTCTTTACACCGAACTGAGTAAATAGCTGTAGCTGTTAATAAACTCTCGCTCGCTGAGCATAAAGAAACTAATACTCTGTTCGGGTGCTTCATTATTTGCTAGACTCAAGAACATATTATTATTATTATTATTATTATTATTATTATTATTGATATTTTAGACTTCCCCAACCCAGTATCTAATGCACTTCCTTGTCAGTCCCACACATGTTTCCATCATAGTCCCTTGTGCACTTTCCCCATCACACTGCCTCACACGTATCCCCTAACAAAAACTCTGCGCATGAATCCCCATCACATATCATTGCACATATCCCCATCACAATCCATCACATGCATCTCCCATAAAACACCATCACATGCATCCAAGTCACAGACCCCAGCATGCATCCCCATCACAGATCCTTGTACGCATCTGTGAGGAATTCGACCATTTGCACGGTCGGTGTCGCTCACCTGGGCTTTTTTGAAATTCTATATGAAATTGAACGATGGTAGATCAACCTCTGGAAAATGCGTGGGGCCAATCTGCACACATTTTCCTATGCCCACTGCACAACATGCACATAGACCTGTTTACTCTATGTGGACACAGCCTACGTGCACAGGCACCCCTGTATTATTTAGTTACGATCTGACAGGTGGAGTACACGATGAATCTCAGACGGGGAGGGCCAAACCTTCTTCCTGCTATGGTCAGCCTAATTAACTAACAAAGGCTCCATGGACCACCCTGTCCTTTTGTGAGCCCTGCAGATTGTGGCAGCAATTAACATAATTAACATACGAGTGTACTTCAAACAGGCCCACATAGGGCCTGGATGCAGAGGTTAACATAGGAGACATGAAACCCCAACAACCTTTGATATGCACTGTGTCAATCTGAAGCAAGCTCACGCCCTTAGTATCAATGGACAGTGACGTGTCATGTCTGGGACTGCATGTATTACAGTAGTCATCCCTGCAGAGGGACCCCATTCTGAAGGTACAAGTATGTGGATTGACCGCACCAGAAAGTCTTGTCCTGCCACAGCTTCAAGGGAGACCTGCCCCTTTAATCAGGAACCACAGAGAGCTCCATTGACCAGAGAGACCCTTTGATCCACAACAGACAGGAATAAGGGTGGGACATAGTATTAAATATTTCCACCCTGTTACCTTTTCTGAGGCAAGGCATTCTGGTTATGACCTCATGCATCTATTCAAATAGGTACAACAGAATCCCTATTCAAATATGCACATCTTACTCCACCAATAGGAATATCGATATATATCGTAAAATAAAGAGTAAGATGATAGAATTTCACTACTCACACCCCTACCCCTCAAATAGGACCCTCAGGTAGATTTTCCAGCACTACAAGTCTTGACAACATAGACTGCATGCAACACTTTAACTTTCAAAAAACATATTTTGTTTATTCAAATTTTTTTCAAGTGAAACATAAAACACTATCCCTCACCTAACACAGTGTAGTTACTAACACTAAAACCACAGTATCTAAAACGTAGGCATCAAATTATGCACATACCCAAGACACAAACGATATTACATAACAAAATACAAAAAACATCAATGTGTCATAAAAAAAATACAAAAAACCTCAATGTGTCGTTAAAAAACATATAATCCCTAAAATATATGTTTATTAATGACACATTGAGGTTTTTTGTATTTTGTTATGTTTTATCGTTTGTGTCTTGGGTATGTGTATAATTTGAGGCCTACGTTTTAGATACTGTGGTTTTAGTGTTAGTAACTACACTGTGTTAGGTGAGGGTAGTGTTGTATGTTTTACTTGAAAAAAATTTGAATAAACAAAATATGTTTTTTGAAAGGTAAAGTGTTGCATGCAGTCTATGTTGTCAAGACTTGTAGTGCCGAAAAATCTACCTGAGGGTCCTATTTGAGGGGTAGGGATGTGAGTAGTGAAATTCTATCATCTTACTCTTTATTTTACGATATATGACCTCATGCATACAGGAGAATGTTGTTGCGGACCCACGATTGGTTCATTAAGGTAGGCATAGCCTACACCAAACAATGTGGCCCATTTGGCTTTAAAAGAGGGCTGAACTGTTCTTTTTGCAGATCATCTGAAGACTTTGCAAGGAGTAGCAAGAAGAACTCAACATTGGACCCTGGCTGAAGGTACAGTATGCCTTACATCGTCCGCCAGTGAAGGAAGGCCAGGATCACCAAGAGGGAAGTAAGATCCCTCCCCTAAATATCTCCCAGGAGCATAGGGAGATACCAAATCCAGAGGACCTTACAGCAGCTCCAGAACCGGTACACAGCTAGCACACAGCGTGCCCTACTAGGTTCTGCAGCAAGCTTCCTAGGTGGGAAGTGCCAGAGTGTCTCTGAACTAAACCAAGACAAGGCAGCAGCCTGTAACACTCTCCTCAGCCTTGGGCCATCCACCTTAAAGGATGACACAAGCCCAGTGCAGAAGCTAGGAGAAGTGCATCGACAAGCATCTACTGGTGTCTGCCTTAAATGACATTTTCGAGCCAGTCGAACCCCTTGAGCTGCAACCGACTACACCGCTGACAGTTGTTACATCGCAGTTGCTAACGCCATCTGAGACATCTCAACCAGTGTTTCAGAATGGCCTACCAGCACTATGACAATGATTCCTGACCATGAGCCGCCATGTAGGACAGCGTGCATCCATCTGTCCAGTCTCACTCACCGAACTGCCTGCCGCATGATACCCACAGCGGTCTCCCGTCTTGAACTCTGTTGCAGAAGCTGCAAAGCACCCTGAAACTGACTCGACCCTGTCAAGCACCAGGAACCCCTAAAAGCACAAGGTACATTGTGGTTCTGTCCCCCTGTCCTGATACGAAGGCCTCTACTGACATTTTACGACCCATTGCTCACTTTGTGTTGAAACCAAGTTTCCTTGAACTATTCTGTTTAATTACTATACCGACTACCCTCCTGTCAGTATCCAGAGTGCATCCCCTTTCCTTCTTTGAAACTGTCTGTCCTGTGCATTCCTTTACAGGGTGGGTTGTATTTTGTAGTGTACTAGAACTGTCTGTTGTGATAATCATAAAGTAGATATTTGTATACCACCATGACTGGACAGTCCCTTTTATCATTTGGTAATAATTGTATTTTTGCTGTGTTGCAACTGACCAACGATCCACGACCTTGCGGAGATAAGCCTGCTGTTCCGTCCACGCTACCACAAATGGACAAGTAGGTTTATAATTGCTTGTGTTTCCAGTCTCTTCGGATCCCTTCGGTGTACTAGAGTTGTGGGGCTGATTGATGGTTTAGAAACCAATATTCATCCCTGGACCATGGGTGCCCACGGAAGTTGATTTGTCAAATCATCCCCATCACAGACCCTTGCACACAGCCCGTCATCCTCCCTCATGAGCATCCCTGTCACCATTACAATCACATATCCTTGTTACATTCATTCACAAGCCATGACAGTCTCTCTAGCGTGCATCCTGCTCACAGTCCCTCTCAGGCATCCTCCTCACAGTCCCTCTCGGGCATCCTCCTCACAGTCCCTCGTTCGCATCCTCCTCACAGTCCCTCTCCCATTTCCTTATCATGCTTTCTTGCTCCTGTCCCATTTCTTCTTCCTTGACCCAGTTCCTCTTCCTTGTCACAGTTCATCTTCCTCTTCCTTGTCACAATTTCTCGTTCTTAGACCCATAGGGTGGCAGAGTCGTGCACGGGCCATGCTCCAGACAAAGTAGCCCCTAGGGATAACAATAGAACATATTCCATGTTCCACAGACCGGATATAGAGAAAAACGCAAGACGTGTGGCTTAAAAACACACTAATAACGTTGCCTATGGTATCACTTAAGATATCAAAATGAAAAACGTTCGTACCACTGGTGGAATGGAATATAGCATAACAACAAATTTGCGGAAAGAACTTTAGTTAAGGGACAGTTAATGTGGATCAGTTCAACGTAACAAAACCCTCAAAATGAATTGAAAAACCTTTAGTTGAAGTTATGTTTAAGTGCCAATTTAAAGCAACAAAACCCATGGAATTCAGTGGGTGTTGGAAGATACACCACTCTGAGCTGCCATGTTGCACAGCGCATGAGCACACTGATGGCATCACTTATGTCATTACGTATGAGATCATGTATAAAATCACTTATGTCATCTGGAAACTAGAACACACATTATGGGCCTGATTCATAGAAGCGTTTCATAATGGTACAATCCCATAGGAAAACGTTCCATGAAAAAGGCCCGAAGTGAGAAAGTCCCAAGGACTATATTGCTACAATTCTCAATAAACTGACTAGCTTTTTGCTTCATAACACAGAGGGCCATCTCTGTCAAGAAGACGGCTATTTTGAAATATGTTAGTGAATAACAGTTGCCCTGAGAACGGACCGCAGGGAAGGGTGAACAGTTCAAGCTGAAAACGCATGTGATCCTGCCTCAGTTTCAACAGACAAGCCCTTGTGATGCACTCGGAGCTGCAACCATCAATAAACAGACGGAAACGTGTGCACCACAAACAAAATTAAGTGGGTTTGCAATCCCTGAGGCTGCGATCGCAGACTCACGATGCTCCAGTGTGTCTCCCCGTGAAACGTCGACTGATTCAGTATTTTGGTGAACGCAGAGTTTAATCTCTGACAAAGGGCCTCATTACACGGTAGGCGGTGAGCCATGGCGCTATTAGCGCCATGGCTCATGCCGGTAAAATACCGGCACCGCCTTGGCGGAAAGGGGATTTACCGCCCCATTCCAAGGTTGGAGGGGCGGTAAATCCCCTTTCCGCCATTGCCCTTCCCCTTTCCCATTTCTGCCCCATAGGGCTCTATGGAAATGGGGAAGGCGCTAATTACGGCACCGCAATTTTGCGGTGCCGTAATTAGCTCCGAGGTCCCTTAGCGGGTTGGATATTAACGCCTGCAAGAAGCAGGCGTTAAATCCTCCAACCCGCAAAGGGACCTCGTAGTACGGCGGTAAGGGTTAACGGTCACCGTTGCCATTAACGGTGACCGTTAACCCTTACCGCCGTCCGTGTAATGAGGCCCAAAGTCAAGAGCCGAAATGTCACCCATCAGGTCTAATTTTCTTGCTATCATTTAGTACAGTTGGAATAAAACATAAACAACCAGCAATTAAAAAAAAGTACTGGAAATAACGTTCAGTAAAAACGAGGACAATACAAATGAAGAATGCAGCTTTAATATGGCATTGTTTCCTAAATGTTATAGGGCCTCATTACGAGGTTGGCGGTAGCCGTGTCTGTAGTACAGGCACGGCTGCCGCCGGTATTCATTTTTTTCCGGCACCTAGAAAAGGGCAATTACCGGGTCGTTACGACCTTGCCGGACCCGGTAATTGCCCTTTTCTGGCCGCCGGAAAAAAGTTGTCCCCATTCCCATTGAGCACCATAGGGCTCAATGGGAATGGGGAAGGTGGTAGCACCCGTACCGTTAATAACGGTATGGGTGCTAATGTCATGTTCTGCTCGCGGGTGCCGGTACGGCCACCAGGTCAGACCTGGTGGCTGCAAGGGCACCTGCGAGCAGAACTCCTAGGGCCTCATTACGACCCAGGCGGTAAGTTACCGCCTGGGTCGTACCCTTACCACCATGGTGTAAACTACGTTTACACCATGGTGGATGGCGGATTTACCGCCCCATTCCAAGGTGAGTGGGGCGGTAAATCCCCATTTCCCATTTACCCTTCCCCATTCCCATTTTTGCCCCATAGGGCTTAATGGGATTGGGGAAGGCGCTAATTACGCCACCGTAAATTACGGTGGCGTAATTAGCACCATGGTCCCTTAGCGCCATGGATTTTAACGTCTGCAAAAAGCAGGCGTTAAACTCACCATGGCGCAAAGGGACCTCGGAGTCAGGCGTTAAGGGTCGGCGCCGTTTACGGCGCCGTTAACCCCTTAACTCCTGACTCGTAATGAGGCCCCTAGTTTGCCGGTACGGTGACAACGGTACCGGCAAGCTTACCGATACCGTTGTTACTGTACCGGCAAACTCGTAATGAGGCCTGACACCTTAATGAAGAGAAAATAACGATGTCAAAGTTCTTAAGTCACATTATTTGCAACTTGATATTCACAAAGTATAAAGCACGTAAATCCGAAGCTACAGGGTGAAGGCTTTGGTTTGCTTATGCGAGACAAGGGAAAGGGGGCATTTTAAAAGAAGTGTGCAAATGTCACCGTAAAATACTTAGTGCGTCAAGGGTGCATTTTTAAAGTGTGCACTTCAAAGTAACAAAGTTAGAAAACAGTGGATATGTCAAGTTGTTAACGTGGACACAATGGAAGAAACTTCAAGGGTACGAGGGCTACCCCCACGTTGGCATGTTGCAACTATATTGTTTTACAATTAAATATCAAAGACACAATCTGCTGGCAATATTAACGTGTACATTTAAAATTAACATTTTCCCCTTTTTTTAAAAAAATGGTTCGAACCGAAATGAGTCTTTAACATTGAAGTACGGCGGTTAATTTCAATGGGCCTCATTACACGGAAGGCGGTAAGCCATGGCGCTATTAGCGCCATGGCTGCCGCCGGTACCTTACCGGGTCCGCCTTGGTGGATGGCGGAATTAGCGCCATATTCCAAGGTGTGTGGGGGCGCTAATTCCGCCATCCACCATTGCCCCTTCACCATTGCCAGTCAGCCCCATAGGGCTCCATGTTAATGGTGAAGGTGCTAATTACGGTACCGCAAATTGCGGTACCGTAATTAGCACCAAGGTCCCTTTGCGAGTCCCGTACTTAACGCCTGTAAAAACCAGGCGTTAAGGGAGGACCCGCAAAGGGACCTCGTAGTAAGGCAGTAAGGGTTTACCGGTACCGGTGCCCTTACCGGTACCGGTAAACCCTTACCGCCTTCCGTGTAATGAGGCCCAATGTGTCCATTAGGTGTTCTTTTTTTACTTTCTGCATTATTATTGGTTATGTCATTACATGTAAACTACGTTTTAACTCATCTTCACCTCTTGGTTTTTACCATGGGGCATTTATCACAGGACATTTTAGCTTAGAACCTTGCCTTTGGGTTTATACCGGGCCTTCAGACATGGTCGGGCTGGTATGTACCTGGCACTTCCCCCCAACGCTCAGATAAATGCTTGGGACCAATGACCCAAGGATCTTGAATTTGGGCTCATACCGGGCCTTCAGACATGGTCAGGCTGGTATATAGCTAGTACTCCCCACGACCACTCAGATATATGCTTGTAACCAATCACACAAGGGGAAGATACACTGTTTAATTTGTCTAGGCTTCTCAAGCAAGAATGGAAAGATGAGGATGCCATAAAAGCATCCAAACTGTGGAAGAGCAACCGGTTAGCGATAGCAACCTTCTAAGGATCTTGAGCAGGAGTCCCCAAGCCTGATCCAGAAGAACCAACGTCACTCCATGTTTTCGGGATTTCCGTATACAAAGATTGGAACAGAGTGAATGTAAATGGGGGTTATCTACATTGTCAATGGTTATCCTGAAAAACTGGTGTGCCTAGGGATTTTGAGGACCGGGCTTGGAGACTGCTAGCCAGGGACAACCATGATTTTGTTTTGAAACCCATCTACCTTGAGTGGTATGGTTCATCAGAAAAGAAGACAAAAAACAGAAAGCCATAGGAATAATTGGGATTTATGAAAGTTAGGGAAACATTAAATTACAGTAGAGGATAAGGTGGGAATCCTAATGCAAGACCACAATATAAGTAATAGCTAAGCATCTCAAACCTAAGGGACTACAAATAAAAAAGGAAGAAGGATGGGTTGCCACAAAAAAAGGTTGATGTTCCTACTTTCTCTGCCTGTGAGTCCATTGTCTTCTGATTCCTGGTGTTCTCTAGGAAACACTATTTTTATTTTATTTATTTTTTAATGTGTATAGCACACACAAACCCTCAGGCATCAGGGAGCTTGAGAGAACCAGTTACATGTAGCCCGGAGGCAGGGGAGCATGACAAGTAAAATACATAAAATAAATAGAGGTTACATTTCACATGCACAACACATCACATCAAGTACATAATTCAATAGGAGGTTCAATGTTGAGCAGGCTAGTCAAACAGCCAGGTTTTAAGGTCTCAGCGGATGGACCAATAGACTTCCTCTGCTGTGCACGTGGGAGGGAGTTCCATTACTTAGCAGCAATGACAGGGAAACTCGTCCGCCTGCTTTGGCTCGTCTGAATTTAGGTTGTACCAGTCTATGAGTGTAGGTGGTTCTCATGGGCCTGGCAGAGTGAGTCTTGGCAATTCTTTGAACCGGGTATGGCGGGCCAGATTTGGAGATGCATCTGTGGGTGATTGTGAGTGTCTTGAATGAGATTCTTTCTCGGATGGGGAGCCAGTGTACTGCTCTGCAGGCAGGTGATATGCTTTCTGATGTGGGGATTTTCAAGGCAGCATGCAGGGTGTTGTTTTGAATGGTCTGCAGTTTTTGTATGTTGGGGGTCGAGGTACCAGTGAAAGGTACATTGCAGTAGTCAAGCCTACGCGCCCACCACCGCACAGTCGATCATCAGGCAACTGTCTGCAGAGAGGAAGGGTCTGGCAGCTTTTATGGGTTTTGTTGAGTAGGCTGCCGAGGAGGATATAGCGTTTACTTGACAGGATAGGGAGGGTGTAGCATCAAGATATACTCCAAGGGTGTTTACAGCTGGTGAGACTGGGATCAATGTGCAATCGATGCTGAAGGCTGAGTATTCAGGGTCCAGTTTTTTCAGCACAGCTGAGGGCCCAACAATTAGCAGTTCCGTTTTCTCATCATTAAGGCAGAGGCTATGGGTCAGCATCCAGGCTTGAATGGGAGCGTAGGTAGAGCTCTGGGTGGCAGCATCATTGGTGTAGGTGCCAGAGAGGGGAAGGAGAATTTGTGTGTCGTCAGCCTAATTGGTATACGCTATGCTGAGGGAGTCCAAGAGGTCGAAGAGAGGCTTTGTGAAAATATTGTATTGAGTCAGCGAGACAAAGGAACCTTGGGGTACACCACAGTTGATAGGGGAGGGCACAATGCAGACATTCTCAGAGAATACTTTCATGACTCTGCCTTCAAGGAAGGAGGCAATCCAGGATGCTGCTTCCGGGGAGAAAGAGGCTGCAGAGGTGAGGTGGTGGCATAATATATGGTGGCATAATATATTGTGATCAACCAAGTCGAAGGCTGCAGACAGGACTAGGAGGCGCAGTAGGGCAGGGTTCCCCTCATCCCTAATCTTGTCCATCTGGTTTTTCAGGTCAAGGAGTGCCATGCCCTGGGCGGACGCCAGATTGGCGAACTCCTAGGATATGATTTACTTTTAGGTGATGTTGAATTTGAACATATGCTGCTCTATCAAGTATTTTTGATAGGAAGGGGACTGCCGTGATGGGCCCCTAGTTTTTGGGTAAGACCAGGTCGAGATATGTTTTTTTAGGAGGGGTAGAACCCAGGCTGCCTTGAGGCTGGAAGGTACCATGCTGGATGAGAAGAAGGAGTTGATGACGGCTGTGATAAACGGTGCCAGTGCTTCAGCACAGTCTTTGAGAAGGGGGGGCTGTGCAAACATCCCCTTTACAACTCTAAACGGAAAAACACTAAAGTGCCAGCACGGAGGGTTGGATGTGAAAGGCTGACTAGATAACAGGATGCTTATTAAGAGAGGGGGGAGATTGCTCTGGTGGTGGGATCTGAAGCAGTTACTATGTAGAGTCATTATGTTGTGCTATCATGCCATGTGCATAACTGGAAGTACACATACATCTGCTGTTCTATTTACTGGAGTGAGGTCCGAGAACAAATCCATACCTGTAGCAATGCTGTTAAAACTTCCAAACATTAGCCATAGCACTCGTGACACAGTAGACTATGTCCGGTCAACTAAGGAAAATGAAGTTAGATGGCCAAGAGGTGCAGCATATGGGACAAGAAAAACAGGCAAGACTCCTGGGCTGCCTGTAAGCTCAGACCACAAAGAGAAACAAGACTAATACCTGGAATTATATCAATTCCACCATTACTGCACATGGCACGGTAATGTCTGACACACTAAAGGACAATTTGTGTCCGAGTGAGTGCAGAAAAAAATAAATATTGAAGGGAATGTTCAGCTACTGGAAGAAGCTCTGCACCACCTCTGCTGTGGGAGGACGCATGTAAGGCAGAGTAATCCCAACAGGAGAACACAGGATCCAATCAGTAAACAGCTAGCAGACATTAGGAATTCAGAGCTGGTCAGGATAATAGGTCTTCTGTCGTCTTTCATCCAGGCTGTTCTTCACACTCCTCTCTATTGCACGGCCCTCCAAAGGTTGAAGATTCAGGGTTGGACTACTTAGGTTAGGTTCTGCTTTCCACCAAGGCAAGAGCAAAGGTCACTTGGTGGTTAGCAAATCTAGAATCCAGAAATAGATGGCCAATTTTCCTCTCTTCCCCAGATCTACATTTGGAGTCAGATGCAAGAAGGAGTGGGTGTGGCGCCAGGTGAGGTTCAGTTTTGACTAGGGGGCCATGGTCTTAGAATGAGTCTTTCTGGCACAAAAATTGATTAGAGATTCTGGCAGGTTCACTTGTGCGTTGCATCTAAAGAAAACAGCCTCATTACATTGTGAGTCTTAACATGGACAATATGCCGGCAGTCTGGTACACCAGCAGAGAGGGTGGCACAATCTTTTGCAGTTTATAGGAACTAGCAGTAATCTTTTAGTGATTTCATCCAACCTTTCAGAACAAGGTTCAAACAGTTTATCTGGCAGAGATGGGCAATCTGGGTTTGGATTTCAGCAGCTGGAAGCTTAACTGGTTTGTTTCTCTGTAACTCTTTATGAAGGTGGTGGTTGTTTTGCACACATCCCCTTGCATCCAAGTTTAACAATCAGCTGATATGTTTTTTTCAGCTGGGAATTGGATCCATTTGCAGCAGAAACGGACAACTTTTTCAGATTTGGGGACCTGGGGTCCATTGTGTATTCCCTCCCTTCTTGATGAGCGCTAGGACTTTAATTCACATTCAGAAGGATCAGGCTTTTTTCTGATTTCTTTGTGTTGGGCAGCTAAGTTATGGTTTCCTGCAGCTTTGCAGCTGTCTTGAGACTATCCTGTTCTTCCGGGACATCCTTCTGGCTGATAAAGAAAACCCCATTCTTTGCTTTTCACAGTTGTCCTTCAGCTAATGACTTGGTGTCTGTGGAGGGCAGATAGGCCCGGTGGGCATATCCTCAACAAATACTGAATTCCATCTAAGGCATGGGCACTGAGTACACAATAAGCCTTTTTGGTTGTTTTAGGTGCCTAGTATTTCTGATGCTTTCAAAGGCCAGTGGTTCCCATGCATGCAGATATTTTTCAGGTGGTAATCTTTCTGTCTTCTCTCACTTATTACTTTGCTTACCGCAATAATACTTATCACAGTTCGACTATGGGCCTCATTCCGAGTATTGCGGTAAGGGATAGCGGCCACCGGTAACGAGACCGGTGGCGGTATTCCCTTACCGCCATACTCCGAGTTCCCTCTGCACCCTCGCCCTTAACGCCTGCTTTGAGCAGGTGTTAAAGTCGAGGGCGCAAAGGGGCCTGCAAGCCAATAACGGTGACCATAATGAACGGTCACCGTTATTTGCATCTTCACCATTCCCATTGAGCCCTATGGGGGCTCATTTGGGAATGGGGAAGAGCCTTGGTGAATGGGGAACCACCGCCCCGCCAACCTTGGAATGGGGCGGTGATTCCGCCATCCACCAAGGCGCTGCCGGTCCGGGTACGGCGTCAACCAAGGCGTTAATAGCGCCATTGGTTAGCGCCGTACTCGGAATGAGGCCCTTTGTCTTCCTTTCATCGGGTAGGACCAAACCATGTTCGTGTATCAGTTGTTCATTTCTTTCCAGAAACACTGTTTCCTCACCAGCACTGTCAAGTTGGGTTTGGAGCATCATGGCTTTGGCAGGGGCAGATATGTCCAATTTACAGGCTCACTCAACTAGAGGTGTCATAGCGCCCAAGGTGCCCAAGTGCCAAGCTAGAGGAGAGTCTCAGGGCTGCAGATTGGTTCAGGGAGAAGATGTTTGATACCTTCTGCTCATGTTGTTTGTTTCAAGGCTTTAATCTCACATCATAGGAAGCATCCGGGCAATGCCATAGAATGGCAATGGCCCCTAGTAATTATAAGGAAGAGTAGCATAGAGGAAAGTAGTATCACGCACTTCTACCCCTCCATGTTTTGTTTTAAGGCAGGGGCTTCCAAAGATGGTTACTTTGGACGAGGATCTTCTAGTTCGGGTGCCCTTCTTGCCTGCATTGAGGTGTCTGTTTGACGCCTTGGCTCTGCTATTGTTTCTGCTAAGATTGGTGGTCTGATAGGAGAGGTGAGAAAAAGAGGAGGGGCTGCATGAGGACACGAACCTTACCAGGCCACCTTCATAGGGATATTGCAGCATAGCAAGGGTCACATGGACACAGGAAACATTTCTGTGACCTGTGGTTCGGAAAGGGGGCCGTGCCTGTTTTTCTTTCTTTGGTGCACATTGTTACCGCTGGAAAAATAAAGCAAAAGGGTGTTTAAAACTCACCTTTAGTCCATAAATAGCACCCCGACTATCCTTCATAAGTAGCAGGAGCAAGCAATATTGTATGTATGTGCTTAACATTATTTCACATGCGAGCAGAACTATCACCTCCTTTGTCTTTGTGGCTCAGTCCCACATAAGTTGAGGTATGCATGAATGAGGTGAGTGTGCGTGAATGTGGCATGGCTGGTCAATGGCTGATTGTAAAGTTGTGCAGACTTCAAGATATTGCTATTCTGTGGTACACTTGCATTGGTACACCATGCAAGATGCCACGTGTGATGTAGGCAAAATAGCTTTTGAGTATACCAAAGGTATGGTACAACTATGTTTTATGTCAAAATGTATGCTGTTGCAGTGTGTGTGGGTGTGTACATGTGCAAATGTCACAGAATGGTTTTACTTCCATGTGAAATAATGTATGGCTCAAGTCATGTATTTCCTAATGCTCTACATGGAAACCTGACTAGTCTACAATCCCTGTCCGGTATCAGGGCCGTAAATTACGGTACCGTTATTGACCCCGGTATCCCTTTGCGGTTCCCGTCCTTAACGCCTGCTAAAACCAGGCGTTAAGGAAGGACCCGCAAAGGGAACTCAGAATAGGGCGCAAAGGGATTACTGGCACCGGCGTCATTACCGGTGCCCGGTATCCCTTTGCGCCCAGCTTGTAATGAGGGCCACTGTGTCTGATGGTGCCGATGCATAAGCTCATGGCGTCAGAGTACAGTCATGTGTGATTATGAAATTGGCATCACATACCACCTAAACATAATGATAAATGCATCGTCAGTTGTGAGAGGACCGTGCATGTGCTTGCGGCGGTATCTGCTGCAAATGAAATCAAGTACAGTGGGGAATCCCACTGTGGCATGCATTTGATTCATCTGCATGTGTTTCTGCACATAATTTACTGCATTGCTACCATGCATGTCCTACAAGAGAGCGACAGAGAGTGAGAGATGAAACAACAGGGATGGACCTAGACAGAAATGTCAATCTTATTTATATTACCTACTTTGTACTACAGTGCTACATGTGGCCCTTTGTTTACTTTCAAGCAAGCGGCAGCCTCAGTTGGAGGTCAGTCTTCCAGTCATGAATCTACTTTTGTTACTTTGTAAACGTTGCAAAGAATCATTCTAAAATGCCTCCCGACCAAAATACACTGGATGGTTCATTTTGGGGCCTAGGTTTCATATTTACATGTCGCATACTGGTATTCTTCAAGGTCCCACGATAACTTCAATGCTTAAAAAATCATAATTCATGAGAACACTCCGTTTATGAGTGTATATTTGTGTTTCTATGTTCATTACACTTAACATGCATATGATATGATAGGTTATTTATAAGGCACTTAATACCCGGAGGTTTCTAAGCTCAGACCCGGGGATCGAACCTGTGGTGCTCGGTGTCGTCTTGTTTCCAAGGGGAGCACGTTGCCCCTGAGCTATCCTCCCGAGACACATATGTGTGTGTGTATGTTTGAAAATCCCTGTGGTCAGATGATGCCGTTGTGTGTATCTATGTGAGATGTGTTTAAGATACTACATGGACACTACAGTTGCCATTTTTAACTGTACTGTGACCATCTGCCTTTGTTCGGCTGATCTGCTCACCAATTGCCGTTAAACTCAATGTTGTGATTAAGCTGCAAACTCATGTCACGTTTAATCTAAGTGTTATTCTGAATCCAGGTGTTAGGCTGAATCTAGGTGTTAATTTGAACTAAGTGCTACTCTGAATCTAGGTGTTATCTTGAATCTAGGTGTTATTCTGAACCAAGTGTCTCTCTGAACCTAGGTGTTATTCTATGTGCCACTCTGAACTCATGCACTACTCCGATCCAAGATGTTAATTGGTACGCTGGTGCCATTCTAAACCTAATGCTGTGCTAATTTACAAACGCTTGCTATTTTTGATTCAAATTGCTAATCTGCACATCTGCGCTATTCTAAATCTAAGGGCCACTTTGCATGCCTATATCTGAATCAGATGCCAATCTGCAACCATGCGCTACTTGGATTAAGTGCTATTCCAGGCAAGCTGCACTGACTACACCTACGTGCCTACTGCTAGATTTTGACCCTAGACAGGACACACATTGCATCTTACCTACCTCACACAATGTTCCTCCCGGGCCTTTACTCTATACTACTGAGAATCCACATCATCAATTCCGCATGCCTGCCCAGCTCACCCCTTTACTTGATCAGCCTAGCCACCACATCACCCACCCTCACAGAGCCTAGCACCACAATCATGCTTACCCCACTCTCTCCCCCATGCCTTTCGGACAGGCTGACCAGATTACTATCCAGACTTCCCAAAATACATGAGCCTAGAGCCAGGGACTCCACACAATCCAAACTCACAAACCGAACATCCATTAGCACCTGCGCTAACCTCACGCTAAAAGATACCAAACCTAAACCTGTCAACTCCACTACAACTAACAACAGAGCACTCATCACAGCAACCACCCCCACCCCTGCCAAAACCAATACCCTACCTATAAAAGGTGCCCTCATCAACGCACGCTCCATGATTGCCCATGCCACGGACATCGCTGATCTCATCTTAGCTGAAGATCTAGACTTCTTAGCCATAACAGAGTCCTGGCTTCATGCAGCCGCAGGCCCAGCCCTTTCGCTAGCCATCCCCACTGACTACACCATCATCCGAGCGGACAGAACTGAAGCTAAAGGCGGAGGTTTGGCCATCATTGCCAAGAACCACCTTAACATCAGACTTAACTCCACTACACACCTCCCATCATGCGAATCACTTACAGCCAAGCTACCCACTGCCAACTCCCAAACAATATCCATTCACTTACTATACAGACCGCCTGGACCCCTGGGATCTTTCGAGGAAGACCTCAATGCCATCCTTACCGACAACCTAAAAAACTCCTCACAATGCCTCCTCTTAGGAGACTTCAATTTAGGCTACAAAGACCCTAAAGACAATCAAGCCACTCTCATCAGTAACACCTTGTCTGAACTAGGCTTCACACAAAAAGTAACCAACCCCACCCATAACAAAGGGAGAACCCTTGACTGGATAGCAGACTACAACTGTGCCGTATCGATCACTAATAACACTCCCCAATCCTGGACTGACCACCATCTCCTCTCCTTCTCACTTGAGGCCTCAAGCCCTACAACCGACATGGCACTAGCCGCAGCCATCCCCACGAGAAGCAAAAGAAATATCACAGCGGAAAAATTTATCCCGCTCATTCTTCCTACACTTAGTCAACTCCAAGACTCCAATCCTTATGACCTCGTAGAAGGCTACAACAACACCATGCGCATAGCCTTAGACGCCATTGCACCATTGAAACTTAGAAAATCCAAACCAAAAAAGCACCTCAACCAATGGTTCTCCAGCCATCTTAAAACCCTTAGATTGGAAAAGCGTAAACTGGAACAAGTCTGGAGACAGTCTCAGACAGACCATAACAAACTACTGCTTAACAAAATAACGGCCAACTATAAAAAAGAAATCATAGCGGCCAAACAAGAATCCTATAACCAGAGAATCTCACAATCCAAGTCCAGCACCAGAGAATTATTTACTATCCTGAAAGAATTGGAAACCCCGGTAACAATCCCAGATACCTGCGTTAAAAACAAACTATGGTGCACCAGTGTCCAAAATGCACTAAATAACAAAGTCACTGGCCTTCAAACAAAAAGTAAAAACAAGAAAGACACCCTCACCAAACTCACCAACCCCATCAACGCCCACTCGAGCCCTCCACCCTCACACCACACACCCAACACTGCTCGCTTCAGCTTTTCCAAAGTCTCTACTCTCGAAGTAGAAAAAATCATTCTTGGCCTTAAACCCTCCAATTCTAAAGGCGACCTCTGCCCCCCACAAATCATTAAAGACGCGGCAAGAGACCTCTCGCCATTCATCACCAGACTCATCAATGCCTCTTTCACCTCAGGAACAGTCCCCAGTAACCTCAAAGAGTCTTGGGTCCTCCCTCTCCTCAAAAAACCCTCCCTCGACCCGTCCATCCCGACCAACTACAGACCAATTACCACCGTCCCATTTCTGCTCAAGATACTAGACAAGACAGCATATAAACAAATCCAAAAATATCTTGAAACAAACCACCTTCTAGGAATAAGACAATCCGGCTTCAGACCCCAACATGGAACTGAAACCGCCCTGATAGATCTGAAAGCCCAAATAGACGTCCTTAGAGATAACGGGAAAACTGCATTACTACTCTTGCTAGACCTCTCTGCGGCGTTTGACCTAGTTGACCATAAAATCCTATGTAATCACTTAGACTCAGCTGCCCACTTTTCACAAGATGCCATCAGTTGGATTGAGTCATTCCTTAACAACAGATCCATGCGTGTCTTCTCCTCCTCTGCCGCCGCCGAGCCCATCCCCATCACGTGTGGAGTCCCACAGGGCTCATGCATCTCCCCCACTCTGTACAACGTGTTCACGAAACCCCTGTTTGATGATCTAGATGGCCTGGGTATCACCTACACTTACTATGCCGATGATACACAGATCCTCATCCCGTTGACGGGAGATTACAACCAGGATTTGGCCTTGGTGAACAAGGTGTATCTCATCATCCAGGCATGGATGGCTTCGCACAGTCTATGCCTGAATGATGACAAAACTGAACTCATCATCCTTGGTTCCACTTCCAACCTAAACAAACTCGACCACAACTACGCCAACTTCATCATAGACGGGAACCTAATCAAGGTTTCCAAAGAAGTAAAAACTCTAGGAATATACCTCGACTCCTCCCTAACCTTCCACAAACAGGTTAGCTCGATGGCATCCTCCACGGCCTACACATGTAAGCTTATAAGAGCAGCCAAACCCTTCCTCTCCACCCAGAGTTGCACTACACTAGCCAGAGCATTGGTATTATCCAAATTGGACTATTGTAACGCCCTCTACATAGGAGCCACCAAGCAAATCACCAACAAAATTCAGACGTTACAAAACAACGCTCTTAGGGCAGCGCTCAACATTGCCAGGAGGGAACACATTTCCAATACCAGGAAATCCCATAACTGGCTCAGCACAACAGACAAAATCCTGCTTAAAGTAGCATCGCTTACCCACAAATGCCTGAATAATGCTGCCCCACGCTATCTGGCAGACAGAATATGCAAACACACCCCCATCAGACCCACCAGAACCTCCAATGCTAATCTGCTCACTGTCCCCAGGTTTAAACGCACCAAAATGGGTGGCAACAGCTTCCAGGTGAAAGCACCTCAACACTGGAACTCCTTACCACCATCGCTCAGAACTCCCCAATCTTACTCACTTTTTAGATGCAACTACATCCACTGGTTAAAGAACACGAACCATTAACACCTCTAACACCACACGGCTGCTCTCCGCATTGCATGCTTTAAGTAAATCTGTAAATCTGTAATATTAAATCTGTAAATATTTGTAATTCTTTAAATATACTTACTGCATTATCTCCTGCCAAACTGTACACATGTTCCTTCATTGCCAGACCGTAATTATGTAATGTAAAGCATAAGCAACCTGTAACCAAGCTTTGAATAACCTTGCTGCTCATGCGCCCTCATACCCTCGGGTCCGGTGCGCAATACAAATGAATAAACTAAACTAAACCAAACTACTACATGGGTTTTGATTTGTGGGAGTGTTATCTGCTTATGTTCTGTCAGTACCAGTTTGTTTCGACAACAGCAGTCCATTGACGTGTGTTAGTATTTGGGTCAATGGATGCGGGTGCATAATAGTTTCTGGTACCAGAAAATGTACTCATTGGAAGATTCACTGAAACTATTATTCTCTCAATATACAATTATCAGGTTTTTTACAGTTACTTACCATCCCTATGTTAATACGCCCTGAGGACGGCCCGGAGAGGGCTGAAACACGTGTTGGCGTGCAGTGTCCGCTTTTGTGAATAAATACTTGTGTTTACATTTCTACTTACATTGTAATGGACTAATTACTTTACCATGTTCAACCTTGAATTGAATGACGTCATCTGAGGGAGCGTTGACTGGCAGGCACTATTTACTTTGTTTATTCTTGTTGGTAATAGACCTTGGTTTATCTGTGAGTTATTTCCCTTACAGCAATATTAATGTATATGTTGTGTGTTTGTGCAATGGATCCTATTGATGGGTGTTGTGTTTGCAGATGTCCACGTATGGGTGCGCATATGTGTATTCAGGAGGGAGACACAGTGTGAGTCTAGGGTGCATTTCCTAGTCTGAGCAGCCCTAGTGCTTGATGCATTAGCGGGGATCATGGGTCACAGTAACAGCTGAACATTTCTGTGACTTTTTTTACTGGTTCGGGAAGCGGGGGCTTGAGTAGCTTCTACTGCGCTGGTGCAGCTACAAAATCAAGAACTCACAAGCCGTGAAAGCAAAAGCAGATGTAGTTCCTTCCCTAATAATTAGCAGCCCAAAAGAACAATGATACACCGGTGAACTGTTCCTGTCCCTCCCAGCGACACTGCATGTGACTTAGCCCCATTGTAATGGCAGCACAATGGGACATTTGAAGAGGCACGTATCATTTAGAAAAAAATCATGGGTGTGAATAGCAGTGTCAGCCTGAAGAACACAGACAGTTGACTCCTGGAGGCAGCCATTCATCAGCTGCATCTGACAAGGCCAGGGCTACTATCAAAAAGTATCAGTAATAATCACTGCAGAGCCTTTTCTACCATTCAGAGTCAGAGGCTGCTGTTGCAACGTGCATTGTAGGAAACACTAAAGAGCGATGTGAAATTGACTAATTAACAAGTAGACCAAATATGTATGCAAAAATATTTTATCTTCTACCCAGCGCTTTCATTCTCCCATTTTCTGTCTTTTTCTATTCTTTTTTTTTATTATAGTGATCATTCTCTGAATCAATTGTATTCCTCTTTGTTTGGTTTTTGGTTTTGGCCTTATGAAAAGAAATCACATCTGTGGATGGACCCTTTGATGGTCATGCTGGGGGAGGCCTTAGACGTAACAATGTTGATTACCCACCTTTGCTTGGCAGCCCAAGCAGCATTGGCTAAGAGTTTGAGGACAGTGGAAGGCAAGCAACTCAACATTTGGCTGTGCACAATTTTGGAGATAGCCTCAGCGAAGAAGAACAGTGCCACCGTCAGTGGATGTTTGCCAAGTTATGTCGGTGCGCAATCCTCTCCATGTGTTTCCACTCTGGTCCATCAAAGCACATATGCTTATGGTGTGATCCCTGGCAGAGATACTTGTTCCTCTGGGTGCATGGTCTTGGTTAGGTGCGGGTCTGCACCGCCGCTGGTTCAGTGGGGTGTGACACCTGTAATAGCATCTTTGTGCTTGTAATATTTTACATGCCAGTCCACAACTCACTGTTCGTTATGTTGCTGTGTGGAGAGCATACTATTTTGCGGCACTCTATTTGTATTTTGCATGATTCCCCCGCTGTTATTATTTTCTTTTGTTTTATTCTTTTGTTATTCCAGTTTGTTTGCTGAACACGATGAAGGCCCTCATTAGGACCCTGGCGGAAAGGGGTTTACGCCGGCGTAAAGCATGGCGTACCTTTCCGCCAGACTACGAGTTCCCGTAGCGCCATGGTGATTTTCACGCCTGCTTTTTGCAGGCGGTAAAATCCATGGCGCTACGGGACTCGTTGTTAATTAATTAACACCTTCCCCACTCCCATTATACCCTATGGGGCAAAAATGGGAATGGGGAAGGGTAAATGGGGATTGGGGACTTACCGCCCCGCCAACCTCGGAATGGGGCGGTAAGTCCGCCAACCCCCATGGCGGAGTTGGCAGCTTTGCGCCATGGACCATGGTGCAAATTGCACCATGGTCCTCCGCCAGGGTCGTAATGAGGGCCAAAGTGTTTAACAAAAGTTTTACTTTTCCTCAGTCCATCTTACTTCCTTTTCTTTCTCGGGTTTTTTATTTCCTTCACTCTTTCCTTTTTTTCTTATATCATTTTCTCTTACCATATTTTTTCCTTCATTCTCTCTCTCCTCTTTGAATGTATTCCTACCTCCATTCCATCTTTCCTTCATAAAATATTTCCTCCTATCCTTCCTTCTTTCCATGTTCCTTCTTCCCATCATTTTACCTTAATTCCATCTTTCTTCGTGTCTTTATTTCTGCCCTTTCCTTTCATTCCTTCTTTCTTTCCTTCATAACATCTTTCATACTTTTCTTTTCTCATTGTGTTGTTCCCTTTATTAGTTTGCTTCTTTCCTTCTTTCTTTCTCGTTTTCTTCCATTCGCTTCCATCCTGCATTACATCTGTCCTTCTTACCTTTCTTCTTCCTATCTTTACTATCTGGCATTCTTCCATTCATTACTTTCTTTCTCTTTCTCACGTTCTCTCTTTTTCCTCTCCCCTGTTCTCTCTCATTCTTCATGCTTTGTTTAAATCTTTCTTTCTACTTGTCAATTCCTTTGCATTACACCTTGCTTCTATTTATGTATTTCCCTCACTTATTTGTTGCATTCGTTCCTCTTCAGATAGAAAGAGAAAGGAGGGGCGAGGAAAGAAAAGGACATTAATAAGGAGGAAGAAAGAAGTAAAGAAAGAAAGAAAGTGAGGAAAAACATTTAAACGAATATGGAGGAAGGAAGGAACAAAACATTGATAAATAGTGGAACATAGAGAATTATTGAACTAAAGAAAAGGAGGATGGAAAAATGTGGCAGTGGAATAAAGAAAGGGAGTATGAAAGAAAGAGATAGTGAAATAAAGAAACAGAGCAAGAAAGAAAAAGAGATTGAGAGCAGCAAGGGAAAAGACATGACGTTGGAAATGTGGCGTTTAATCAAGGGCTCAAACAAACATAACTGAAAAGCACACTGGAAAAATGACCTACCAGCCTTCAAAAACTTTAACACTGAAAATGGGCTTATTAAGGCAGACTGTGTGGGTGTCTGCAAGTAACACAAAGTAGAGCTACGCGAATGGCCAAGCACTAGAAATCAAAAGGCTATCTTTAATTACAAAAAGAAAGGTTGAACTGAAAAGCAGCATTTTTCAGTGAAACTTCCACCCATTGAAAGGTTGTGCACTATGACAACTCAGCACAAATTGCATAGGATAATAAATATGTTTTATGAATGACTAAAAGAAACAGCCCTATACTTTCAGCTGTCACTTTTAAAAAGCAATGTTCTGTGCAAAGAAATAAGAAATTCACTGATGGAAAAGCAAAGTGAACCATGATAAGTAAACTACACTGTATTTCAAAGAGTAAAGGCTGATGTTTGAAAATGCAACATGTACATTAATTTCAGCCAAGGACAATGGGCCTCATTACGAGGAAGGCGGTAACAATGCTGCTTTTTGTGGCATGGCTTCCTCTATTCCGGGTACCGGGTCCGGGGTCCCTGAATGGGGAAGTACCGGGCCATTCCAACCTTGGAGTGCCCGGTATTTCCCCATGTGATGCTGGAAATGCATTGGAGGGACAGGGCCTCCCTGTCCTTGTCCTGTAGTCCTTTTTCATTGTGTTCTGTATTGTTTTCCAGTCAGGAGTCCATGTGGGACTCCTGGCAGTGCAGCTCTTCCTGTTTTTGGTTTGGTGTACAGACCCATGGGATACCCTTAAGGCACCCATGGGTGGGGGTACAACCCTGTGCCCCTAGTGTATGTTTTTGGGCACCCATGACTGGCCCACAGAGCAGGGTATGGGCTGGTGGCAGCTCCATGCTGAATTTGACAGGTGCTCTGAGTATCCTCCATTTTGGGATACCCAAGCCCTGCCATTGGAATCAGTTGATTCCTGATGGAAAACAAGATGGCCCCTGTGGCCTCTTGCTTTCTATTGCCTGTTACCTTGTTTTCCCAAAGTCCTGGGAAGCCCTGACTCTGTCCCTTCCCCCTGACTGGCTGTTGGGTGGAAGTTCCATATATGGTGTTGTTGTGAAGTCCAGTCCAGACTGGCTGGAGCCTTCCCAATGACTGTATGTTGTGGGAACACCCTGTGGGTGGGACCTGGGTGAATGGAGTGTGTGACCAATATGCACTTCCTGTTGTGGATGTCTGGTTTCTGGTATGAGAGACAAAGACTGACACAGCCCTACCCAAATCTGACCTGAATGCAGTGTGTAGTGTTTAATGGCTGGGTACTTGTCCCAATACACATTCCTTGTTGTGAGGGTCTGAGAGGCAGGAGGATGGCCTGAATGCACTGTGTGCCTGATTGTCTGACTGACTGCATGAATGCCCTTCTGTATGATTGGCTGCTGAGTGTGACCCAGCAGTGTGGATGAGAGACAGGATAGTATATCTGGGGACCTCTCACCACTGAGGGGACCTGATGCAATTTCTTCTTGGTGGTAATATTGCTGGGGAGACTAGAAAACAGAGGCTGTGAGATTTCCCTGGAGCCATAGCGGTAGGATTGCTGTGGACCATTGAAATCATCCCCATTTTACTGTCCAACTTCCCCAACACAGGCCGGCAAGTGAAGGGGAGTCTTAAAACCCAAAATTACTAAATCATCCCCATTTTACTGTCTACCTTCCCCAACACAGGCCTTTACATGCGGGGGGCTCTGAAAGACTAACTACTAAACTGTCCCCAATCCCTAGACCTGGCCTTTGAATAGAAGGGTTCTGCATATCATTTGATGCTTGTTTTTTGGGGACTGGGGGAAAAGTGCTTTGCTAAAGTGAGACTTCATGTATCCAACACTGAACATGTGAGGTATATTTTTTGGTTGTTAAATTAGCCCTGTGACTATTCCTAAGCTAAATGCTGGTGAAGTCCTATTTGCCATATGCATTGCTGGTGAAGTCCTATTTGCCATATGCATTTTACAAATCTCTGATTTAAACTGCTACCATTTTTAGTGGGCAGGGAACTCCATATAGCAAAACTTGAAGGTGAACTAGTTTCCACAAAACAAAAAGGCTGCTTATGTTTTGATATGAATCCTCTCAGCCAGTAGTGTTAAAATCATATCCTAGCATTATGCCATATTATTATTATTGAAATTTAAGATTCCACTGGATTCATGGGAACCGAGTTTTGACATTTTATTTAGCCTCTGTTCCATGTTTGTGAGACAAAATTAAATGTAGTGTGTTTTGTAACTGAAGCTGTGTTTTCTGTCACAAAGAAGGTGGTGGCTGTGATTGAAAGAAAAAAAAAGAAAGAAAGGTTGCAAGAATGAAAATGGAGAAAGAAAGGTTGAAAGAGAGAAACATTGAAAGAAATAGAAAAACGGAAACACAAGAAGGAATTGAAAGAGAGATCGATATACTGAAAGAAAGGACTAGAAGAAAAGAAGAGATGAAAAAGAAACAAAATAGTAAAACAAGTAAAGAGTAAAAATGAGACACAATTTCGGAATAATATCATTGCACTTCAGAGTGGAAAAAAGTTTCCTGCAGTGACACCTTTTACACCAGTTGTTGCCTCTTAGAATTATAGAAACGGCTCTAAGGTGATCGGCCACGTCGTAGTAACAGTAGCCATGTTCTCATATGAGACAGTGGGAAAGATGGCAGCATTTAGGAGACCACTGCAGACCAAAATTTTGGGGACACGTAACATGTCTTAACAAGTCTGTTTGTGTTCCCCAAAGTTCCAATGGTAATTACTTCACTGATTCAAAATAAACGGATTGACAAGCACCACCACGTCAAGAGGAGATTTACATTGCAGTACGCACTATATAAACGATCCAGTTACTCATGATAGAAACATTTAAGATGCAGGAGGTGAATGAAAATGAAAATGGCACATGTGCATTTACAATTATCAAAAACACACAAAAAGCTGTATCTCTGTCAATATGCCACTGGTGATGGGGAGTCGGGCAGTGTTGTGATGGTGCAGATGAGAGTTGCACCAGGTCTGACCACGGCTCCAACCGTTCCCAAGAAAGAACAAACGTACAAGTTGAGAAATATTCAGCAAAACACCAATGATCACGCAGCCACCAATAAGAGTAGAATAGGTTGTGCGACACAAGTAGGGCGAGAAGACGAAGGTTGCAGAATACACAGACAGTGTTATACAAGTACTATAGAGAAGGGCAGGTAGGAAGAGGTTGCAGCATATAAAGGCAGGGAAGAATGAATGTCGACATGCAAGCACACAAAGAACACCAACATGGCGGGGAAGGAGCTGAAGTACTGCCATTGCTCAGACCAAACCCTGCAAGTCTCAAATACTGCATCCTGACATAAAATTGCTTAACACAAGATTTCAGGACTTACGATGCTCAGACAGCTCAAGCACCAAGGTCAGTTTATAATGAAACTGCACCAGATAACGTTTCCCAGGGCACAGCATGCAATTATTAAGTTAATTAGTTTCTATGGGTAGCAGTGAGAAAACAGAGATATCTTTGAATGGCAGGTGAAAGTAGCTACATTCACATGATCCCATAACAAATGAATACACTGCACACCAAGTGGCCACTGAAGAAAGACAAACACACGTTAGGACACTAGGGAATACAATTAATAGGCGAAAATGGTTTTAGCACAGCAGTCCCTAATCATGTGGTCGGAACAGCAACCATTTATTCCATGCCCAATTTGTGCATCTGCTAGGCTTACAATGTATCTAGGGAGGGCGTGACCCACCAAAGCCACAAGCATGGCTGGAAGAAATAACTTGGGCATGAGAACGAGATGGGAGTAACTTTCAAAGATGTCTCACAGCGGTTCGCCCATCTCATCTTCACCACCATGTACCTTGGTACTGCATAAAAGTGCCACAGGCCGGATGAGCAAATAACTGAACAATCAAACTATATTCTTTTTATCGACTAGTGTAGTAGACATCCAACCAATGACATTTCAGATTGAAATGTATGATTTATAGAAGCATGAACCTAGGAGGAGTTAGCAGTTGTGAAAGCACAATAGTAGATAGTTCACTTATAGTAACTATATGTTCTACTTACAACAAACCAACTAAATAAGAGAGCAGAAGCTTTTATGATAATTACTATGACATCAGCTATGATGTTTTTCTTACTTAAAACCTTATTGTTCCTAACACCATTCTGAGATTGTCTTTTGTACGCGCACCCAGCACCTGTGTGTACCTGAACAAAGCTTGGTTTCTTAGTGCACTTGAAGTTACCCCCGCTATTGAGTTTTTGCTCTTATTGGTATACTTGGGCGTCTTTTAACAGCGTAGCAAGAAATTAGTTGGCCGGCTCACAGATTTTGTGCAAAGAGGCAAGCAGTTAGATTATTGTTTAGTAATTGTGCAACAAACACAGTAGTCAGCGGCCTGACAATAATGCTGTCACAGTAGCATCCGATCCTGCAACGGCACAGCACTAGAAAGGGAAGCTAGTGCTGAAAAATATGAAGAGTCATGGAGACCACTGTGAGACCACCTCCTGCCAGAGTGACAGCCACTAGGAAGTTCATTATATCTGCATCAAGATTGAACATGGCTGATGCAGGAAGGGAGTAGGGCGTAAAAAGGATGGTACTGTGCGAAACCTTTCATGCTATGGCAAAAGGAGCTAACATTTTAGAAGCATTACGAAAGAGAAGAACACCAGTGTACTTCACTGCACCAGTGATTTACATTGAGTGCTATTGAATCTACCGCGAGCAGTTCCAGAATGATGGATCTACAACTGCGACCTGCAACTTGCGCACTCAGATGACTGCAATTGGCTAGGTGTGGGAGGTGTCCGGATTAAATTGCTGCAGTCTGCACAGCCCTAGATACGAATTTGAGGGGGGAGTGTTTTACTCCCTGTTTTGAAAAGTTAGCAGTAAAAAAGATATTGTTATGGAAGAATACAATCATATATATGAATATCTTTTTATTTAGGAGAAAAGCATGTTTTTGATTTAATCCAATTGAACAGTTTATGATATAAACAGTCTTCAAATCAGGCAGCAGTAGAGCAGAGCAGAGAAGGTGCTGTGCATGCCACAGGCCTGAACACATTGGCTGAGCAGTGCACGTGGCATATCAGGGCAGGCGTGTGCATAGCTGTTACCCTCTTTGTTGGAAGTTTTAGCTATATTTCATGGAGCAAAAATGTGTATAAATGATCAAGGCTTTTGTCACACACAAATAACTTCAGTATATTTAATTTTGATATTTAGCTTTTCACTTTGTTCTACAAAATATATTTGTATTCATACAAAATGCATACTATCCTTTAAAAACAATTCATATGTACAAATTCTGTGACCCATCTTTGAACCTACATACAAATTTATAAAACAAACAATAGCATATCATTTTATTCTCAGACACAAAAAAACCTGGTTGTTTAAAGTTGAGAACTATGAACAGCATGGATCTCTCCTCTCAATGCAATTTGTAAAAAAAAACGTGACAGAGACCAGGATGACTTTAAATTCTTGCTTTTGTTAAACATGCTTTTTTTTTGCAGTGTCGATTGTTGCTGGATTTAAAGTCGACAATTGCCTTGATTCATGGATTATTTGCGCCAAAATAAATGGGATTTGTGCGCCATTCTGCCCGCAAATCCCTGTTTAACAAATGGGGATTTGCAGGCAGAATGGCGCACAAATCCCATTTTTTTCAGCGCAAATAATCCATGAATCAGGCCCCGTGTGTTTCAGCCGTCTCATGTACCAAAACTGTGGTTCCCCAGATGTGCAGTCTTAATCAGGACCTGTTCAATTTTGAATAGACAAAAGTGTATTTCGTGTCTTTGGTAGTTGCCCGGCCTCAAGAAGGGGTACAATAGCCCTCCTGTGTGGATACGATCCGTCAATATCCGGACCTATAGATCACTGCACAGTGCAGGATGATCCATCCAGGAGCTGATCTCTGCTCCTCCGGTCAGTAATTGAAACCGGGATGCCTATCCAGAGAATCCTATTTCCCTCCGGCAAGTTACTCCAAAGAATGCCAGTCAAAAAATGTTCCTTTCCGGAGAAGCAGAATCAGCTCCTGGAGGACTATTGGTACCCCCTGTTGAGGCCAGGTAATTCGACCAAAGGTAAAACTGTAAAATAACATTTTTTCACGTGAGGCCATAATAAAAAGGTCTTTTCGCATAGAACCGTTATTCAAGTTGCAATAACAATTTATTTCTGATTGTGCTGAAATAGAACTACTGTTTGGATTGTGTATGCAGAATTGTGCTGAAGCAAAATTGCTAGTATGGAAGACAACATCTCATAGAGATATCCCTTTTAACCACATACTACAGAAGACTGATATTCTGTACAGTGTCATATTTGTCCATATGCCAAATAAGGATAAGACATTTTTATTTCTTTTATTTTATTTTGTTTTTGGTGCTTACGCACATTTACAAAAGTTTACAAAGCAAAAAGCATCATCACATCATCACAAAGAGAAGCAAATATTTCAGAAAAAAACATTTAAACAAAGATTTCAGAATAAAACACTTAAAAGGCAACAAGACTTAGCATAACAAGTTACCTATACATATATATATATATATATATATATGTATATATATACATAAAAATAACAAATTTGCATAAAAACTAAAAGCTATCACATTAAAACATCAGAGAACACGTAATTTCTCAAAGATCAAAAGTATTTGCAACCACAAAATATCACAAAGGGGACAATATGGTATCCCTTGAAGACTGACAACAATATTTCATAGAGTGTATCATCCTTTCATATGTCCTTATAAAGTGAGAGCTGAATCAATGATTCGACGAAAACGTACTGTTGCAAGAATTATGGAGTTAATTGTTCCCCACATACATCTGGCCCATATGAGACTCCTTCCTCTCACTGTGTTAGCATACTAGAAACCCTTCATTGTGTCTAGTCTGTGCGATGCAAAGTAGGGACAAAAAAGAAAGAGATGTTTTACGGTTTCCACTACCTCTTCATTATTACAGAATCGACAAAATAAGTTGCGAGAAGGGTTTGTATGTGCAAACCAGTGCTTTATTCTGGATTTAGAGTGAAATAAGTCAAGACAAAATCTCATATGCAGTACACGAGACTTGGCAAAGGAGCATAAATTTAAGTATTGCAGACGAGGATATTGTTTATGCCTAAAGCTAGCATATTCAGAGAAGGAAGAATAGGTTGAAATTAGATCAGATGTGGCCAGTCGCCACTTCCACTGCAACTCTTCAGTGTGGATATTGAACTGACACAACAGTATGAATATGCGCTTCTGAAAGCATTCAATTGAGATTGGTTGAGACTTAGTTAGCATGATAGAGAAGTCCTTGTATAAGGAGTTCAGAGGAGGAAAACACATTTTTATGTATTTATTTAAAATTCTCCAATTATAATGCGATGCAAGGGAGTTTAACCCTAATTCATGTCTTAGTATTGAGTTCAGTAGATAGTTAGGCAAACCCAAAGTTGACTTCCAAATCTTCGCTTGAATCTTATTCAGAAAGGAATCCAAGTCTGAAAGACACAGATCAAACCCGTAAAGAATAATAGCCTCCACTTTCTTCAAATAAAATTCAAATAATGGTATCAGTGAAAATTTGAAAACTTTGTGAAGATTATTTTCATTTGCCCAATTAAGGGAATTACTTTCTCTGCAAGCGCTTTCTGCCAAAATATAGACAAAGAATTATTTTCAAGATTGTAACCTAGATATGCTAAACGAGTAACCAGCTGGATTTCTTTTGAGTCAATAGTCCAACAAAATGTGCGCAGATTTTTGCGTGATGATAGAATTACAATGATGGATTTCAGCGAGTTCACAGATAGATTGTTTGCATTACAGTACTGAGAAAAGCATTCCAACTTATTTTGAAGACCTGCGTGTGTGCGATCTAAGAGAAGCACATCATCAGCATATGCTAACCATGAAAGATGTCAATTAACTACGCAAACTGCAAAAGATTTATTACTATCCCAAATTTGCTCGATGTCCGATAGGTAAAGAATAAAAAGTCCTGCAGCAAGGTTACACCCCTGATTAACACCGATAGAAGTGGGAATAGCCTCTGTCAAAAGCCCTTCTCTTGAGATTCTCACTTTGAAGTTTGTTTTATGATGAAGTAAAGCGATAAGTGCAATCAAGTAAGGGGAAATTTGTAATCCAACATCTTTTGCCAAAGTCTTCCTCTGATCACACTATCAAAGGCAGAAGAGAGGTCCAAGGAGGCAATATAAATGGGCCCATGAGTAGACGAATGTGCAGCAGCGGTCAAGTGAGCCAAAATCATTGCATTCAGTTGAGTCCCCATAGATTTGCGAAAACCAATTTGGGCTTTGTTGAGGATGGCATTTTTAGTTATACAAGTTTCCAGCTCCACAAGTAACAGAAGCCCAAACACTTTAGCTGCTACATCAATAAGAGCGAATGGGCGAAAATTAAGAGGATCGTTCAGAGGACCCTTTTTATGAAGAGGTATGATAATAGAAGTTACCCATGACCTTGGTATTGATTTAGTTTTAAAGATGGATTGATAGATCCTTAAAAAAATGGTTGCCCAAAATTGAGGATCGTCTTTGATCACACATGGCGGGAGACCATCAGGTCCCGCACATTTGGATGGCTTAAGTTTGGAGATAGCAAAGACAATCTCATCAATTGACCAAGGGCAAAGGGGTGGAATACTAGAAGGTATGTTTTCAATGTCGAAATAGGAAAACCTGGAAGGGAGCGAGTATTTATTCTCAAAAGAATTAAACCAGGTAGTGCCGTCTATGGCTGAGTTCAAAGAATCGTGGACTACACCATTGACAGACCGTAGAATCCGCCAGATGTCTCTAATATTATGGTTGCATAGGTGTCGAAACATTTTTTGATTTACTTCAAGAAGGGATTGAAAACGAACTCCTTTGACTTCGTTTTTATACCTTTGTAACAGAGATTTTTTAGCAGCACAATATTCTACAGTACTGAGAAAGGACATCCTTTTTTTTTAGATTTCTTATTTCTATATTTTTCTTTGTTTTTAGGTTAGCAATAGTAGCAGAGAAAACAGTGCATGTGGCAATGGCCAATGAAGTGGTTTTAGAATGTGCAGTTAAAGATCCAAGATGTAACTGATTAATACTTAAATTCCAAGTAAGAATTTTTTCAGATAAATTGCTATTCTCATTGGAGTCCGGCCAAAGATTGCGATTAACCAAAAAGGTTAAACGACTACAGGTTGACGCTTCCCATTGAATTGAGAGCAATGCCTTGTCTATTTGAACTAGGGCTAAAGTTGGTAACAAAGAGAAATTTTTAACAACAAGCGTCATAGTGGTGGAGATCATAGAGTGATCACCAAGAATCAAGGGAAAAGAAACAATAGAGGAAAGTAAACTCGACAAATTTTTTGAGGTGACAATGAAATCAATAATAGAACGTACTGGTCCTCTCTTCCAAGTGTAGAGAGTAACCAGTGAATTTGGTAGGATTACAGACAAATCCCAGTCAGAAGAAAATCGGGACCATCTCATACCATTAGAAAAAGAACATTTGAAACGTGTAGACACTGAAGGGGGAGAATCTGTGTAGGCTGATGCATAAAGAAAAGCATTGAAATCTCCTCCCAAAAGGATTTCTGCATGTGGATCATTTAACATTAGTTCAATAAATGTATTATTCAAAGTTTTAATTGCAGAATTAATGGACAAAGAAGCAGGATTCCAATAAAGAGATAACATTTTTAGAACAGGAAGTGAAAATATTCAGATCAATCAAAAGAAACAGTGAAGTACAAAAAATGCGATTCACAGTAAAGTTTCAGTTATTATTAAAGAGAATTGCAGTGCCTCCAGCAGGACGACCAAGATTCTTCTGGATGGCAGCATTATGAAATGAAGTAAAGACATCAAGTTGAATGTCATTAGTAGACATGGTTTCTTGAATGAATAAGATGGACAGCGTAGTCTGAACACCCATAGACAAAAACCATGTTTTTAGATTTTTTAGCCCACAACAATTTCAAGAATGAATATATAATTCTTTACATTATGAGGTGGTTGTGGAAAGTGTATTTGGAGTTGTTGCATTTGTAAGAGGTATTATCCCTATTAAGCCATTTAGGGCAGTTGTGAGAGAGGCTAATTGTGCCAAAATCTGGGAGTTGTCATTCAGATTGACAGAAGGTGGTACAGTTTCGTTTTGGCAGACAGTTGCAACTGGGGGTTCGAATTCCAGGAAGGACAAAGCTTTTTCAAAAGAGAGAAATGCGTGTAATTCAAGCCCCAAAAAAGCCAAATCTGATTTAAACTCCCACAATAGTTTTGCTATAATTGAGGATTGGACTTTACATAGCATACGGTTATTATTGCTGTTTGCAAGCTTAATCAACTCCACATCTTGAGAAATAAGATTGCGGAGGGATGGGATTTTGTAAAGTGAGTTCATTATAAAAGCGTAATTGATACGTGCTGAGCCATTAAGTTGAGAATTACTAATACAACCAATTGTAGTTTGCATTTCGCATGGAATTTCTTGAAATTATAATAATGTATCATTATGTACAACCAGAGGGAATGTAACAGGTGTGGTCAAAGCCAACTTATCAACTTTAGCTGTCTCATCTTCCTGTGCACATAAGACATGTGGACAATTTGGGAGGTCACGAATAGGCATATTGGCACAGGGAAGTAAATCATCTCGAGCTTCCAATGAAGGAGATGTAAGATTAGTCAATGGTTGTGGTCTCACTTCTTCATTATAAGAAAGAGAAGGTGGCGGATGAATCATTACATGTACTACAGTAGGGACAGGTGGAACAAGCCCTAAATTATTCTTAATCAATGGAGTTGTCACCACAGACAAAGAGGTTTTTTTGTTCTCTACGGTGGGAAAGTATGTGTTCATATTTGCCTGCACTAAAGTCGAGGTTTCAGCTTGGCCTAAGTTAAAGGACGTCACAGAAGAGGCACAGTTCTTTCCCAACTCATCCCCAACGACAGCAGTAAGTTTTGAAGAATGTGAAGAAGTAACTTCATTCAAATTGGCACCAGTTTTCACCTTTTGCTGAGATTTAATTTGTTGTGCCTTTTTACTTTCCTCATTGAGTTGGCTAAAATTAAGAAAATGATCTTCAGTTGAAGTTTCACCCACTTTCTCTGAACTAGCATTCAAAGGAGGAACATTGTGCGAGCTATTAAAGGAAGAGCATACCTTTAATTCTTTGTCAATGACCTTCTTATTATGCTTTGCTCTATGTCTTCTTTTTACAGCTTTTTGAAAAGCTTTCTTAGTTCTACAAGAAGTGTGATAAATATTGGATGCCGTAGGCACAGATTCTGGAATCTCGAGATTTGAGACAGGGGGTGCCACAACTTTGTCCAAGATGTCTGTAATAGCCGATGGACTGTCTGGTGATTCGTCATCTTGATTTAATGGGGGGACCGCCAGATAATTTTGCAGAAATTCAGGAAGGACTAACTTTGCATTGAACAATATTTGTTCCACCTGCAGTAGTCTTTCGTGTTGCAACAATATCAATAGGAGGTAATAAAGGAGTTGTTCCTCCTGAACAGGGGTTTAGGAACAATATGTTAGCAAACGAGGTGGGAATTCCATTGGCCAGTAAGAGATCATTGTTTGAGTCCCTTGTGAAAGCAAAGCAGTATGAGAGGTCACTAAAGGCAAGTTCTTGCTTACAATGACCGCAGCGCGTTCAGGACATGTTAAGTGGAATTTATGACAAGCTTCTTGTGCCAATATGAACCCCTCAATTTTAAATAGTTTCTCTGTGATAAATGTTATGATTTCCCTCAGATCTTTCAATATATGATGTGTGTATTCATGCCCTTTATCCGAAAGATTTAAGATTCTGGTAAGCACAGGAAATGTATGAAGCTCGTGTTCCAGTGAATGTAGAGGATCACGCTCTTGAGGTATAGAGGATACAGGTGAATGTATAGAGTTCTGATCAGATAAAGAGTCTCCAATGATCTGTTTCGGGGGTGAATGAAGACCGGACTGATCCAGCAAATGTATGTTCTTTTGGGCAAACAGTTCCCTTGAAGGCGAACTTACTAATTTGCTGGGGGCAAAAAATTAGGTAGTAGGCTTAGTACAATTGGCATGCATATTAGACAAAGGGCCTCATTACGACTCAGGCGGTAAGGGTTTTACGGCGGCGTAAACAGCGGCGACCCTTACCGCCTGTGTACGAGGTCCCTTAGCGCCATGGCGGATTTAACACCTGCATTTAGCAGGTGTTAAAATCCATGGTGCTAAGGGACCATGGAGTTAATTACGCCACCGTAATTTACGGTGGCGTAATTAACGCCTTCCCCACTCCCATTATGCCCTATGGGGCAAAAATGGGAATGGGGAAGGGTAAATGGGGATTGGGGACTTACCGCCCCGCCAACCTCGGAATGGGGCGGTAAGTCCGCCAACCACCATGGCGTAAACGTAGTTTACGCCATGGTGGTAAAGTCACGGCCCAGGCGGTAACTTATCGCCTGGGTCTTAATGAGGCCCAAAGATGGAGGGGGCAAGGGCATAGGATGAAAGTGCACCTGTTCACGAAATGCACTAGACGAAGACACAGGGGTGGATGGGCCGAGTGAAAGAATTATACGTTGTTCTAGGGCCGCAATTATACCTAGTGCTAGCATAGAGGTGTCAGAGGTGGGCGCAAAAGAAATATCATTTAGGCCCTCATCCAAGTTCTGAATGTTGTTTACTACCCCTGATACAGTCGCTTTAAATTTAATAGCAGAATCATTTGCTGCCTTTAAAGTGAAGGGTAAGTTCATTTGTGCTGGCTTAAACTCTCCCAATATCTCCGGCATCGTGATTTGGGGTACAGGAGAGGTAGCAGGAGAGTTCAGCTTAGGTGCTGAGGACACCTCCTCATGAATAGATATGGACACTAAAGATTTTTGACCTTTACCAAGAGTCTGCCTGGATTCATCCTGTATAATAGGCGGTTTGCTGCCAGGCATCTTCCTTGAAGAATCGCAAATGCACTTACCATTCCGCAATGTGGTTTCCATTGAGAAGTATACAGTACTAACGCTAACAATGCATTGTTAACCACGTATTAAGAAATTCCCAACTGGAGGATATTCATACACAATAGCAACTAACTCACAAAAAAGTAAAAGTAGAAGCTGGTCTTGTAAACACTAAACCCGGCAGCAACAGTAAGCACGTTAGCAAGTACTTAGCTGCAGAGTATTAACAACTCACACCTCTCGCCCCTTGCCAAACAGCCCAACAGCCACTTTAGAGCCCACTTCGGATACAAGTGCGCGGGTGCACGCGCATCACAGTAGAAGTAGGAAGTGATGCAGGGAGGGGCGGGCAGGGGGCCAGGCCGGAGGCAGAGCAAGGAAAAGCTGCAGGAGAAGAAAGAAAGTAAGCTCAGGTAAGTATGGGCGGGACGAACTTAGGCAATACCGTGAGCCGCGGTGGAGCCACGGCACATGAAACAGTAAAACACTGCAGCAGTGCCAATGACTTAAGTCCAATTACTTGATAACAAGTCCAATGAAGGCCGCGTTATGGCAGCACGCTTGTTTCCTCTCGCGGATGGCGAGTTAAGCAAGTCGCAGCAAGGCAATCCAAAACCTCTGCAGCCCAACAGCCACTTTAGAGCCCACTTCGGATGCATGCGCGGGTGCGCACGCACCACAGTAGAAGTAGGAAATGATGTGGGGAGGGGCAGGCAGGGTGCCAGGCCAGAGGCGGAGCAAGGAGAATTTGATAACAAGTCCAATGATGGTCGCGTTACGGCAGCAGGCGTGTTTCCTCTCGCGGATGGCGAGTTAAGCAAGTCGCAGCAAGGCAGTCCAAATCCAAGACCTCTGCAGCCCAACAGCCACTTTAGAGCCCACTTCGGATGCAGATAAGACATTAGAAAATGCGATCATGTGATGTCAGGAAGCATAATGTTCTTGAGTTTTCCTGTAGTTTAGGCAAATTAATTTAACACCCTCTGTGTGGCCCAAGAGTGCATTCAAGGGGATGCACACAAGTATCGGACGTCCCAATTAATATATCCGATTGAGGGCACTACCATCAGAGGGTGTGCAGTTTCGCAATGTCTGCAAACTTTCAACGTATCACTTGGATCATAGTGTTCCTATGTCTGCCTGAAGTCAGCCAGATCTATTGTATGAAGGAACAAACAACCCATCAGAAAAGATCTCTGGCATGCCAAAAAGCAATCAAGTGATGCCAGCAGAAAGTGCACCTGTTTTAATTGGTTGTTCAGTATGTCTCCTTCTAGGAGTCCCTGTGGCAAGGTGGGAAGTCAAAATGTAGAAGCCAACTATTCCCCTCCCCACTGGGTTCCCACCTCCTCCTACTTCTGTATGCGTCAGCTCATCTACAACCATATCTTCCATGCGCCCAAATGCATTCCCTAGTGCGCCAACAATGAGCATATGGGTGAGTAGGCTTATGGGGAGGACTGAAGAGTTCACTATTTAATCTGCTGTGCATCACCCTTCCCTCGAGAACGGGTGCATTATGGGACATGTAGTTATGTAAGACGTGTCTAATAAGTGAGGTAGAATTCTGGGATAAGTAGGCAAGCATTTCAGACATGTGTCTATGGTCAGCAGAGGCTGGAGTATTACAGTAGTTCCTGACTATAAATGCAAGATAATTTCTATTAAAGAACGTTCATCAATAATTTTTGCTATTTGGCAAGCCGAAAATAAAAATAGTGCATCTCTCACAATATACTGCTCTGCTTCAAAACCTGGAACCAGAATCAGTACATTTAGTATTTCACACCCCACTGTGTTGGTCTAATGGATCACCTGGGACCAGAATTTTCACTTTTCAGTTTTACATCCACCACTGTTCGGAGGTCTGTAATCAGAATATGTACTCTTCACCACTACATTACCCCCACAGTGCAAATTGTGCACCCTCAGCATTATATCCTGTCACGGTTTATTATATGGTCACTCTCAACTCAGAGAGTTCCTTCCCCCGCCCCCCAAGCAAGGTGGCGCACAACAAAACGCTTCACAGATTTAACTTCAGTGAGGTCTCCACTTCTATCATACCTTAAGTCCAAATACCCTCTTTAACATTAATCAGTTAGGAACCATGCCAGTGTATAGTAAGAATATATATTTAAGTTTTTTTGCAAAGAATCATAGGCAATCACAAAAACATCAAGCACCAATACAGTGGCACTACACCGGATCACAAATTCAAATTTCTTGCACCAATTGACTAACATAGGTTTAAAGAACTTTCAGTCGCTATAAGACACAGGTACAATTTTGAAGCTTGCAGTCAAAATTTACATCTGATTTCTTGCAAATCATCCAATAAGAAAAATACAAAACACACAGTGATTGCTAAGTTTGGCACAATACTCCTTTCTCCATTTACAATGCACTGGAATAATCCTTTGTCAATTTCGAATTTTGACAAAAACATCACCCCATGATAAATGACCCTATGGGAATTAATTAAATTATATACATTTTTTGTTAATTATGCTAAGAGTATACACGCTTTCACCTCCCTCCACCTCCCCTTCCCACTAGTGGAGAGCACTTGCCAATGCAAATGTAAGGGTTAAACAGACAGATTCGAACATGATTCAAGGTAACTGGATAGGGTTTTCTTCTACAGAGGATTCATTGAGTTTGCTTTTTAGTTGAATATGGACAGGGTCTACCCAGTTTTGCCCCCACTTCACTAAAGGAAAGCTATTAAGGCAGGTAGCTCCCCACACAATGGATAGCTTTGGGATATATCTACTTTCATGGAAGATCTCTGTTCTTAGCTCAGGAGGCCTGCCAGATCCTAGGACCCCCTTTCAGGTAGGCAGCTCACACCTCAAGCCTCTATCTACGAGCCAGGTCTCTCCAGACATAGGCCTCTCTCAGATAGGTCTGCCAGATTTCCAAGCAAAGTCCCTGGGTCTCCTTTTCTCCCTCCATCTAGGTAGGCCTTGGTTTAGCTTTGTCCCCCTGGCAAGGTGGTGCCCGATGGATTAGGCGGCTCTCCTTGTCTCTCTCTCCCTAGTTGTTTTCTTGTGCAGGTTCCCTCTTAGAATGGAATTGCCAAAATATAGGGCTGATGACACTCAATTTTTATCATAATTCCGACACTACGGATTGGCCAGCTCTCTCCCTCTCCTCAATACGTCCACTGCCTGCTAATAGGACAAGGAGTTAGGGGGGGTGAATGATGGAGGCTGAAGGAGGAGAAAGATTCATCATCCAAAAATGACAAGTGGGTTTACCTTCTTCAGTGTTCTTAAAACCCAACACAATGGCAGCTACCCTAATATTTCAGATAATTGACGGCACGTATATATTTTTGAGTTCTCTATATCATGACAAGTCGGAAAATACTAATCATATCTCGGCACGCCCTTCCTGGGAGTAGCTACTGTTTTTATACATTTACTCTTGAGCCGAAATAGTCACAAATCTGCCCCTTCCTGATTCAAACCTTACTTCCATAACCTATCATCCCACCAACTTTCTATTGCCTCAGAATTGTGGGAAGCCCAGAATCCTAATTGTCTTCATAACTGAAGTTGTATCCATCACACAAAATTTGTTTTTACATGGTACCAACTGGCTTTTTATCCCCTTGACTCACTGGGTCGTATGATGCACTTTTTATTCAAGAAAATGTATTCAATGTTAACCAATGGCAAGGCATCCAATGTGTCCCTCAGTTTCACATCAGCCCCCATCAATTCTTAGGTTGCATTTCTCCATGGTCACCTAACCCGAACATCTGCAATGTTTGATCATCCATTTGTGACTCTATAGCCATTTGTCGAGGTAAAGTTAGCCCTGAAATGATCATTTCTGTTGGCCACTAATGCACAGTTAATAGGGGGACCTGACCTTAAAAGTCATTTCTGCTGGCTGTGTTATCTGCAAATCCCACAATTCTGATCTAATTCTCTGTATATTCTTTGTATTTATAAATGAAAACAAGGCCTGATTCTCCTGGGAGGGCCAGCATAAGGTCTTCAGTTCAAATTATCAAAAGCACAGACCTTTCATTTCAGTGGGGAAAACAGCAGCTGCATCCATACTTAAGAAAATACAGTGTTAAATCGACAAGATCTGATTACATGTAACATTTTAGCATTATATCTCGGCATTTGGTTTAAAATACAATCCTTCTTTTCTACTATATTAGAACAGAGGTAAGTTCATTATTAATATTATGTACCTATATAGGCCACAATTAACATAGGAAACCAGTGTTCACTGCTAAAAAAAACTAAATATGCCTTTCTCTTTACAGGCTGTCATTTTATATGATGAACATGAAGTCTCTCTATTCCTGATAAACACAATCTGTCACTTGACTTTATTTCTTAGATGTTAGGCATCATCCTCCTTGGTATTTTTCACATGCTTATCCTCTCAAAGTATATTTTCACATGTGCTCTGCTGGGAAAAGGTGCCTTTTCCCACTTTACAGGAAGTCAGTATCTGCAGCACCACAGGTTATTATCCATTCATTGGGCATATCCATCAGTTTTAAGCTCTCAGGTAGATTCCCCTTCACTTGCACACCTGTCCATTTTAGTGGCATTCGCTAGGCCCATTTCTTTCCATTTCACTAGGCCTTATGTCGAAATCACTGTTTTGTACTGGCTTTTATATTTCAATGGAACTACACATTAACCAGCTTCACTCTCGCAAGAGAGGCCTAGCATGGCCTCTCCATCTGTGTCACTCTGGGGCTGACTTTCACCGCACAATCCCCAACAATTCATGATAGTGGGCTCCTGGAAACCTAAAATATAGTTTTGAACTTTCCTGACACTTTGCTGCTTGATATCATGTAGACAAAACTCCCATATTGCATTGTAAGTATTCAGTGGCAGGCCTGTAAGCGCAATAGGCATTTTTAAACCATCCTGGTTTGATCATGCTGTAAACCCTGCAGCCAGAAACTACAGTATTCAGGGCAGCAGCCAAATAAATCATTAGCTCTGGATGGAAATAGCACCTGCAGAAGTACTCTCATTTAATTAGGCGCGTGCTCAACCAGAACCGAGCTCCTTTGGTATGGTGATTTGAGACCTCTTTCCCAGACCATTGATTCAGGACAAAATCATCTTTAAGTTTGGGTGTTTTATGTTCTTGTTTTTGTGAAGCTGCTGAGGCTAAAATATTTTTAAGCATGGCTCTTTTGGAAGCCTTTCATTTGTTATCACCAAACAATCTTGTCCATTCGTTAGTAACCAAGTTGCCATTTCGGCTGTCTAAGAAACAGATGGTTTGATGCTGTAGTTAACCCTCACATAGTCCAGCTGGTTCCTTGGGATCTGCTGGCTGATTACTGGCTGATTAGTCCCTTTGTTCGGATTCTCGTATAAGTGTGCAATTTAGTATGTTTGTTTTGCTCTTGCCACATGGCACAGATTATCCCTGAAGCATCCTTGATAGAAATGACCCTGCATTTTTTGTCCTAAACTATTGAACTAGTCCACCCTCTGCAGACCCCCATAGACACTAATTCTGAGACATGTACCTGCTTATTCCAGAATTCCCTCTGCCTCACTCCTTAGACAAATATCGGAATGCACATTCAGAAACAGAAACCAAACTCCACTCACATTGCCTAACAACATATACAGTGCTGCAAAAGATAGCAGTTATTATCAACCAATTTAGTGTCAGATTAAACTGGGGCACAACAGATTAGCATAGCTCTTGAGCTGTTCCACGCCAAATGTGAGTATCTCATCAGGGGTCCCATTTCCATGTGTGAGAAGGCCAGCCGGGCCTGTTATTTTCCCTTTAAATTCTGGGGCTAGACTGTTTTCCAATGTTAAAGTTAAGTAAACAACAAGTCCCAGAATTGCATTGAAAAACAGGACTGTGTGGCCCACTCACACATGGCAAGGGGTAACCCGAGTGCTGGGCCTCATTCAGTCACCACCTTTATTTGTACGCTCAGAGTTTTAAACCAAACGTGTATAAGAAACTAACAGCTGACTTGGGATAACATTGGAGACTCATTTAAGCATATTTCACAACACGACCGTGGAAAATATGATTTTAAATTATAAAGGTCGAGCTATTAGTAACATTTTCTATTTAGCAGTAATTGGTTATTTATAACTCACTTAATACCCAGAGGTTTCTAAGCACAGAGCTAGGGATCGAACCTGTGTTGCTCCACATCATCTTGTTTCCAAGGCGATTGCGTTGCCCTGAGCTATCCTCCAGTGATTTTGCTTTTACTTTTCCTGTATTTATTGGCTAGTCCTGGATTGAACAACCTGTCAGTCTAGGATTCAGGCCTCCTTGGATCCACCTTAAATGAAAAGCAGAACTTTGTACTTACATTAGCAGGAGGAGCACATTTATGTTATATTGTGTACATTCCACATTTGTGCATTGTATTGTTACCTGATGAAATTGGCAGGTAATGGAATTATTGACCTAGCATGCTTAGCTAAGATATTTGACTTCTACTAACATCTGCCACCTGTTAGGAAAGATTCTCTTTACTGCACCTTTGCTTCCATCTTTATGGAACCCCCAAACTTTTTGCTTTGATTTTTCAATCTGACCTGTACTTTTTGCAGTGCAGTGAAGCCTTAAGCTCCACTGTCTTGGCCTTTGCTCACATGTTATGGGGAAACTGATATGTACTTAAGGCTATCAGTACTGGGAAACAGTATTTCCCTTAGTCTTGTGACTATGTTGCTACTTGTGGTTACTTTTGTATCACATGTGGTAACGTTTTATCATTGCACACAGCAGCTTACACTGCAGTGCAAAGGGGTTCCTTTTTGTTTTGCCCTAGACTAACACTCACAGGATATTGGGGTTACTCTAGAGGTACTTAACAGATGGGCTGGTGGCAGCAGTGACTTTTCCCCACTTTTTGGGGAATTTCGTTTTAGCTTAACCGCGTTTACCGCGTTTGGCTACTTACTGTGGCTACTAGACAAACATGGCAGTGCCACGAGGTTTTTCGCCCATTCTTTTTGCATTTTGCTGTTTAGCCTTCTTCCTGGCCTCAGAGTCCAGAAAGATCCTTATAAGGACTTCCAGTGCCCGGGAAAGCAGCAGCTTTTGGCCGGCTAATGGAGGACTTTGTGTGTTTACAAGCAGGATGTGGGCTGGGTCAGTCTGACCCCAATGCACATCCTGGTTTCTGTGTGTCTGAGTGGTATGCATGAGTGTTCCCGCCAGTGGTCCTGATTGGACCACTGTGGGGTGTGTGTGTGGGCTAGTTCTGCCATTGGCTAGTGGGAGTTTCAACTCCTACCTGGCTTTTATGATAAGAAGAGGGCCCCTGCATGCATTTCTCAGAGATCCTGGAAGAACCTGTAGGAGCCAAGAATCCGTCCAGCTGAGAAGACCCACAAAGAAACCTGTAACCTGTCTGAAGGAGGCCTGGCAACCAACTTCAGCTGCAGTCCTGGTGGAACCCTGTCTGTCTCGTGATCTTCAGTAGGCGTGTGAAGGTGCTACGACCCCAGGAATGGAGTGACCATCCATTCCCAAAGCCTACTCGGTGCCCAGCACAAAAACCACCTTCGGAAGTGCCCGGGAATCGTCATGTGGCTGACCAGCTTTGTTTTTGGGCTACCAGTTTATCTTCGTTGCCGTTCTGAGTTTTTGCCTGTAACTTGGCACACTCTCAGCTGCAACTGCAACAACACCCTCTGGGAAATTCCAGCATCCTAGCATGAAGGAGACCCGAGAAAGACCAGAAAGTCCAACCACGGCTACTGAGTCCTGCTGCATCGCTGCGCGCGGCGTGCACGGTCCGAAACCTGCTTTTCTGACCCGCCTCTAGTCCCGAGAAGGGTGCTGCATTGTTTGTTTCTTCATTTCTTCATCAAGAGTCCTTGCACCAGCAAAAGATCCTAACCGGAGAATCACTCGAACCTGCAAACCGTGAAAATCGAGGACCGCGGAATTCAGTGGGAAAAGCAAGCCAGGACACCCTTCCTTTGTTCTGGAAAGTCTTGGAAAGATTTGGAGTGAGGGGGTAAGTTACTGAGCTTTTAACATGCCCCTACCCTCCCATTATAAGTCAATGGACTCATAATATCCTTTATCTTAAACCTATTGGTTTGGCCAATACTTGCCTTGGCAAGACTTCTAACTGTTGGGGGTAATTTTGGTCACTTGGCTATCTTGAACCCTGGCTCTAAGAATCCATCACTGGACCCCAGAGACCCTACCTACATTTTCTCCTGCCTCCTGAGTGCTGTCTTTGTATCCTGAACAATAGGGCACAAGGCCCCAGGCAACTTAGGGTTGGACAATATTAGTTAGGGATCCTCTCTGTGGACCTTTTTGTGTGTGATACTCACATATTCATTCCCTTGCAGGAGTATTTTGATTTGTATTATGCACTTGAACCTGTGACTGTATATATGTATTTTAGTTTGATGGTATTGGTTGATAAGTCTACTTGCTTGTGTTCATTTTTCTTATAGTGTGTTTGGCCATAATTAAATAACTGTATTTTTATACATCCTGTCTAAGTGTAATTTGTGACTCCTATTGTGTGACCTCATTGTGGACCCTTTACACTCTCACCCCTCTGAAGATCTTAGCCTAGACCACCTGTCACTGCTACCTTAAACTGGTTTGGCTACAGCTTCCCAGAGTTGTCCCTGTCATAATATAGGTTGGCCTTCTATGCATCTGTCCACCAGGCCAGAGTATAGAAAATCAGTCTTAACACCACCCCACCAAGTTAACATTGAATACAGCACAGGCAAGTAAAAGACCAGTAAATTTATTTGTAAATATCCATATTTTTTTTACTGTACACTTGTAGCAAATTAAAACGCAACCACTTTTTTTCTAGGTTTCAAAATTGAGTTTTGCGGTACACGTTTATTGGCATTTGCTTTGGACTAGAGTCTCAAATAGTAATGCTTTACTTCCAGTTTCCAGGTGTGAAAGTAATGTCACAAGTTCCTAAAGCAAAGGTGCGAGTTGACTAGCCAGCACTGGCTTTTTGAACATGTTGCTTGTATCGTAACTCTTCCAAATATCAATGCAGGACTTTAGTCGCTTGATAACTACAAAAAAGGCCAAAATGCAGCACCGCAATTCTATTGGGCGCGACGGGAAGTGGTTGTGGGCATTCTCGGCAACAGAGACTACGTTCCCAGGTCATGGTTGGCTATACAAGATTGCAACGCAACGTGAGCTGAAAAGCAAAACATGTCTGAAACTCTCACGTGCAACACAGGGCAGCTTGCGTTCTCTGGTATAGCTCCTACTCGAAAAAGTCAGTTGTCCTTAGTTGCCCTGTGTCAAGTGTGCCAGCACCTCCAGTCTTGCTTTGTGCAGATTCTGTCATTGTGGTTTCAACAGCTTGATGAACTGGCGGAACAGAACGGCAAGTACCATCATTGGATCATTTAGACCCATGGAGCAGGGCGTACCATCCAGCCACTGCTGTTTTTATCCATTAAGTTTCTGTGGTGGCAGATTTTCCTTTGCCATCATAAAAGTAGGACTGCAAGCCCCAGAGTCCAAGGAAAGAACGGGACTAGCCGCACTACAACCACTTGGCATGGATCGAGGAGAGAACTATACCAGATTGCCAACGGGAAGTCAGGACTGTATGACACGTGATATAATGAAAGAGTTATTTCATCAAAATAATAACCTTCTGTCAGTTCAGAAAAACACATTTCCATATTATGTGTTGCAGGGACTGCCTCACAATCAGAGCACGTGTAAATGTTCCCGTCTACGACAGTAATCCGTTCCGGGGTTTAGTTCGGTTCGAAGCATTTCAGAATTTTTGCAGAGGAGGAGGAGATTTAAGAGGAAATCAAAGGATTGTTCTAGGATGCCACAATTAGCCCTAGTGAGCTTGGTTCATCTGGGTATACAGCCAGCAACCCCATTGCTATGACACATGTGCTCTATAGCACGCACGTTGTCCCATGTTAGGCTGAATGTTTTCCTATGCATTCTCACACTTGCAGTCATGTGTTTAAAATGCTAAAGGCACAACTGCAAGTTCCAGAATAAGAAAACAGGCATTTACTCATCCCTAACATGGGACAACTTGAGATCTCTGCTCTTCCCGCCGTTTTTATAAAGTCAAGGTGAACAGTGGTTTACCTCAGCCAGAACTAATGCATCTGAAAAAAGTAAATACATCAAAATGGGCTCTGGAGTGCAACACGCGAACCACGATTCAGTTCCTCCATAACCTTCCATGCCCGGCTCCTAAGCCCACCCGTTCACACCCAGGCCTCAACCAATCTGATTATGTGCACTTGTAATAGATGGCCTGATAGGCCTAGATAGGGGAAATCAAAGGAAGTGGCTTGGTTCAGTGATACCCTTTGAGGCAACTACACTAGACCTGTAGTCCTATAACATGCGCTCGCTTGAGTTCTGTAGAATGCATGCTGGTACTTTAGTCCTATTGGGGCTCATGACCTTAGTGAAGCAGAGTGCATTATGGGAAATGTGTCGCACTGGACGTTTTTTCTTGAGAGAGGCACAGTGCATTATGGATATATTTAGTGCACTGGGCCACTGCACTAATTTATGCTGAATGCAGCGTGGGTATGTATTTTCATGGGGACATCTACAATGAATGAGGCAGAGAGCATTCTGGGAAATGTAGGCCTGAGTGGTACTATGCAGTGAGCGAGAGATCATATATTCTGGTATTTGTTGGGATATTCTTACCATTTGAGGCCCCTCCCACCTTCAAGCTTGATTCAAACAATACCAGCCCGGATATTGTAACCCTGCGGTTTACTACACCGAGCTATTCCAAGCATTTAAAAACACCTCCTCTATGATCGCAGATTTTCAGTAGAGGCTCCAGTCCTATGAAATGCCCCTGCGCTCCGTGTCAGTATAATTCCCTATATTATCCAATTCTCTTTTCCAGCTGTAACAGTAGTAATTTAATTAATAATAATTTAACATTTCTATAGCGCAACGAACCCTCGGGTATCTGAGCGCTGCTTATTATTACCCACGGTGTGTGGTGCTCATTTAACGACCTCGGAAGGATGAAAGGCTGAGTTTGGCCTTGCCGGGATTCGAACCTGCGTTAGTACTCTTACTCGCTGTGCTATCGGCCCGGCATGGTATATTGGATTTCCAATACAGAGCACATAACACCAATAACACACATAAATACCGTAGAGTGTACAAATATGAAAACATAGAGCTACACAACACCAATCGATTCAACTAAAACTATACATTAGTTAAATAATAAACTCACATAGTGATCATCTTATCATTGGATTTCAGATGGTAATACAGTACTCAGTTTGATTTAAAACCAATTGTGATTAGTGATACTGGGAGGCACCATTGTGCACCCTTTGCTATAGGCACCTGGGAAAAGCACTGAATGTACAGCCAACATTTATGCTGACCATGCACTGATTCTTCATGAATTCCCAGACAGACATTGCAACATTTGTGAACTGAACAATGCATAGGGTGTACCCAGCAATGCCATTGGTTGAGATCCCAGAGCACGTGCTTCTGTCACATTCCTGACAGAGACTGGTACCAAAGTACATGTCCCTAACCATACCCCTGGATATGATATGATTGGCTACTTATAAAGTGCTTTATACCGAGGGCTTTCTAAGCACGGACCTAGGCATCACCTGTGTTGCTCGGTGTTGTTTTGCTTCCAAGGAGAGCACGTTGCCGCTGAGCTATCTTCTCGTGACTGATGCAACAGTATTTTCTAGGGCTGGTTACAAATCTTTGGAACAGACAGAACCACGTCAGTGGACGGCACACTGACAAACCTCCCAGCAGTTAGGAAGGAAATATAACATTTGTAATAAAGGTGTGGGGTGGAGTCTTTCCAAGGTCCACTGCTTTCTGTTCTGATCTCTGTTGTAATGAATCCTATTTGCTACAGCTTCTTGCTGCTGTTCTCCCTGTTCACTGTTGACGGGACGTAGATCTGATTCTTGTTTGTATGTAAAGAACAGCGGCTCTTCCCGGCTGCACTGATGCTGGTACAGAAAGAGCCCACTGGCCCAGACATGGGGGTGCATTCGGCACAGGGCTGGACAACCTGGCGAGGGTGAGGTCGGACATCCCCTGTTATGTGACGAGGAAGCCAAAGGACTGCTGTGTCCGGAGAGCTAACGAGGACACAACCCTGCTGTACCCTTTATGAACAGGGAAAGGTCTTGTTTTGTTGCAGCTGCACCCCACCTTAACACTGAGGAGTTGTTCCTATAAAGATATTCAGTTGCTTAGGGATACAATCGAAACTGTTTCCACATCTACGACTAACTGTATATAATGACCCTTTCTTCAACACCACACATGTTCAGGGGAGTAAATGAAGCTGAAATGCTAGGTCCACTGTGCCAACACCATGCTGAGAGGCCACCATGTGGTGTAAAAGAACTTGATTGAAAGTACACCAGAATTCTAGACAATAGACTACAACCTTCCCATCTTTTCAGACCATCAATGAAATAGGGTGATAGTAGGTCATCTCTGACCCATCTTTTGAAAATGCAGGTGACCTTGGCCTGACCCATCTTTTGAAAATGCAGAGGACCCTGGCACACTTCGAAAAGAAGATTAAATGGTAAGATACTTGTTCATTGTATCAAACAGCCCAGTCATATAAGGGTTACTGTTAAATACTTCCAAAGCAAGTCTATCAACGCCTGGGGATCTTGCTTGATTTATGAGAGGCCAAAGCTAAACAAACATCAGCATCAGTAAAATTTAAAATCTCTTTTGATCCCCTGGGTATGTTACCACTGGAACTGTCGGCTGCCCTTTTCAGTGAATAAAGAAAAGGTTAAACCAGTCCTCCTCTGTGATAATTGTATCAAGGATGAATTGATTATCGACATCTTCCCTTGACTATGCACTAAATGGCTTGCTTTTTATTCATATCCAGAGCTAGCATAGCACCCCCCAATTACTACTTCCCTCTTCCCTTTTTGAGCGGATCAAGGTTTTGTAGTTAGTTCTTAGTTCTCATAACTTGGCTAGTTTTGCCTTTAATACATGAACTAACTTGACTTATTGTTAAACCAGATTTTTCCTTGATCATGAGCTTTACCAGGGACGTCAATTGGGGGTCACCAGGGGTCGCAACCTGGTTAAGGGTTGCAGAGGTAGAGAGAAACCGAAAGTAAAGAGGGCTCTCAGAGGAAAGCCCTCTTTACATTCATTTCTTTTTAAAGTCAGTCTAACTTCAGCAACACATTATTACCCTCATGGTTTGGCCCTGGCTCCCCTGCTCTGTGCATGACAGGAACGAGAGCTGATTTCTTTTGTGTGTGGAGCATAGGAGCCAGAGAGGCCTGCCTGCTGAGGAGTTCCTCGGAGCAGCCCCGTATTTGAGAAAAGGTAACAACATGTCATTTTTTGTAAATGAGTGTGCGTGCGTGCATGAAAGAAGGTGTGTGTGTGTATGTATATGTATATAATGTAATGTGTGTGAGTGCATGATGTATAGGTGGCTGGGTGTGTGAGTGAATGGTTAAGGTGTGCACGTGTAAATGAGCATATGAATGGTGTGTGAATATATCTGCTGTGTTCAATGCCTGGAGTACATACTTACTGGTAATCTTCATTACTCCGAGTCCTACTCACCCTCTTCCCTGTACTTGCCTATGAAGAACCTTGCCTCATATGTTAGTGCTATGACAAGGAAGAGGGACGTTGTGGTAATGCTGGACCAAAGATGTGAGATGTGTCAGGAGAGTGGGGCAGGAAAGGGTTCACTGTCACGTAATGGGCCTGCATGATAAAACATTCATGATAAGTGTTATTAATGGCTAGACTTTCTTTTTTGGTACAGCCAGTCTAGTCATTTCTTAATGTGGCTTGACATTTTTACAGGGCATTTATGTTAAAATAAGTATGGTATGTGTTATTGTCTGTCTAGACTGGCATTTGGGTGCAGCCAGTTTCGTCAATTCTTACTGTAGCATGACATTTTTACTTGGCAACTATAATAAAGTAAGCATGACACGTGTTATTACATGGTTAGATTGGGATGTTGGTGCTTGCCAGTCTAGGTATGTCTTCCTGAGACATGGCATATTTTACTGTGCATCATCAAGACTACAGCAAACATGATAAGTGTTATTATGTGTCTGGCCTACATTGTGGAGCCAGTTTTGACATGTTTTATTATGGTGGCATTGCATTATTAATAGCGGGCTGAGCACTTGCGTCTGCAATATGTGTGTGATCTGCAGGTTGCAGGTTCAAATCCTGGCAAGGCCAACTCAGCCTTTCTTTCTTGCAAGGTTGATAAATGAGTATCAACTTCGGTTGGGATGATATTTGTATGGAAATATGTGCCATGTCCAGCGCTTTGGTGAAAGCGCTACATAAATAAATAATTATCATTTAATTAAAGCATTAATTCTCCTGTGCACTGAACGTGGCTTCCATCTATTGGATTTCTGCACACCGTATTATTGCAGCAACTGGCAATGTAGGGGATCTACTTTTCATATAATGACAATACCTGACATGCAGCAATAATTGGCATAATATGGAAGTAACTGGCCATAACAATGCTAAAGTGGCATATCTATGGCAGTGCCTTGGCTTATTTGTCTTGTGTTTGTAGCTTATTAAACACTTTAACACATTTTTAATCATATATTTCAAAACTCTTAGTTCATTTACAAATGGCAATAAATTACTTCAGATGCAACATTCCAAAACAAACATATCTGTAGATTTCAACTGTGTCTGTTGATCTAAAAAGAACAGAGAAAAGTCGTAAACTATAGTTGCTTGTGTACTTTTGTACATTAATAATATAAGAACTAGAACTCGGGGAATAATTATCTGGTCCAGTTGGTGGATAGAGTATGAGGAGAAATTATTCCCCGAGTTCTAGTTCTTATATTATTAATATACAAAAGTACACAAGCAACTATAGCTTACGACATTTCTCTGTTCTTTTTAGATCAACAGACAGAGTTGAAATCTACAGATACAAATGTTGGGTATCTTCAATTAGAGTGAATTTCTGCACCACCTGAAGCACTTTATTAATGAATGTTTCGAAGTTAAATTTTATGAAATAGTGACACGCCTCCTGAAGAATGTTCCCTTAATCATCCTAGAGAACTGAAACATGTCGAGTAGTTTAAACCTAGCATATAAACTAGGTAGACTTTAAATAACCCCCCGTAAAAGGGCCCTAACTATTTCAAGTAGGGAATAGCCACTGAGGTAGTTACCTATTGAGCAAAATGCATGCAATACAATAATTCCCCTAATTAACTAAGGGTTTGATGTCACAAAGTTTGCTGTCTGTTTTTAAACACATTTTTATATTGATCACCCATTGCGACAACATACAATTGAAATGTTTTGTCTTTTTATTAATGTGTATACTATGAATAAAATGAATTGTTTTTTGGATTACTGGATAGTTTTTGACTATTAACCGTGAATGTTGATATAAACTAACTACCTCTTACGTATCAAAAGTTCGAATAACTCAATATAAGGTAGAGTTACCACTTGCGTGGTCACATTGGGTTTCCCTCTATTAACTACATACTTGTGTAACATATGCCAGTGTGAATCCGGGTTTTGTTAGTGCTACAAGAAATGTTTGAAGGCATGAAATGTATCGCTTGAACCCTCATACCAGAGGGAAATGTTCAACGACACAAACCTTCCAACTTAAGTGGTGGGGAGCTTTCATATGTAAAATGTAGGCCTGCTATATTGGAACACACTACCCATAGTGGAGCTCCTCTCTCCAGCAGTTTTACTGGATGCCTCTCTGTGTTTGCTCTGCAAGAACTGTCTGGCTGATGATCAGTGGTATGTAGAACCCCCCTCAACTGTGTTTCAAAAATAGGAGGGGGGACCCTAAAGTCTCTTGTAAGCCTCCAGCCATTCTACAAGCTAACTCCTCTCTCTCCATGACACCACCACCGCTTCCTCCCTACTCCGCCTCATGCATCCTTCATAATCCTCCTGCCTCTTGCCATTTTGTGCTATGGAGTACCAGATTGTCTGCATAAGCTTTTTACTAATAGCTCATGAATAGTAAATGTACGGTTGTATCTGGCAGATTAAGTTGTTTCTTTCCTATTAAGAGCATATATATTCATGCAGTGTGATTTTGTATCAATGTGGGCATTAAACAGTGTGTTCTATTACTTGGCATCAATGTACAGTAGGGCGTTTTCTCACTGTGCATTGATGCCATATATACAACCCATTCTCTTGGTTCTTCTATTTCTGCTAATTATCACCCAATTTCACTTCTTCCCTACTTCTCTAAAATGATTGAATGCCTAGTTTATAGCCAAGTCTGTACATAGCTCATTGGTCTCCAGCCTTTGGACTAGGAGTCCCATGATCCCCACACTTGACTATGCTGGTTGGGGCTGATGAGAGTTGTAGTCCTACATCAATGAAGATAAAGTGTGCAGGCACCTGATCTACCTTAACCATGATTGCCTTCTTTCTCCATACCATTCTGGGATGCGTCCTCTTCATTCCACTGAAACGGCTCTTCTTAGTGTACCTAATTTGCTTCTCTCTGCTCGCCACTCTAAACACTCCTCACGTCTGATTCTGCTTGATCTTTCAACACTGTTGTACATCATACATTGCTTTCTACCATCTCCTGTTTGGGGTTTTCTGGGTCTACACTTCAATGATTAGAGTCTAATCATCTGATCATTCTTTTTCCATTTTCTGAACTGGTAAGCTGTGTGCTACCTTTCCTTTGTAGCATGGTGTTCCTCAAAGGTCTCCTTCGTTTCTCACTATACACACGCACTCTTGCTTCTATTGTCAGTTAGTCAGTCTTTCCTGGCACTTGAACTCTGACGATTCCCAGATTGTGTATCTTTCCCCTCTTTCTCTGATTCTCTTCGCTCTGCTCTCACCGCCTGTCTACTGGACTTGTTCTCATGTATGCATTCTCATGTTCTCCACCTTGATGCCTTCTTAGCTGATAGTTCTTAGTTCTCATAACTTGGCTGGTTTTGCCTGTTCTTCCCTGCTTCATCTACTCTTACTCACCTCTCTCCGCCTTCCACTATTCCTTTCTCACAGTCGGCTCATAACCTTGGATTCATTTTTTACTCCAGACTTTCTTTTCAACTCATATTTCTAACATTTCTAGTTCATGACATTTTCACCTGTGAAATATTTCCACATTGGTCTTTTCTTGTCTTGATTATTGTTCTGCTCTGCTTATTGGCCTTCCCGACCATCAACTTGCTTCCTTCCTTACCATTTTTAACTCAGCCATTCACAATATTTTCTGTCTCTCCTCTCACGCTTCTATCTCTGCTTCTCTTCAGTCCATATCCCGGTTTCTCTTTGAATCCGGCCTTCATGGATTGGCTCCACCCTATATTTTCTTCTCTCTATAGCCGAGCACATACTTTATGTTCTCAGACTCTTGTTCCATTGTCAGTCCCTAAGCCTCCCTGTGCACAATCTCATTTCCTTTCTTTTTCACTGCTCACACCTAACCAATGGATTTCTTTAACTCTTGACATTAAATCTTCTCCTACTTTTTCCACTTTCCACTCTAGTTTTAAAGCTCACCTGCTCTCCTCACTTCTGTATGCAATTCATTTTGTTAGTGTTTCTATTTGCATAATATTGTGTCTTTTTATTTTTGTATAGCACTTTGGCAAAGTACTTCATATTTCAATAAATACAGACTGTTATATGATGTCAAAAGCTAGACATGTAAGCCTGTCCATAGAGAATTGGTGGATTTAATTGGACACACAATGCTAAAGGTGGCATTTAATGTCAGTGATTGTTTCAGTTATAGGTGCTAATTTATGGGCAAGCCATCAATCTTGCTGGTTTTCACAGGATGATTCAACACAATTTTGCATAAGTATAAAACATTCTATTTACATTATCGGTATATATAGAACAAAGTTGTGTTTGTCAGTTTGTATGTGGCGTTGATCTTGGGGACATAACTCCTCATGAACATTGAGGTCTGGCGTCATGAATTTTGCACGGAATATTATGTATTTCATTGCTGAATGAATGCAACTATGTCTAGCTCGATGTGTCATCCCGTTCCCGAGATGATAAACTTGCATTGTTTTTTTCTGCATTACATTTAGTGGTGGTCCACGCGCCATCTACAGATCATTTGTAGAATGTGCTCATCATCGCGGTGAACTGGTCTTCATTGATTTCTTTTGCAATAAAACCGATCCATCTTAATTTCACATATAATTGAAACCAAATTTTTATTTATCTCTGAATTTAATTCTCACATGAATATCATATTTGTATGCTTAGTCTGATTATTTGCAGTGTGTTTAGCAATGAGAATGGCCACCAATGCTAACAACACTGCAAATAATCAGAGTAAGCATACAAATATGATATTCATGTGAGAATTTAAATCGGAAATCAATTAAAATTTGGTGTTCAATTAATTAGTGAAATTAAAATGTATCACATTTTACCTTTGTGGCAAATAACAATATTTTTTCATCTTTTACGGTGGAACATGAAAAGAAATCTGAGAATGGACATCTCAGGCGAAGCCGGGTACTTAGGCTAGTAATTTATAAAATATGGGTCAGACCAGTTCATAGAAGCCATCTAGCATGTTGATGTGCTTCATAAACCTCTATATTTACTCATATAGTCATGTGGACTCATGGGGCACTATTTGAAAGGAAGTTGCCTTTGCATGCATTCATATTCTCATGCACTAACATAAATGTTGAACGTGAGAATTTATGCATGTATTTTAACATTTCCACCTCCAAAATTGTGGTGTAAATGTAAAAAGGAAATTTGCATTGACTAGGCCTTTCCCACCAACTGACTGCAGCCCTCCCCTCTTAAAATGTCACACGTTTGCACCAAATGTAAATATGTATTGGTTTCATGTTGTGGCACTAGGCCCTTGGTGTAGATCTTATTTATGTACATTCATTAGTAGCTGTCCCAGGACTATGGGCCTCATTACGAGTATGGAGGTAGCCACTTTTAGCGGCATGGCTAACCCCATACCGGGTACCGGGTCCGGGTTCCAGGAATGAGGAATTACCGGGCCATTCTGACCTTGGAGGGCGCGGTAATTCCCTTTCCTGGGACCCGGACCCGGTATATCCCCATTCCCATTTGAGCCCCTATAGGGCTCAATGGGAATGGGGAGGATGCTAACAACGGGCCCGTTAATGACAGGCCTGTTGTTAGCCTCCTGGTCTGCTAACGGGTCCCACTAAGGACGCCTACTTTTACCAGACGTCCTTAGTGGGACCCGCAAGCAGACCTCATAATGAGGCGGTAGAGGGTTAACGGCACCTTCCTCGTAATGAGGCCCAATGTCTCTTTATACCACACCTTGATTGGCTGGTAAACTCTCCATCAAACTTGCATCCTTTATTGTAAAGGATAAGATTGGATGGCCATAAAAGATTGGATGTCATCCACTTTCTTTCCCTCAATACTGACAAGACTGAGGTGCTTTTCTTCCCTCCTAACACTCTCTCCCCTTCTCCCCCTCCCTTCATCCACTTTTCACCTTCCAACCTCCCCATATCTTCCCATGCCCGCAATCTTGGCCTCCACCTGGACTCCTCCCTCTCCTTCTCCAATCACATCTCTCTAACCTCTCGAGCCTGTTGCCACCACCTCTATAATAGCCGCAAGATCCGCTCCTCTCTCACATTCCATGCTTCCAAACTCCTAATCTCCTCCCTTATTTTCTCCCGCCTCTTCTACTGCTCCGCTCTCCTCTTTGGACTCCCTGTCTCTCACCTATCTCCCCTAAAATCCATCTACCACTCCTCTATCCGTATGTCTCCTTGGCCCTCGAGACTCTATTTCTTCCTCTCTCTCTCAACTTGACTGGCTTCCCCTCCTCTCACAACTGAAATTTAAATTCCTCTGTCTTGTCTACAAATCTCTCCATGACCTGGCGCCCCCCTACCTTTCCTCCCTCCTCTCATTTTACTCCCCCTCCCTCTCTCTCCGCTCAGCAAACCTCTACCTCCTCACTGTACCCCCAGCCCCATGTGCCTCCTCACGCTTCCGCTTCTTCCAACTCCTGGCCCCCCTACACTGGAACTCCCTCCCACTCTCCATCTGCTCCACCCCTACCTACTCATACTTCGGCCACTCCCTGAAAGCCCATCTTCTTCACTCCCTCCCCTGACTCCCCTTCCCTACCCCTCCCCTCCTACCCTTGCCCCCTCCTTTCCCCCATCCTCTCTCCTTCCCCTCTGACCTTAAATTGGTAACAAATACTTCTTAAAGGTGTTGAGGACCCCTTCCCTTCCCCTCCCCCCTCCATCCACTTCCCCCTACCTCAAATCCTACACCGTAACTCCCTTCACCTACCCCCTTCTCTACCCTGCCCCCACCGTCTCCCCCCTTGTAAATAGTTCTACTTATTATTATTGTTCTAATGACCTGATCATGTTTGTAAATATGCTTCTCTCACTTTTGTACCTGTTGTTATATTGTAAAGCGCTTTGGCTTAAAGCGCTATATAAATTCAATAAACATAAACATAAAGCCACCCTACCCAGGGGACTGGCTCTGTCATCTTTAATATTTTCTATGCCATCCCTAATACCAGTACAATGTTCTATCACATGAAATGCACTCACTGACCCAACATGTGTAGAAGAATGGCCAAAACTCTGTGCCCAACTTGTATGAGTAAGCCAATGTACAACTAGGAGTTAGGAACGTCACCACCAATGAGACATACATGAGGGGCCTGGCTTTGTGACCATTGTGCCCAAAGCCAGAACCTCTGCCATCTTGCAAACCCGCTGGAGGTGAAGGACATAGGGTGTTGGTGTCCCGCAGGGGGTCTGGGTGCTGACCTGCAGCTTTGAGTTCCCGGTTATTTTTCATTTGTTTCTTTCTATTGCCGCTGTCGGCCCTGCTGGCCCCTCCCACCCACCTGCAGAGTCCCCCTCACTGATGCCGTTGCAGGCCCTGCTGGCCCCACCCACTTTCTGCTGAACATTTATAAAGCCTTGCCAGCCTCCCGCGAAGGTGAAGCTTGCGGGAGGTTAAGGGCGCGGGGTGTTGGCATCCCGCAGGGGTGGTAGCGGAGCGCTTCACAGAGCAACGGACCGGAAAAACTGCTTATTCAAATGGAGCCAAGGTGAGAGTGGTAACTTTGTATCCCCTGGAGTGGAGAGCTTTCTTGGCCTGAGGAGTTTTGCTGGGGAATTGTTGGAAGATTTGCATTGGAGTTGATGGAGTCAATGGAACACTTACTTATTCCCCCCCCCCATTTTCCTCTGCAAGTCGGCACTCCTCTCCAATTTGCAAGCCCTCCCAAAACCTAAATCAAAAATACAAGATAAAGGTGGTGAAAAGAAACGGTGAGGGGGGTGAGTCACCCATAGTAGCAGGCCTTTCACTGACATTGATTCTGGCAGGGACCATACCCCAGCTGCCCTAGGTATTCTTGACACTACCTCTGCTTTGGTGGGAGCAACCAAGGAGACAACCTGTGAGAAACTGAGGGCTACATTTAACTTCATATGGGAGGCTCATCTTCGAACAAATTAGATCATCCAATGCCCGGGTCGCAACTTCATTACTTTGGGGGGTGGAGCAACTCTCCCAGTTGATCATCACGAGGAACTATCTACCATCTTGCTTATCCCCTGTGCTACAAGCACCAGAGAAAGTTCACCTAGTATGACTTAGGTAGAGCTTACACTGGATGTAAGTTTGCCTACTACTGCAAGGGAATCCAGCCTGTACGGTCGTCGCTGACACTTCTGACACAATGGGCAATTGAACTGAGAGGCTGTCCCTGGGCTTAGCGTAAATCATCCAGGCCTGTGATCTATTAGTTCCCCTCCCCCCCCCTGGTTACCAATGCACCTATCAGATTGTTACCTAGGCCGTCTCTTGGCCCTTTTGCTTGGTTCCTGTTCACCAGCACATTGAAGCACATTCTCCACCTACTTCCGTACCCCCCTCCTTGGCCTTAATGGACATGGATATTTAAGGAACCTCTGAGGATAAGCCCTCTCCTAGTTCTACCTGCAGCACCTGGAGCGAGAATATGCTAGCTGCAGACTCGGGAGCTAGCTCCTTCCTCCGACTAACTCCCCTCTGGGCATCTAACCCCCCCAGCTGGGGAAACCTTCTCCCGTTAGGCCCACCACATATGGAGGCCCACATCACCCGGGATTGCCATTGTGAACATGTGCTTCTCGACCTAGCAGTCCTAAAACAATTGCTGATGGCCTTGATTGAGGTCCAAGGGAGAGGAGTGGGTGGCAGGGGATGAGAGGGTCTACTGGGGGAGTCCCTAGGTATTCCCAATGTTGTCATAGGCCCCCAGCCCTAGCGCCCCAATTTGGATATGGCTCCTAAAGCCACCATTGCTCCCACACCGATGAGGCCGCTCTAGGTGGAGCAGCCATCAGAACCCACCGTACAGAGACCCCCCTGTTCTACCAACCCTGTGTATTAAGTCCCCCAATGTGGTGAACCCTCTCCCCAGCACTTTGAGTATCAAGCGCCCTAGTGAGAGGGTATTTAATGTACTTAATCAGCACTGTGGGGGGTGCTCGCTAAAACGCTTTGTTCACATGGGGCCTAGAAAGTCTACAGTATTTCTCTGTGGGGTACCTAAACTGCCCTCTGATAGGCAAGACCCGAGGGACGCCCTCTCGAATAAATGCCTCCATTGGCTCCATTCTGTTGGGGATTGTGCCTTTGTGACTAGGGAAGCCATGGGGGGGGGCGTTCTAGACTGACCAGCGGCAATTGTGCCGACTCTGTTAAATTGACTTTCAGCGATGATTGAATGGCCAGGAAGGTGCTGGGAAGATTCGGGCGTCATGGTCGATCACTTAAAAGCGGGTTTGTAGTCAGCCCGTCTCCTGAACTGGGAACCGTGGGCAGCCCGGATAATATCTCCACCAACCAAAATTCAAAAACCAAAACATCTCACCCACCACAATCCCTGAAATGGACATTAAACTTCTACATTTCTGTAAAATTGCTGTTGCCTGGGCTAATGTTTGCGGTGCCAAGGAAAATATTTACTATTATTAAGGGTTACTCCAAATGAATCCATGTTGTACTTTCTGTCTATGAAACCTTTGGTTAACAAGATGTTTTAGACTACAACTCCCATCATGCCTAGACAACATAAACGATGGTGAGAGATAATGGGGATGATAGTCTAAAACATCGGGACACCACTGCGCTAGAGCCTGGTTTCTCATTATGTGATCCTCCAGATTTGATTTCACTGTCACCACCATGGTCCTTCCCCATTGACCCTGCTGGCTAGGAATCATGGGAGATGAAGTCCAAAACATCTGGCTGGCCATTAAATGAGTAACCATGCACTGAAGACTGACTTTATGTACAGTATCCCAGAGCTGAAATACTGCTTCTCCGAAGTCTTTCCCAGGGTTTGCACCCATGTCAACATCAGGTGCCCCCTTAAATTCTCTTTTATTGGACTATCTTTGTTTATGTGAAGTATGGCTATGCTATTTTACTGGCATCCTCTTTAAGGTCAGCCCCGTGCCGTTTGTTTTCTCTACCGATGTATAATGTAAACTGCCACGGACTTTAATAAGCACTTTTACTCTAGCTGATACTGGTGAGGTGCCAACCCCTCTTCGTGTGTTGACTCAACTGTCAGCTGTTTGTTGCTGCACATGGTATCTGTTTTTTCCTACTCATACGTATGACATGCGCCTGCTCGAAGGGAGTTGCTGCAGATCTTTTTATGCAATGTGCACAAGGCACATAACAAGCAGACCGATTGTTACTATAGGCCTCGTAACGCGTTTGGTCCCTTTTCTGTTTCTTAAGTTGAAACTTTTCTAATCAGAAAGGTTTTTAATTGCAGTTCACTACATTAGAATATGGTTATCAATTAACCACAAGGGAGATCTTGTACCTTCCAGTTAATTGGGTAAATATGTTGTTGTCATGTCCATCCCTCATGCTAGCAGCCACTAGAGAATGCATTATAACAGCTGACACCTAGCTTGTCAAGGTGAAGTATTCCGTCAGTCACCAGTGCATTGCTCGCCATCATGAACACTTCATGCACGTGTGTGGAGACGCCGCAGGATGGAATGGCCATGGGCTGCTGGACAGCAGTGAAGACATGATTGAAGCGCGAATGTGGCTAGGCCCGCCATTTTGAAAGCGTGCGTCATGCCTCCACTTAATTCAGTAAATTACTCCCTTAGGTTAAAAGATCGTCCAACCCCAGGTGGGATTCTGTTTCTTAAACACCCCCTTCTGGCCCTCATGAGTAATAGTGGCCTTTTTTATAACTGCGCTTGATGTTCAATAAGATGGCGCCAATTTCATTAAAAAGCCCAGCACCTCGACAGTGAATTCTTTTTTGGCGGCTACTGATTTGCTGGCGGTCTTCTCTGTTCTGCGCATTTGTTGCTCTGAGGTGGCTGGAGGCTGTTTCCAGGCTTGTGGACTGTAGTAGCAGTCTTGGGCATGGGTGATTTGCTGAGTCTCTCCACGCAATGCCTTTAGGGGTTTATATTTGTGTAGCTCAGAGAGGTCATGCCCACTACCACTGGTGTCACTGGATAAGCAGTCAGGATTGGGGCAGCATTGCTGGGTTTGCTGTGAACATCACTCTACTGAGCTAGAGGGTCTTTGGCGCTCTTTAACATGATAATATTTACAGTGATAGAAAACATCCTCATTTAATATGTGTAGATAGCGCTTTATGATATGATATGATATTTATAATGGCTTAATACCAGAGGTCTCTAAGCGCGGACCCGGGGATCGAACCCGTGTTGGTTCGTTGTCTTGCTTCCAAGGCAAACACGTTGCCCCTGAGCTATCCTCCCTAAGCTTAGCTGTCTAGTAGGTTAACAAGTGGAGAGATGTTGCAGGATGAATAGAGGTCAAGATTAGCGGTTTTTAAAGTAGTGATCATTGTGTGCTCGAATGTATGAGAGTTGCCAGTAGACTCAGCTCGATGTTTGGGGTTCACTGCAGCACGGTGGTGGTCGCATGGCATTCACTGCAGCACGGTGGTGGTCGCATGGCATTCACTGCAGCACGGTGGTGGTTGCATGGCATTCACTGCAGCACGGTGGTGGTCGCATGGCATTCACTGCAGCACGGTGGTGGTCGCATGGCAGCATTCTTTAAAGCCTGTGAATGGGGCATGGATCGTTGAAGGAGCCAAGCAGCAGCTCTTATTGCCCAGCATGCCACTTAAAGCCAGCGACATCTGGCGGAACGAGGGCATGATGACCACTGGGACGTTGAGTTATCAGCTGTGCCATGGTATGAGGGTTGCAAGGTGATGGCATCTTCTTTGAAGAATGTGCATGTCAAACGTGGGTCATTTGAGAGCGTTTGCCACGGGAAAAGAGTGTATTGTATTAAAATGAACAATTTATGGTCGTGTGTGCATAAAGGTGAAACACGCATGCACTCAGGAGCTTATGCGGACTCCCATTGGTAAGGGCAAACCCGCAGGTGGGCAGACATCACTGAGGGTGAATTATCACTGTGCATCACTGTGCGGTGATTGCACGTGCTGTTTCATGCTAGGACGTGTGCTGTGCCCTCTAGCATAACCCCTCTCTTTTTGTCACTGACGTTTGACCCCATCAGTAATACCTACAAGCACTGCCTTAGCTTAAAGAAGGGGCTGCCATTAAAGGCTCAGCATGAGATGTGTTGTGTCGTGGCCTCAGACTGTACTCAGTGGGGTGCACTCCCTGCACACATGGGAAACTTTCTTCAGCTGTTTCCCATGGCCCGCCAGCAGGAAATGTCAGAACCCCTTTCAGGGTACAGCCATCAAAGTCGCGTATGTTGCTGTGTGTTTAGACTACCATGCACTAGTGATTAAACATCCGCGGACGTAATGCAATGTATTCGTGTGCATGGATAGATGCAAACACGTATTAGGCGAAATGCTGCTAAACTGAGTTTCCCACCATTTACTATGCAGTGTTTACTTTTTATTTTCAGATGAGAGTTGCAGTGGTGGAAGGGGTGATGAGTAGAAAAGAAGGAGAGTACAAAAAGGGAACTTCGCCCTGCTGTCCGGGCATTATTATAAAGGCTAAAATGTTCTTTGTTTTGATGTGCTATATCCCCCATCATGCCAGGCAGCACTTCTGTTAAACAACTCTTAAGTAGGCCCCATCAGCGATCTTATAATGTTACAACACCAGCTCACACAAACAAGAGGTATACCTCCATGAGAACGACTGCGCACTTCAACAATGGAAACAATATCAGACACGTATACCACCTCATTCCTTCCATAAGTGGTTGTTTGTAATTCTTTTTTCACTCATAGGGCCTGATTCATGGAATTATATGCGCTGAAAATAGGGGACTTGCAAGCCAAACTGCGTGCGTACTCTCGTTCGTCGATTCATGGAATCGAATGCGTGGATATTCCTTGGACTTGCGAGGATTTCGCACAGTTTTGGCATATCTCTGCGAGCGGCCGAGTGCCTTGCGTGAGAATCCACGCAGAGCGTGGGCGAGGCCTGCACAGAGGGCGGAGTAGGGGGCAGAACTCGGAAAATGAGGAAGTACAAGGGAAAAAGTGGGCGTTACGAGGAACGGGCCGCCGACAGTCCATGCAAGTCAGTCAAAATGTTGGTAGCCAGGAAAAAGTCACCAGAACCTGATGACTTTTTCACAGCGACATTATTACCTGATACCAATGACCCAGCAGAACCAGGGAACACCATGAAAGAAAGACTTCGTTCCTTAGAGTACTGAAACAGCCTTAACATAAAACCTTTCTCAGTTTCAATAGCAGTTGTACCATCAAACTAGAGCTACAAATAAAAGATGAGAATAATAACAGAAGATGCATTCTAGTTTTTAACTATTAGAACTGAATACAAATGAGTGTAGTGTATTTATAAAACTTAAAATACAAGTCTAAAAACACATGATCTCAAATACACAATGCATCAGTTACTACATAAATCATAGTCGGTTTCATGACCTTTGTCAGAAAAGGAACTCTATACATTGTTTGATTTAATCAGCATTTCTTTTATCTGATAGCCGAACTGTGATGTATATAGTATCAAAGAAACATGCCTACCAGACAAAATATGTTACCAGGAACATTCAGATTGTAAGATATCCACATTGTTGGCAAAGTTGCACAGATAAAATTGTCCACAGTTGTCTAAGTAATCACAATAAATAAATATTTCAACGTCTCAACCAATTTCAACCTTTTACATATTCTGCAAGTCCTAAGAGAAGGAGGAGTACAATCTCTAGCTCCCAACACATAGGGCCTCATTACATGTTGTGCGGTAACCATGGCGCTATCAGCGCCATGGTTGCCGCCGCTATTTTAACGTGTCCGCCTTGGTGGATGGCGGAATTACGGCCTACTCCAAGGTGAGCGGGGCCGGTAATTCCCCATTCACCAAGGCCCTTCCTCATTCCCATTTTTGCCCCCATAGGGCATAATGGGAATGGGGAAGGTGGTAATTACGGTACTGCAAATTGCGGTACCGTAATTAGCACCAAGGTCCCTTTGTGGCACCCTACTTTAACGGCTGGTAAAACCAGCCGTTAAGGTCGGGTGCCGCAAAGGGAACTCGTAGTAAGGCGGTAAGGGTTTACCGGTACCGGTGTCCTTACCGGTCCCGGTAAACCCTTACCGCCTACCGTGTAATGAGGCCCTTAGAGTATTTAGAAAAAATGTCTATGTTATTTTTTACATAGTAATTAAAGTGTGTTTTATTATTATTAAAACACTGAAAAACATTGTAAGGTGAAGCTGAGAAGTGGCAACACAGGACATAATAATGAGTTGGGTCATATCTTTTGTACGGTTTCCAGGACAGAACTTGGCTCGCATGTTCTCATTTCCCTTCTTTAAGTAATTCAGTTGTGCACACAAACATACGTCCGCATACATGCACAAACACACATATTTTAGATTACCATCGGCCACACCAGAACTCCATACTGTACTCCAGCAAGGCCCACCATGCACTGGCAAGTAGCAGGAGGCAGGGGGAGAAGGCAATCAACACCCCTCTTTGAGTCCTGCTTACTTCAAGCTCCAGAATGTCAGCACTGCTGACAAGCTATCAGCGCTGGGATGCACAAGAGCGCCCGCTACACCACAATTACTTGGGGTACCCCAGCCAGAATGCCCAATAAATCTTGTAAAGCTGGGGAAGCAAACCAACCCCAACCTTGCAAGAGCAGTTAGGCATGCACTGGTGATTGGTCATGCAAAGCCTTGAGCTCTCGAGGTGCACTCTCTTGCTGACCAACTCCAATCTGGATTCTGGTCCAAGCGCAGCCCTGAGACTCTGCTCACCCAAGTCGCCAAGTGTCTTACCATTGACCGTTTCTCTCATCTCTCTCCTCCATTTGCATTCTTCTATACATTTCAGCTGCCGTTGACTCTGTAGTTCATCCCTCCCTCCTTTAACCTCTTTCCAACCTTAACTTACACCATCACCCAACTGGGTGTTCTTCTTTCTCTCTGACAGCATCTCCTCCCCCAAGCCCCTTCCTATGAATGACCCCCAAGGACAGTCCTGGGCCACTTCTCTTCACCCTATAGTCTCTATTTTGGGTTTAACTATCATATCGTTGGTGTTGATACTTAGATATTCTTCTCCTTCCCCTCCTTCAGCCCTGCAAACTCCAAACACATACCCATCTGCCTAACTGTCATCAGCCAATGGATGGCTCTACACTGCCTCATGCTAAACTCTTCAAATATGGAAGTCATCGTTCTCCCCGCTAACAGGATAGTGTTGGTCAAATGGAGCCATAAGTGCATAGTGAAAGTCAGAGAAAGCATGGTCAATAATAGAGGCATTAATAGTGGTAAGTGACAGGAGAGAGGTCCTCACATCATCAAGGTAAGGGAAAAGAAAGTCCTGCCTGAAATTTCTCTTAGTCATTGAAGAGGGGAGATGAGGAGTAGAAGGTGGACAGAAAAAGATGTTAAAGTGAGCAATGGAGTGACCAATGTGAGGGGTCAATGGAGAGTTCAGAGAAAAAGAGTAAATTAGAGAGAAATTCAAAGTCAAGAGTGTTCCCACCAGAGTGGATAGGCTGATTGTGGAGGGAGTGGTCAGACTGAAGGGATTCAAGTTTAAGGCAAGTGGCTACAGAGGGCTTGGCGAGGTTAAAGTCCACCCACCATGACAAAGGGGATGTCAATAGGAAGTGACTCAAGAGGAAGGGTCAGATCAAGGAAGGATGTCAAAGGACCAGGGGGTCCATAGAGAGCCAGAAGAATGAAAAGAGGAGGCAGGGGTTGAATAGTGGCATATTCAAAAGAGGTATAGTTGATGTCAGATGAGATAGAGGGGTAGTGATAATGCCTTTTTGATGAGGAACCCACACTGCCGGCCTTCCCAACAGGGCCGGGAGAGAGTATGAAGGTAGCAGAGTCAGTGTGGAGAGCCACTAGTGTCGGAGAGTTAGTAGGGGAGATCCTTGTTTCTGTGACAGCAAGAAGTGAAAGTTGAGGTTGATAAGAGTCGAAGTGGCCAGTGATGTAGGAGAACTTGTGGCAGATGGATCATGCATTCAAGAGGCCAAGTGAAAGAGTGACAGGAGGTGGGGGAGAGGAGCAGGTGTTGAGTGATAGGCGAGGGGGATAGCTGAGGTTGGAAATCCTGGGAGCGCGAGAGAATCTTATTGGAGGGGTGCGGGTGCAGGGGGAAGAAGAATGATGGTGAGGACGGAGAGTGATGCAGAAATTACACCAAGTTGAGGCTGAAGGCTATGAGAGAAGAGAAGTAGAAGAGTGAGTAGAAGGAGGAACGGAGCAAAGTCAAGATGCGTTATGAATGCCTCTGCTCTCTGTTATTGCCTACTTTATAGTCTGTTCAAAATGACATCCTGTCCTAAAATAAAAACAAAATACTGATACTGGCTGTGGTCATTAATACAAAGGGAAACCAGGTTTCTCCCCAACACAGGACTGCCCAGGAGCACTCTCACAGATGCTAACTGCTTGCTGCAGCTATGGGAGCACTCATGTTTCGCGGGGACCACCATTCACGGCCCTCCGATAATGGGAGGCAGGGAACAGCCCCTACTTACCACATACATGGATAACAGTATTCACTCAAGAGCACTGATTTGCTATTACATAGACACTAATGCATAACATCCACAAACCATGGGCAGGAAAGCACACACGAATCATCTACTGTTACCCTACACATGTGGCATCAGTCAACAGCCCATAAATGACAAAACCTTCAGACTATGCAAGCCTCATATTTAAACTCAACTGACATATACAGACAGACAGGAGTAATGGAATGCCTATTGATTCCAGACACCCCAAATTAGGGCCACAAATGATACATTCAAACCAACAGTGACACCCAGAAAATGTGCAAGGTTTACAGATTTCCCACCTTGTTCCTGCTACTGGAAATCCTTTCTAAGGGCTGTGGAAAGATCAACACTAGTTCCATAGGGAACCTCAGTGAGATCAAGCTAATTCAAAACTACATCTCATCCACAGTAATCTTAGACAGTGCCAAGAAGCCATGTACATAGCAAACATCTATCTATATTAAAGACATCTAACACAACACAGCAGATTCACTTCACAGTTTACAGTCCTGTATCATGACATTCCTGCCCTATTCCAGCTCATCCGTGCTCACTCTATGCTGTGCTCAGTGCCATAGGTCATGCAAATCAAAAAGGTGTGATGTACCTAAACCACGTAACATTACATTTTTAACGCATGCGTTTGTCGGTCCTTGATTTCCAAATTGCCAAATTGCCAGAATGTGCATTCATACCTGTTTTGTCACTCATGTATGCCTGCATACCTGATGTAGACCCCGTACCACGAGGCAAAGCTTTGCCAAAATATGCACTCATACCTATTTTGTCACTTGTGATGGCCTGCATACCTGATGTAGCCCCCGTACCATGAGGCGAATACCATGAGGCGATTCTTTGCCAGAATGTGCACTCATACCCATTTTGTCACTCATGCTTGCCTGCATACCTAATGTAACCCCCTCATACCATGTGGTGAGGCGAGGCTCTGCCAGAATGTGTACTCATACCTATTTTGTCACTCATGTTTGTCTGCATACCTGATGTAGCCCCCCATACCATGAGGCATGGCTTTGCCTATGTATGTTTACAAGATACTCTCTTAAGACTATGACCCTTGCGTGGTCTTGCACCTTGTGGACTATGCAAGTGCACTTACTGTAACTAGCGCCTAGATGCCCGAGGGATTTGTGCGCTGCTATAAAATAAATAAATGTCTGCTCTGGGTATTGATGCAGGTGAAAGATTATTCCTAAAGTGGAAAAAGAGAGAGAGAGAGAGAGAAAGAGAGGGAGAGAGAGAGAGAGAGAGAGAGAGAGAGAGAGAGGTTAAATGGAAATTGAAAGATGGCTTGGAGAGTAGGCAATCACAGAAATAAAAAAACATGTCTGGCGGAAGGGAGAAAGGCACTATGAGCCAGAATGAACGTGTTTGTTTTGAAGCTCAGTGAACCCTTCTACAAATAAACGGACAGTCTAACTGGTGTTATTGGCTGAGGAGGATTGTTTGCTGTAGTGGTTTCTGCCTTGTGGAGAAACTGAAGGAGTTGGCCTAGAAACGTGAAGTTTGGCAGAAGGTTTAAAAGCTTTACTGGAATGAGGCAGCCACGAAGACATGCGAGGGAAGCAGCATCTGTATGGCAATAATAGCACAGCTGAGAAAGGGCTTGGAGTGAAAACCATGCAGTAGCAGCAACTCGATGCAAAACAATATCACAAGTAACCGGGGGAGGGAGGGGGGGTGGCAGCTAAATAATGAAAGCCATCAGCGGGGCGAGAATAAACAGTGAATGGGGAAAGCTGGGCCTGGGCTCTGTAAATGGATACACAGGTTTCGGGAGCAGTGACAGCGAAAGAGGAAGCCAGAAAAGTGAAAGCAGCAGCCTGGAGCGAGAGGTGACTCCGAAGTTGAGTAATTGGAATATGTCTGCGGCTAGAGACAAAAGGATCTTATTTGAACAAAATAAAACATCTCTATGAAAACCAAAGATATATAGGGGACGATTAGAACATGATACTTGGGGTCATGTTCTATTAAAAAATATATCGTACAAAGTGGACCACCTCCATTTGCATTTAAGTGTAAAAGGTCCCCTACATGTAACATTCAACTTTTACATCACATAGTGGAAAGGTGGAGTTGTAAACATGGGTGAAATTGCCTTTACTCTTTATTTTTCTACTACGATTGTCAAACAATATTAATGCTTCCCACAATAAACGACTGCAGGAGGTATTCATCAGGGATTCCCATGGATCTGCTTGCTTTTATCAGGTGGTATTTCCAGGTTCATTTTATAGGAATCCATTGCGTCACCGCCAGCATCAAAACCCATACTGGCGGTAAGGCAACCGCATGTGTCCAGTGGAGCGGGAAATGGATGCAGAAACATGGAATGTCGACCCAGCACCCCAACTGCTCCTGACACATGCAGGAGAATGCACTCATACCTACGAAGGATGCGTGGAAGACTCCAGCAGAGAGAGAGGTTAAAGAGCTCAGATACCGGCAAGTGTTTTTCTTTGAGCATTTGGGGAGCAATGGGGTAGATAGGAGCGCAAGATGGGTTGGCCCTGCGGAGGATGGGTGCTAATTCAATAAGAAAGGTAAGGGAGAAGTAATCGTACTCATGCACATCGCCTAGCAACCCTCCGACTGAACTGGTAGCAGGAAGTATAGTCTTCCCACATTTGTTATCAGTCCTAGCAAATCGCACTGCAAAAAACACCCCGATGCAGCGCAATCGTAAGATTAAGATTTAATCCCGAATTTCCCAAACATTTATTTTATTCGCATTATCAGAGAGTACATTTGGAGAAAATGGAGATACACATCCTAGGGCATGCCTAGCAGGAAGCAGGAGGGGAGATATATAGTATATTTAGCAGAGTAGCCTAAATTAGGAACACATTATATAGTGAAGGATAACACACTTTTAAACAAATGTAAAGCATGTGAAGGGCTGCCGTTCCAATTATCTTTAGTGATATATTGGGAGTTATTTGCCTTTTTGATTAGTCATACCTTGATGTTAACAAAACACACATTTCTGCCTTATTAATATGTAGGAGATGGGCTGATCGCCATGCCGCCCACCAACAAGGCCCCGTAATCCATCTACGAAGATTTACTCTGAAAGTATGAACTATCTTGATTTGATGTTATCGAACTGGCAAAGTGACTACTCCAATAGCGCACCAGAGGTGGGGAAGAGAGTGTCACCTATGCCTTTTATTGAATTAAATACATTACAATAAATGATCATGGAATGTTGCTTGAGCATCAGGTTAGATAATGGATAGTTACTGGCAATACTTCATGCAGAATCTTCTGATTATTTTTATACAGGAATCCTGGTCACTTAGTGTACAGTTAGAGATCTTCTTTTACTCCAAGCACCAAAGGCACACAAGGATGCCTTAGTGGTGGTTTACATGTTTGGCTAGCTACTTTTATAAATGCAAAAGTCACTGGGCCTCATTACGACCCTGGCGGAATGGGTTAAGGGGTGCCACAAATATATGCGGACCCGTTAAACCCATTGCGCCTGATTACGGGTCCCGCGAAGGGACCAGGGAGCTAACAATGGGCCGGACGTAATCTGCCCGTTGTTAGCTCCCTGCACCCATTCCCTATGGAGGCTCAAATGGGAATGGGGAAGGTCTGGGCCCGGGTTCCCTGAAGGAGGAATTACCGGGCCCTCCAAACTTTGAATGGCCCAGTAATTCCCCATTCAGGCAACCCGGACCTGGTTTTGGTGGCAGCCATGCCCTTACTAAGGGCATGGCTACCCCCAAAGTCGTAATGAGGCCCACTGTCTTTGATTCGGGTACGAATAATGTATTAAACTTACAAATGTTGCCTTCTAAAGGGTTAGTGATTTCTTTATTTAATATCTAGAGTAGTCAGTAACAGAGACGATTGCAGCATTGGATTCTCTAAAGATAGCGTTCAGGATCATGTTTTAGATGCAGGGGTCTTAATCGACCAATGGTTACTGCCCTTGCCATGTTAGGTTTAAATGATGAAGAAGATGAGGTACTAAATGTCCTGCTGGCTCTGACCTCTTAGCCCCAATGTCAATATAGGTCACCGATCAAGCCTGCTACTGCAATGTAAGATACCCTGGTCAGCTGTTAGGGACGCTCAAGGTTATGACAATGCTGTGTTAAAATCCGAAATTATGAAAAGCATGTTGTGGTCCACTTTGGAGTAAGTGGTCCATATACCCCAAATGTGCAATAGCCGCATTCCTTTATTGTATAGCATGTTTTCTAATAGCTATGATTGTACATTTGACAACTTTATTTATGAGGATTTAGTACATAATGCACAACCACATTCCACCAAATCACGTTGACTTCCCAAAGACCAGTGACAGAAAATTCACGTTCAGTTTCATAGTGAATACAAAAACACCAAGTGCCGCCTCTTAGTAGCTCTTAAAGCACTATGTAGTTTCAGAGGGCAGTATACGTTCCTGATTTGTAGGGAAACTAGGAGGGAAAAGGAATGAGATGGAGAAACGTGTAGCAAGCTATTAGTTCAAATAACCGGTGGGATTTCCAGCGTATCACCATTAATGGCAAACAGGCCCTGTTATGGTGTTTGATATTAATATAGCCGGAAATCTTTAGTTTTCCCACATTTAGAGATTATATGGAGCAAGTGCTGAATAAAACACAGACGGCTCAAAGTGATCCGTGAACTTTACGCTTAAAGAGAAGGAAAGCCCCCCTCACCTGATAAGTTGCCAATTCATCTATTTAAACACGAACCTATGATATGGATATAATTGATTACTAGGTTATTTGATAGTATCAATATTAAACTGGTGCTTCATATCAGTTAGCCTTGTTTAAATTGCACTCATCTCTAAAAAAAAAAGAAGAAAGTGGCAATGTAATCAACTATCAGTCCACTTGAATAGATTAGATGTTTGGTGTATGGAAAAAAAACAGCAGTTCCCACTTACAAGCTAGGTTCTGCCAAGGCATAAGGATGGTCCATCAAGTCTTTCACCTTAAGGTCTTGCTAGAGAAATGTAATATCTTAAAAAGGCAGACACTCTACACAGCCTTGTAGACACCCTGCACAGCCTTGTGGACACTCTACACAGCCTTGTAGAATAAAGAATGGCTTTTGACACCATTCATAAAGATCAACTTTAGAACACTGCGCTTAAGCTGAAAGTTCCATCTTGTTTTTTTGGAAGCAAAACATGACATTTACAAAGATAAATGTGCGGTTGTGCAAAGTGACCTGGGGTGGAGAGGCTACAAAACCTTGTCCTGTACTAAATGTCCAATTACGGGCCCTCTCTTAGTTCTCTGTATGGATTTCATGACGGAAGGTAAATGCAGATGTTTGAATGGAGACCATCTGGAGATACTATAACTTGCAGACCAGAGTGCCTTAATGTCCAAATTTCCCTCTGGTTTGGAACTGCAAATGTAAACATTTTATGAAGACTAAAAACTAAACGGTCTAGCTAGTAACACTGCCAAAACAATGTGCCCGGCTTGTCACTCCTGGAGTACCCTGAAATTAATCCTGATATAAAGAAATTGCATTGCAAGGGTATCATTTTGGGGTTTATCTGGGCATGTGTTTTAGCCAGAACTAGAACTGAAAATAGAGTCAACAGATTGAAAAAAGCGACATGACCCTCTTGCGGGGATGTGGAGCAAGCCTATGGTTGGAGGTTTGGAGGAAGACCGGTATAAACCGCGTACAGGGCTCAGGCACTCCAATCAGCCCTATGTGGAGCAGACATGTGGGGCAACTGTGGGACATTTCATTTGAAACAGCTCCACTTGCCACCTAATAGTACACTTAATACCCATTTGCACTTGGAACTGGGCTGCAGAACTAAGATGTGGAAACTGGAATTACGCTGCTGTCATATTGGGTGATGTGATCTGGGGTTCCAATTCACTTTTCAGAGATAGAGAGACTAGTGCTGATGTTCACGCCTCGCTTGGAGCCTCTTTGCTTATCTGGTTGAAGAGCATCGCACCTTGGGCCTGAGACCTTGACCTAGAATGTATATGTAACCCTCCCACTACAATTAACAACTAAACAAAATGTACGGTTTTAAAGCGTTTGAGGAGTTGTACTCAGGACGCACATAGATAATTGCCGTAGAGGCACAAAGGGAACCATTTAGCTCAATGCTAAGAGCAAACTGGGGAGGGAGGGGAACTTAATGGTACTGAAGCCTCATTTAGTAAGGGTACTTTGACTACTCGCAGGGATGACGACAACGGTGAAAGCCTTTTCTCTCCCTCTAAAAGGGAAGATTTGCTTCATCTTTTTACTATTTTGCCCACTGTACAGCACCATGCGAAAGAATAGGCTATATCCCACCTTGAAGATCGCAGGCGTTGGCACTGTAAGGGTGCCATTCATACTTGCACTCAAACAGTTAATACCATATAGTCTTTGTGGTTGTTGAGGTATCCTTAGAAAAAACGATTCCGAAGAAATCGAGGAAGAAATTAGTGCTCTTATGTGCTGATTGCTATCGAAATTTTGGTAAATTTCGATTAAAATATAGGTGTGGGGTAAAGGCATCAGTTAAGGTAGGGGGCTGAGGGGGACTGTGGGATGTCGACAACTATGTTATTTTTTTAAAAAAAGTGCAAAAAGCAAGCAGAAATGTTGGTTTTGGACCCAAAATATTCAGTAATTTCTCCATTCGTTTTTTTAAAATTCGTTTTTTCACGGACAGCCGCTTGTTAATGACCTCAGGAGGTCATGGCTCCTAACAGCCAGCTAGAAGCCTCAGTTCTGCTCTTTAATGTACAGCTGATTGTGTGATTGGACTATGTTGTTTTTGGTTGATGACTTCTTTGGATTGATAAAGTATTGTATAGAGTTTTATAATGATCTCCTTACCTACGCACCTTAGGGGGATTGACTCTCACCTAGCCTTCCGCAAAGCCATTAAAACTAGGATGTTTGTTTGATTTGCTAAACTCCTATCGTGTTCTAAACTCCCAAAGGGTTCACTCTAGACACCGCGATACATCTCCAATTGCAACTGTAACCTACTAGCACCCCCATCTGTAACTAAGAACTTCATGTTGTTTATGTAACCGTAATCTTGCCTGCGTACACTTTCATGCAATAGCGCCTCGATGCCTTTGGGCTGCAGTGCGCTTTACAAATGTAAAAAATAAAAATAAAATAAATCAGAATGAGTAGATAACGAGTGGTGTGTTAGTCATTTACGTGAGCATTACAGCATCACAATCCGTATTGCTCCTGTTCTGTGAGTACATGTGTTTGTGATGGGTTGTAGCTATTTAATTTTATGTGCACTATTTTTACATTTGATGGACTGTTGTAATAATGTGCTTGTTTTATGAAGTACATCTGATGTGTTCTTAGGTGTTTCCCTGATTACTCAGCCAGTGCCATGTAGTGGCTCGCCCTGTTTATTGGGCCAGCGTTGTGTAAGCAGTGCACCCTTGTTCCTGAACCAACACTCCTCAGCAGTGTGTACTCTTCCCTTACCCAGCAGTGAGTTTGCTGTGTACCCGTGTGAGTACCCTTTCCCCTTCTCCTTACCCCTTTCATGGTTGGAGGAGGAGCGAGAGGAAAGTAGTGGCATTTGTGACTTGAATGTTCCTCTGTTCCCTCGTGTTCAGGGGGCGTGGTGTGCTATTTTATCTGCCAATGAGTTGCTATATTTAGTGTATCCTGTTATGCACTGCACCTGCTGTGCACCTTCCCTAGCCTTGCTAAGTATTCATTGCTCCATCCTCTGTTGTTATACCTATCATGTTCCTGAATAATAACAGGAATCCCTGGGCAAAGCTGCCACTCCAGATGATGTTTCTTGTTTTTTTTTGTTTTTTTTTAGTTTCTTGCCATGCCTTTATGACCTCACCGGCGTCAGCTTCTCGGTGCCTGTGATTGCTTGCCCTATACGCGGATTTAGCAAAAACAACATCTGTAAAAGAACTTGCCAATGAGGACATTGCTGGGATTCAGTGTGATCAGAAGAAGCTGCCTGAGTGCTTTCCCTCATCCCTGTCACAGCTTGTGTGAGGCAGTTCATGCATTTCACAGCCTGTGTGGCACAATGCATGCAGTGATGCGTTATGCTTTAATAGCGCATGATGGTTAGGAGTGACGTCTACAGGTGTGATCTTGGACAGAGTTCCATTGCCGATATGGTCTGCCTAGTGTCTTCCCTCCTCAGTTGCTCATGGAGCTGTTTGGATCATTGACAGGCATCAAGTGGAGAATGCAGTCAATGATACCGCCTAGAGCGAGGGGGAAATGTTAACATATTGCAATTGACTAAGGTGAAAATACTGATGCATTTGAACATTTTTCTGTAAGAAATAAAATCATAATGGAGACGATAACGAGAAAAGTGATCCATTGGCATGGCTCCAAAATAGGAATGTTTTAGGACTTACCAGCAAAGGTTGCCTTTAAAAGAAATGCTTCGAGGAAGCCAGGACTAAAAGCCGGCCTACACATTGACACATGTTTGCATTCTCTGCAGTTCTTATAATGGATCTGCAGCTGTGGGCAGCGCGTGCCAGCCCTTTGCGGCAGCAATAAGGAAATGATACCCTCCATGACTGACTGCAAGTCAGGACTGGTCAGAGATGTACCTGCATCGCGTGGTGGTGGCTAACTGAGAGCCAAGTACGACCTTTGTTAATATTAAAGCGTGACATCTAAAATGTCTCCAGTTTTAAAGCTGATTAACCCTTTGACGACATTGCGTTTTCAAGCAGACAGTGCACATTTCATTGTTGTCGTCTGGTGCAGTCTTTGTATGGCTCAATATATTTCGCTGCTTTTTCCTATCAGTCTGTCTATTGATATACTGGCTGTAGAAGTGCTATTATGCTTCTTTTTTATTGCATTTTCTCTAAATCAGGGACTCCTGGTCATGGCACTCACCTCAGCACAAACTGGAAATGCACTCCTGTGCATGCAAGGGGCGGAGCGAGCAGGAGTGCCAGCCGACGCTGCCAAGGCTCCCAGGTGAAGAAATGGGGCCTATCGATGACTTAGTACCCGAAATATTATGAAAAGCAGGGTCAAGGGGAGCGAGTAACAGTTTGTTAGGAGGCGGGGCTCTGTTGGGTAAAACTGCACAGCTTGGACCACACTTGTCCGTCGTGGAGCATTGGAGGGTGTCATGGACCTGGTGTTTTGTCATTCACTGTATACACACAGCTTGAGTTTGGCTGCAATTTGGTGCAATAAAAGCAGTTCTAATCTGAAGTGTGGTGGCGTCACTTGTTTTCCGCCTTAAACTTTATTTCAGCCTGTATTAGGACCCAGGAACCTTTGTGAAGATTGTATCTGCTATGAATATTACATCATGACGTTCCATTTCTTTTTGGACCCATCACATTTACTCTGGGCTTATGGTCATTGTCTGTGGTAGCTTAGATTGTAATGTTACTTGTGTTCCATTTCCATGGCGGCTAGCGATGACACGGAGTGGTGGCCGCGGGGTGAAAAGATACGAAAATCGGAGGGCAGGGGGAAGATGGCAGGGTGGGGTGAAGCAGCCATCAGGCTGCTCAGAACGTGGGCTGAGTTCGTGGGACTCGGCCCGCAATCAAACAACGGAACAACCTGATTGGTTGGCTCCTCCGCCCCGGCTGCTGATCTTATATAATGTATGTAGTTACCATAAGCCAGGCAGCAGGAAAAGGCCTAATTTAAGTATGTTCACTTACCAGGGAAATTCCAACACTCTGTAGTTTCCTAGATGTCCACAAATGCCCCCAGCCATGCTACATATCAGTGTATACGTGCATACGGTAGTCTAGTTTGTGAAGGAAATAGCTTCCACAGGCAATATACCATAGTTGGGGGAGCGCAATTAAGAGAGTGGACAGAGCTTCCCTAGCCTCGTGCCATCCACTCTCCTTTTTGGATAGTACCTCGGAGTACTCCTGGCTGAAACTGCACTGCTCTGGCTACCCTCTGTTCTCCGGCCCAGGTCCCCTCCCCACCAGTTGCACACCTGCACTGCCCCCCTGGCAACCCTTGCTCCCCGTGGCTGTTTCTGTATCCCAGCAGCACTTGCACCTGTTGACTGCACTTACCCTCGCAGCTGCCACCAGCTGGCTGCACTTCTTATTTATTGTTCCTATGTATTGCTTCTATTTATTTACTGTTTATCCTATGTACTGCACTTCCCCACCCGCCTCCCCCTCGCACTTTCACCTTCCCCATCTCCCCTGCACTTGCGCGATCTCAATGTCACCTGGCCTAGTAAGATCGTTAACTCTGTCTTCCCTCTGTTACGCTTCCTTGCCTCGTCGCGCCTTGAAACACTTGTGTATAGGTGCGTTATAAATGCCATATTATATCAATATGCAAAGGTCCTAGCACATCTACGAGTGGGAAAATGAACTTGTTGTAATATCAACAGGACATTGCCTTAGAGCGGTAGGTAGGGCTGTGCATAAGTCTGGTGTCCGTGAAGAGCCACAGAAATGACTTTAACAGACATCAGGGATTCATGAGTCACTATCCTAAATAACAAATGCCCATTATATGCACTCATAGATAACCAGAGGTCAAAACATATAGACCTATTATTTCCTACAGTATTTTCTGTCTCTTCACTCCTACCTAAGCCGTGCAAGTGCTTTAAAAGCCCTGCCCCACAAGCTTCCCAAAGACAGTAAGCGCTCGAGTTCCTTGTCAGACTGTCCTTTTTCTTTCACCCAGGTGTGGAGAAGAACACTTTTTACATGCATTATCCATTGCACACCAGCCTTCACAAGGCACACGCCCAACACATGGATGATTGTCCCCCCTCCCTATTGGCCGCCTAGATGCACAAGCCCCACATGTAGATGGCTGCGCCACCACCAATCTCACTAAGGGATCAGCCCAACCTGCTCTCAGTCTATCCATAAATCTATTCTATCTTCACATCCTTTCCATCTATTCTTTCTACGCTCACGTCATTTTACTACACATTATATAATTTAGTTTTTCCATATATCCAATCTGCTCATTTATTCTATTCAACTTCCCATCCCCTTTGACATCACATTTATCTTTGTTCCCCTTTTCTGCATCTCATCTCTTCCTGTCGTTCATGCAATATCTTTCCTTTTAATGGTTGTAATTTGATATTTATTGAGATTAACAAGCACATGAGTACATAACTCATAGGACAGTAACATTCTGTGTAGGGCCCTAGGTCAGGAACCGTCCTTGCTAAGCTCCGTGTATTTGTTGAGGTGTCCTTTTCTTAAGTGCAAGGTAACAGGATTGGGTTGAGGTGAAGCCCACACCTCCTTTGTAGTATGATCTGGGAGTACCCTGGATATCTCGCTATTGGTTTGTTTTACACAATGGATTTTCCACACCTTTTCTTTTTGACACAATCCCAGGAACCCGTCAGGGGCATCATTGCTTGATCGCTAGCCTTGATAAAGACCTACAGGTCGAAACACATGTTGGCTGACCACCATTGGGACCAAGAGCCCACGTAACAAACTCACAAAACAAAAAAACGGTGTGGAAAATCCATTGTGTAAAACAAGCCAATAGCGACGTATCCAGGATACTCCCAGATCATACTCATAGCACAGTAGCCACACACTTCATGAAAACATAGGGCCTCATTACACGGATGGGGGTAAGGGTTTACCGGTAGCGGTATTTTACCGGTACTGGTAAACCCTTACCGCCTTACTACGAGGTCCCTTTGCGGGTTGGGGAATTTAACGCCTGCTTTTTGCAACCCGCAAAGGGACCAGGGAGCTAATTACGGTACCGCAATTTGCGGTACCATAATTAGCGCCTTCCCCATTCCCATAGAGCCCTATGGGGCAAAAATGGGAATGGGGAAGGGCAATGGGGGAAGGGGGAATTACCGCCCCGCCAACCTTGGAATAGGGCAGTAATTCCCCTTTCCACCAAAGCGGTGCCGGTATTTTACCGGCATGAAACATGGCACTAATAGCGCCATGGTTCACCGCCATCCGTGTAATGAGGCCCATAGTCTCTAAACGCTCAGCAGCTCGAGGTGGCAAGTAACCGGTAATTAGAGATTTTATTTGCATCCACCATTCACCGTTCCCCAAGGGCCACACTGCATCACTGACACGTTCCCCTCAACATTCTGGAATGTATCCCAACACTTCCCACTGTCCCAAAACAGAACAAGGATAACATAGGTACATTATGAACACAAATCGTCCTTTACCCAGGTGGCTCCCATGAGGATGAATGAGCAGCTTCCTGGTGCTAAAGGGTTGTGGAAGCACCTCAGTAAAACTTTTAACAAGACAGCCCATGGGCAACACTTCCACACCCTCCACGGTCACCGCCTCTAACAGCGCAATCCTTTTTAGACCCAAATATTTCTCATTATGGTCCTTCATATATGAGGATTTTGCATGAAAAGACTTTCACCACCCCGTCAGGACTGGTCTTTAAACTTCTAATCTTGGGCAAATATCTGCCTTGCAACATGTATTATGCAGAATCTATGAACACGCTAGTGGCCAAGCCCACGTAGCTAGGAAACGAGCCGCGCTCCCTGACGTTTACGGCTACAGATAGTCATTCCTTAGTAACGGAGAGCAGGGTGGTGCAATAAGCTCAACTCATGTGCCTCAATGCACTCCTCCAGGGGCACCAATCTTTTAAAGCCAACTCTCTGTGCCATCCTTGAGAAGGTGATCGATGGGGCCCAAAATATCGACAGCACCCTCAACCAATAGATCTAATGGAACAGCGCCTGGTCGAAGTGGGGGTTCCATGTAAATATTGCTTTTCACACTATTTAAGCGATCAACATAGGACCAGATCAGCCTCTCTACACTGGAGTCCATACCTGGCCTCCAAAATGCCTGGTGCAACCTTCTTTTGGTCAGATTGCCCCACAATTCTCCTTCATATACAAGCAGAATGATGCTCTCTCACTCTCTCTCAAGGATCCTGGAGCGATTGTTTTGCTGTTTCTCCTTAACTTTCCATCGATGATGCACAACTCGTCCTTTACTTCAACTACAGCCACAGCTTTGTATCTAAAGTTGCTTTGTCAGGCAAGGCACTAACTGCTCCCTTCCTGATACAATTAAACATGGAGTCCTCAGCTAACACCCATACTATTCAGTGATGCATGGAAAATCTACACAGGACTACCTTAGTGTCAGAGAGGCAGGAAAGGCAATCTGCCACTGCATTTTTGACACCATAAAGGTAGACTACAATGAACACAAAACTTTGCAGTCATAATATGCACCTGGAAATGAGAGGTGATGCACTTCACCAGCCCTTGCATAAGAAAACTTGCACCAGAGGCTTTCAGTTGGTGCAAACTCTAAATGTATGCATCCAAACTTGCTAGGTTGCAGGGCGAAGGGTGATGCTGATTATTCTGCTATGTAGGTTGTGCAGTCTAGCCCTCACCCAAGATGGCTAGCGCATATATGTGACATAATGAGGCGGCCTTCTGCCTTTTCCTTTGGAGGAGCTGATAAAGAGAGCTGCATGGTGATGCCAGGAGCTCGCTATGAGTTGGGGGCCCCAGGCTGGACAGTTTCTGATGCGCCTGTAGATCACAGGCCCAGGTAGGGCAGCAATCCAAGAAGAGCTTCCAGGTACTGATGTGCACGTAGCCCTCTGTTCCAGGAAAGCCAACAATCTGGCACAAACAGCAGCCACCACAAGCAGCACATGCCAGTGGATGGAGGCACCACCTCCACGCCGCTCATCGCCAATGAGACAACAAGTGTTAAAGTAAGTATAGACTTAATTTTATTTGCATTCGCCATTCACCACTCCCCACCGCCCATCCTCCACTACTGGCACGTTCCCCCAACATTCCACCCCTAGATTCTGGAATGCATCCCAACACAGCTCAACACTAAAAGAGAAGAATCTGCAGCGTTACAGGAAATAATGGCCCCGGCACACCACAAAAATGTAATACTGGACTTATTTACTGTATAGGCCACCTAATTTTCTTACAGTAGAAAACCAAAAGCACATAACAGAATCATATAAAGAATGAAATGGTAAAGTCAAAAGGTGCCTGTTCCTTAGTTCAGCTCAACTCACAACCAAGAATTAAAATGGCCGACAGATGATAATAATCTTCAATTTTCTTTACATCCCAGTAAATGGTCCATACTTTTTACACATAGCTCTTTCATATTAGGCTAGTTTTTCCTTCTTCCTTCCTTATCTCGGTATTTAGTCCTTCTTCTCATGTCCTTCCTTAGACCCATCTCCGTTCTCCCTTCCTTTCACTGCACTTTACATCAAGATATTTTAAATATATTTGGGTTTTCTTACTTTCTGTGCCTTGTATGACCTTGGGTAGGTTGCATGGCATTACCTTTCCTGAATTTAGATCAGTTTTACTTTTAACATTTGATTTAATTGATTTGCCCCTATCCATTCACCACTACTTGCAGTTCAACTAATATTACATTCCTCCTCAGCCCTTTTTGGCTCAGTGAAAGGAAGTGATCTCAGGCCGCCGTCTGTATGTGCCACCTGACTGTATGCTCCTCAGATGTGCAGCCAGTAGACTGGCAAAAGGTCTATGCCCTTTCGTTTTAGTAATTTAGTTCACGTGTTTAGTATTGTTTGGGTGGTATGGCACACAGTGAATTTATTTCAACTGGTATGTCTTTATTTTGTGCTTTAAAGGTAATTTTAAAGTCACTTAGTTTCTCCTTCTTTCTGCTCAGTTTGGTCTGAGGTTGCCTCGCTTCGCCTTATCTTACGTTGTTTCTCCTTTCATCAGTTTATTTGATTGATTTGCTAGTAACGGTTCCCCGCTTCCTGCGGTGCAATCACTATGCTACTTAACGATCCTTTTTGGTCGAGTCACAGGAAGTCACTGTTCTGCCGTGGTGAACCCTCATCGTATTCTTGAGTCAAAACGAAACCTAGGGCTCGACTGAATGCTCTATATGCTTGACGGTCACGTGATTCCCCAGCATCCCCCAGAAGTTAGCATGCCCTTAGGTGTTCATTGTTTTGCTTCTTTTGCATCGTGCTGTCCTGTAATTTAAGGGCATAGGTTCAAGGGCAGTGCATAACCTGTTCTGATCCTGTTAAAAGACTAAGCTATTATTGTATGCATCATTTTAAATTAATGTTTAATTTGATCACTCTGTGCTATTTTTTATAAAATGTGTATTTCATCATTTGTATAGTCTAGACATGTATTTTCTAAATAACGTCCACTTTACCCCAAGCTTGCACCTGACTTGTTCGGTAGCTGTTGAAACCAGCAGTATTTCACATACTCTCATGAGCAATGACTGTGCAGTTGTGATGGGCAGAACAGCACCAGAACAATGACTAGTGATATGTTGTGGCAGAACCCACAATTGATTAGCATCTCAAGTTAATGGATCACAATTTCTGGATCAGTTTTCTAATCTTCTAAATTCTTATACATCTTTACTTCTGCATACACACAATTTATTTTTGTGATTTCAGATCAGTGTAGCACTGATAGTTAGCCAAGGCCTGGTAAATAGCCAGAGCCAAGGCCAACAATGAACGCAGAGCCACCCGTACCGGACTCGAGAAATCTACCACAATCAACTCTTTCTTCATCAATAAAATATGCATGATCCACTAACACATAGACACCAATACTACAACTGACAGTCCACTGGACATCGTATCTTGCAAAACAAGAACTACCGGGACAATTTTCAAGATACTCACTATGGATGACCCCACTGCAATTTGAACATACCTGAAGGTCACATCATATGTGGATGGTATCCTCCCTGCCTCTGCACTCAAGACACTTCCGACTGAAGCACTCCTCCCTTACCTTCCAATCATGAACAGCTCCCTAACACAAGGCACCTTACTTTTTGACCCTTAAAATCGGACAAATACTCCAACTTCTCAAAAGACCAACACTGAACCCTGACGACCTTGGCAAATACCACCCTATCAGCCAACTTCCCATCCTAGGTAAACTCCTTGAGAACGCAGTAGCAACGCAACTCCTCCAACACATCGAAGTCAACAAGCTCCCTCAGTCCTACCAATCTGGCTTCAGACCCAGATGCAGCACAGAAACGGTTACCATCAAAGTGATATATGATGCCCTTAAAATACCTGATGATGGCCTTCCTTGCCTCCTGGTTCTCCTTGACTTCTCAGCAGCTGCATTTGACACTGTAGATCACCAAACATTCACCAACAATCTACATCACAGCATGGGGATCAGTGAGATCGTCCTCAGCTGTTTCAAATTGTACCTTGAAAATGTACATCAGTTTGTACAAATTGATTGCTCCAGATCACCAACTCTACTCATCTCCTGTGGAGTCCTGCATTTATCCATCCTCTTCCCTGTGATCTTCAATATTTACATGGAACCTCTTGCAACCCTGCTACTCCACACAACATCCACATCCACCAATATGCAGATGACACACAGCTCTACTTCAACACATCCTCCATCAAAGACATCCACAGGCTCAAGGCCGGCCTCTCATTAATTCAGTTGTGGATGTCCAGTGCTTACCTAAAGATTAACTCCTCTAAGACTGAATTCCTACTGATGACTGACCAACAACACCAAACACCCAGACATCCAGACCTGGCTCTCTGCTATACACTTCAAGGGTTTTACACCCCAGCTGGACACCTGTGCCATGTTCCTTGAGTTTGACTTCGACAGACACCTCTCCCTCAAACAGTATGTAGCAAGGAAGACACAAACGGCTTGGTACCAACTTCCTCTCCTGTGGAAAATCAAGCCCTTCAACCCAGAAAACAACTACAGATCTGCTGTCCAAGCCTTAGCCCTCTCCCCCCTGGATGGTGGTAATGCCCTTTTGGAAGGCTTGTGACTACCCTAGCTCCCCTGAGATGTGTTCTACATGCTGCAACACGACTCATCAAAGGACTCCGCAAATTCAACCAAATCTCCACAACCCTGATGATTATGGTGCGCATGTGTGTGTGGTGTTTGGTGTGTGTGTGCGTGCTTGAGTGCCTGTGTGAGATAAAAGATATAAAGGCTGAAGATAAATCACATCCAAACATGGAGAGCGAGAGCCTAGAAATAAAGCAGGGGACTTGCAATCTGGGTTCTGTTGCTTATAGGCATTTATGTTGCCATAATATAGTGCTTTGCACTTGACAACTTTTAGTTGAGGTAGGTCATATTTATTTTCTAACTGTACAAATTGCTGGGCACTCGAAATGTATATGCTAGCTTCCCATCGGTGGCAGCTAACCAATGGAACTCCCTCCCGCCAAATCTAAGGGAAGAACCCTCCTACTGGACCTTCAGGAAGGCTCTTAAAGCCTGGCTATTTGCCTAAGCACCTGGACATCTACTTGGCTCCCGCCCTAGCCATATGCACCAAATGTTTACCATATTTGAGTGTAACTGGTTGTAACAGCACTGTGATGCCCAAGGGTTTCGCGCGCTTAATAAATGTAAAAATAAATAAATATGAGCTTTTGATTTCTTGTACAGTGCTAGGAACTGAGCAACGTCTGGGTGCTTTTGATTGTTCTATATATCAGAAAGAAATGATATAGACTTAAATAAATAACATTGGTGCACTGCAGTGGATATCAAAGGAAATATATTCCAATGACCGAGTCTATAGGCACATGTGTGTTTGTGCAAAAACATAAATCAAGCAATTGAGAAGGTACAAAAATCGAGGAGAGAACCATACTGGATAGAGGTAAAAAAAAGTTACTTCCTAACAATCACGAAAATGTGCATAACTACCTTATCTCTAATGTGAAGTCAAATATATAGACCATAAGATCTCTCTATCCAGTATGGTTCTGTCCTCGATTTTTGTATCTTGGGCGTAACCGAACATTCATTCCCGTTTACATTCCATAGATCATATTGACTAATGCTGTTAATTGGAACCAACCCCCTTGTGGACGGCGATACTTCTCTGTGTTCGACCTATAAAATGGGCCACACCCAAATAGTCTGCTTAGTATTACCTTTACCTGCAGTACGTTAGGTAAGCTCTATTACCTTATTTTCCTTTAACTTTGTATTGCCCTCTAGATTAGAGATTTAAAGTCTAAACATTTGACATTCATTTATAGGAGCAACATGGTTTAGTATGAATTCTAAGAGCGTATCCTGAATACCAGCATGAGGTACTACATGATGTGTGCTCACCCTATGAATTCCTTTCTCCTTCACTCCAGTGGACCTTCGTCATTATAAAATAGATGGAAATCATCCACATGCAATATTAAAGTCCAGGTATATTTTGATCTACTATTTGTTCAGCTAGATCTCTCCTTCAGAACACTATTAACCAACTCTCTTTTGGAGTCTCACCTTAAGAATTAGTTTACAATTCATTATAGGCAAGTGTTTCAGGCTAATTGGCATCGTGGGATTACAGATGGACATGTACCTTCTCAATTCCTTTATTGAGGTTTGTTTAGTGGTTATTTAATTTATGCATTCTACAAGATGAATTTGATTTTAAAGTTGGATTGCTATTCGATAATGTCTCTCGGTTTAGCTTTTACTTTCTGTTTAGTGATTGCACTGATGATGTATTGGATTTATATGTCTTTCTGAATATCATTGTTATGTTCTGACAATTATGAAATGTATAGAATAGTGAAAGTTTTTTTTTCATATGCCTTTACAGACTTTTTGCTCCTGAAGAAGGGGTCGTCAAACCGAAACGTGTTGAGCTTGGAACTCTGTTGTATCAAATTTTACCCTGTCATCTACAGGGCAACGACTGTCCTTGTTAATTTCTCCTGTTTTATTTGTAATTCCAAGAATGTTATGTATGATATACACTAATTTTGTTTGAACATTTTCAACTGTTCATAACTTAAAAATATAGATTTTGATTTTTTAAGAATTTTCTCTGACTGATTAGTTCAGCTTTGATAGTGTGCAGGGGACGGGAGTGTCTCTAGCGTTAGACACTTATCTTTTGTTCTTTGTATATGCCAGACTCCGTGTCAGAGCCTGTATTCCTCCCTTGCACCCTAAGTGTTTAACAAATACATGCCTTAGCCTTAAGTTTGATTTTTCATCAATTTGGTGTGCTTTTATAGGCATCAGATCCCAGGTGCATATGTGTCTTTGTGAGTTAATTTGAGACCTGCGTGCTTGTGAATGTAAATGTGTTTTCTTTTTTCTCACAGTGATGTGAACAGGGTTGTTTGTTTTCTTTCTGTGTGTAGTGAGCATTTTGGTGTGACATTCAAAACGCATGGATGCTTTGTTAGGGTGTGTGTGTGTGTGTGTGTGTGTGTGGTGGGTAGGTGGACTTGTAACTCTGTATGACTTGGTGCAGCATGGGACAGAGGTTTGTATGTATAGTTCGTGTGGGTTGTGCATATATGTGATGTATTTGAAATATGTGTATTTTCCTGTGTGAATATGTAGGTTTGGATGTGGAGCAGGAAGGTGTGAGCATTCTTCAATGTATCAGTGTGAGACCTGACTGTTTAGAAGTTGTATGTTTTTTGGTGTGTGTGTTTCTTTGACTTTGTCGTTAGGTACTTAAGCTTCTTTGTTACTTAATAAAACGATGCAATTACTTTGTGGAGCAGGATTTTCATAATGTGTGCAATGTGCTATGGCTATGTTTGGGTGGATGCAGGGATTAGGATCTTTAACCTTTTATCCCAGCCAAGATAACATTAGATATTCTCATCGAAAACATATCACGTGACTTTACGGTGACTGGCATGTTCATCTGCTTACTGTGACTGGCGCACTCATCCATTTTGTAAAATAATCCATGTGGCGCTTCTACACATATATTGGCCACTGATGTAATGAAACACTTACAATTTATGAAAAGTTGTCAAAATCCATTCAGTGATTAATCTGTGATTGATATTATGTGCTGTAATATTTTTTTCTAATGAAAATATACTTCTTTCTAGTCCACGGGTGAGTGACATAGCTGTACTAGTCTGAGCAGAAACACGGTATGAAGACATCTTAAATTTAGCCCTGAATATCCAACAATCACATGGTGTTATCAAAATAGGGGAGTATATATTGAAAGGACATGTCCGTTTCTTCCACTCTTCCCTCTCTTACCTCCTTGAGTCAATGGCTGAAATGCCTGTTCCAGACACGGAGAAGGGATCTTACCCCAAAGGGTCTGCAATATTTTCCAATTCAAGGCACATCCTCTGGAATAAAATCTGGCAAAGTCTAAAATCCTTCACTCCGGCAAAGGCACTTTCAGATTTAAGTGGAGTTTAAGTAGAACTGAGGTAGCCATAGTAAGACAATATGATTATCGAGGCATCACATATGTGCAGAGCGGGCTAGTGCTGGAGGAGTGGGCATCCACACAACTGATGATGCCCAGACCCCTAGGGCATGCCTCGAAGTTTACAAGATAGCGATCTCTCCTGAATACTATTTGGGGCCAAGCTTTAGGACCATTCTAGGGCAGACACCATTGGGGATTCTTCAAAATAAGTTCTTGTCTACCACCCTAAGCGTGATGGAATGTACTGCAGCCTAGGCATTGCGCTTGTGAGTGAGCTGTTATCACACTGGTGAAGACAGCCATGATGGACTTTGTGCACAAGAAACTCACTGACCAAGCTGCTAACCAAACCTTTATTTGAAAAGGTAGTCACCCTCTAGCCGCAACATTTTATGCAAACAAAGCAACTCCTAGATCCTTTCCAGCCTGGAGTTAGGCCTTGTCATGGAACTGAAACAACCTTGTTAACAGTCTAGGATGTCACCCTGAAATCTTCTGATGAGCGCGCCCCTTAATATGTTGGTGCTGCTCGATTTATCGGTAGCTTTCAACATGGTAGACTTTCCCACATCTCTCAGAACTCTTTAAAATGGTTTGATTTATTACTATCATTATTGTATTTATTGAGCGCGGACCTAGCTTCGAGAAGCAACAGAGCACTTTACAGAGCTATACAACAATACAGAAACACAATGGAGCGCTTTACAGGGTTATACAACAGTACAGATGCATAACAGAGCACTTTTCAGAGTTAACAGTAGAACAGAAATACAGCAGGGATAGGATACAGAAGGGTCACAGGGGAGGGGTACAGATAAACAGGGCGGAGGAGAAGAGAGGGCGGATGCGTCTAGTGAGTCAGGTGGCGCTGGTTGCGATGTGATGGTCTAGGTGTTGCGGAGGAGAGACTCCTAGAAGATGTGGGTTGTGAGTTTGAATAATTGCTATCTAACAGGACTCAGCAGGTTATGATTGGACCATACTATTCCAGCTCCATACCAGTCACCGGTCACCTGTTGGATTCTGCAGGACTCAGCCTTGTCCCCAATTCTGTTTAACGTATATATATCCTACCGATCGTGGGAATGTTTTTCAAAATGTGCACTACACTACCAATCGTATGCGGATGATACCCAGATTTATATGCGTGTAGCCTATTCCCCTGACTTACTTCAGTCCATTACTGACTGTGCACTCGAAGTTAGGAATTGGATGCAGGTGAAAATATTACAACTAAAGGCCCAGAGGATAGATCAGGGGCAACACGTTTGTCTTGGAAGCAAGAAAGTGCAGAATGACATAAGTTTGAATCCTGATCCTGCACTTAGAGACTGGTTTCCGGTTTGAAGAGTGTTATAAAAGAATAATTAATTAAATCCCTCTAAAACTGAGGTTATCCCTTTGGGACTTAAAACATATTGAGCACCCAATCCAAGTTGCCGCCTTGTCCTATCTTGTTGAATCTCCCAACGTCTTTTGCCAGCCAGGTAAGTAAACCTGGATGCATCTGGCAATCAAACCTTGATTTCGACCATCATGTAGAAAAAACTATCAAGACCATCTATTTTCACCTTCAGCTCCTAGAACCTATTCTTCTATTCCTTCCAGAACCAGACTGACCCATAGTGGTGGGTTCTTTAATTATTTCTAAATTGGATTACTGCAATTCCATTTTGTTTGGAGCTCGGCAAATAATCTCACATGGCTACAAAAAGTACAAAATGCTGCGTTGAGGCTCCTTTTTCAGCTACCGAAGTTCTCATCTGTTTCTCCATATCAGAGAAATCTTCATTGGTCAACTGTACAGCAAAGAATCACTTTCCAGATTCTTTGTCTTGTTTTCAAATGCCTAATAGACACACCCCTGCTTACATTATTGCTAAAATAGTTCCTAATTGCCCATCCCGTCCCTACGCTCTTCTGATCATCGTCCCCTAGCAGTTCCTGCCCCTCACTTTCTCACAGGGGAAGCAGGCATTTTTGCGTTCTGGGTCATTGGGTATGGAATTCATTGGCCATCAAACTCAGAATTCAAAAAAATCATATTTGGTCTTCTGAAAATGCCTGAATAAATATATTTATTTATCAGGCCAATCTCCTCCTCTTTGATAGGTGCTTCCCTCGCCTCATCAATTTCCTCTCATCTCCTGCTGTCCCCTCCTCTCCCGCCTTGGCTACCTTGCTCTCTCTCTCCTCCTCTGCCCCTCCTAGGGCTCTTTCTCCTGCGCAGGGCGTGCCTCTGATACATACCCCTCCCAGGAATGTCTTTAAGGCTGGCAACCTTCTTCATATTGCCACTCTCAACTCTCGCTCTGCCGTCAAACACTCCTCTGACATCTGACACCTCCTTGAAGAACTAGACCTTGATGTCCTTGGTCTTCCTGAGACATGGTTCACGGCCAGCTCTGTTACAAGCTTTGACACTCTCCTCCCTGATGGCTACAAGATCCTCTCAGCACCCAGATCCTCCCGGTCCGGTGGGGAGGTAGCCCTGATCTTTCCTGAGTGGATTCCTGCCTCTATCATTCCTACTCAGACCTACTTCTCTTTTGAATGCCTTGTCTGTAGGCTTTCTCTCTCGCCTACTCATTCTCTTACTGTGGTTACCATCTGCCAGCCTCCTGGTCAAATCACCTCATTTCTCTGAGTGGGCAGACCTCTCCTCCTCCCTCCTGGCCTCCACCACTCAACTCCTCCTCCTCGGTGACCTAAATATACATTTAGACTCTTCTTGCTCCTCCTCTGTACTCTTCCGTGACCTCTGCGACTCCCTCTCCCTGTCCATCCTCCCCTCTGACCCGACTCACTCTGCAGGGCACACACTCGATGTCTTGATCTCCTCTGACCTCCCCCTCTCCATCCCTCTGACCACTCCTCTCTCCTGGAGCGATCACTCCCTCCTCTCATCTCATCTCTCCCTCTCTTCCCCCCAAGCCAAGCCTACCCCAACACTGCCACCTACCTTCTCGGACATCTGGCCCATGAAGGTGCGTCAGTTGAGGCTTTTGCCGCCACTTTCTCTCCCCCCCCCTCTACCTTTGGCTGTCTCTCATCCTGATACAGCCCTGTCTCTGCTCTACTCTTCAATTTCTGATATGCTTGATGTTCTTGCCCCTGTCATGAGGATCCGTTTGAAGTCCAAAGCCAAGTGCAATTCCTGGTATGACTCTGACCTAGCTACACTTAAACGTAAATGTAGGGCAGCTGAGAGGAAATGGAGGACTTCCTGTTCACCCTCTGACAAACTGGCCTGCCGCCTGCTACAAAGGCAATACCGACTCTCTGTCCTCACCAAGAAGAGAGTCCACATTCAAGCTTGTGTCTCTGCGGCATCTAACAACTCGGCCAAACTCTTTAAAATCTGCAAGGAGCTGGCAAACCCTGCTGCAGTCTCTACCCCTCCTGTTGCCTCCCAGGCTCTTTGCAATGCCCTTGCCTCTCACTTCATTTCAAAAACCCAGGACATCCTGTCTACGCTCTCCCCCCTTTCCACCCACACTCCTCCTCTTCCCTCTCCATCTGTGTTTGCTGACCCTCCTTTAGCCACCCTCCCAACATCCTTCTCATCCTTTCCTCTTTTCACCCCTGACAAGGTTGCTAGACAAGTCTGATCTATGAAAGCCTCTTCAAAACAGGTTCATCCCTGTTCCTCTAAAACCATCAAGGACCACATTGACACCCTCACTCCGGCCCTTGCTGATTTTTGCAACCACTCCTTTGACTCTGGATCCTTCCCCTCCCGTCGGAAGCACTCCTTTGTGCATCCTCTTCTCAAGAAACCCACAGCTAATCCTTCTTGTCCAGCTAACTATCACCCAATTTCCATTACTCCCTTTCTTGGCAAACTCCTGGAAAAGTTGGCCATCTCTCAGCTTAACCTTCATTCCAATTCGTTTGGCAGTCTCCATGACCACCAGTCTGGCTTCAGATCTGCCAGAAACACGGAAACCGCTCTCCTAAACATCTGTGAAGATCTGCTCACCAACCTTGACTCTAACATTCCCTCTGTCCTCATCCTCCTTGATCTCTCTTCTGCCTTCGACACGGTCAACCATACCATCCTGCTCAACCGTCTCTGTGAAAACCTGGGTATCACTGATCAGGCTCTGGCTGGCTGACCTCTTTCCTCTCAGATCGACCCTCCCAGGTCCAACTTGGGTCCTTCCTTTCATCTACCTTCCTCTCTACCTGTGGTGTTCCCCAGGGGTCTAACCTCTCACACTGGCTTTTCAACCAATACCTGGCAAATCTCGCCCACTGCATTACCATTTTCTGCTCAAATTTCCCGTGCTACGCTGACGACACTCAACTCATTTTCAGGCTGCCCTCTACCACCTCCTCTCCCTCTCTCATCTCTGATTGCCTAACTGCCATTCAAGATTGGTGTTCCGCCAATGATCTTTGTCTGAATGCCAGCCAGACGGAGATCCTCCTCATCGGCACACCTTCACCACCCTTTTCCCTCACTCTCTGGCCGGCCTCCCTTTGCCCTCCTCCTACCCCCACCTGCGAGGCTAAGAACTTCGGGGTCATCTCTGACTCCACCCTTTCCTTCTCCGCCCACATCTCTGAGGTCTCTAAAAAGTAAAATTTCCGACTGCACCTCCTCAGAGGTACTCTGCCTTTCCTCTCCTTCCCCCAGAAGCTCATGGTATTTCAAGCTCTGGTTCTCTCTAGCTTGGACTATTGTAACAGCCTCTTTCTAAATCGACCTTCCTCTACTCTCCGCCCTCTGCAACTAATCCAGCCTCAAGCCCTGGGATCGTATCTCTCCAGCTCTGAAATCTCTTCACTGGCTCCCAGTGGATGCAAGGATTAAGTTCAAAACCCTCTGCATTGTCCACAAAGCTTTCTGGGGCCTGGGTCTAAAATACCTTCAGCTATCCCTCCGCAAATACCTCCCCTCTCGAGCTCTTCGCTCCTCTACCTCCAACTCACTCAGGGTCAGCCGTTTTTCTAAGAAATGAGCTGGGGGTAGATCTCTGTTTTTGGCTTGGGCCTCCCTCTGGAACAGCCTCCCTGCCACTCTAAAACTTCAGGAGAACCATCTCCGGTTCCGGAAGCACCTCAAGACCTTCCTCTTTTCTTCTGCCTTCGCTCCCACTCTCCCCTGCTGATCTGTTCTCTCTTGGCACCGTGCACCTGGCCACCCTCTGTCTTTTGGGCCCAGATACCTGCTCATCCTGTCACCCTCCCGCACTGCCTCCGAGCCACCCCTTGCACTGGGGTCTGTATCTGTACCCATACAGCCCCCCCTTTTTCTTCCTGCACTTATCGGACCTACCCTGTCTGCTGCCTTAAACCTAGCACTTGCAAATTGGTGGCTGCATTACCACTGTTTGTTGCCTTTATTATTTATTTATTGTTATTTATCTGTTTCTCCTCTGCTTCGCACTTTCCACCTCTCCCCCCTTCCATGCACTTGGCCTAGTAAGATAGCTGTTTTGTTCTCCCCTGTTCCCCTCCCTTGCCTTGTCGCGCTCTGAAACACTTGTGTACAAGCGCGATAGAAATAAAATATCAATCAATCAATCAATAACTTCTAGCTATCCATGTTAACGTGTATACTTGTACGATCTGCGCCCAGCAGTTTTGTCGGCCCTGTTTTTCTGCAATAGGTGATATGTGCATGACAAATAACTCAAATAAAATCAAATAAAATCAAAACATGGTGCACATTATACCTCTTCAACCAATTAGAGGGAGTTATTCATGGTTTAAATCTGTGAGAGTGGTAGTTCAGTCTTGCTATATACCTGCGACTTTAACTGAGTACTTAGGAATAGGGTGGGGAGAAATAAAACAAAAAATAACATGAGAAGACCTGACGTGGATCCAGGAAGACTAGTGCAAGAAAATTAGGAAAGTTCGCAATGTATGTTTAGTCTAAAAACCCTTCTAGGTCACAGCCCTATTTAAGCTACATGAAGTCCCCATGATTAAGGAAACTGGTGAATGCTACAATATACATTTAAATGCAATAATTTTGAGTGAAAAGATCTGGGGAAGTCCAAGCAAGAGTTCATATGCAATTGTATAACAGATTTTTGACAGATCGGACCCAGCAGGTCAAGGCTGGTCCCTTTCTTTCTGACTCTCAGCCCTTGAATTTCGGGGTTCCTCAGGGATCCTCCCTGTCCCTGGTTTTATTTAATATCTACATTCCCCCCCACTGCTGAGAATCCTATCTGATTTTGTGTTGTGTTATCATTCCTACATGATACAAAGGGGGTTTGTCCTGACGTCTATGTTTCTGGGGTCTACTTCTTAAATGCAGTAAACCTAGACTTGTTCTGTCATGTAACTTCCATGCAAATGTATTCAGTATGCAATGGTGCTCATGAAATTGAGGTATCAGGTAATATTATCGCCACCAAAAATATCGCCGTACATATGGTCGTCGGGAACGGCCATAGGCGATATTTTTGGTGGGGATAATTTCTGGGGTAAATGGATGGGAGGCTGTGTGGGTGTCCCCCGCTCCCTTTTAAAATATATGGGGGTTGCGGGGGTGTCCCCCGCAGGTTCCATGGGGTAATATCGCCGCAAAAATATGGCAACATTTTTGTATGGCGATATTTTTGCGGCGATATTATCACATGGAACCGAAATTGAGAGTGCAGACAAAAATAGAGGATACAGCTTTTATTTATTTGGCTGTTCATGCATTTTGTAGTCATACAATTGAAATTATTTTATGATTTTTTGTTGTAACCACCACCTATAGTGACAAGTGACAAGTGATAGTTAAAATGCAAAATACAACCAAACAGAAAGCAATCAATGGTATCACAATTGGTTGTATATAGCCAGGCTGGAGGGTGACCACGTGTTAGGTCACCCTCCAGCCTGGCTATTTTTTTTTAAAACGTATTTTATTGATTTTGGTGGGAAAGAAAAAGAACGTGCAATACAACGAGAAATCAAACGGTGGTTCAAACAAGGGAGGGGACGGTGCAAGGGGGACAGGGGAGGGTGAGGGAACAAACAAATCAACAACAGTCTTCATGTTGCAGCGAACTTACAGTGGACGGATGGGTTAGGGCCTGCGACCCAAAGTTTCAGGAAGCAGGAGGGGCCGCAGACAAGGGCCGTCCTTCCAGTGCTGGCGTAAGGGGATAGTGCCAGTGTGATGCTACGAGATTTCAGGGGGGTTTGTGGTCGGCGCTGAAGCGTATGTCTCTGAGGAGGGCCTTCCATGGCTATATACAACCAATTGTGATCTGTTTGGTTTTATTTTGCATTTTAACTATCACTTGTCACTGTAGGTGGTGGTTACACATTAATTCCAAAGCACTACTTTCTTATAGCTTTGCACAATTTTTTCAGTTCCCAATTCAGCTAGTTTAAGGTTCTCTGAATGTTAAAGAACAAACTATCCTTAATATACTGGATCTCAACAGAAAATCATAAAGAAAGTTTAAATGCATGACTAAAAAATGCATGAACAGCCAAATAAATAACAAGGTTACTGCATTCATTGCCCATGTTTCCTTCAGTCTGAACTACAAGCACAACTTCTAATGTATCTTCCCAGCTTCTTCTTCCGCAAGCTTCTTGGAATTCATTCGCTATTCCGACTCCTTACACAGGAACACATATCCTCTGCTCAAGCTTTAATGAACTGGCTTCCTGTGGCCCAATCTAAGCCCTGCTAGCTTCACTGATCCTTACATTAACAGTGAACCCCTTCCAGATGCAAAGTATCAAGTTCAACCTTCCAACAAGACCCCTAGGCTTTTCTCTATGAATCTCCAGCACACTATGCAGCATTGGCAGGATTCGGCTGTTCACCTTCTCCAATGTTGCTTATCCCTTAATGATCTCCCTTTAGCTGACCACTTATTGGCAATCAACCTGCCTTTAAGAACTGGCTTTCCACTCAGCAAATATCTTCCTTGCTTCTTTGTCGCATCCAACATGTAGCACCAAGAGAGCACATTGGTGGTGTAACTTTACACTTCATAAATGTACAAAACAAATACATAGCAACTAGTGATGTGACCCTTTGCTCAACTGAGCTGGGCACCATGCCCTGGCTCCTGTTTATCCGCCCTCCTTGGTTTCCTTGCATCACTCTCCAAGCCTTCTTCGCTCTGCCTCTCAATTTCTTCTTTCTGTTCCTCAAACCCCTTGTGCATCCTATTGTTTCCGTTCATTTTAACTCTTAGTTCCTAAATCATGGGGTTCTCTTCCCTTAGAGATTCATTGAAAATCATTTTTTTTTTGTAAAAAATGCCTTTGCACAAGATGTTGTTCATTTATTTGCTGCTTCTCGTTGTTATCATTTGAGTTCTTTGTTGGATCATGCGTTTGTCATGTATTGCTATTGTACTGTTATGATTTTCTTTGTTCCGTGCTTTGGATAAAGGCATTATAGAAATACAGTATAATTTCAGTATCTTCCCAAGATAGCATGATTATGCCCATGTTTTACCTTTAACATTGGACGAAGATGAACCACTTCAGAAATCAGTACAAGATCAAACAGGTGAAGAGCAGATAGACTCCGTACTGCTGTTTGTTCATGGTCGGTAACTCTGCCACTTTCTATTGAACATTTGCCATGGAGAATCTCCCCTAAAATCAGCTGATTTTTGTAGAGTTAAGTCAACACACCATTACATTCGTTTTATGAAAGTGTATGTTTCCTGCATGGCACGTTAAATGAATAAAGCCATGCCAGTTATGGCATTAGTAATTGTAGGGATCTGATACCTCTGGGCTTGTCTGCTTCTGTGAATGTGTATATTGTGTGCGGAATTATCATGTGTTGTGTGTGAATGGATTACGCAGTTCTGGCACTTTGCATGTTTTGCATGCACATGCAGTGCCATAGAGGCACCGCATGCACATGCCATCTTCCAGGTACCACCGCGTCCTGCTTCAGCAGCAAGTCTGTCTGCATTTCTCATCTTTGGGGTGGGCAGTGTGTGGTAGATTCACAGCATGGCAGATGGAGCGGCGTGAGATGGAACTTGTCAGCCTGACACTAGCCTACAGGCAAGGATGATTTTGATTACAAGACAAGATCCATGACGCTCTGAGATCAACATGCCCACTCCGTAACACATGCCCTACATGCCCAATGCCCTAAACCCTGAAGACGGACATAGTCTGAAATGCATTGGCAATATTCACACTGGCACCGAATTGTTGGGCATCTTTCAAGCCTCTCAATTAACATTTTGTATTTGGCTGAAACAATTCTCTGTACTCATATTTTGAATACTTACGAGAATTAGTAATCCATTAGCAACTCCATAGGAGAGCATTGTGTGAGCACACCTGGAACCAGATTAAATTCTGGATCTTTCTAGTTTCAGATGCTAGCATTGTACCACATCAGCAGAAACACATTGCATTCAGTGTGGGGCATAGCGCATATGACGGCAGGTATGTGGTTGTGTTGCTGAGCAGAAATGGCAGTCCTTATAATCCTCAGGCTTTCCACCTAGGCGTGCCCAGTGGCACCTTTTAGACCCACATTCTCCGGTCGATGTGTCCGTGCATTTGGTGGCCTATTTATCGTGCCCTTGCTGCAGCTAGCTTCCAACTTCAGGTCCAGATGTGTCCCTTCTGGGGAGTGGGACTTTATATCTTGCTATACCTGGTCATTAACTTGTGTACATGAAAATAATGTTTAAAACGATGATTACATAACTTAAGCAATAAACCCAGACATGCGTGGGCATTACTGGCTCAGGTAATGCCCCAGGGCCTAAATTACAGGCCTGAGCGAAGCAAGGGCCTTAACACGAGCCCGGCGCATTACCAGATCCGTTAATGCCCCCACACAGAGAGACGTATTGCTTTTAACATCCCTTCTTGCTTTACAGACTACTAATGGTTCATTTGTTTAAGTTGGGGAATCAGCGTGTTTGCCGGTTCTCACATTTAAAAAAAGTGCAAAACCAGATGGCCACCATGGACAAGGGAGAATGGAACTATACGTAGTTCCCTTTCCCTTTTCATTGTGGTGATTGCCACTGCGGGTAAGCGCTTGAAGACTGGGTGTTGCAGGTTCCAGCCAGGTACGAGGCAGCTGCAGGTAAGTGGGGCAGAGGTTAGGGGGGCCGTGGGTGTGGTAGATGGAATTTGGGCATGGCGCGGGGAAGGGTTGCGCAGTGGGAGCAGGGAAAATAGGTGCCTGCGGCTGTTCAGGGATGATGTGAAGCCTGCATTCAGGACTCCCTGATTGGATGGGAGGCCGTATGACACCCTCCCCTGAGTGCTATTGATGCTTAGCAGAAATATCAACCTGCCAGGTCCACCTTTCATTAGATAATAGTAATGGGGAGGACTCTGAAGAGAGTAAGCACCGGGAAGGAAAAAAACACACGAGCATGCACTTTGTGCATTTCTGTTCATGCAGCTGCACTGAACGAAAATGGGGCTCTTGTTGAATGCTCTCTGCTTGCTCTCTCTGCTTCATCCAGCTCCAGCGATTGATCTGTCCGGCATCTCATCTCGCTGTGACCTATTTATATTTAATGGACACTAAACCCAAGTGGTTCTTGCAATGGAGGCACATGTTCAAAATCCATACATCACTTTAAACTGCACAGGCAACATACCATGCCCTGCGCACTGCGCAGATCCAATTACCGCAGCAGTTTCCTTTCAAAATGGGAGTATGGGACACTTTTACCACACTGCAGTACAATTGTTATCAATTTGAACAACAGGGCAAGGTAGTCCCTTACAAATGTGTGGAATTCCTATCGCTTTCTGCAATTGCATATGAGACAAGAGGAGCCTAAAATAACAGTGAATTACAGCACACAAGCCTAATTTGATTAACTGTTACCGCATCTAAAACATTGACGAACCATCTACTCTACTTATTGTAAAAAACCTATTTTAAGAGGCATTGGGGCTCATTACAATACTGGCGGTAGCCGTGCCGGTATAACAGTCACGGCTGCCGCCGGTATCATTTTTTTCCCCGTGCCCGCGAATGGACAATTACCGCGTCATTACGGCCCCGCCAGACCCGGTAATTGCCCATTTGTGGGCGTCAGAAAAAAATGCTCCCCATTCCCATTGAGCCCAATGGGGCTCAATGGGCATGGGGAGGTCAAATGCACCGGCACCATTCTGAATGGTGCTGGTGCATCCGACATGCTCTGCTCATGGGTGCCGGTACGCCCGCCAGGTCAGACCTGGAGGTGGGAAGGCACCCGCGAGCGAGCAGAACTCGTAGTTTGCCTGTCCGGTATCAACGGTACCTGCAGGCTTACCGGTACCGTTGTTAGCGGACTGGCAGACTCTATATGAGGCCCATTGTCTTTGAATTCAATGTATACATATATAAACTTTTGTAAGGCCGTCTGTGCATTGAAGACTGGGCATGCCCAGAACCATCTTTAGCCTGCGACACCCCCTCCTCTTCTAGAATTGTGTGTGGAAACACAGAGCAGGCCAGACGAGAGCAATGGAGGGACTCATGTCTCTGCCATTTATACTCACATTGAAGCAATGAGGCTGTCACAATTGATATATATGGTTCATAGTTTCAAACTCGTCAATGTTAGGGTAATGCTGAGAAAAATTAAAAAGAGCACCAGTCCCAGTGTCCATTATGCACTTAATGATTCAATGATACGACCTTTTTATCAAAGACAAATTTGAGAAATAGAAATTTCTATGGTCACTCTTACTTTCTGACAATGCTCGTTGGTTTTATGCAAAGCAGCCACAAGGAAGCCTGATTGGTGCTCCCTGTCCTCTTCCCCTCTATCATAATGGTATTTTAAAAGAACACAATACGAGTGTTGCGGACTGTTCATCTTGTCTTGGAATCATGACCTTCTAACAGAAAACGTATATTGTTATTCTAGCGTTTGATGTTCTCAGTAAGACAAGTGTGATCTTTCTAGTACGACTAAAAGAAAAACTTGAAGTGATTCGTTTTACGTGTGGGAGTGGGCGAAGCCGACAATGATTCCTTATGGGAATTCTGGACGAACAAGCATGCCCTTAGCACTTAAGGGGTTAAAATTAACATTGGGCCTCATTACGAGTCCGGCGGTAACCGTGCCGGAAAATCCGGCAGACTACCGCTGGAGCGTATTACCATTCCACCTCTGTGATTCCCGGAGTCACCGGGGCATTACAACCCCAGTGACCCGGGAATTCCGGATGCGGAATTCTGTAAGTCCCCATTCCCATGGAGTCCTATAGGACTCCATGGGGATGGGGACAACAAAAACACTGGTTCCGTCTAGGACAGAGCCAGTGTTTCCATTTGCACCTGCAGGCGGGTGGTGTAAATCCCGCCAGGTCAGACCTGGCGGGAGTGACACCTCCCGCCTGCAGGACTCTTAATCAGCTGGTCCAGAAACAACAGTGGCAGCGGTTTTACCGCCACCGTTCTTTCCGGACCGGCAGGGTCGTAATGAGACCATGTAACATTTTACAAAGAGACTTTATTTTGAATAGCTATTTTTGCTGGGAATTTTGTCTCTGAAAATATTCTGGCTTCTTGGGAAGTGTCACGCTCAGATTAAAAGCTTTGGCCCTCATTACGAATTTGGCGGTAGCCGTGCCCTCATTAAGGGCATGGCTCCCGGCAAACTCGCTATCGGCCCAGGCACCCGCGAATGATCCATTACCGGCCCATTACGAGAAAAATGGGCCGGTAACTGCCCATTCGCGGGTGCCGGTATGGGAAGCCTCCCAATCCCCATTCTGCCCCATAGGGCAGAATGGCGGTCGGGAGCATGGTTGCACTGGCACCGTTAATAACGGTGCCGGTGCAATCACGAGTTCTGCTCACGGGTGCCGGTCTGCACGCGTAGTCAGACCACGCGTGCAGTCCGGCACCGGCAAGCAGAACTTGTAATGTGGCAGAGAGGTCAAAATGGCGCCGGTAGCACTACCAGCGCCATTGTTGCCTTTCCGCCACATTCGTAATGAGGCCCTATGACTTGTTTCTTCTGTGAGCACCATGCATGTGTTTAATTTTGTGTGCTTTCCACTCATTGGTTAATAGTACCACCCATTAGTTGCATTATGCACAAATACTAATAATTCACGCACATTGAAAATAACCAGTGCTGTTGTACACTCTGCAGCCTGGTCCCTTACAAGATCTGCCATAGACCCGACCTACCAGTCCCCACAGAGCCTGTCCACGCCCCCTCAACTCCCTCACACATAGGGACAATGCACCATCAGAGGTATAGTGACATACCTGCAGAACACACGTGATGGCAACATATATATCATCAAACAGGGCACACAACTTGCAATAGCCATTGGCTAGTGATAATTGACTCTTGGCAAGCGATAAATTCTGTGCCGTCTGCATGTATAGAATTGAGGTGGTGAGTAACTTTTCATGGCTTGCTAGGAGCTTGCCACTTGAACTTTGTACCCATGTGTCCAAATATCAGGCCAGACCCCACCTCAAGGGGTACCTCTGTCACCCCTGCTTTTAGTACACATTTAACTATAAAGAAAAAGCACTACCCCAGCCTCTTAAAAATAGCTGTGTTTTTTCTATGGTCACACTGCTGTCACCAATAGCTGTGGTGGCTCTAGAACACGTGTCTGTGGCAACGCAACCCTCGTCCGATGAGGGACAGATGGAGACATTGAGTGAGGCGGACTGAGGTAGAACGAGAGATAGAGAGTGCAGAGAGAGCGAGAGAGAGAAAGGGAGAGACAACTATGTCAGAATATGAAAATGCTGGGTGCAACTAGCACTCTCTATAAATGAGTGGTATTCTCTGACAAAAGGTTTTGCAGAAAGTCTTTCTACTGCACTTTATATTTTCCCACCATATACTAGCCCACTACAGAAGGCCTCTGAACATCTCCTCAGAAGTACCTTCGCCCCACAGGGCAACTCTACTGAGACTTCGCCCATGGGGCACCTCTATCAAGGCGTTATCATGGATGGATGGATGGATGCCCCAAGTAGCCCAACAGGGCATCCACTAACCTCTCTTCACTAACCTTATTAACCTCCACACACACACACAGTAGGCATACCAGCTAAGCCACTCACACACAGCATTTCAATAAACCTTACAACAGACATCAAACAACAGAATGCTACATCTCTACAATCAACTTATATACCAGTCTCCGCCAATGCATACTAGCAACACGGGGACATGAGGCTCCCTCTAAACACAAATGCCCTATGCTCCAGACAAGGAACACCTAGAAGCAGACACCCACGAAGAGCTCAGGGTGTGGCTGCTCTGCCTGCATTAACACAACAGCAAAGCTACCTTGAATGTTCCCTCTCCATCCACTAACCCAGCACCCCCTACCTTTCAGATCCACAAGAGCGCCTGAAGATCAAGCAAATGGCAGCAAATGGTATACATCTCAGTACCATAACATACATGTGAGCATCAGCGCCAACATTTCTGGGCCAACAATGGCAATCACAGGCCAAGGAAACCAGGAGGGAGAAGTCACCCTAGTCTTCACGAAGCAAGAGACTGGGGAGTCTTACTTCGATCCCGTTCAATCAGCATAATGTTGACTACCATAGAAATGCACTAAATGTTACCGTGTCATACTATTATGTCACAGAAAGAAGGTTTAGTGATGTTTTAAAAGAGACGAATGATACATCACTTTCTTTTCAAAACTTTGAAATAATCATTAATGTCACCTTGGAAAATTGGAATTGAATATAGGTGAATATAAGAATTAGCCCCCAAAATGAGCCTTAAAACTGACTCTTATGGGAATGTGTGTGCAAGCATTGCAGAATGTATATTCGCCACTCTGCAGCATCTGTTACTAAATAAATAAACAAGTAGGGTGACGGCTGGAAGTCTGAGATGGTTCGCCTGAGGCTAAATCCTGTCCGTAGGCAAATACAGGGCAACATTGTAAAACCGCGCTAGGCAGCGGAAAATGCAACTCTCCAGAGAGAGAGAGAGAGAGAGAGAGAGACCTGGATAGATGTTTCCTTATCAATTATACCATTTACTGTGTAGTGGTGTGATGCAAAGAACACTGCGTTTTTTCAGACAGGAAGTAGCGTCAGCTGTGCAATGTCAGACTTGCAGCCATCAGCCTATTCTGGCTCCCTTGTATAATTAGCTGCACATATTATTTCTAAAATGGCTGTCCACAGTTCCCACAGACATCAAGTTGAGTGCTCTTTCTGGAGGTTATTCTGCATATTTACTTTATTAATTAATTTTATTTATTGGTCATTTATATGGCACTTATACATGCATATCCATACTTATACATACATATGTACATATTTACATAGATAACAATTCTCCAAGATGCCACTGATCCTGTCTCACAATGTGCACTCACAATGGTGTGTTGTATGTATGTGGAGAAGTGAAGGGGCAGGTGGAAATAGAAACTCAACGAGACTGAATGTGTCTCTTTGATTTTTTAAAAATATAATAAGAGTGTTTTGGTATCATTGAAAGGAGTAGCAGGAGCAGCAGTGCCTACTTGTCACATTTCAATGGTGTTTCTTACCTCTTGGAGCAAGGAGCAAAGGCAGGCAAAGAGTGTGCCCTTCTTCTCTGGTAGTGAATATCTAAAGTGCCTCTACAGTTCCCTACTAAAGTGGCATTCCCGGCACATCAGGCACACTGTGGAGCACACACAGCACCTGGGTGCCATGAAGGGAGGGACGCTTGCCCAGGATCAATGTTCTATTTAAAAAAATAAGAACATATATAAACATGTAGGTGCCAGGATCTGCATGAGATGGGAAAAGTGGTTGCTATCGACTGTGTCCCACATGTCAGCCAACATCTGTGCTGGTGTGGGGGGTGGCGTACAACTTCCAGACACTTACCCCTCAGTATGTAAATAAATCGGAATGAAATACATTCCGAGCAAGAATCATACAGAACAAGTAGCCTTTTTGCAGTGCTGTAAAGTTCTAGCAAGGAAGTCAGGTGTGGATTGTTCCTAGGCACCATTTGAAATATCCGCTTCGAAGAACTGCATAGAAACAAGACAAAACACCCAATTATTCCCAAAGGTAAGCAACCCGACGAAAGCGCTCAACATTTGTGTGACAACTAATGATGAGCAGCCCAAGTCAAAATGTAAAATGACATTCCCAAAAAATCTAAAAATCTGCCCTTTCAAGGGATTAAGCAACACATAAGAAGACTGATTCCTTTCCAGGAAAAGGTTCATGTGAAATAACCACTAAGTAACTTTTAGGACAGGACATAGATGCCATTCCTCTTTGTGTGCTCACTGTAGCATCACTTTTGACCTAGACACCAGTCAAGTCAAAGTCTGTGGATTATCCTTTGGACCCAATGATCAAGATGCTTTAACAACATGCAGAGCGTTTAGTCAACAAATAAACGAATGCTACCTGCCCTGTTGAAATACTGGTGCCCATCAACACCATGAGCGAAACACACCTCAACCCACAATGTATACTGTTTTTGAAAGAGGTTTGTTTCATTTGTTCACAAAACTTGAGTTAAACCAGCAAATTAACTGACACTATGGCACACTAAGTTAGCAGGTACCAGTCAATAAAGCCATGCAGAGGAGGGACATTATCCCAAGATAAGGACCTGCCCCCAAATTATGGACCAAGGCAAAGCTGAGGGCTACAAGTCGGGAAGGAGCCGTTATTTCAAGAGATAATGGCCACCCTGAGGTCTATAAAATATTAGCACATAGTGCAATAGTAATATACGTTTTGAAGTTATGAAGTAAAGAACGTTAGTTCCATAGATAGAAATTAAATGTGACTTTATTTTGTAGCATTTAAATGACAAAGTTGTCTTTAAAAGTAGGCATTTTAGTTGTAAATTTGATTGAACTGGGATGGATTTAACATGATCATATAGTGGGTGTACCATAAAAGAAATCTCTTTCTCTACACAAAATTGAAAGCATTTTCATGTTTTGGATTTCCCTGTGGTGCGGAAAATTGGATGTTGCCTGTCATGTGTAAGGTGCAGTGAATAAAAGACACTTGTAGGGAGATGGTGTTTGGGTGAAAGAAATCTTGTAGGGAAATTGAATTGGTGTTTCTTGAATAGAAAATGTTTCTGTTTTTTTCTGTCTGCTTCTAATATCAGAATGGCCATAATGAAGTAAATAACAGTAGTTAGCGACTCAATGCATTCAAAGCATTCCAAGGCGGTCAAAAATGAATTCCATATGCTAATTAGAAAGTACACTGTAAATTTAATAAATACCAGTACGAAAACGAACTTCACTTTACTCGCCCAAATCAGACTAAACCCCTCTCTCCATTTAAAAAAGGAACAGAATATGCTTGTTTTTAAAGTGTATCCCATCAACCTTGGGTAACTCTATCTCAGTATTCCCAACCCTGGCCCACCATTGGTTCTCCTGATTGCCCTTCCTGACACTTCCTCCCAAATGCATTGTACAGAAGTGTATCATTCATCGCATCCTGGTCACTGCACGTTGCTAGCCGACTATGCTTGTGCTATTTTGAAACCTACATAGACCTTTATAGAGCCAACAACAGCAGCTCTAAATGTATGCTTATGTGGTATTTCTGATGGATAGAGCTCTTATTCAGATGCTTATAACTGTGGCGCTGCTCAGCGAAAGTGAACAACACTTTCTCAAAAATGGACATGCACTGCATTTGCTTCACAATCTTTTGACATGGCTCAATGAAAATGAACATTTCAGCCAGCGAGAAATCAACTGTTTGACAAACATTCAATCGATGAACAGACATAACTGATGAACCATATGCATGCATCATTGTAGGGCGACCCCGACGCTCACCCGAAATGATTTGTCTTACAACATTTGTCAAGTGTTGGCAATAAAAGGCCATAGGGTTTTATTGTACAGATATGGTTATGCAGATAACAAATAATCACATATCATAATAATATCATACTTTTGGGCACTGGGTCCTGAGGTTACCCCCTCTGGCCCGTGCCGCCTTCTCATGTCCCACGACTCGTTGTGGACACCGTACAGTGCCTTGTACTTCTTTTACTTTGTTCTTATCCCTTATTTGTAGGGTGGGAGTGTTTTGTGGTAAAGAAGCAAAGTGTTGGAAGACGCTGAGTGAACAGTTAACCTCCTGTCAGTTTGGGACCCCATTCAGGGTCCACAAACAGATTGTGTTTTCTTAGAGCATTCTGCTCTTATTTATAAAACCCAGGGAAGCCCTGGGTCTTTGATGTGTATAGTAGTGGGGGCTGTGCACCAGCCCCCGGCCGGATAGCCGACATGTCTGGCCCCCTGAGGAGGGGGCAGGTCTTTGAACCTGGGCCCTGCGTGACTGTTGGTTTTCCATAAGTGCTTAGCACCTTGTTGCTTGGAGAAAGGGTGAGGTACTTGTTCACACCTCACCCTTCCTCGGCTTTGTGTGACAGAGACTGCATGTCTCTGTGCTTGTGGGGGAGAGGAGCTGGCGTGGGGGTGGGAGCTGCCCCTCTCCTAGCCTGCGGGATGGTAACATCTTTACTCTGCCTCGCCTTGGGCGGCCCTCTGGCATTGCCCACGACCAGCAGTGTTAACATGAAGAACACGTCTGTAGCAATTCTAACCATTCCAAGCAAGTTGTAGTGTTATACCAAATGTAGGACATTTTCCCTGAGCGAAATATCTCCATCATCAGCATTCATCACTTTCCATAAGGTGTGCTCAAAAGCTGATACTTGCATTTTAAGGTCTAACCAATCTGAGAAAAGGCTACATATCTTTCCAGTTTCTGAAAAGCACTCTCTTGACGTTCACCAGTGCCAAGTGCCGACATTTCTCCCGTTGACTGTAAAGATATAGTTGGAGATTTGGTAGACCATGAAAGAGGTAAGCCCATACAATCATCTAAAGCAGCCCTTAAAATGTGCACTCGGCTAACACATACGCAACTAGAACGCAATAGTGAGTCTTAACAACGAAGATGATCCAATAGACTGAAGAGTGCTCTTATGTAACTTACTACATGGGAAGCTACGAGTCTGATCTCCGGAACAATGTATGATAGTAAAGAGAAAGGACCGAAACATGTTGAGGCGTTCTGTGTTGCCATGAATAGGAAGGCATTAGTACCTATATTGATACATTAATCTATATATTATTAGACCATTCTACTAGTGAGTTCGTTTTGTTTATAAATGGATACTTGAATTGCTGGTCAAAATACAACCCATGGGTGATGCTTTCAAATATAAATGTATTGTTATTTGGAATTTTCTACACTATGTATGTACTTTTTGGAACACTTCTATGTGTGTTTATGAACTTGTGTAAATATATATCAATCTGTAACAATGAGGATTCCTTTTTCATAGTCAACAGTGAGGTTAGCTCTGGTGTTCTTCCGCCTTGATGAATATGTATCATGATTTCCCAGGTGCAGGAGGGTCTTTCTCAGACCTGGGTTCCATAGATGAGTTGGAGTATTACCACACTGAGGAGCATGAAGGTTGTCCTCTACGTTAGTAATGCACGACTCAGCTTCATCCAGCCTGCAATGCATTACCCCAGCTCATTGAGCATTTCTAATGCTTCTGTTTTGATGGAAGAAGCATCCTTTGCATGGACTTTAGCAGATTGTAAATATTGTCGGTTCTTTGTCACCCACTGTTGAGTCGACGGATCTAGCCTGGTAACTTGTTGTTGCAGGTCTGCATCCTAGTCTTCCTCCTCCGATTATGCTTAGGTCTGGCACAGTGATCTGCCCTGGGGGTCTACTTGTAAACACCAATCTATTAGGAAACAGTGGCCAAACTGTCTCTCTCAATGAGCTCCCACAGCTGCATAAATGGAACAACTCCCATGTCGTAGGAAATCCTTGTAATTCCCTCTGAGAATGAATTCAGCGCTACTCAAAAAGATGCATGACCAATCTCTGAGTGAGGTGAAGAAAGTCTAAGCTTCAAAATCAAGGCCTCATTCCAGCTGTAGCCATAGTGGCACGAAGGGCTAATAAAGGACATCGGTCACCACAAGAGTTGCCAGGTGGTGGTGTGAAATAGCGCTCTCTCTGGCCTCACACAGTCCAGAGAGGGGGTCGCAGCAGAATTCACCCCTGCCAGCATGTGTTATGGATGGCTGTAGTGGAGATGGCCCATTGGGCCACCAACGCTAGTATATTTGCTTTGAAAAAGCGGCAGATTGAGCTCTGAGATATTGGCTAGCAGGTGCAATGGTTAATACCCTTCTAGCAGGGGAAAGACAAAGAAGGTTCCCTCGGTCAATGGAGCATGCAGAGGTCACTGCTCACCTCTCCACCACTCAACAGCGCACCCCGGGTTCTTCATGTTTTGGGAAAGCTCGGTGCAGTTCAATTGAGGGGGCAAGAGTTTATAGGGGGTATCAAAACTTGTGTTTCCCATTCAAAGTTCCTTAGGGAATTGTTTCTCTCACCCACAACAAAGAACACATGGATGGATGTGCACCAAAAGTGTGCGAGTAGGTGGCATCTTTGCCCATTTCTGTGCTTAGCTTGCCCTGGTGAAAATCCATTCCACATTTTTTTAAATATCTGAAAAACGGTCAAAAAATGGCATAATCACTTTAGTGATATTTCAAAGTCACGGACCAATTGGTAGAACCACATGGCCATTTTGTGGCTCCTGATTGGCCCACTGGGATTCACGGTCTAGACTAGGTGCTTGGATTTCAGTGAAGGCCAATCTGAATGGCTACGTGAAAACGAGCAATTTGATTGGCTTTGCACCTCAAACACATTTTATTGTGGGTCGGCGGAACCCGCTGTAAAGGTCAGCAAATATTGGCATCTGCTCCAAAAGAAACATAATATTTCTGCAAACTGATACCGAAAAAGCCTGCAGGCCCTGCTCTGGGCCCCATTGTTAGACCCGGCTGGCGGGCCTCAATCCAGGTCAGTGGACTCCAGTTGGGTCTTAGACCCAGCACAAGGTTGGCACACTCTATGCAGAGCGTGGTTGGCCCATGGACTAGACTCAGCAACAGAAGACCAAACAATGGGTCTAAGCTATGCATGTGATGGCCTGCTGATAGGCCTTGGAGCCCATGGCCAATAATCTGGGTCTAAACCGGTCTGTGGAGACTCTGCAGATGTGGCTTGCTTGGGGGCCACGGCCCCCTCAGACAAGTCAATCTGGATATAACCCAGGATACATGTCCACTGGGCATAGTCACAGGCCACGCACAGTGTGTACATGAGAGACCCCAGGGCAGGGCCAACAGTGGGCAAAGTGGGTGCCTTGCAGTGGTCTGGGACATGGCAATGTGATACCCTGGGCAAAATGGCCAATAGGCATGGGCACAAGACGTGTCATGTTGGCCCATTTGGGTTCTTGGAGGAGCATGGGGAGTTGCAACTACCTGTTGAGAGGAAGTTATTAATAGTATGAGCTTGTTCCTATCCACAAAAAGCTCTGTGCAGAAATGTGTGTCTTATGGTGCACTATGTGGTCTAACCTGAGATATAGTGCAACATAGTTATCAGCACACGTGCACATGCAGCAAAAATAGAAAAAAGATCATTCTGCATAAATTAAATGTCATCGAACATTATATTGCCTGTGAACAGTGATTGAATTAAGCGGGAACAGTCGGGAGCGGGTTCCACTACTTTCATTTTTTTCTGTTTACCATTCCTCTACTTTTTACGACCATATTCACCATTCCATACAGAGCATGTGTCCATTCATGTCCTTGTGCAGGAGTAAAGTTGTAATAGGACCCTTAGTTACTAGTCACGTAGACTATTGCGGTGCCCCTGCCGCAACACCTTGTCACATGTTGCACTAGGCTTCCGCCTACCCTCTCTCCCGCCGCGACCACTACTTTTTTCAGCACGCTTCTACCACTGCCTGTGAAACGATTCACTGAAGTTTGAAATATGACTCTCTATGTGACAATGAAATAAGAAAATGCCAAATGCCAAGTACTTCCAACAAATGTAACTTTGCATCATCTAAATGTGGAACTAGTAAACACAGATACTGCAAGAACAGCACTGATGGGCTGGGTAACTGGGAGGCTTGCAGTCTCATGAAAGCTCATTCAAAAGGGGCTACCCCAATGGCACACCGAGGACCCTATCGCCTCTACTAAAATGGCCCTCTAGTTCAAGGCTAAGCTTTGTGGAGACGACTACAGATGCATGGACAGTCTAAACCAAATGTCAGATCTATGACTGAAGTAGTGCATTGAACAGCTGGGAGAAGATGGAAGGAAACATGTGTTTCCACTCTCCAGCAAGCGAAGCTATTTCTGGCCATAGGCTAGTCACATGTCCGAAAATACAGCAGTTAGTCACATTTCGGAGATTGTTCTGAATTCATGTTTGGGATTAAGAGTTGAGTTTTCCAGAAAGGATGTGTCCTCAAAGAGCTCATGAAAACGATGAAATGTCCCTCAGACCGAAGGCATTCCCTTCACGTCATTTTGCAAGCTAGCCTGTCAGTGGCACTATATGGAGCAATACATTATCGGCCAGAGTATATATACCATAACACGCAGAGACGGATAAAGCCCCCAAGCCCACCTGCTAAATGAAGAATAACAAACCCCAGGGCAAGGACAGCACCGAGTGCCGCCTGCCCACATTTCACCCACACACGATATGCCCACCCCGACAATCTTGCAGACAGTTGTGACACGCAGACATAAAGGAGACAGCTTTGCCGCTGTTCCTGGTTAAAAGAGTGTCTGGATTCAACTGGGAAAAACGGACGTATGCTGGCAAGTCATGGGACTAAAATGTGATTGCTTTACAGGTGGGCATGTAGACGGCCTATTTCACCCCCCAAACAAAACAGAAAATCAGTGATGCAGACCATGCGGCACCACCACCTTAGACTGCACCGGATGTGGTATTCTCTATCTACCAGGATCATGGATGGTCATTGGAGAAGATGGATCCCATGAGCAGAGTAGACTAGCAGTCCACCAATAAAAAACAAGCACCGTGACTGTGCAGGGTACAGAACCATTTATGAAAATTGCTCCCTTGTATCGGGAGGATAGCTCAGGGGCAAAGTGCTCGCCTTGGAAGCAAGACGACACCGAGCACCACAGGTTGCATCCCCGGGTCCATGCTTAGAAACCTCTGGGTATTAAGCACGTTATAAATAACATATCATATCATATCATTGTCATCAAGTGTCCGGTACAGCCTCTTGTGCCCAGATGTCTCACAATCATACACTATGGCACAAAGTCACGTGCGTTGTTCAGAACCATATGCAAGGCTGCCTACCATCCGAGGAACAGGCATCATATGGCCAGTTCCAACTGCAGTACCATTTACTAGATAATCAAACACTCGCCACAACCTGACGTTTAAGGTGCTCCTATCGTGCCAGGTTTTGCCACCTTGTTCTTAGATATTCCAGTTACAGGCACATATGTTATATACACAAGGCTCAATTTCCCAGAATGCACTTGGCCTCATGAAGAGCAGAATTTCCACATGGCTGCATATCCAAGGATGCAGCCCGCCTCACTCACTACTGGAACAACATGCCCCAGAATACCACTTGCTTTACTCGTCATGCATGCTCCCACAGGAGGCATGTCACACAATACCCTCTGCCTTTTCCAGTGCAGAATTAATAGGGGACTATGTGTTCCTCAGTACAGAGCGACAAACATGACAAGATGTGCCACAATTAATTAAGCTCACTGACCACAGATAAGCCCTTACTGTGCATCACTCAGATTTGTGAAAAATCGCCTTCAGGACTACTTGTCCCAGAAGGCACTTTGTCACCCTACCTTGAATCAATACAAATACCTCCACCAGTCTTTGTGTCTCATAAAGCAATCCGTTTCATTAAAGGGCCATCAAAAGGGCTGCATGTTATAAGATGCATTCTCCCTCAATGGGTACAGATACCCCCAATCACACACAAGACAACTTGTGAAATAACGCACATTGCTCAGTTTAGGAGAGAACCCACTGTGCTACCAAAGCACTTTGCCTTACCCCCAGCCAAAGGTAAAGAGTGCATAGTAGCGTACCACCTGCTTCCACATCCACAGCTCCACAGATATGCTCAGTTCCGTGGCACCAGCGGAGCAGTCCCACATGTATGAGCTCCAACAGTGTCACTGGGCCTTATTACGAGTATGCTAGTCCAGTAACAACGGTACCAGTAAACTTGCCAGTACCGTTGTTACCGGACAGGTATACTCCGAGTTCTGCGGGCGGGTGAAGGTCTGACCTGGCGGGCAGACAGCACCCGCGAGCAGAGCATGTCGGATGCACCGGCACCATTCACGAACGGTGCCGGTGCATCCGGCTTCCCCATTCTCATTTGAGCACTATCGGGCTCAAATGGGAATGGGGAAGAATATTTTCCGGCGCCCGGGAGTGGGCAATTACTGGGTCCGGCAAGGCCGTAATGACCCAGTAATTAGCCATTCCTGGGTGCCAGAAAAAAATGATACCGCCGACTACCGCCAGCCTCGTAATGAGGCCCAAATTGTCTATCTGATCAGGAACCTCAAGGTAAAGACGCGCCTTTTATTCTGCACGAATGCTCATGGGTAAAGAAGAATGGATTACACAAAGACATCGGTTTTACTGTATACATGTTTACTTGCCAATGTGAATTGATGTTTACTCCCTAAAAAATCATTTCAAGGTAATAAAATGCTGCCACTTCAAAATCGTATCTGGAGCGCTACGTGCACCGTATAGAGGCTCCCATTGCACTCGGCTGCATTTGCGCCAAAAGACTTCCTTTCCAAAAATGTGCACTGTCTCTTTATGTAGAGAGGCCGCCCCCCTTTCCTGCGGGACTGCATGTCTTAGAAGGCACCGTGTCTAGTTCAGTACAGAGAATGCGCTTGCCTCCCTCAGTACTGACGTCCACACAAGTCTATAAAGTCCATGCACAATACCTCACTCAGTACAAAGACTTTCACAAACGTATCTAGTGTGCACGGGACAACATATCTCAGAATTCAATGTGCAACACCCAATAAAGGGAATGGCAACAAACTGTATTCCAAGATGGTACCCTCCCTGCTTGAGTAGAGTGGCTCCACACTCCCCTCCCCTGCCCCCAGACCGAATGTCTCCGAATGCACAGTGAAAGCTGGTCGGAGCTATTTAGCTCCTGCTTGTAGCCTAGAAAAACCTGGGTTGCTTGACACCAACAGCTGCCAGGAGCTACTTGTACCTCCTCAGATCACCTGGTGCCATACAAATATACCTATTTGACATTATCTTTGACCGCTTGGGAATATGTATATACTATAGGTGCATTATGAAAAGTGAAACACCTGGAAGCGATTTAAAGCATATTTGGGTTGTGTTTGTTCAGTGAAATACTTATACTTAGCATCTCATTTGGAAGCTGGATAAGCAGCACACTACGCACTAGCTCCTTTGTCCTTTGTCTCGCCTTGACGGATGATGCCTCCTGAGATCCAGGAGTTACTGTTCGCTTCTGCTCATCAAATCTATGTTTCGATCACTGAGAATGCATTCTACCTCACCCCGTGCAGACACCTTATAGGACTAAATGTCGCACCTCATCACAGTGTCCCAAAAGCAGTACATAATGCAATAATAATTGCATTTATATAGAGCTGGAAACCCTCAGGGATCGGAGCACGGTGTGTGGTGCTCATTTATGGACCTCAGAAGGATGAAAGGATGAGTTTGGCCCTGCAAGGACTGGAACTGGCCTCAGCAGACTCTACATGGACGTCAAAGTGAGCACTCTACTTGCTGTGCTATCTGACCGGCCAATGCAGAAGTGACTGTGTCACCCTTAGTAATGCCCTTGCCTCGGAAGAAAGGGCTGCAAGCTGCCACAGATGGCATGTTTGTCATTGTTTTTTGACGAGCAGGAATCCTGTCTTGCCAGAGTTCATTTTGAGGTAGGCAATGGAAAGCCAGGTCTGGATCATGGTGAGGCAGGACTTGAGTAAGTGGATATCTTTGATGGATGATATTTTTAGGTAGAGCTGTGTATATATGGATGTGGATGGTATGGCACAGAAGGAGGCTTACCATTGGATCCACCCAGAGGCTGAATATCATGGGTGACCTGATGGATGCCTTTTGGACCAAAAAAGGTGATGGGTAGAGGTAGTGACCTGGAGGAATTGAACTGGACAAACTAATGGTGGTTTTTGACTTAAAAGGTGAAACATCGGAGGCCATTCTCAATGATACCTATGCAATTGTGCAGTATTTTGATGATTTTTGGTGTTTTTGCTACATAAAAGAGAGAAATTTGCATGAGATTTTATGCTTTCAGCATCCAGCCCCTTACAAAATCTAAATACAGAATTCATTCCACTTTGTCTTCTCTTGTTCCAAGACCACCCAACCAGCAAGACATTTAATGACAGCAGGAACAAGCGAGAGAGAAAGGGAGACAGAGAGAGAGAGAGAGAGTGAGACAAAGATGACCATAAGAAGGGAAAAAAAAGAAAAGAAAGGTGAAGAAATACAAAGGCAGGGGATGAGTGAGAGGGAGAAACTGGCGGTAACTGAGAGACTGTGCCTGAGAGATTGACCAGGGTTAGGGTGAAGGCAAAGGAAAAGGACAAAGGTGAAGGAGGAAAGATCCTGACAAAGGAAAACTACTAAAGACTACGACAAATGAGAAGGACTACGCCTGAGGCCTAGAGATAGGTACGAGAAAGAAGGACTATAGTAGCTGTCCTCCTGAACTGAAATATTTGCTGACATCTGATTCACCCTTTGCTCCGATGTGAGACTCAATGTCTTGTTGAGTGAACTCTGCTTGAATAATTTCTTTTTACCGTCACTGATATGAATAGAGAGAAATTAACTGTACCTCTCCACTGTGTGGTACTAGATGGAAACTGCACTTCCCATCCACATGTTTTTGACTAAGCTGAGTGAATGGTGAAATAAAATATAAGGAGACTGGTGTCATAGGCAATGCAGTATGCCGCTAATTTCTTGGCTTGGATGGCCAAGGGAAAAAGATGAGCGAGAACTAACAAATCCATTGCCACCTTACTCGGCTTGTTTCAAATTATGCTAGACCTGCAGATCGTGTAGCTTAGTTTACCTAATCAACCTAAGAAAAATGCACTCAACCCATGGTGACGGGTGACAAAAAGGTTACCAGTGCTTTCTCTAAAATGTTGCATGTCACCATAAGCCCACTTCATGTTTGGCACACTTCTGCCACCCAGAGGCCAGCCATGCACATTGCAACTTATATTTGGGATTTGCTGCTAGCAAAGTTTGTTTGCAGAAAATGTCAAATAAAAGTTTCAAAGACCCCAGAATTTCATTGTACTCACCAGCAAGTTTGAATACCATGCAAATGGTATTCCACCTTCATAAAAACTACTTGATTATACGAGTGGTCAAGCAGAATTTGCAGGGCCTGAACCATGATTATATTTTACTTTTTTTATTTGACTTGCTCTTGTAAAGTCAAGCCTTAATCCACAAACATCTGGAATAGCAACAGTCATGCGCAACGGCTCTTGATATTATAAATGTGTGATAGGCAATACAGTACACTGGTGGTCTGAGGCTAACAATCACAAAGCTTCACCAAACAAAGCCATGAAAATAAAGCCACGAGAAGCATAGAAGAGTATCAATCCATTCTCCTGTGTTACAATGCCCTCTGGTAGAAATGTACTTCTACAGGCATCACTCATACAGCGCTGGATTGTGTGACAATTCCAGGGAGATCGTCACATCCCTCCAAGGGGGAACTGCCTCCTTTTGGGACTAGGGTGGTGAGACTGCTACGCTTAAAACCCTATAGGGGACAGGGTAAGCTTTGAGGAGAGAGTCTCCACCAGGAGTATGGGGGTCATTACGAGTTTGGAAGAAGCCCGGGTCCGGTCTGGCTGAATGGGGACTTACCGGGACATTCCGTCCTATGCGGACCCAGTAAGTCCCCATTCAGTTAACCATTCCCCATTCCCATTTCAGCCCCCAAAGGGCGCAATGGGAATGGGGAAGGCGCTAATAACGGGCCCGCAGATTGCGGGCCCGTTATTAGCTTCAAGGTCCCTTAACGGGACCCGCAGAGAACGGCTGGTCAGACCAGCCATTCCTGCTGGGACCCACTAAGGGACCTCGGAATAGGGCAGTAAGGGTTTACGGGCACCGGCATCATTACCGGTGCCCGTTAACCCTTACCGCCCAACTCGCAATGACCCCCTATGTCACAATCCCCTCCCCAGGCATTAGGTTAGATTTTGCGATTACCATGTACACCCTTTACTAATGGCTGACTTGGCAACTGACCATAGGTATACCCAATCTCCAGTGAAGACTAAGGAGAGATGAGTGAACCAGCCCACTGGAGGAGCGTCCTCTGAATAGCCAATCACAGAGGAGGCTGAGCAGGCCCTGTGGAGCTTAACCATGCCAAAGACGCCAAGGGAGGTGTGGCTGGAGAGAGTGAGAGAACACTAGTGACAGCTGGAAGAACTGCAGTAAGGACAGCACAGAGCCTAGAGGAGAAGCTGCATAAGCGCCTCTGCCTGAACCATACTGTGAGAATGAGAGATAGTCTCGGTATGATGGCACAAAGCCCAGCGGAGAAGTGGCATAAATGGCTCTACCCCAACCAAGCCAACAGCAGGAGAGTGAGTCTTGGCAAGGCAGAACTGAACCCAACAGAGAAGCCACATAAGTGACTCTGCCTCAACAAGCTGATAGAACAAGAGAGAGTCTCAGCAGGATGACACAGCCCAGCTGAGAAGTTGCATAAGCGATTCTTCATCAACCGAGCTGCGAGAGCACGAATGAGGAGGATCGGAGGGCCAACGTGGAGCCCAGCTGAAAAGTCACATAAGCAACTCTGCACCGAACGAGCTGCAGGAACAAAAAGGTAAAGTGTCTGAACACCAACACAGAGCCCAGTGGAAAAGTCACATAAGTGACCGACAGAGTGCCCAGACCAAGACAGTCGAATCCCAGGAGACCGATGCAGAGCCTGGCAGAAGAGTGGTGTAAGGCGCTGCCCACTAGCCATAGAACCAGCAACCCCCAACAGCCCTCCTGAGGAACACCGCTCAAAACACTGAGGTATGCAGTGGCTCCAGTGGAGAGAGAGGTAGGTGAAGGAGAGAGCAAGAGAAAAAATCCTAGATTGAGCAAAAAACGAAGAACATCCCAGAGAAGGGGAGTGAGAAGGACAAGAGTCCCAGAATGGAAAGGAACAAGAAAAAAAGCCCCATTTGGGAGAGAAACTGGAGAGCTCCAGTGTGGGGAGAGCATGAGAACACCCCAAAATGGTGGGAGCATGAGAACACCCCAGAGTAGAGATTGAGTAGGAGAAGAGTCAGAGAGTGGGGAAAAACTGAGAGAAACCCAGAGTGGGGAGGAAGAAAGGTGTAACAAATCCCAAAGTGGGAAGAGACTGAGAGATGCCTGGGCTGGAACACATTGATAACATTTTAGCACACCAAGAACTGTCAATCTTGAACTTGAAAGTTGGGTAAAAGCCTTTAATAAAAAGGGGCAGGGTTGAGGTTAAATGGCATCAGTCATCCCTTTAAGAGTAATAGGCTTACATAGCCTTTCATTGTTTCTTTTGTTGTTTTCTTTTGGAATATAGGAAAAGTGGTTAGGTTAGATTAGGATTCTGGACGGAGGACTTTGGCAATTCACAGCTATCCTGACAAGCACTTTCTTTTATGGTATAGGGCGGGATCTCGAGGATTTAGGGAAATATTAGGGAGCGTGATAAAAATAAAACCCTTAAAACAAAGCATCTGTGTCCGAGTCCTAATTCTGGCCTAGCACAGATGGTAAAGTGAAATCAATCTGGGCCTCCGATTGAGCACCCGTGAAAACAGGGTCTGAATACTAGCTATGCCAATGCCTTTTTGGAATTCAACTTGTTATAAAAAAATATTTAAATTATTACATTATTATTAAAGAACTACAGCTTTCCTACAAACAGACAATTGATACTTGATACTTTTAACACCAAATTAGAGACTAAAAAACACAAATTTGGAAGAGCTACTTTAGATTACACATTTTAAATAGTTTATAACAGGATAGAATGTTACCAACTTGTGTACCACGTGATTGCAAAAATAAATCTAAACGGAGACCATTGGTTGAATTAGAGAGTCGTAGTTCATCACATATCTCTAGTATTGATATTGATGAACAAGCACAACTGTTGACGATCATACAACACAAACAAGGTGAAAAATAATCTACACAACAAATCCAAGTTGTGATACCTTTTATTGGGCTAACTCAAAATATAATGCTAAAATGGTAGTTCCATTCGCTTCCGAAGTCCCAGAGACATCTTCCTCAGGTGGATGGTCTCACGATAAATGAGGAACAAAAATTACACATAGAGCTGGACATCACTTTTACATTGAGGAAAAAAAGATAAGGGATTCTCCCACTTTAAACTCCATTGGTGGCAGGAAGAAGCATGCAAGGAATTCAGCCATCCATTGTCCATTTATCTAACGGGCCATTGCATGGAAGAAAATAGGCACATGCTTAAACATTGGGAAGTAGTTATCACTGCTGTCAAATGACACTTTAAACAGTGCCATGTTCTTACCTAATGCTTTGCAAGTAATGCGTAATGTGTCCAAACCCTTAAGCATGAAAACGTTAATACTTGTAATCCTGTAATGCTGTTGTAGAGAAATTCCAAATGTTAAGATTCAAAAGCATACCGTTTGATCTGGAAAATATATGCTTTTTTACACGTTCTGTACACAGTAAGTTTATTCACATGTACATTGGTCTTCAATTTACAATATTTCAAGCAGCCTCATGTTTTTCCAACTACAACGTGTATTAGCATCTTCCTGGCAGTCACAGCCAAATAATTGCTACCAGTGGTTGTAGTACACAACTGGACTGATAAAAGCACCCTGCACCATGTGCATTGGGACTAAAACATTGTCAGAGGTTAGTGTGTGTTTTTGCAGCCTCCATGTTGTGCTAGGTTTATACAGTTGGTCAACCAGAGTTTCTTAGGCCTACTTGTATGTATATCATAGAACCAATACATAAAACTTCCTTAAGCTTCAAACGTGCCATGTCCAAATGAATCCTAGTTCTGCATCATGTTTAACAGTGTCTTAGCGGCTCACATATAAAGTGGCAAATAAAAAAATATGCTACCACTATTGGAATGATGACTTTTACACAGTTTGTTAGCCATGCCTCTTGTCCCAAACTGGTAATAATTATTTCTCCCCAGACATCCAAAATCGCAATTTTTGGGATATAAACATTGTAGCCAAAAGTCGTATGTGAGAAGTAGTAACTGCAGGTCATCTTCTGGTACTGTCAATGTGCTTGTCTTGAAGGTCTCATGCATAGTGTGTCATAAATCCTGTGTCAATCTTCAGACCAGCATTTATCAGGTTGAGAATATTTAAGTATTTTAGCTCCCATGTTCTAATTACATGTTATTAGATTATAATGCCAAACAACAGGTCAACAAACTTATTGAAGTTCACAATAATCGAAGCAAATGCATTAATTACACATAATATGAGAAAAATCTGAATTAGGTGATACTCAATAATACCAGGTTTCTATATATTACCCAAAATCAAAACAGTTCTATAGAAAGCACAGGGTAGACCATACAAAATTGCAACAGATAATCTTTTGGAACCACTTGCATAATATATAGACAAAATTATACAACCTACAATACAAAGTATTGCAACATATTTCACGGACACAGGTAATTTTTTTACTTGTATTACAGAATATACAATATTCGCACCGGGGGAAGGACACTCAGGAAATCAGGAAGCTTAAAAAGCAGGCAAGAACACACTGTGTACTGCCTGCATTTATCAGCCACATGAGGCCCTTCCCCCGGGTGGTGTCATCTCGATTGTGGGGAGGGTGATGAATCCGATGGATTCATCCCTACTTCCCCAGTGGTGACCTCATGTGGTCAGGGGATGGCAGCCGCAACCTGATCCTGACCTTGGGGGTAGTTATATGAGACAGGATAACATTGGAGGGGACAACTACCGGGAGGAGGAGATAAATCGATTGGATGAGGCACAGTATTCCTCCCTTGTCCCTGACTAAGACCCTATAATACCCATGATGGCTTGTTGTCACTCAACTATTCCCCGTTATTATAAAATTCAGAAACCCTGTCCTTTCTATCACTCTAGACAAAACTCCATGCATACCTCAAACAGTCACAACACACATAAAACATCTTTTATTTTTGACAGTTCTTTATGTGAAAGTTAGGAACAACATCATTGTAGAAATGTAATTATATCTATGGACTTCATCTCACATAAAGTACTGAGATAAAGAAGAGGAGTGAAGAGTTGATGCAAACCAAAGCAAGGCCAAAGACAGATTAGTTCTATTGGAATCGAAGTGCCTGGAACCTTTAAAAATGGCATCCGCAAAATCAAATGGAGCAGCAGTACGGGAAAGAACCGTGCAGAAGAAAGCCGACAGAGAGAAGACAGACACATCCGTGCGGCGGCTCGTGAACACAAGTCATACTTACCAGCATGGTGTGAAGGAGGAAGTACAGAAGACTTACCCGAAAGACTGTGGGAGCACCGAGAGGGACAGCGGGGCTCCTGGAGGTACGGACGTGCCAGGAAGCTGCATTATCCAGGCCAGGCCACCGAGGGAAACCGTTGAGTGAATGCGGAGCCGCAGGAAGCGCCGGGGAGACGTCTGCACCTCGTCAGAAGCCAATCCAGGGAAGAATCTGGACTGCAGAGGCGCACCATAAGTCGGAGATGCCACAAACAACCGGTGAGTGTGCCCAGAGCCAGGCATACCAACACCCATATAATCAAGTGAATGAAGTATGTAGACTAATATTACAGACAATGCTCAAAGGCAATTTAAAAACAGACAAGAGCTAATGTTAAATCGATGCTAAGAAAGGAGAAAAATGTAAATACCAACAAGAGAAAGTGCAACAACGGAAATTGAACAAAAACCGTTGCATTTTATGTCAATGTAGGGAAGATTTGGAACAAGTGTTACCTTAAGTAAATACATTAAACAGAACAAAGCAGGAGCTAATGTAATATTTTGAAAAGGGCATTGAAACCAATAAGAAGTCCTGGTAAAGAGAAGACACCTGGCCGTTGATGTTCTAAAGGGAAAGACCTGGCAGGGAAATATACCAGGGGATCTGTAAAACCCCAGAGCAGGATTCCTGGCATGGGAGTATACCAGGCAATCCACCAAAATTGTGCAAAGACTTTAACATTTGGGGAAGATACCTGACAGGGGAGTATACCAGGGAATCCGAAGAACCCCATGAAAGGATTCTTGACAAAGGAGTATATCAAGAATTCACCCAAAAAAGAAGTTTATAAATGAAGTCTTATTAGCTAAAAATCTACTGGACATTTTAAGAATTGTGGAGAAATACCTGGCAGGGAAGCATAGCAGGGAATCTGAAAAGTAGATGAAATAAGTTCTGAAATATAATGATACCAGGCTTTTGAAGTTATATCAAGACTCTAACATCTCGGAAAAATACCCGGCAGGGGAGTACACCAGGAGACTTGAAATATCCAGGAGACTTGAAATACCCAGGAGAGAAAGTCTGGTGTAGGAGTATACCAGACAGTCCTTCAAAGTCACAAGAAAAGTTAACGAAAGATTATTTGGGAATTTATTATTTGAACAAGAGCTTTCTGGAACAGAGTAAAAGCCTCAAAGAATTATTTGATTAAGAGACATTCTTGTGATAGCAAGAAACTATTGTTTAAAAGAGACCATTTGTCATCCTACCTATCAATCCAGGGGAAGGGAACCACCCTCTGGATCCAAGGAATTCTCCTTGGAAAACACGGTTTGGTTTTAGCCTTATGTTTTGATTATGGACACTTTATACTAAACATAAGTCAGACACATTTCCTTGCACCCTTAATTGTTTGCTTCTAGTGTGAGAATCAGTATTCATTATTTTGTACACAAGGACAGTTTCTAAGTTACTAACTACTTGACACAGACTGATTCTTAGTTTAAATTTCCTAGGCAGGGAACATTTATCTTTAGTATAGTGTAAGGAACTCATGGGGACAACAGTAAAGACAGACACAAGTGATCACAGTTCAAGGGTGTTTATAAAACTGTAAATGCAGGGTGGAAAATCACCTAACCTAAACCTAAATCTAAGATGGGAACAAGTGTCGACTATTGTATGTAAACTTTTCCAAAATTTGCACCCTGATGCCCCCGGGCCTGATGGTGCGCGTTACAAATAAATAAACTAAACTAAACTAAACTATCAAATGACAAAAAAGGTAGTCCTTGTGGTATCTTGTCAAAGTAAAAAGGCCTATAGTTAAAAATCCTATTGCCAAATTCTTTAAACTAATTACAGAAAGAGTGTGGGATGAGGGTTCAAATAAGAAAGAAGTGTTCAAAAATAATAAGTCAGGATGTGATTGCCAGAGGTCTCCCTTCCCCACGTTTGCAGCATGGGACAAGGTGGGACCTTAGAGCACAGCACACGCTCGAGCCTTCTCAGCACAAGCTAACAGTTCGGTATCAGCTATCAGGTTCTTTGACAGTTAAGTCTCTTTTCAATCAAAAGTCTCTAACCTTCGAGGCCTGATGTATCCAACAAACAAACAAACACAAAGTTCTGCTTCACATATACCTTGGGTGATGGCTTCACCGCTGGGTCCCCCTCTTCCGGGTGTAGACCCTTCACCAAATCGTATTCAATAAATCGATTAAACAGTTCCCGTCCTCCTTCAGGTTCACTGTGGCTTTTCTTGCATTCACAGGTTTCAATGTCTTCTTAAACAGTTCATCAGGCTTTGCCCTTGGTTGTCAACTTCCCTCTGCCGGATTCGCTCTCGTCAACTTTTACCTAACAGTTAACAATGGGACTTTAGACTTCACCCCTTTTCGTTAGCATCCCTCCACCGGGTTCACTCTTGCCAACTTTATGAAACACAGTTCATTATTGATTTCACCATGCAGGATTAATTTCCCTTCTTCGCAATCATCTGTCAAAGGCTTTCGACAGTGCAGAGGATTTTACAAGACCCCTGTATGACCACTTTGACCTATCTTTGCTTCTTCCAAATGTTGTTCTGGTTATGGTAGTCTCTGGGGGTCATTACAAGGTTGGAGGTAGCCATGGCTCTATTAGCGCCATGGCTACCCCCTTACCGCATACCGGGTCCAGGTACCCTGAATGGGGAATTACCGGGCCATTCCAACCATGGAGGACCTGGTATTTCCCCATTCAGGGAACCCATTCCCATTTGGGCCCCCATAGGGCTCAATGGGAATGGGGAGCATGCTAACAACGGGCACGTTAATAACGGGCCCGTTGTTAGCCTGCTGGTCATTTAGCGGCTCCCACTAACGGCGCCTGGTAAAACCAGCCGCCCTTAGTGGGACCCGCTAAAGGACCTCATAATGCGGTAGTAAGGGGTTAACGGCACCAGCACCTTTACCGGCACCATTAACCCCTTACCTCCAACCTCGTAATGACCCGCTCTACCTTCGGGTAATCACCTAGAGTTTTATGCGTGAGCACCCACGTGGTGGCGGACACCTCTATTGCAGGCTTTCCCCCACTGTCTAAAAAGTTCCTTTAAGCTTTCCACAGTTCAAATTAGCTGTTTGCAACTTTTCATTCAACACAACCTGGTTTCTTATCAACTGCCCCTCGCCTCACTGGCTGTGATGAACCGCTAGTCTTTCTTCTCCTTCGAGTTGAGGTTGGCACCACAGAGACCAGCGTCTCTCCCTGGCTTGGCTATCAGTGGAGGAGGGTCTTGTGTACCATTGACATCTGCTGCAACACACGCTGGCCTTTGTTCACGGTCTTATGTTTCCATCTACGGAGGTTTCACGGGCATTAATAGGAAAGGGCAAGGTAACTTCTCCCCTTGTCACCCTCTCGGTATTCGGCGTCTTCCGCCTCCTCTTGAACATCCGTGCTGAGTTAGCTCTTACATCGTGCGGTCTGCCTTTCTCGTTCTGTGCTCTCGTGCTCTACCTTTTATAACTGTGGGAAGGGAAAGGGTCGTCAGGTGTGTGTGATTCTGGTCGATTGCCTGACTTTGTCTGACCCTTGTATTGGGACATGTCAGGTAAATGGTTCTGGTGTTAGTCCGTTGTCTTTCGTGTTGTGCGAAAGTGTTCGTGTCGGAAAAAGGGGGGGCAATTTTTGGGAATATCCCACATGGTAGGATGGGGAAAAGGTGTTGAAATAAGGGGGATACCGCATCTCACCCGTTGGTGTCCCACTCCCACTCCCCAAGGACCCCCCCTGTCTATGTGCTCCTCCCTAACTGGTCCACCCCCAGGAACTGGTTCCAATAGTGGTGGCTGTGCCCTGGCAACATGGATGACAGATCCCTGGGGACTAGCTAGAGAGACACATTCAGGTTTCTCACAATAGGGCTAGAGATGCGTTATTCCAAACCATTTTGTGTTGAAAAAAATGCCTGACTCTGAGAATTTTACAACTTTGTGTCTGCTTTTCATTTCTGGCCCCTCACAGGAGGCAACAGGGAGCCCTCCATGTTGCAACTCCATGTCCCCACCAAAGGCATGCCACACCTTTTGGCCACCTCTTCCCTCCCCACTTACCTGCTGGACCAGAGCTTTGTGTTCTGGCCCCGGTGCCCCTCCCGCCCGTGGCTACCACCATGGAAATAGAAAAGGGGCTATGTCCCTTTTCCTATTGCTGTGAGCATTTTCTTTTCTAGGAGATTGGGCTCACGCAAATCACGCAGAGCCCATCTCCTGTAAAGCAAATAAAATAAAAATATTTGCACCCCAAGTAAATCCACAAACCATTCACTCCCCACCTTACTTGAGAATGGGCCATCTGCCCTCCCCTGTTTCTTCCACTGGTTGCTAGTAGATCCCTTGCTGCTAGATTGCCTGCCCTCTACCTCCCCATTCCCCATTGTTAGCGCCCTTTACCCCTGTATTGTTCGCTTGCTATCTGCTTCCCTCGCCATGTACTACCACGTATGACTTGTAAAGCACTCTGTTGCTTCCCAAAGCTCGGTCTACGGTCAATAATAACCTAATAATATTAATAATAATTTCTTGTTGACATTGCTGAAAATCATTCTCAATAATAACTTTTTTTGATATGAGGATCAACACTTTCTATCTACAGATATCAGGTATATCTTTGCAGGCCAATATGAAACCTGTATATGCAGCCTCATATGTGTATTATTTCAAATCAACTCATAATCAACATCATGTAAGATGGCGACATTACCTTAAGAGCTGTTGTTGATGTATCAATGATATTATAAGTATCTGGACAGGTGTATTACGAGAAATTGAAGAATTCTTTGAATATCTAAATTCAATCCATGATACAATTACATTTAAAACGAAGAATAGCCAACATTCTATTCATTTTTTAAATGAACCAATTTGCATATGGGAACCTAGAAACCACCAACTATAATAAACCTACAGACAGAAATAATGTACGTCTGGCTTTCAGTTTGTATCCATGCAATATTATAGCAGGGTTCCATGTAATAACGTCCCCCAAAAATATCGCCATACAAAAAAATCGCAGAAAAATTGCCGTTTTTTGTGGGGACATTATTACATGGAACATGCGGGGGACACCCCCACAGCCCCCAAACCCTTTTTTATTTTTCATGGGGAGCCGGGACTCCCCCACAACACCCGCCTGCCCCTGCCCCTATATATATGGTTACCTATATGATGTTGCCACAACCTTTTCCCGGTGACCTTATATACGACAACCATATATAAAGGGATATTATTGCCTGATACAGATAGCAGCACCCCCATATAGTCAAATATTACTTTAAAAGCGTATCCTATCACAAGAAGCAGATTTACATATCAATAACACCTGATTGACCAACTTAAAGCGAGATCAGGAGTGAAGGAAAAAAACGGATCTGCAGGTAAATAAACTTCTGAAAAAATGGATTGAGAGATGGAGATTAAGCTGCCAGACTGCTTGGGTGGCGGGCTTGTACCACCAGATATAGCCCACAATCATAGCACTATGATTGGCTGCCTACATCCCGCTGGGTGCTAGTTAGATAGCACTAATAGCACACACAAGCCAGGCTTGGCATGTCCTTGATTGGTTCGCTTAATATTACTGATCATAGTAACGATGGGTGTGCAGCCTTGAATTCTGCAATAGATAGGAAGAACGCTATTGTTTCCACTGAATGGTAATTTTTGATGCAGATGCCACATTGAGAACAGCACATACACAAACCCATGCTTGTAGAGAAAAAACAATATCATTATATGCAGGATACATGATAGTACTTGCAAAGGACACAGAGAAATAGTAGCCCAATAAAGAATGAAATCAGTGACTTCAGAAAATATGAACAGCAGGTGGAGTAGTAGCAGTACTAATATTATTTAATAAGCGCAACTCATTACCAAAAAGACCAGCTTCAAGGTACTGTGCAAAATACATACAAATCACAACTAATAACACAAACAGAAAGAACAATTCATAACACAGCTAATAAGAAAACCTGCATCAGATCAATCCTACTGATCCTGCTGAGTTCATCCATTATGTAACATACAGAAAATAAAAATGTAGTTTTAATTGGATCTTAAAAGTCTGTAGAGTGGCACTCTTTCTGAAATGGATAGGTGGTGTGTTCCACACTCGGCAGCCATAAAAGTCTTTTTCCGTAGGACATACTATGAGTTTTTCCTATAATAAGTAAGTCATGTGCACTTAATTTAAGAAGGCATGGCAGTGTGTAGTGCTACCATATAAGATAAATACTCCAGTGAAACCCCATTCGGTATTTTCCAGAATAATATAAGATCTTGAAATTGAATGTGATCTTCAATCCTCGGTCACTCCAATTCTGTGCGATAATGAGAAATATGGTTCGATTTCCTTAAGACATAGACTGTTCTTAAAGCACGATTTTGTACGGCTTGAAGTTTAAAAAGTGATATTTTCTGAAATGCCTAAATAGGCTGAAAGGAAATAGTACAATCTAGAAAATATCACTGCCGGTATTAGAATCTTAAATTGATCCTTGTCTAATATTTATTTTAGCCAGTCGATGTTATAGAGGTGGAAATGTGCATTTTAACTACTGCATCAATCTGTGGTTTAACTGTAAATTGGCTATCAAAATGTACACCCAGGTTCTGTGTCTACCTGAATATATATTATCCTATTTCTTTGTCAATAACCCCAGACTAGACTGGATGCACATTGGAATTTGGACGGGAGCAATAATCAGTCATACATTTGGGAATAAAAATTACAAAAAACCCAGAGAATATACCATAATAATTGCACAGTCATTATTTTGAATAATAAAAGATACCATGATGGATAAAGCTCCAATTTATATTGACTGGGGTGTCCTATTGGTGTCCAATGCAATTAGTACACCACTGTGTTTTTTTTAATGTAATTTGCTGGACTGGCTCTTAGATATCACACCATTAGCTCATAGCATTCTGAGTAGTTCCTGGGTATCCCAACATGACTCTGCCCTCTCTGGAATACTCTGAAGTCTGCTTAGGAACCATTGTTACCCACTGCTGCTTCCTCACTATGATGTTCACTCCTCCCAGTGTTCCCTCACTTTCATCTAGGACCAGTCGCTGCACACTATCCACTGGCAGAAATAGCGACCCTCTGAGATAGCCACCCTCTCTATGGTGCCTCAGAATATCTCCTCACAACTACCATGCCCAAAGTGCACTACTACTCAGAGATAGTCAAAGGGACATCCCTAAAAAGATTTATAATGTTATAACTGTTCATTTATAACAGGCTTAATAACAGTGAGTGGTTTCTAAGCGCGGGAGTGGGATTCAAATCTGTGTTGCATTGCGTTGTCTTGCTTCCAAGACAAAAACATTGCCCCTGTGCTATCCTTCCTCCACAAGATGCTGCAAGGGCCGCCCCATATGGAAGCTCTAGTTCCCACCAAGCCCTCCACTACCTTCCCAGCACTAACATTATCAACATCTATGCTCACACTATCTTCATTCAAACTAAGCCGCCACTCACACAAATCTATTGAATAAACCTCTCAACAGACCTCACAAAGAAGGTACTCCCCCCAAAAAACGAAATCCAAAACAAGGCCGAAAATAACAAGTTTTAAAAGTCAAATTGTTGGTGGATTCTTGTACACTTTTTAAATAACTAGATAGGGGGTGGGGTACGTGTATACATTAAGGTGGGGGGATGTGGTGTGTGCCCCCTCCACAATAAAAAAAAGAGAAAAAATCAATATTGTTTTCCAAAATTCAACTAAAATAAACTCAGTATTTTTGCCCTTATTATTTTATTTTCGCTATTGTAACATAGAACCTCAAAGAATGCTGCACCTCTACTGCCAGCCTATTTTTCACCTGCATGCTAGCACCATAGGCCCACAAAGCTTCCTCTGTGCATCTATGCTCGTGGCACAGACCACCTAGAATCATCCCCACACGAACATCTCAGGGTACCTCTGCATGCATCAGCACAACAGCAAAACTATCTTGCCTTTTCCTTCTCTCTTCATTAACCTAACCCACCTCTTTTCACAGGCTTATTTGGCTTGCTATTGGTTCACAATCAACTCCATATGGAAAAGCAAGCAGTGCCCTTCATGTCTGGCCTTGGAGCAAGCATATTGGGTACAAAAGCAAATGTAATCCAAGAAAATGAACATTGTGAAGTCAATGGATGTAGCTGGGCAGAACATGGCTATGTTTAGCAAACAGGGTCTTTACTCTGGTGGCATGCAAGAGAGAAATATACATCTTCTTCGTGTACTTTTTGAAAGTAAACTAGGCCTTGGTTAATGTGGTAACTTGTTTATAAACAACGTGTTTGTGAATTTAGATTGTTACGCTGCTGGAGGAGGGCAATCACATATGATTTTCTATGAAAAATTAGATTCAGAGAGACACTGTTAACCATGATTACAAAGGATCTGTAGGAGCCACCGCTGGTACAAGATATAGAAGTGGCGCTGGTGCTAATGGCCGGCTCGTGAAGTGAGTGCCTAGCTTCAGGGGTTTAGCTTCTTCTTTTCTAAAAAAGGACCAATCGTGCGCCACTGTTTTACCTCCATTAAAGAGTATTTAACAGCTGAAGACTCCATACATTAGATTTGTGGGTTTCAGATGTGAATTGCAAAGATGCAGCAGGAGGAGACAGACACACAGGTGGTATGCTTGTTGACATACACTTTTATTTAATCAAATAAAGTTGAAATCTATCTCTCCCTAGCTCTTAGAGGGCTTTCTCTGCCTCAACCAAGGAATTAAAGATTCTGTCAGAACATCCAAGTGAATGAAAAAGAGTTAATCGTTGTGTGTCAACATGCCTACCTGTTACGCTCACCTGGCTCCCACAGGGGCGTCGGTGGGACCCGGGCAGCTGCGGTCTCCACCCACGTGATACATAGTGCAGCGATGACTGACTGGATCTGCCCTCCTAATCTTGTCTCTTAACCCGTAGAAATATTCTCCTGCAAGTGGAGAGATGGATTTAGCCACTTGTGGATTCAAGTGATGGCACCCCCACAGTCCTCCCCAACTAACCACCTCCGAAATGCCCTCACAGCAATCTCACCTTATATTCTTGAAAGATGAGCTCTCCATCCTGCTTGGATTTGCAGGGCCGCGTCGATTCCAGTTACTTCACTGTTTTGAAGGCTCGGGAGAGTTCCGGAGAGTATTGACTCTGAGGTTCCTGGTGAGGACCAGTAAGTATTAAGTTCATAGAGTTCAATATGTCCGATGTTCACTCTTGTTCCCCCCTTCCTTTCTTGTCTTGCAGCTGGCTTGTGAAAAGATGCTCTTGTGGCAGCTGGTGGCGCTCAGGAAAGAGTCTGTATTACCCGGCGCTGTCCGGTAAATGTTGCACGTGGAAAACGTGTTGTTTTGTCTCTCTTTACAGATGCGGCACGTGAAAATATGGAGAGTCACAAAAGGATGCCTCCGGTGGTAAATCAGGTATTTGTTGGTTCCCTCGGCTCACCTTGTGGTTTTCTTTTGTCTCCTAGGTGCCGAAGTTCGGCGAAGAAATGATGGAAGCAGCGCCGACCCGTAGGATGCTGTGAAGACTGGTGAGTATGGCGCGGCGCTGCAGCTGGAGGTGTAGCGCGTGCAGAAATGATGTTCTTTACAGGTCCGGAGACGAGATGGATCCAGAATCAGGTGTGGAATAGAAATAAGTTTGTTTTCTAACCTTGTCCCTTTCCTTCCTCTTTGTTTTAGGAGCTCCGGATTCGAAGCGGGCGTGGCAGAAGACTGGATGCAGGCTGCAGGCACGGTGAGCGTTACGCTACTAGATACAGAATAACGCGAAGCGTGTGTTGCTGGTCGGGCGTGTTTTAAATAGCCTCAAAAGTAGTCCCAGGCAAGAAGTCCCTAGAACCAAACCCGAGTAACAAATAGTGCCTGTTGAAAAATAGTCCCTTTCAGGCTTCATGTTGGATTGGAGTCATTTCCAGCATAGTCTGCCTGAGGTAAGTAATGACTATGAGCCTGGCGCCGTAGGCGCCAGGACTGATTTCTACTATGAGCCTGGCGCCTAAGGCACCAGGACTGAACCCAGATAGCCCCTAGCCGGGGCTGCTGAGGTTTTACTAAATGTCTAGATGCCTGCTCCGGGGCTGATGGGCTTGGTCCGGATGCCTGGGGGTACGCATCATGACACTACCTATGTCCCTCACACCTGTAACTAAACTAACGAGGTAATGGATCTTCTTTGTCCAGAAGAACGACTCCCTTCTTCTGGACAATGGATCCCAGTTCCAACTGTAGGTGGGACCTTTACCTGAGGGAATGACTCCTTTCTGCAGGTCTCAATCCCTTTCCAAAGTATCAAAACAAAGTTCCAGGTTGAGATGTCAAGAAATGGCAAAGTTTTCAGTTCCAACTCAAAAGGTATAGTTTCAATTCTTAGGTGGGATTTTTACCTGAGGGAATGCCTCCCTTGCCCAGGTCTTAATCCCCTTTTCAAGACACAAGACAATATTCCAGATCAAGGTACAAGCTCAAGCATCAACATTCCTTATCGCCCATAGTTGCTTTTGTCATTATTGGGTTCCTGGAGAATTTCTCCTTTCTCCAGTACTTTCACAGTGTCAGTCCCAGACCCGTATTTCTTTCTCTCTCAGCTGTTGGCAGACTTGGGGCCTCATTACGACCCTGGCGGTACGGGGTAAACGGCGCCGTAAAAGGTGCCGGCGCTGTTTACCCAATACCGCCTCATTACGAGGTCCAGGCGTGCTTACTGGGTCCTGTGAGGGGAAGAGGGAGCAAATAATGGGCCAACTCGTAATGGCCCGTTGTTTGCTCCCACTCCCATTCCCATTCTGCCCTATAGGGGCTAAAATTGGAATGGGGAAGGACCGGGTCCGGGTCCTTGGAGGGAGGAATTACCGGGCCTTCCGAACTCGTAATGGCCCGGTAATTCCTCATTCTGAGGACCCAGATGTGATTTCGGCGGCAGCCATGCTGCCAATAGTGGCATGGCTACCGCCGAGGTCGTAATGAGACCCTTGGTTCATTACCCTGCCAGGTAGTGCGAGGAAGAAGATGGTTTAAGAGATTCCTCTTCTTTGGGTGCGGATCCTAGTTCTGTCTTTCCTCTTCTCTGGGTTTTGGCAGACCTGGTTAACTACCCTGCAAGATACCGCCACAAGGAAGAGGAGCTTCTCCGCCTTCCTGTTCGGCTGTCTCTTCGATTCTACGGGGGCTGCAGCAACTCTGCAGCATTCCCTTGTCCCCGGGCTGCATGTCTCCGGCTGACCACATGTACCAGCTTCTTCGATCGGCTGGTTGCTCTTTACTTCTCCTTCGCTGGTCCTTCCAGAAGACAACACTGGTTGTCCCTCTTCCCTTTTATTGACAGGTTGTTTAATACTTCCTTTGCTTTGGTTCTGCGGAGCCATCTGACCGTCTCTGCAGCTCTTTTTCATCTCAGTTCTTATAGGATACTCTTCCTATAAGTGGAGCCTACAATCGTCCTTGTATTGGGACTTCCTACACTGATAAATCTCCAAAAACATATAGGAATATTAGGGATAGGGTTGGTGTGATGGGGCTTGGAAGGTGTGTCAGGGTAAGGTGGGTTATGGGGATAACATGTTCTCTCCAGATCGTCACTAGTCCCATAGAGGGTTTCCTTCCCCGTGAGATCCACCCACTGATTAGCACACCCAGTGGGACTATCGGGTAGCGGCCTCACCTGCCATCTGGCATCTGGGGATTTGTCACGGATTATAAGGAAGCAGCCGATAATCTGGCATTATTTTTAAAAGATAAGAGCGACATTACAATTCTTAATTCATCAGAGTACTTACTTGGTGACCCTTGGTTTTATAAGCATAGGTTGCCTACTTTTTGGAGGCTTGAAAAGTAATGGTAATGTGAGGCAGTAGATGTACAGAGTGAAAGGCTGCCTGGGTTTTAAAACTGGGAAAGAAATGGGGGCTAGAACTATTCAGTCGAAAGCAATTTTCGCAGCATGAACAGACTGATGATAGACATCAAAGCATTACTTAGAGTTCAAGCTCCCAATTGATATATTTTGTCACAGGGACGTTTTAGGGAAGATGATACTCTTTGCTTTGCTTATAAATCATGGCCTTTTTCCTATATATTGCCATTAATAGAATGCCAACAACTGCCCCCCTTCTGCAGGGTTCATGGTTATCATTTGGGGGCTATGTCAACGAATAGTGCTTTTAAAGAAAGTGAATGTGGAATGAGAAGCTAAAGTGGCAAAGCGTAGCTGAAGTGCGTCTCAGAATAGTCTTTAGGGAGAACACATGCTCCATTACTTGAAATGGCGCAGCATTCTTGGCTCCCAGCTTCTAAAAGCTATCCATACTTTTGGCATAATTGTTGCCAGATTAACTTCCACAATGTAACCTTAACACTTGTGTATATATTACAGGATTATAATGTTGATTGAAATAGCAGTTCACTTGGCCGTCGAGATCTTCAGGTGTGCCCATTTGCAATTACATAAATACTCCCCTTTCTTCTCATATTTTGGCCTTTTGGGCAATGGCTATAGGCGATTGCTTTATAAATGAATATACTGCAGCAATACATGGAAACCTCCACAAGGACATCCTCACACTGTACTAGCGCCCAGTGGTCTCTTGTTTCATAAAAGCTTACATTGTAGCTCTATTTACAACATCTCTTTAAAATCAGTTTCCTAATGTGTGAGCCTTTTCGTTAGCTTAATGGCCCCTCACAAACATGTTTTACTGCAGTAGCACAACTGTTTTTGGTCGGAAATAATAGAATAATATTTGTCATGCTTGAAAGTCCCAGATGTCAAGAGGATATAGTTCGGAGCCCTCTCAAATACCGATGATGGGAATAAGGGTTTAAGTTAAAGTAAACTTTTGAAGTATTTAAAAGAAAATACAGTCTGAGGCTCAGAATAAAGTAGAGCAATAATGGTCTGTTGAACCTCAGTTCGACCTGAGGTCATCAGAAGAGTAAACAATCCAGGCTTTTGGCCCTCATCCGTGCAATGTTCTCTTTCCCCAGGGTTGGATCTTTCTTAAATTCACATGCTTTTGCTTTATACCAGGTGTTAGGGTAGGAATATTTGGGAATCATTCAACAGCAGTTAAAACTAAAACACATCATAACACTGCTGAGCCTATTCACCTCATTTAAGGCCCTTTGCTCCTCCACCAACGAGGTGAGCGGGCCCTAGATTCCAGCTCCAGAGGCTATGTCCAGATTCTAATCACATGCTGTGCCGGAGGGAGTCTGTGAGTTATGCTCTAATTTCACCCAATGTTCCATACACATTTTATGGAAGATTTCTTTATATAGATTACTGAAAATATAGCTACAAGATAAGACTTTCATTTTTTATATCTTTTTGATGTTTTACTGGCATTTGTAGTTCCCTGGGAAGGGGTTCCCAATTTTGTTGCGGTCTCTCAACCTGCGGTGTTCCTGTATTAAATTTCATCTTGAATCAGCTTAAGCTGCTTTAAGGAAATGGTCCCAACAAGCAAAAGAAGCCTATTTTTATTGCATGTGGCTCTACTGACAAAAACAAAAAACAATCTGGGGAGAAATGGGAGTTGTCCTTATTGCCGACTTCCTGAACATACTGTGGAGGATTGGTGAATCTGCTCCGTGTTCAACTGTAAAATCGCGAAGGACAGACAGATGTATGTTGGTTAGCCGAAGGTTACTGATTAGCCTGCATCAAAAGCAGAGCCATTGAAGAGCTTGTTGTCTGCTCAATGCAAGAAAAAAGATCTACAAGAAAATTATTCTCAGAAAAGTGTGAGTTCTAAAGAGAGAGGTGCAGGGGATGGACATCAAAAGGAAAAAGGCTTTGCCTGATTTAGGCTGTACCAGGAACTGTTTGTTCTTAAGCTCCCCCCCCTCAATGCTCTCTTCACCATCATAACCTATGCTGACTTGCGCCAACTTAAAATAGCATTGTTGAGGTAACATCTATTGATGTCATCTCTGCCTGTGCCACATCTTGCAGTTAATCCTAGCTGATGGACAAGATATCAGTGCACTCTCCTTCAGTGCTATTTACATTTGTGCACGCCCGATACTAGCAACATCACTCAACTAAGCACCCACCAAAGCAATGTCATATTTGATGGCAAGGACAGCAATGCACTCTCTGTCATCACAACCTCTCCTAACTGTGAGTAATTCGACCATCTGCACAGTGGGTGTGCGCTCACCTGGGTGTTTTGAAATTTTAAAAGAAATTGAAGAAAAGAAGAGGCAGATGAACCTCCACAAAAAAAGTGTGGGGCCAATCTGCACACATGTTCTTATGCTTACTGCATGACATACACATGTGGGCAGGACAAAGACTGATATGCAAATGGATATTTCCCATCTGTGAAAGGTACAGTGAGCAAAAAGCAGATGGCTGCGAACTCTCAATGTGGTTAACAACCACTGAACAGGTTATCATGCCTTGTTCTTCTGAGAGAGGGGCGCCTGCTACCTTTGTTGAATTTACTGCATGACATACACATAGTCCTGTGTACTCTGGGTGGACACAGCCTACAGTGCCGTCCCCCCAGTCATATTTAGTTATGATATGACAGCCTGGATTACACCATGGCCTCTTACAAGGGAGAGGGCAAAACATTCCCCCTGCCATGGCCAGCCGTATTAACTAACACAGGCTCCATGGATCCGCCCTGTCCTTTTGTGTGAGCACTGCAGATGGGGGCAGCAATTAAAACAATTAACATACTAACACAGTATACTTCAAAACAGGCCCACATGGGGCCTGGCTGCAGAGGTTAACAAAGGAGACATGAAACCTCAACAACCTTTGTTATGCACTGTGTCAACCTAAAGCCAGCTCCCGCCCTTAGTATCAATGGACAGTGAAAGGTCATGTCTGGAACTGCAAGTTTAAAGTAGTCATCCCTGGAGGGGGACCCCATTCAGAAGGTATGATTATGTGGTTTGATGGAGACAGAAATTCTGTTCTCGCTGCAAATGCAAGGAAGACCTGTCGCTTTAATCAGGAAGCACAGAGAGCTTCATTAACTAGAGAGACCCTTTGATCCACAACAGACAGCAAGATGGGTGGGACTTAGTATTACATGTTTTCACCCCTTTACCTTTTCTGTTGCAAGGCACTCTGGTTATGACCTCATGCATACAGGAGACTGTTGGTGGGGACCCAGGATTGGTCCATTAAGGGTGGCTTAGCCTATACCAATCCCTGTGGGCCATTTGGCTTTAAAAGAGGGCCAAGCCCCTCTTTTGGGCAGATCATCTGAAGACTTTGCAAGGAGTAGCAAGAATAACTCAGCATTGGATCCAGGCTAAAGGCACAGTATGCCTTACATCTTCTGCCAGTGAAGAAAGGCCAGGACCTCCAAGAGGGAAACAAGATCCCTCCAGTTACATCTCCCAGGGAACATAGGGAGATACTGAACCCAGAGGACCCTCCAGCAGCTCTAGAACCGGTACCCAGCCAGAACACAGCATGTTGTGCTAGACTCTGCAGTAAGCTTCCTAGGTGGGATGTGCTAGACAGTCTCTGAACTAAACCAAGGACAAGGCAGCTGCCTGAAACACTCTCCTCAGCATTGGGCCGTCTGCCTTAAAGGACACGCACACAGTGAAGAAGCTAGTAGGAGTGCATAGACAAGCATCTACAGTCATCCGCCTTAAAGGACATTTTTGAGCCAGTCGAGCCCCTCTTGCTGCCACTGGCTGCACTTCTGATTGTTGTTATGCCACAGTAACTAAAGCCATCAAAAGCCAGTGCTTCAGAACCGCTGACCATCACTAAGACAATGATTCCTGATCCTGAGCTGCCGTGCAGGTCAGCCTGAAGCTGTCTGTCCAGCCTCACTCGCTGAACTGCCGCTGCCTGATACCTGCAGCTGTCTCCCATCTTGAACTCTGTAGCAGATGCTGTAAAGTGCCCTGAAACTGACTCTACACTGTCAAGCACCAAGAACTTCTACAAACATAAGGTACATTGTGGTTATGTCCCCCTGTTCCTTCTCCGAAGGCCCCTAGTGACATTTTACAACCCATTTCTCTCTTTGTGTTGAAGCCAAGTATCCTTGAACTATTGAAATTAATTACTTTACCTCCTGTCAGTATCCAGAGTCCATCCCTTTTCCTTCTTTGAAACTGGCTGTCCTCTGTATTACTTTACAGTGTGTGTTGTACTTTGTAGTGTGCTAGAACCATCTGTTGTGATAATAATGAAGTAGAAATTTTTATACAACCTTGACTAGACAGTTCCTTTTATCACTTGGTAATAATTTGATGTTTGCTGTGTTGCAACTAACCAACGATTTACAACCTTCCGGTGATAAGCCTGCCGTTCTGTCCACGTTACCAAAATTGGACAAGGGGGTTTATAACTGACGTGTGTTTCCAGTTTGTTCGATCCATTCTGGTATACTAGAGGTTTGGGGCTGATTGATGCTTTAAAAACTAATATTCATCCATGCACTGCTGGTGCCCTGGAAGTTGATTTGTCACAGTAACTTCTGCCACAAAAACCATCAGTGAGACATCCATCAGCAAATCTCCCATCAATGGCACAAACACCACTGCTGTAAATACAAATCCTGTAGTTGATGGGGATCGTGTTGACAGTTTTCAGTGGCAATTTCCATCAGGCAAATTAAGATGACAAAAAGAAATGGTATACAAAGGGAAAGGATAAAGACACATAATTGTTTAGTGGGCATTTGCCTCTGTTGTCTATTCCAACATTTTCCCTTATAAAGTATTTGGATGTCCTTCTTGATGAGATCCTGGAGAATCATTTTGACTTTGAGAGCATTTAGGTGCAGGGACTTTGAAGGTGTGAGGCCTCAGATATGGAAGAGATTGGGTAAGTCCATGATTCAGTGCTACTGAGAGAAAGGCTATAGCAACAGGACTTTCCAGGCCATAATCAATTTCATGTGGAACCACCCCACCCAAAGCAAATACTGGTAATGCAGAGCATAACCTATTTGCAAATGTTGGCATCTGAACTTAACAGGCGCCTTGCACCACTTACTGCTTCGTAATTGCAATAGCACCATCACGGCAACTGTAGATGCAACAACCGCCACTGACCATCCAATCCCAGCCACTGCCTCAATTGCCTCCAATGCTTGCTGAACTGCAAGTGGCAAGTTGTGCACATCTGCCTTCATTGCATCCTCTCAAGGCTTAAACACGATCTTGTATAGTTACTTCAAAACAATGTCATATGAAAGGTCGTAACAATTCCTCCTTTGCAAACCAGGAAGGAGATAGAGTTAAACTCTCGCAGACATAATACAGAGAGACCCAATGAATAGGAGTCCTCTCTGTAAGATATGCAGAGTTGTTTTTGTTAAGAAAATCAAAATCTGTGAGCAATCATCGCAACAGTTAGTCCTCTTGAGTGTCGTGCCTATAGAACTAACGAGGCACACTACAAGAGCACTTTTTTTAGAAAGGTTTTCTTTCTTTTTTCTTGCTCATGGTTTAAACTCCTTCTGCTAGACAAGGAATCTGAATAAAATGCAAGAGAAATTTATTTGAAAAGCAGACGACATATGCCTCATTCTTTTTGGTATGTGCCTTTTACAATAAATTCACTTTAGACATTGGCTATTGTGTATAGGTTGGCAATAGGGCAAGCTTCCTCCCACTATCCCCTCACCCTAGACAGGCGGAGCAACCAGCGGCATCTAGGGATAGGAAGACACAAGGGTTTAGTGGAGCATGGTTGAAGGGCAAGCAAGACTAGGGCAACACATGGTGGTGCATGTAAACCTGTAGAAATAAGTGACCTGTGATTTTGATTGTGTGAAAATGTATTAGGGTAATCCACAGGTAGAAGACCCTGAACAGTCCTTTAGTGGGTTTTCATCCTCTCAAGGCAAACACTAAGCATGCTCAACAGGACCACTGAGCACAATTGCAGAGGAGTATGGCCTTTCATAACTTTGAGACCCTGAAAGTTACAGATGGGGCCAAGATGGTACAGACCATAACCCCAAATGTGTACAATGATTAGCCAGGTCACTAGGAGGATGAGCTCAGACTCCAAAGAGCTCATGTCTAAACGTTAACCTTCAGATGAGAGTGGGGCACGTTATAAACTGATGAATAAGGCTATTCATGAATGTGGTCTTAACGTCACTTCGGGGAAGAAGGACAGCCTTATAAGACAGCCACATATTCTGGAAGATATCTGTGAGCAACGTGTCTTACTCATGAAACAAATCCTTTTTGGCTCCTTCTCTTAAAATTGGAGGCAGCAGGTGCTTATGATTATTTGTATACATAGTCATTGTTTTCACACATAGCCTTCACTCTTTTTGTGTAACTGTTTGATACTTGTTAGCCGATTAAGTCCCCCACAGGACCAGGAACTACATTTCCCAGTGTGCCCACTTGGTGCTGCGTCTGGTACCACCACTAGAGGACCCTTCGGGTCAAATGGCCTGTGCAGAAGCCAAGCCCCTATGTGAAGCCGTTTTGAGCTTGTTAGAGCGTGGGCATCGGTACTTAATTTTGCCGGTTTCCCTGGAGTGCTCCTGGCTGCCCCTTTTACATGCTCTACCGTTCCTCTTATTTTCTAAAAAAGGTGCATTGAAGCATACTGCTTTTAATCATCATGTTAAAGGACCAAACTGTTCCGTCAGCCCATGTCACAGCTGTGCTACAAACATACATCAAGATAGCAAAGTTAGATATAATAAGCACCATGGAAAATAAGGTTATACCTAACATTCTTCCAACATTTCTAATGATGACAAAATACAACGCAATACTGATCGCAGGGAGAATCAAACTTTCCACCCCTGAAACCTCTGAGGTGCTTAGGGACCAGATTGGTTCTGAAAATCACTCTGCTTTTGAGCTTAAACTCTACTCATTGCAATCATACTCCATCCAGAGTGACACACATCTCACGCCACAGACCCTTCCAGAGCCCACTGGATCATGGGACTTGTATTCCATGTCAACACCTTCCGAACAAAAGTCTAAAATTACAGTAAAATCAAAGTATGAATTTATCTTAGATACCAATAATATCCTCCAAAGTAGACCACTCGATAGCAATATATCGAGAATCGCCTTCTTAAAATGTGCTCTCTTGAATGTGGGGCCTCTTCTCTGCCATACTATTGACATTACTAAACTTATTTAAGAACACAAACTGGATGATTTAGCTCGTTCAGAAACGTGAATAGACACATATTCGGGCCAGGTAATCGCCCCGGCAATCTTTCAGGGTTTTCTGTTATAATTATGAATAGGGAAAGAGGTAGAGGAGGGGGTGTTGCCATAATTTTTAGATCGTTCTTAACGATTTAAGAAGAACCCAATATCGCTATTTAAGATTGTGAAATTGTTAGTCTTAAATTTTCCCATTTAAAATCAGTGATCACGATGGATATGATTATTATTTACCGTAAGTATTCATTTTACGCTGCAGCTGCTCCAGGTCCTTTTACGGTCTATGCATACATCCGCACCAATGCTGGTTCCTGGTGATTTTAACCTTGGTTTTTATGACGTTACTGATCTTGAGGCAACAAACCTCTGGGACAGGGTCTCTTCTTTATATTATAAATGCATCTCAAACTCGGCGCCCAAATACCTGGTCGATAAATATTCCAGAAATCAATCCACCAGACCTACTAGATCTAACTACTCACACTGCCTTAATATCCCCAAATGCAAACTAGAAGAAGGTGGAGGGTCTAGCTTCCCAATACTAGCAGCCAAGATCTGGAATTCCCTGCCCCCAGCACTAAGAGCCAAACCTTCTTTTTGGTCCTTCAGAAACAAGGTAAAAACGTGCCTCTTCTCCCAGCGCAACTAGGACCTCAAACTACTCATTTCACCCCAAGTGCTTACACAAGGGTAAGTGCCTAGATATGTAACACTAGGGCTTGCCTCTCTACTGCTCGCTCTTGTAACCATACCTACTGCCATATCTAATTCTCTTGCCAGACTAGGCATGTTATCTTGATGTGTAACACAAGTCAACGGCTTACCTCTCCTCCTATGTATGTGATTACCTTTATGTGTGTAATATTAGTTCTGTACTACCTGCATGTATCAATTTGTGTATTTATAAGCTTTAACGGCCCAGATACCTTTGGGTTAGGTGCGCTATATAAGCAAATAAACTAAACTAAACTAAACAGTAAGCTATGTCCGGACCCACTCATGAAAAAAGGTGAGCATTAGACTGGATCCTTCATTGGAGCATCGAAATTCTAAATGTTATTCCCTTCACACCACCATGGACAGACCTCAGTTAGTCGGTTTTGAGTTTCTACCACTCAAGCTCCCTACTAGAACTCAAAAGAAAGTTATCCACAGTAGGGACCTTCATCGTCTAATACAATGAGCATCTTTCCATTCCCTTACAACAAACTCTTTCCACTATTAATCAACATCAAGAGTTAGACAAACTAGTTCAATATATTCACAATGTTCTTAATTCCACCGTGAACAAGATTGAACCTCTATCTGCTGGAAGTTAAGCATCAGCCGTAAATATAATGTCTGTTGTAATGATTTGAAAAAATCCAAGTCTCGTTTAAGAAAAGCAGAGAAAGCGATGGAGAAAAGATCCCGCTCCAGTTACGAATGCAATATTGAAAGAATTACACCTGCAACATAAGAAAGCCATCTTAACAGCCAAACATCGACGCTATACTAATCACATTCATGTGACTCCAGGCACGGGCCGTTCAAATGCGTCCAGCAAGTGCAATCGCTTCAACGGCTACAATAACAGCAAGGGTCTCGCTCTAAGACGTGCAGGGCAGCTACATGGCTAGTTCTGCATGCCATTACCCGGCACTATGGTCTTGATGTTCAAGCATGACGCAAAGCAAGGACTGGACAAGCAGTTCTGCAGCACTTGTATTAATGTGAACCTATGAAATATCTATTGCTGGAGAATAAACTATTGACTTAGCTGTAACTCTAGTTCTCCAGGGTTGAGAAAAGCCCAAAACTTGCAGAATACCCCAGCACGCTGAGATTCAGATCCTTAGTGGTGTGGACCCCACGTCAGACTCTGGATAATGATGATTCCTGCAATGGAATAAGGTATCCTCCAATTTGTATGTGTTTTTTCTAAAAACATTCTATGCGCTTTGCTGATATAGCTAAATATTAGTATCACTTTTGTGATGCTCTTGTCCTTGGGTCATTTATGCATTTAGGAACAGTTTGGAAATATGGCTTCTTTTTAATGAGCACAAACCTAAATTATATCTTAAAGTCTCCTCACTCAGGCGTTCCCTTTCCTTCCAGATGGTTGTCTCTATTCCCGGCTATTCTAAATCAATTGAAATCACCTGGTACATCAGTAAGCTTATAACTAGCAATATAGCACGGTAGCAAATGTTACAGCTGTTGGGGCAGCAGCCAAAGCAGAACATAGAAAATGCAAGAAAACATCATTTAACTGGTGGCGGAGCAGACACCAAAGAAGAATTCATTTTCAACAACGGAATATGCCCTTGCAACACACACACAGCAGGACAAGACTTCCAGGGGCCAGTTGTGTGTATGAATGCTGTTCTGAATAAAGTTACCAGATATTGCTGCTGTAGGAAATAGTGCTGCTCGACAATCTAGAATCGTACCTCAAACTAAGGGCCTAATTACAAGTTTGGAGGTAGTCGTAAAATATGTACTATTTCTGAATAACAGATATTATTTAAACATTACCAGTTTAGGCACCAAAACTCTCCTTTTCCATTTGGTTTTGTGTGGAGGAAAATTTCGCTACACAAAAAGTATTACCCAATGCGGTATTACCATGCGACTTTATCGTATGGTAATACCGCATAAAAGAGCCCTATGGACCCCCAAATAGGGAACAACGGAAGGCTCTCTGTGGCCCAAAATCCTGCAGACCCTTCATGGTACTGTATGCTTACCGTTGAAGTAATACCGCCAAATTCGTACTCAGGTTGTATAAGTAACTACAGGCACGCCTTTTCAGCTCAAACAATGGAGTATTTCTATAGAGCTGGATTATGCTTCGAGCTGACATAAGGAAGAGTGCGTCTATAAAGCCGGTTCCAAAAAGTGTGCGTTCTCGCTGCAAGTGACATGAGCTATGGTTTCAAGTGTCAGCCTTGCAATGAATAGGCCTTACACTGCAGGACTTATCCAGAGGCAGAGCAAAGCAACCAAATATTGCACTTACATTTTCAATGCAGATCACCATGCCGGCAGATCACCACGCTGGCAGATCACCACGCTCTCAGATTACCACACTTCCAGATCACCTCGCTGGCAGATCACCACGCTGGCAGATCACCACGCTCGCAGATCACCACACTTCCAGATCAGCACACTTCCAGATCACCACGCTGGCAGATCACCACGCTCGCAGATCAGCACACTTTCAGATCACCACGCTCGCAGATCACCATGCTGGCAGACACCATGCTGGCAGATCACCACACTGGCAGATCACCACGCTCGCAGATCACCATACAGGCAGATCACCACGCTGACAGATCACCACGCTCGCAGATCACCACACTTCCAGATCACCACGCTGGCAGATCACCACGCTGGCAGATCACCACACTTCCAGATCACCATGCTGGCAGATCACCATGCTGGCAGATCACCACACTCACAGATCACCACACTTCCAGATCACCACACTTCCAGATCACCACGCTGGCAGATCACCACACTGGCAGATCACCACACTCGCAGATCACCACACTTTCACATCACCACGCTGGCAGATCACCACGCTTGCAGATCACCACACTTCCAGATCACCACGCTAGCAGATCACCATGCTCGCAGATCACCACACTTCCAGATCACCACGCTGGCAGATCGCCATGCTGGCAGATCACCACACTCGCAGATCACCACACTGGCAGGTCACCATGCTGGCAGATCACCACGCTCACAGATCACCACATTTCCAGATCACCATGCTGGCAGATCACCATTCTCACAGATCACCACACTTCCAGATCACCATGCTGGCAGATCACCACACTGGCAGATCACCATGCTGGTGGTTCACCACACTCGCAGATCACCACACTTCCAGATCACCATGCTGGCAGATCACCACGCTGGCAGATCATCATGCTCGCAGATCACCACACTTCCAGATCACCATGCTGGCAGATCGCCATGCTGGCAGATCACCACACTCGCAGATCACCACACTGGCAGGTCACCATGCTGGCAGACCACCACGCTCGCAGATCACCACATTTCCAGATCACCATGCTAGCAGATCACCATGCTCGCAGATCACCACACTTCCAGATCACCACGCTGGCAGATCACCACATTGGCAGATCACCATGCTGGCAGATCACCACACTCGCAGATCACCATGCCCCAGATCACCACGCTGACAGATCACCATGATGGCAGATCACCACACTGGCATATCACCACACTGGCAGATCCCCACACTGGCAGGTCACCACACTCGCAGATCACCACACTGCCAAGTCACCACACTGGCAGGTCACCACACTGATTTGAACATAAATGTTTATGATGCATACATGTTGCCTCTCACAGCACACCGTTGCCTTTGGCAGACAAGAAGATGAGGTCTGTAAACAATCCCCCTATTCTAATGGTGTCAAACAGTATAACATGGGGGTCCGAGCATGTTTGAAGCTTGGAGCAGAAGCTAACCTCGTAGCTTGCTTGGTCAAGGGGGTTCTGTGCATTTGGTAACTTGATGTAATCTTTTAAATCGGCCAAGAAAGTTTAAAAATTCTCTCCAGGAATGAAAACAAAAGCACATATTCAGAGCCCCTAGACAACAAACACGACTTTTTAATTCCCTTCCCGCTAACAATTGACCTTTTTAATTACAGAACTACAGGTTTATAAATCTTTGCTTCTTTATTGAATTGCACTTTTTAATATTCTTCACGGGATGTTTAAAGGGAGTTCATAAACTGAAAGCAAGGCAAACATTATTGCTGCCATCTACACGTTTTGGACTCAAGTTTCCCCACAAAGCATTTGCAGCAGGACCAGAGCTTCTATTCAAATGCGTTTGTCAGTGTATGGGCCTGGCAATGACCGTCGAAAGGAATGGGGCAGCCGCGTATATGTAATATCAGTGTATGGGCCGCCTGCCAATGACCGCCGAAAGGAATGGGGCAGCCACGTATATGTAATGTCAGTGTATGGGCCTGCCAATGACCGTCGAAAGGAATGGGGCAGTCGCGTATATGTAATGTCAGTGTATGGGCTGCCTGCCAATGACCGTCGAAAGGAATGGGGCAGCCGCGTATATGTAATGTCAGTGTATGGGCCACCTGCCAATGACCGTCGAAAGGAATGGGGCAGCCGCGTATATGTAATGTCAGTGTATGGGCCTGCCAATGACCGTCGAAAGGAATGGGGCAGCCGCGTATATGTAATGTCAGTGCATGGACCTGCCAATGACCGTCGAAAGGAAGGGGGCAGCCGCGTATATGTAATGTCAGTGCATGGGCCTGCCAATGACCGTCGAAAGGAATGGGGCAGCCGCGTATATGTAATTACAGTGCATGGGCCTGCCAATGACCGTCGAAAGGAATGGGGCAGCCGCGTATATGTAATGTCAGTGCATGGACCTGCCAATGACCGTCGAAAGGAAGGGGGCAGCCGCGTATATGTAATGTCAGTGCATGGGCCTGCCAATGACCATTGAAAGGAATGGGGCAGCCGCATATATGTAATGTCAGTGTATGGGCCTGCCAATGACCGTCGAAAGGAATGGGGCAGCCGCGTATATATAATGTCAGTGTATGGGCCTGCCAATGACCGTCGAAAGGAATGGGGCAGCCGCGTATATGTAATGTCAGTGTATGGGCCGCCTGCCAATGACCGTCGAAAGGAATGGGGCAGCCGCGTATATGTAATGTCAGTGCATGGGCCTGCCAATGACCGTCGAAAGGAATGGGGCAGCCGCGTATATGTAATGTCAGTGCATGGGCCTGCCAATGACCGTCGAAAGGAATGGGGCAGCCGCGTATATGTAATGTCAGTGCATGGGCCTGCCAATGACCGTCGAAAGGAAGGGGGCAGCCGCGTATATGTAATGTCAGTGCATGGGCCTGCCAATGACTGTCGAAAGGAATGGGGCAGCCGCGTATATGTAATGTCAGTGCATGGACCTGCCAATGACCGTCGAAAGGAAGGGGGCAGCCGCGTATATGTAATGTCAGTGCATGGGCCTGCCAATGACCATTGAAAGGAATGGGGCAGCCGCGTATATGTAATGTGAGTGTATGGGCCTGCCAATGACCGTCGAAAGGAATGGGGCAGCCGCATATATGTAATGTCAGTGTATGGGCCTGCCAATGACCGTCGAAAGGAATGGGGCAGCCATGTATATGTAATGTCAGTGCATGGGCCTGCCAATGACCGTCGAAAGGAATGGGGCAGCCGCGTATATGTAATGTCAGTGCATGGGCCTGCCAATGACCTTCGAAAGGAATGGGGCAGCCGCGTATATGTAATGTCAGTGCATGGACCTGCCAATGACCGTCGAAAGGAAGGGGGCAGCCGCGTATATGTAATGTCAGTGCATGGGCCTGCCAATGACTGTCGAAAGGAAGGGGGCAGCCGCGTATATGTAATGTCAGTGTATGGGCCTGCCAATGACTGTCGAAAGGAATGGGGCAGCCGCGTAATGTCAGTGTGGGCCGCCTGCCAATGACAGTCGAAAGGAATAGGGCAGCCGCGTTTATGTAATATCAGTGTATGGGCCTGCCAATGACCGTCGAAAGGAATGGGGCAGCTTCGTATATGTAATGTCAGTGTATGGGCCTGCCAATGACAGTCGAAAGGAATGGGACAGCCGGGTATATGTAATGTCAGTGTATGGACCTGTCAATGACCGTTGAAAGGAATGGGGCAGCCGTGTATATGTAATGTCAGTGTATGGGCCGCCTGCCAATGACAGTCGAAAGGAATGGGACAGCCGCGTATATGTAATGTCAGTGTATGGACCTGTCAATGACCGTTGAAAGGAATGGGGCAGTAATGTCAGTGTATGGGCCTGCTAATGATGGTCAAAAGGAATGGGGCAGCTGCGTATATGTAATGTCAGTGTATGTTGTGGGTATTGTGAAGTTTAATGTGTGCAATGTATATATTGGGTAAACAACAAAGTTATGAATGGCTAAAACTTGCATAAATAAAACCCTTTGGCACAAAGTTGCAGTTCACAGGTTTGTGCTCATTTTAACCTAACTTTGTACATGTACAGACGGTGAGTCGGGTTGCACAGTCTGGAATATTGTAGTCTGGTATGCAGGGGCGTTGCTAGGGGGGGGCTAAGAGGGCTATAGCCCCTGATCTTTTGGTTGTAGCCCCTGATAGAATCTCAGGAGCTACAGCCAAAAGACTAGCTAGCCCCCAGTCCCAACAGTTCCGACATCAGCTTAGCCCCGGGTCCTTTGCAGACCTAGCAACTCCCCTTCTGGTATGTAGTATTACAGGGTAGCGTGCAGGTGCTGGGCTCTATTGCCCTTGATGAGTGGCCTGAATACTACTACATATGGAGCCAGTGAGGGGGTGAGGGCTTCAGGTTTGGCCCCAGCTCAGCACTCAGGTGTGAACAGTTGTGGGGGTGGGGATTGGGTAGTAAGAGGGTGCTACTTCAGCAGGGCAAGGTTTTTGAAGAAGCTGTGACAGTGGGGGGTGTTGGGTTCATTGATACCTGCAGACTGTTCCTGTACTTAGTAAGGGGTAATACCCAAATGCATGCACAAGATCGGGCTGTGTGTAGTACATACCAATAGTCCAGATACATTCTGGAAAATGTAGTCATCGGATAGTTCACATTTAAATGCAGCTGTCAGAGATTTTGGGCCTAATTCATGGAAGCGTTTTATAATGGCAAAACCCTATTGGAAAACGCTCTGTGAATTAGGGCCTTTATATCATAACTACAAGACATAATACATGCATTAATAACAATATATACAGTACTGTGGAAATAGTATGAAATACATTTTAAAAATTGTGAGAAAGTAACAACAAATGCTGAACGCATTGATCAGCAATCTTTTGCTAACATCTCAAACCCAAACAAATGACAATACATGATACCACAAGAGAATATACGGGAGGGAAAGCCCAAACTACGCACAGGACTAAGGGCTGTCATTAGCAAGAAAACACAAGGGGGGTGGTCCTGGCTGAAACAGTCAAAGCTGATTGCAAGTTATTGAAATGCAAATAAAATTTGTTATGTATCTAATCCTTTGTTATGGTACTTATTCGTATAAATCCAAAGGAAAGATGGAGAGGTACCAGGGAGAAAGAGTGTATACCACAAAACACTTAATTGATATATGACTGGGAGTCTTTATTATTTTTTTCCTCCTCAGTCAAATGTTCATTATTATGCGACCTTTGTTTGTTTAATAATGAACATTTGACTGAGGAGGAAAAAAATAATAAAGACTCCCAGTCATATATCAATTAAGTGTTTTGTGGTATACACTCTTTCTCCCTGGTACCTCTCCATCTTTCCTTTGGATTTATACGAATAAGTACCATAACAAAGGATTAGATACATAACAAATTTTATTTGCATTTCAATAACTTGCAATAAGCTTTGACTGTTTCAGCCAGGACCGCCCCCCTTGTGTTTTCTTAATACATGATACCACAGCCAATGAAACGCTGGGGCACAATAGGTTCAAACCCTGATCCCCAGTTTATCATCTGATCATAAGGCAGCTGCTCCGCACCGCAGACACCCATGTCACACAGAACAATTGGGCCCTGGGTGCCTTAGTGCTTGAAAGGACACCTATGTCACGCTCTACATGGATGACACTGCAGTGATGCGGCACTCAGCATGCTTGATGGGTGAAAACAGTAGGCCTCGGCAGTCGGCACCCAGTCAGGAATTAATGAGGGAAGGGAGGGTAGCAACGGGAAGACAGTTTCGCTTTGTTTTGCGTCCAAACCTCGTTAAATGGCAAGGAGCTGCCTACTGGCGAAATGACAAATAGCGTCTCAGAAGGATGTTTTCTGCGAGTGTCAGAGATATATCGGGCACAAACTAGTGGTCAAATATGTCGGCAAGACACTTGACTCGATGAGCACGAGCAATTTATACAAATATTGCTCTCAAGTACATTACCGGGATGGTGAGAAAATCGTATTTCAAGTGCAAAGGGATAAGAATAGTGCAATGCAGATTTCCTGTCGGATTTAAAACTGAAAGGATGGTGTGCTGGACTGCGGACTTTCTGATTTTCACTCCATTGGGAATTTAGGGATGACTTCTGGGTTCTTGTGTGGAGCGCGAGCCAAGAGATGGGAATGGAAACATGCCTCTCCTTCAGCTTCTGGAGATGTTTTCTGCAGTTTGTCATCCTGAAGATCGTGTGTTTCCCGCACTCCAGTCACTTTGTTTAGTACAGCAGGAAAGGAGACACATGTTTTCGCAATTCATACATTTAAAATGTTTCAAAGGGGTACCAACTGTGTTTCATGAAAAAGGCAATATATGGTGCCAAAAGAGGGTAAATATGGCATGTGATTTCTCAAGAGGGTAGGGCCGTTCTAGTGTATTCTATGGGGTTTTTATGTTGCGCAAACACGCCCCCAAAGGCCTAAGGGCGTGCACAAAGATGTACTATGCGCCAACATGCTCCAAAGGCCTAAGGGCGCGCACAAAGATGTACTATGCGCCAACATGCTCCAAAGGCCTAAGGGCGCGCACAAAGATGTACTATGCGCCAACATGCTCCAAAGGCCTAAGGGCGCGCACAAAGATGTAGTATGCGCCAACATGCTCCAAAGGCCTAAGAGCGCGCACAAAGATGTAGTATGCGCCAACATGCTCCAAAGGCCTAAGGGCGCGCACAAAGATGTAGTATGCGCCAACATGCTCCAAAGGCCTAAGGGCGCGCACAAAGATGTAGTATGCGCCAACATGCTCCAAAGGCCTAAGGGCGCGCACAAAGATGTAGTATGCGCCAACATGCTCCAAAGGCCTAAGGGCGCGCACAAAGATGTAGTATGCGCCAACATGCTCCAAAGGCCTAAGGGCGCGCACAAAGATGTAGTATGCGCCAACATGCTCCAAAGGCCTAAGGGCGCGCACAAAGATGTAGTATGCGCCAACATCCTCCAAAGGCCTAAGGGCGCGCACAAAGATGTACTACAAAAAACACACAAGGCATAACCATCAAGTGGGCATTGTGCATCCTCAGTTAACTCCTTTGTCAAAGAGAAATGTTTTCAAGCCCTTTTTAAACTGTGCGACTGACGGGACAGATCTAAGCAAGCACGGCAAAGCATTCCATGTAATGGGGGCCCATGAATCAAAACTGGACCCTCCAATCCTCTTCAGTGAGATGTGAGGTTGAGCCAGAATAGCATCCTTGGCTGAACGCAGGGTGCGCCTAATAGGCGCTCTCTGAATTCGGGAAAAGAGCTATGAAGGGGCATCATCAGCCAAACATTGGTATACTATACTGGATGCCTGAAATGGAATTCTCTGGGAAACAGGAAGCCAATGCAGTCTTTGCCGAGCCGTGGAGATGTGAGTCCGTCGGTCCACACCACAGACTGCACGGGCCAATCCATTTTGAATGACTTGAAACCTTTAAATATGTGTCTGAGGGGCGCCGACCAAGACGCTAGTACAATAATCTAATGTTGTATTTATCGTTGCAGCTGCAGTCAAATCCCTATTTTTTTTCTGAAAGATGTGGGCAAATTTGCCATAACAATTGTGTCCTATTGAATTAGAACATAATCAGCTCAATTTTGATTTTTCCCCATGAATCCAGACCATTGCGAAATAAGCGTGTGATGGATATTCTCTGCCGATTATTGCCAAATCTCCTCCTACAACAACAGAAATATTAATCAAAATGTAAATCTGACTAATTGGGTTATCCCAGGTCAGCATTAGTTCAATGAGGGACTAGCTAAAGCGCTACATTAGCCCTGACACAACAGACACAATAATAATAAGTAGACAGAGAGACATCATCCACAAACTACAGACAAAACCCAAAGTCCAACTGATACTACTTATTGCCCAAGAGGGAGATGCAGGGCAAGAAGGAAGACTCCAGAAATGGAGTGGAGATTAGCACAATGCGGCTGGTGCTCAGAAATTAGAGGCGAGACTGGGTCTACTCATCCAGAAGGGTAGGGCAGACCAGCAAATGGGAAGATTCTACCCCAATCCAAATGGCCTGCTTCAAGCTGCATACTCCTGGCTAGTCCAGCCTGTCTCTGATCGTCTTGGGAGGACAGCTCAGGGGCAACATGCTCGCCTTGGAAGCAAGACTACGCGGAGCAACACAGGTTCAATCTCCGTGTCCGCGCTTCACGGCTATTCCATCATTAGAAATGACTATGAGAACTATCCCCAACAAACAATTTAGCTCTGCCGAATCTCTATCAGTGAAACTTACCCTCTCACCGACCAATACAGCTACATTACACCTCATCTACAGACCACCAGGACCACTCGGATCATTTACAGATGAATCACTTCCATCTTGACTGTCAACACTAAGCCCAACTCTCAGGTATTACTGCTAGGCAACCTCAACCTTCGTCTATCCGACCCTTAGGATCCTATGGCCTTCGAGGTTGCCACCACCCTCACCAACTTTGGCTTCCAGCAACGCATTCTCGAACCCACCCACAATAAGGGCAGAACGCTTGACTGGATTACAGACTTTAACTGCAATACAATGATTAGCTCCAATTCTGCCTGTGCTTGGTCCGACCACCATATCATCATCTTCGACCAACCAGCCACCAACCCTCTTACTAAACCTACCATAGCCCCGCTATACCCACTACGAACAAAAAGGACATTACCAGGGACAAATTGCTCCCTCACATCCTTCCCATTCTGAATAACTGCACTTCTCAGCACAATGACCCCACCGTCTTAGTAGACACCTTCAATCAAACACTGCTCAAAGCCTTTGAGACTATAGCCCTGCTCAAAATACGTAAAGCTAAACAACGAGCCCATCTGAACTCATGGTTTACCCCGCAGCTCAGAGTTCTGCGCAAAGAAAAGCATAAGGCCGAAGCACTTTGGAAAAGTCTTCCTAGCGTGGCCAACAAAGACCTCCTTCTCATCACCTCCCTTAACTACAAGGAAGCTATTTTAAAAGCTAAAAAAGAGACCTACAACCAACGTATATCTCAAGCTGAATCTAACACAAAGGAGCTATTGAAAATGCTCAAAGAATTAGAATCCCTGTCACCCTTCCCTGATACCTGATTAAAGACAGTACGTGGTGCAACAATATCCAAAATGCACTTCTCAATAAAATAATCGCTCTGCAATCCAAAATCATTGCCAAACAAAACACCCTTCTCACCCTCCCGACTAAAACCATGTCGCCTAAAACGTCCACCCACACTCCATTCAGCTTTGTGCCGCTCACCATCCTGGAGGTTGAAAAAATCATCCATAACTTAAAACCATCCAATTGCCAAGGTGATTCCTGTCCAGCACCGATCATTAAGGAATCGGCTCACAACCTTGCTCCTTTTATAACCACCTTCATAAACTCCTCATTTCAATCGGAAGTGGTCCCTAACAACCTGAAGGATGCCTGGGTTACCCCACTTCTAAAAGAAACGACTCTAGATCCTGAGATTCCAACTAACTACAGACCCATCACCACGGCCACTTTCTTCTAAAAATATTAGATAGAGCATCATACTTACAGATACAGAATTATCTAGACACAAGTAATCTTCTCGGCACAAGACAATCCGGTTTTAGACCCAAGCATGGGACTGAAACAGCCCTCCTAGACCTAAAAACCCAAATTGAGGACCTAAAAGACAACGGCAAACTGGCACTACTACTCCTACTGGACCTCTCTGCAGCGTTTGATTTGGTCAATCACCAAATCCTCTGTCAACATTTGAAATCTGCAGCCCATTTCTCCGACAATGCCACCAATTGGATTAGGTCATTCCTAGACAATAAACATATGAGAGTGTTTTCACCCACCTCCTCAGCAGACCCCACGTCAGTCCCCTGTGGGGTCCCTCAAGGGTCCTGTGTATCCCCCACTCTCTATAATGTATTCTCCAAACCTCTGTTTGATGTGCTTCACTATCTGGGCGTCACCTACACTAATTATGCCGATGACACCCAGATACTCATTCCCATCACCGGTGATTGCACAGTAGATTCTAAATCTTTGAACGACATTTACCAAGTCATCCAAGCCTGGATGGCCCAACATGAGCTCTGTCTCAACGACGATAAAACAGAGTTCCTCATCCTGGGTACACAACAGAGACTTAATAAGCTGAACCCTTCGTTCAGCTCGTTCAGTATCAATGGTAATTCCATCAAAGTCTCCAAAGGTACCAAAACTTTAGGAATCTACCTAGATTCCACACTCTCCCTTCATAGACAAACCAACGCAGTCGTTGCCGCCTCGGCCTACATATGCAGGCTGATTACTGGCGGTCGTCCTTTCCTCTCGAATTGTATCACCCTTGCTAGGACATTGGTTATGTCCAAACTTGACTACTGTAACGTACTGTACCAAGGCACCAACCAGTGCAACCTCAACAAACTCCAGATCACCCAAAACAACGCCATTAGAGCTGCCCTCAACATCCCTAGATCAACACACATCTCTGAAACTAGGAAAAACCTTCACTGGCTCTCAATCGCCCAATGGATTTCATTGAAATCACTTGCCCTCACGTACAAATGCATTAACAACCAGGCCCCCATTTACCTAGCCTCACAATTCACTCAATACACTCCATCTCAGTCACTCAAATCTGCCCATACTCATTGCCCCATGATCCCCAGATACAAGCTTCAAACAGCTGGAGGGGTTAGTTTCCCAGTCTTGGCGGCCAAACTGTGGAACACCATGCCTCTCACCATTAGAAATCTACCACCTCTGAACCTATTTAAACACAAAGGAAAACCTTGGCTAGCCACCACACATGACCAACTGTCCTCCTGAACATTTGATCATCACGACTCTTATACGCCTGACTAACCTGCACTGTTCCTGTACTTTAATGTTCTTGTACTCTAATGCTTCTGCCTATGCAAATGACCGACTGTAACCTTAATGGAACTTTGCCATTCTTTGTAATTACTTTCTGATAACTTGCCACTTCTGTAACTACTGTTTTAAGAGATGTGCCCGGTTGCCTCCGGGCCTTGCTGCACTATACAAATAAACAAAATACAAATACAAATACAAATATCTGATCCCCATTCAAAGCAAGCAACTGTTGAAGTAAGTCACCCATACATTTTGTATATAACAACATGTGCACATCCATTGCACAGCTAAATGCCTGCCTTAGGCTTCACTGAGGTATTGACATAAGTCACTGCCACCCCATAGTCATCCAAAAGCACCACACTGACAGAGCCTGCGTGTTCACACTGTTCCATGTTGTATCAGAAATGAAGTCAATAACCAGTTCTAGTGTTTTTCTCCCACATGTGCACATCGTCATGTTTTTAAAAGCCACACTATTTTGCAAGTCTCCTTGTGTGACTCATGTGGGGATTCAACATCACAGTAGTCCTTCACCAGGGGCAGAATGTATATGATTTAGCCATGTTGAAGAATGAGCACAATAAATAACACGTTGTAACTGTAAAGTATATTTTGTGTAGATGCTGCACTAACAGGCGTAAGGAAAGTTACTTTGCTATGTGCTTAGAGTGTTAGCTACTGATCTGTATTAATTATCTCAGTTTACATAACTACTGTGTCAATTTAAAACCGTGGCAATGGGTGTTGGAAGGAAGAGAGTGTTCTGCTGTTTGGTGCACAAGTGATTACACTTTCATACATTTATTTGTGCTCCAGCCTTCTTCAGACTGTTGCCTAGTGCAATGACCTCTTTATTTTTACTCTTAAGCCCCATTGCGGGTGCACTGGTGTGTACTAGTCATGTAGTTTATTGAGCTGTGGTGTGAGATTCAACTCTAGACATTTATGAGTGTTGTCATTGTATCAAGCCTTCTCAAGTTTAGGCAGCCTTTAAACTTTACATAAGGATGGCATATTCCAGCGTTGAGAGACTGTGCATGCGAGCGCCTGGAGACCCTGCAAATGGCAGCAGACATAAGAAAACATGCAGAGAGGGAGGTCCTCTCCTTAAGAGATATGTCTCACAATTACAAAACAACTTGTTCTTTCCCAGTGTAACAGGTGAGAGTCTTGTCTCTAGAATAAGTTGCTTAGTCCTGGTATGGTAAAATACAATGGGTATAATCAATTAATAATTTAATTACACCATTCTTTATTGGAGTTGGGTGTTACATTTCCCTAATTAATTGATGTCTGTTTAATACATTCTGCCACAGCCGTGCCCTGTTTGCCAATACGTTCACTGCTACGAATCATATCAGGAGGACAGTGGTGAGTACTTAAAGGGCAGCCAGTCAGTCACAGCCAGATCGATTATATCAATCCATAACAGCACATACAAAAATAGATGAATGCAACACATAACATCACTTCTAAAATAGTACAATCTAGGACTCTAAGCTACAATGAGTTCCACATAAGGAGATAAACAATTAGAGACACACAGGAGCAGCTCAAATATCCCAAAAAGGGATTATTTCAGAGGCTTTCAGCCAAGGCACACGGCTGCACCAGCACAGAATGCCCAGCAGCGCCCTGACCATAGGCTGATAGAAGCATATTAAGATGCAATGCTCACTGGGTGCTTCCTCATAATAGTCTACATTGATAGGGAGCGATGGCGGAGATTGCAGGCGGCCTGGTGATGGATGCAGAACATCAGTGGAGCAGCCAGGCCTCGAGTGGACGTACACCTCTCTCCCTTCACTTCCGTAATTGAAAATTGGGAGCGCGGCACAACTATATCCTAGGATCGGTGCATCAGGACATTCAATCAATCAATGCAGCTGAGAGGCATTCAGATGGAAAAGCAGAAGGAGGGAGAAGGAGAACTATACGTGTCTGTGGTGGATGCTGGCGTGGGTACACAGCGTAGCGATAACTTAAAAATTAAGTTAACTCCAGCAGATAATCAGGCCCTGCAGATACTCTGCCCTGATAGTTTACCTAGCATTGAAGTACTGGATTCTTACTTGTGAGTGGCATTCTCACTATCTAGAATGGCAGGCCTTTTAGCCTAATGAGATGGCTTATTGATATACCGTGCCCGATTCATTAGTGCGTGATCTACTGGACTTAAAACAACTGTACAGACTGTGTTACAGGCCACCAAGGGTGTGCAGACTCTGATAAGTGTCGGTTCTTCACAGAAAACAAAAATGGGTAAATTATTTTTAAAAACACTCTTTCTTTGAATACAAGTCTCTAGCCGAATTCCTAACATCATAACAAAGCAGAGATCATGAAGGGGTGGTGGGGGGGGGGGGGCTATCGGCACTACACAGGGAAACATACATATTATCCCGCAATGTACAGTTTTGAATCTTGGAGAAAGTTGAGAGGTGGGCTTAGTTTTTGCATATGCACATCACATGTCGGCTGAGATTACCAATGTGGACGACAAGTATGTAGCTAAATGAAAAATATATTTCAATAGTGTGTTCTTTCAGTTTGGCTAATGTGCAGGATATTTTGGGAAATTCTACTGGATCCAGTTCCTAACACATGGGGTTAAGAATATCTCATTAAGTGTTATGAAGGAAATGTATATAATCCAAAGCCTCTGTTACATTTCAAATGTTTCTTCAAATAAAGCACACTCCTGTCAGTAGTACAGAATGCATGCTTCTTCCTTATCTTCCAGTTACAGTAAACAGGTTCACATGCAACACAATCCTTAGATACTTCAGACACATAGAAAGATAGAGGCACTGACAGGACCATCCATCTTCCGGCCAGGTTGCTCCTGACACTCTAAGACATTCATCCATAACATGCACCCAGCATTCCATTCACATGCACATCTAATCCAGCAAGCAATCTACATTCTAGCAGCATGCACTCATCCTATCAAGAGACACGATTTAGCCCACACCCTCTACAATTAGTCAGGAAACAAGCATTACACAGAAAAAGATACAACAGTCACAAATGGCAGGCATGCATTTAGTTGGACCAGGCAAGGAGACACTGGAAATGTACTACCCTTCCTGTAAATAACCTCTACTATTTCATGTTTGTTTTGTGAAAACATGATGCGCTGATGTAAATCCCAATTGACTATTTTCAATGGTTTCTACTGGATCCACGTATGGGTTTTTGTTTGTCTGCCGTAAATTCTGGAGGTGATTTTTTTTCTCTCGCAGCAAACACTCCATGGCCACACATCTGCAGACAGTGCCCTGTGAGCCTCAATCTGTCCATCCCTCTTTGTCCCTCGTTTCCTCACCTCCCCTTATATATAGTTTCAACCTGCTGCCACGAAACACAATTTTACAAAGATTGCAGCGAGTTTATGAAATACACACACACGCGATTTAGATGGCAGGTTGGTGGGTAATACATTGATTTGTTTCTTCCTCTGGTTTACTAGGTTAACATTGAAATAACTTTAATAAAACAAGAAGTAAAAGTAGCATTAAATACTGAGTTGTGTTGTAGATTGTAGTCAAGCTGCCTTCAGGCAAATATGCAGCAGTAGACTTCATGAGAAAATGACGCTTGGTGGCTCACAACTTATTCAAGGAATTCATGTATGGCTGTACTCATATTTAATCTGCTACTTTTACGCTGTACAGAATTGTAGAGAATCTGTTCTCTCCTCCTCTCCCTTTCTCCCTTGTGCTATCTCCTCCCCTCCTCCCCTTCTTCTATGCACTTACTCTATCAGAATTGTCCCTGGACCTAGTATGATAGCAACCTCGTCTGTTGCTCCCCATCCCTTTACTGTTCCCCCACCTCCCTCCAGCACTATCTGAAACGTTGTCAGGCCTAGTACGATAGTCGCTTGTTTTGTTCCTCCCCTCCCTTTCTGCACCCCTCTCCCTCACCTTTTATTTTCTCCGGATCTACCAGAAATGTCGTCAGGCCTAGTACGAAAGTCGCTTATTTTGTTCCTTCCCTCCCTTTCTGCACCCCTCTCCCTCACCTCTTGTTTTTCTCCGGCTCTACCAGAAATGTCATCAGGCCTCGTACGGTAATCGCCTGTCTGTTTCTATTTCCTTCCCACTCTCCCCGTCCCTTCCTTATCTATGTCTTAGCTCTTGCACTATCTGAAATGTTGTCAGACCGAGTACAATAGTTAATTTCACATCCTTACTGTTCATGGCCTGTAAGCATGTCATTGTATTTTCACTTGTTCCCTCCCTTGCCAAGAAGTGCTTTGAAACACATTGTGTATAGGCGCTATATAAATAAATTATCATATCATATAATTGTATTATGGGAGCATTAAAGGCAGCATGTGGCATAGGATGGCAGCAGCTGCACAGGTAGGTTATATCTTACCACATGCTGACTTCGCCAGACACAGGGTGGTATTATTGTGGCAGTGGAGGATGCACTTGCAGATGACAGCCACAATCTATTGGCTTTGCACCTGCTTGTTTTGTATGTGGGATCTCAGGTCTTCGCAGATGTTTTTCCAGCAGATGCCACAGCACCGCTGACAGCATTTTATTCCACTTCCTGTCTCATGGGCTCTGTTAAGCCTCTCATTATTTAATCAAGTTGAATGTTCCCAGTTTTAGTCTGCTTTAGCTCCATGATTTTTGTTGAATGCGTTCGTGATGCCCCGTCTTCTTAATAAATGCTTCTGTGTTCTGAATGAGGCTGACAAATGATGAAGAGCTGAGGCGGGGAGGGAGGGGGCGGAGGGGCGGCCTTCATGTCCTCTGGAGACACCAGGGCGGCAGAAAGAAATGATGCTCCCAAGACACAGTTTATAAGGCAGCGACAGGAGAGAAGTTCACAACAATCTTAATGAGCTGCATCAAGTAAATAAAGAATCTTAGAGCTGCTCTCTGGTGAAGGGCATAATAGCACGAATGTGAACTGCTTAACAGGTCGTATGCTAATACAATTGCTGTATTTTTACCTGAGAGACTTCATCAAACAAAAGGATAGATTGATGCGTGTGTGAATTATTGAGTCCTCATGCCCACGGCGGGGAATGCCACTTTAACCCTTCGTGCATCTACGGTAAAGTGAGTAACACTGAGCTGGGTCATTTCATCTATCATATGTAACAGCAGTGCTTAGATGTAGGGGGAGGTCTGCAGGAAGCACTATTAATAAAACCGCAGTATTATTCAAATGCTTATTATATGGATTTGAGATAGTACATAACATGTGCTCTCACACTCAATGGCCTGCAGCATGCCTGGCTGTTGGAGGATGGCTCTGTGGTGTAGTGAGGGAACACTACTGTGCCACCTTTACAAAGCACCAAGACAGGTATGGTGGGTTTAGAAAGGCCTGAAACGGTAAAGCGATTATTTCCAAGCCGATTTAAACCCACCATAACCTTCATGGTGTTTCCAAAACATGGCCAAATGCTCCAACCACAGGATCTCAGGACTGCACTCCATTGATGATCCCTAATACGGGTGATACCAGGTATGTAGTTGTCCTGAAACCCTTGCAAAATGTCTGTCTTGGGTTGATTTAAGTATAAAGCAGCACTGCCCTCTAAGACAAAGACAATTTCCTGGAGAAAAAAGTTTGCATTTGGGCTAATTGCCATACCCACAATGCCTTGCTGATGAGGCTCGGAACTAGAGGTGACCTTCCAGCGATGGCTACTAAGTGGCGCTATGGAATGTATGACTTGCCTCATATGGACTAGTCTACTTTCACATTTTCAAGCCTTTTTAAACCCACCATAACTTTCTATAGGATAAATCAAAGAGAGTTCTAAAGAATGGCCAGAGTTCGACATGGCTGTGAGCTGGGCACTATTTAGCTCCCGCTTCTACCTTAGGAGAGCCTGGTTAGCTTAAAACATCGATTTTAGGTGTGTTCCCATCCCGCACTTGTCTGGTCCTGCTAGTTTAAAGCCTACTTACCAACTCACTCTCTGTTTTTGTTCTGTCCTTACTCCCGTGTACCCTCCACCTTTAGCTCCCACTGTTTACTCCCACTCCTATTGTCTCCTTGTTCCCATTCCTATTTTGTTTCCTTGTTCACATGCACCCTCCTGTTAACGCCCACTCGAGTGCTTCAGCTCCTCAGCTTGGTTAAGTGTAGACACTCTGTGCCCCCTCATCATGGTGCTCTCTATTTCTCCTATCTTCACCAACTGTTTCTCTATCTCCTATCCTTCACTGCTTACCATGTCTGGCAGGAAGACACTTAAGATGGACACACTTGGCTCCAACTCAGGCCTTAATATCTTTGACACCTACGTCAGTGCTTCCGCCAGAGAGACTCTCACCGACATCCTCTCCGTCCTCTCCCCTGACATATGGACTCTTCATATGCTTGCTCTGCTCTCTCCCTACTCTTCCTCACACATCAATGGTGGCACCCGATGGGAGGTCCTTCTTGCTTCCTCCTCGACCTCCAGGGTCATCAAAAATGTCTATAGTAATGGTACCATCTTGGTCCAATGGCCTCAACCTAATTGCCTTCTTTTTGATAGGCTCCTCCATCACCTTAACAACTTTCCACCTTCATCCTCACTGGAACCATTGCCAACTGCAGCTACGGCCTCCCTGGCTCCCTTGCCTGTTAGGCACACCTTGGCATCCTTGCTTCGGGCTGCTGGCACATCCGGGGATGCCTTGCCCTCTGAGGCCCCTCATTCACTAGCGACCTTACCAACTATCACTGTCCCGGCTCCCTTGCCCGCACTCCCTTTGGCCTCTCAGCCTTCTGCTGCCTCTACCTCTTTGGCGCCCTTATGGGTGAGACCACTGTCTCCTGCAACCCCACTCCCTCGCAAGTTCTTCAAAAATGGCAATCTGCTCCATGTTGCCACACATAACTCTTGCTCTGCAGTCAAGCACTCCTCTGATGTCTGCCACCTCCTTGAACACCTTGAACTTGATGTTCTTGCTCTCACTGAGGCCTGGATTAAGGACAGCTCTCTCTCTCTCTCCTTTCTCCTCTCTTACTCTGGCCACCTTCTATCAGCCACCGGGCCAGTCCACCCTCTTCCTCTCGGAATGTGCGGACCTAGCATCTTCTCCTCTTTTCTCCTCCTCCCAACTCCTCCTGCTGGGAGATCTCAACATCCATCTTGACTATCCTGACTCTTCAGGAGCTTTCTGCAACCTATGCGACTCACTCTCTCTATTCCACCCTCTGGTCCCACGCACACGGCTGGCTAACTTGCACTGTTCCATCTCCAATGCTCTCGACATCCTTGTCCCTGTCATTAGGGTCCGACTGATGCCTCCCAAAAAGTGCAACTCTTGGTACTAATCTGATTTGGCTGACCTTAAACGCAAGTGCAGGGCAGCGGAACGGAAGTGGGGATCTTCAGGTGCACCCTCTGATAAACTGGCCTACCACCTTCTGCAAAGGCAATATAGACTCAGCATCCAGGTCACGAAAAGAGTCCATATTCAAGCCGGCATCTCTGCGGCATCCAACAACACAGCCAAACTTTTCAAAGTCTGTAAGGAGCGGCCAACCCTACTGCATGATCCTCCTCTATTGCACACACCTAGGCCCTTTTTGGGTCCCTGGCAGCACACTTCACCTCCAAAAGGACATCCGGTCCTCGCTCTCCTCCACACCCACTCATGCAACATCATCTCCTGTGCCCCCTCCAGCCACCCCCACCATGCCCCCTCTTCTCTCCTCCTTCTACCCTGTCACACCTGAGGAGGTTTCTAGACAAGTCTGGTTTTTGAAAGCCTCTTCCAAACAGGGGGACCCTTGTCACTCCAAAACCATCAAGGACAACATTGACCCTCTAGCTCCAGCCTTGGCAGACCTCTGCAACCTCTCCTTCGCCACTGGAGTTTTCCCCACTTCTCTCAAGCATCCCTTTTTGCACCCACAGCTCAAAAAACCTTCTGCCGACCCTTCTATTCCAGCACACTATCATCTGATCTCCATTACTCCTTTCCTGGGCAAACTCCTGGCTATCTCTCAGCTTACCCTACACACCAAATCTGTTGGTTGTCTCCATGACTATCAGTCTGGCTCTAGAGCATCCAGAGACACGGGCATTGCTTTTCTGAACACCTGTGAAAACCTGCTCGCAAACCTTGACTCTAACTCTCCCTATGTCCTCATTGTCCTTGACCTCTCCTCTGCTTTGTATACTGTAAATACACACTGTATGGCCCACATGATCTCTGCCTTCACCTCCAACTTTCAGTGTTATGTGGATGACACACAGCTCTCTTTCATGCTACCCTCTGCCTCTTCTTCCTACTCGCTCAATCCATACTTTCTGTCTGCAATTCAGTCTTGGTGTGCTGCTAATGCCCTCTGCCTTAATGCCAGTAAGAGAGAGATCATCCTCATTGGGACACCTGCTCCCACTTTCCCACTCTCACTCTGGCCGTACTCCCTTTGTCCTGTGCCACCCACCGACGAGGAAAAAAATCTGGGAGTTATCTACGACTCTACTCTCTCCTTCTCTTCTCACATCTCGGACATGTCCAAAAATTCTCACTACCAGCTGCACCTCCTCAAAGGTAGTCTACCTTTCCTCACCTTCCCCCAGAGGCTCAATGTCTCTAGAGCCCTGGTCCTCTACATACTGGACTAATGCACCAGTCTCTTTCTCAATCTTCCTACTTCCTCTCTCCGACCTCTTCAACTTATCCAGAACAGATCCACAGGACTTATCCTTGGCATCAAGCCCAGGGACTGCATCTCTCTGGTGCTGACATCACTCCACTGGCTCCCTGTGGCTGCAAGGATCAAGTTCAAGTCCCTCTGCATAGTCCAGAAGGGATTCTGGGGCCCGGGCCCCTACTATCTACAACACTCTTTTCCCAAATACTCTCCTTCTGGAGCCCTCCACTCGGCCTCCTCCAACTCTCTGCGGTCGAGCCTTTTTTCCAAACTGAGATTTGGGGGTAGATCCTTATCCTCTGCATGTGCCTCCTTCTGGAACAGCCTGTCTCCGTCTTGAACCTGACCTCCTTAAGTTCTGGAAACTCCTCAAGGCCTTCCTTTTTTCTTCCTCTTTCTCTCTCCCTTTCCCCTGCTAACCTCTGCTCTCCTCGCTTCTTTCCCACCTTCCTTTCTCTTCCCAACCTGATCAGCTTGCTGACAGGTCGCCTGGTGCACCTCCAGAGCCCTAGAGGTCCCAGGCTCCCTGCCAGTCTTGCACTTGCCTAAGGGTCTCTGCACTTTGCTTGGCACATCTTCACTATGCTCCTTGAGAGGAGGAACCACTCTGCACTTATCCGGGGCCCTGCTCGACTGAGCACACTTGCCCCCCCCCCCACACACTTCCTGTCTCTGGCACTTGCACAACCATGAATGTATTAGGTTTAGCAAGTCTGTCTGTCCGGGCCTCCCTCTGTCTCCCATCCCTAGCCAGGCGTAGTATTGTAGTTTGTGTACTCTATGTTCCTTTCCCTTTTCAACCCACCCCTTCTCTCTTCTCTCTCTGTCACATACTTACACTAGTAGATATGCCTCTGGTCTAGCATGCTAGTTAGTGTTATTGTTGCTTGATCATGCGGAATCTTCAAGGCCTAAGAATGACGATTGTAATCCCTTGTTCCCTTCCCGCCTTGAAGTGCTTTGAAGCACTTCACATGTGTATAAGCGCTTTACAAATAAACAATTACAATTATTCAGAGAGACTGAAAGAAATGAAACAGGAAGAACCGAGGTCCTGTATACTTTAGCGAAACTGGCCCTCACATGAATCAAATGGCTTCTGGCACGAGGCACAGAGCAGCGAACCCTTGCAATGAGGCACACAGAAAAAAAGTAGAAATTGCATCCTATAAAGAAACAAAAGACTGTATTCATCATACTGTAGTTTAATAATGCACCTAACAGAAACATGACCTAAAACAAAACAAGCAAAATCATGAGTTATTGCAGAAAAGGTTCAGAATTTCAATCTGCTGCAGATTTTCACTAAATAGTATGCGTCATTTTGCAGATTTGACATTAGAAATATCTAGAAAATGACATTATGTTCAGAGAAATATGTTTAAAGTTCCATAGAATAAAATATCCATCCCACCAGCGACAGAGGTACGATAGGGGAGAGTGCCGAAGGCAACTGCTCATCTCCACTCATACATAATGGAAACTCCCCCTGTAAGCAGACAAGAATAACACGAGAGGAACCTAGAGGCAATTCTGTACAAGCGCTTGATGTGTCAGGGCCATCCCAGAAGAAGGCCTTTGACTCTCCAAAGCCATGTCCGTAAAGCCAGAGAAGAGCTTCTTAAGCAACTGAGCACCCGCCTTTCCGGCAAGGCCTAACCGGATTGGTAATAATTAAAGATGGGCTGAGTGTGAGTATCACCCGCAAGCATCACCTTTAATTTATGTAAGAATATGTATTAAGTGTGTGGATGTTGTTGCCCATAATGGAAATTGTAGCGATGGATCAATGTGGAATGTATTACGATAATCTTGTTCCTATGTGAATACACTATCTTTATTTGTTTACTCGCCATTAATTGGGTCAGACTGTCCTTCCAGGCCTCTACATACCCGTAATTAAGCACTGATTAAGAATGGAAATCTAATTGTACTTGCAATTTCAAATCATAACAATGCCACGAAAAACATCAGGCGCAGCCTCTCTGCCTGAAGGGCAATTAAACAAAATAGAATGGATGTCCACTCAAAACTAGACTCTATCACTTGTGCAGCACCATAGAAATATCTAGGGCATCATAAAAATGTATCCCAGTCAGCATAGCGCACAGAAGCTGCCAAAGGAAATATGAACTACATAACACAGTGAGGCTTTGTGCTGTGATTGGTCTTTGGAGCATCCAGCAAATAATGATGCTAGCAGCTGGCAGTAATTAAAACAAATTAGAGATTGAAGGAGAAACACATAGAAAAAGTATAAAAAGAAATAGAGACAAATGTGGAGGAGGTATTGGATGGGGTAAGAGAGAAGAAGAGGGAAATAAAAACATACAGGGGAAGAGATAAATGCAGAGAAAAAAGAGATAATGTAAAAGATGGGGAATCAGAATAAAGAGAGAGAAAAGCAGATACAGGGTAATGTATATATATAGGTCAAGGAGATACTAAGAGAAGTAGAGACCAATACTAACAGTGTGAATCAGAGAAAAATAGAGTCAAAGACAGGAAAAGAGAGACAGAGAAACACAAGCAGAGAGTGGGAGGCACAGGGTAGAAAGGGGTGAAACAGAAGCGTCCTCGATGCAAGTGAAAAAGTAATGAATAGAGACCTACTATGAAGGGTTAGCTCCGTAAGCCTAACAATTACAGGCTATTTCGTGGGTAAATATGTCAAGAAAGTCTAAGCCTGATGTCATTTTACTTTCTATGTTCTGTACAAAAAGGATATCATTATGGCTTACATTGGTGTTGTATAGAGGTGAAGGACACAATTTCCGGTTCCACAAGTTTATTGTGTGTAGGAAGGTTATGCAGATTGAGCAGAGAGAGAGAGCGCACAGCCAGATGCAATTAATGAACCTTCATCATAATGGAAAGGTTAAGTTCACCCATTATGACAGAAGAGATATCAGCTGGGAATGTTTCAAGTATTAGGTCTAGATCTGAGAAAAATAAATAGACAACTCCCTGGGGAGGAGGCAGATGAGTAATATGATAAGAGTGAAGGAAAGTAGTTGGATGAATATGTATTTGTGCAAGAGGATGGAGGGAGGTCAGAGGGGATTGGGTTGAAGGTGTGTCCTTGCTGATCACTAATCTATAACTGGGGGGTTGTCCTACCCTCTATGATTCAAGAACATGCAAAGACATTTAAATGCAAACCGGTTTTAAACCCTTTTGGAAGCCCATCCTCATGGGGCAACAATCATTAGAAACAAACATTTGCTGCTAATGAACACATGTCACTTAGTTTTTGAAACTATCAGCTTTTTATTATTAATCAGCTGATGCTTTTTCTTTTGCAAAATATTTAAGTGTTATTATCTGCATAACAATTCATAATAGCCATAGTACTGAACAAACACATAATTGCATCTAAAATACAGTGAAAAAACTGTTCATAGGTGTCCAAGGCGTAAACAAAACGCTAGTACATTTCCCAAAAAATCTTCCTAGTAAGTGAAGGAAACCATGTAGTTAAGTCCATAAAACACAGAATGTGAGTATAGTTTGAGGAGACGTTGATTGTAGGTCTCCTATGCCCGGCTATGGTCTGACCTCATATTTGGTCTTGCTGATCACTAAGGCAACACTGCTGCCTTTTTTAGTGCATCATGGGTAGTAAGAGAAGATGGCATAATCAATGTAGAGGGCAGCCAGAGGAGCCGTGTGGGGTGAAAAGACTAACCCAGAGTGACAGAAATAGAGAATGAAGCTGGCTAATGTGGCGTTCCATTGAAATATGAAAGCCAGTACAAAACAGGGATTTCAGACATAAGGCCTAGTGAAATGGAAAGAAATGGGCCTAGCCAACTCTACTAAAATTGACAGGTGCACAAGTGAAGGGGAATCTACCGAAGAGATTAAAACTGCTTGAAACTGATAGATTTCTCAATGAATGGGAAAAAACATGGGGTGCTGCAGATGCTGAATTTGTGTAAACTGTGAAAAGGCACTTTTTGACAGGTTCAAAACTGCAACACATGGGAAAATATACATTGAAATGAAAGGCATGTGAAAAATGCCAAGGAGGAATTGTGTCTTACATTTAAAATGTGAAGCCAAGTGACATATTTCAGGGAAAGACGCTGAGGCTCATTACAAGTATGCCGGTCTGGAAACAACGATGCTGGTAAGCTTACCGGCACCGTTGTTTCTGGACCGGCATACTGCAGGTCTGCCTGCCGGAGCCGCCGTGCCTGACAGGTCTGGCCCTGCCAGGCACAGTGGCCATGGTAGGCAGACCATCACGAATGCACCGGCACGATTATAAATGGTGCTGGTGCTTCCGTGGGCCCCACTCCCATGGGAAACAATGGGAATGGGCAACAACATTTTACCGGTGCATGACTTTCCGGGCCACCGGAGTTGTAATCCCCCGGTGTTGCCAAGAAGTCAGGCACTGGTAAATATTTACAGGTCCAGCGGAAACCCGCCGGTATTAACGGCACGGTTACCACTGTACCCGTATTGAGGCCCACTTACTTCTCACAAACGAATTGACATTCGAATGCAAAGGCCCACTTGTTTGATTTTCTGTCAAGAGTAGTGACTATGGCCTAGCTGTGACTAATGCCTAAAGTGAACTTGTCTCTGTCCAAACCTTATGTAAAGAAAGATTCTATGATAAACAACATGCCCAGATATAATGTTAAATATTACATGTAAGCACATCTTGTCAATTTAAAGCTGTATTTTCTGAAGTATGGATGCAGCTGGTGTTTTCCCCACTGAACTGAAAGGTCTATGCCTTTGAAAATTTGAACTGAAAACCTGGGCCTGGCCCACCAGGAAAAGCAGGCCTGGTTCAGTTAGAAATACAAAGAAAGAATAGAGAATTAGATCCAAATTGTGGGAGTTGTTGATAACACAGCCAGCAGATATGACCTTTAAGGTTAGGTCTCCCATTTAACTGTGCACTAGTGGCCAACAGAAATGACCTTTTCAGGACTGACTGCACCTCAGGAAATTGCTTCAGAGCCACTAATGGATGATCAAACATTGTGTATGAAACAGACCTCACTGATAAGCAGATGTTCGTGTTAGGTGATGATGGAGAAATGAAACCTAGGAATAGGTGGGGGCTATGTGAAACTGAGGGACACATGGAATGCACTGCCACTGATTAACATTGGACTCCTTTTTCCAGAATAAAAAGAGAAGTGTGTGTCCCAGTGAGCTCATCCCAGACTCATATTAAAGGGGATAAGAAGATGTCAGTGTCATGTACATATGAATCCTGTGTGATGTATACAATTTGAATTATGAAGACCATTATGATTACGGCCTTCTCATAATTCTAAGGGAATGGAAATTTGATGTGGTATTAGGTTATGGATGTAAGGTTTGAATCATGAAGGGTCAGAGTTGTGACTATCTCGGCTCAGGAGTAAATTGATAAAAAATAGTAGCTCCTCCCAGGAAGGGCGTGCCCAGATATGATTAGTATTTTCCGACTCACCATAAAATAAAGAACCCAAATATATATATATATACATTTATATATATATATATGTGCCTGCAGTTATCTGAAAAATTGGGGTAGCTGCCATGTTATTAGATTTTTAGGAAGACTAAAAGTTAAAGTCACTTGTCATTTTGGGATGATGAATCTTTCTCATCTCTCAGCCTCCATTATCCACACCTCCCAACTCCTTGTCCAATCAACTGGCAGATCTTTTTTCAATCTGAGAGGGATGCTTTGCTTTGAATTTTTGACCTTTGTGACCTTTCTTTAGACTTTTGATTTTTCCCTTGACTTTCCCACTCAATTACTGGAGGTAGTCTACTTCTGGACTCTTGCAAGGAACAACTAGCAGAGAGACAGGGAGCTACCAAGGCCTTAAACGTTGCATTGGAAATGGAGACTGAGAAATGTAGAAGGTAGCTGGGCCTGCCATTTGAAGAGCCAAAGGAAGTCTGGGTGCTGGGGACTACCCTTGACTGTTAGGGAGAATTCTCTCTAATTTCCTTTACCTTTTGAGACCCCCAGCAACTTTGCTGGATTTCTAGGATTTAATTTTTTATACCTGTAAAGAGTGTGAGCCTTTTTTCCCACTCGTTCATGTATTTTGATATGTGTTTTACTTTTGTGTTCTTTGGTTATGGTGTTTTAAACAAACTCCATGGCATCATCTTTTTCTGTGTGTCACACAGCACCTTCAGTGCAGTGGCACAGGGGTGTCTTTCAGACACCCCAGGATTTAAACACCTTCTCTGGGACTGACTACTGTCTTCCAGAGCATGTAAAGTTAAATTTACTAGTCTCTTTAAATTTACTGACCCAACACACACTATCTTCCTATAGAGTGCTGGAGGGGCTGCCTAGCTTCCCCTGAGTCAAAACACTCATGTAAACAGTACAATGTTACCCTTTCCTACTTCAAATGGCTGGTGGCGGTGGTTTAGATCAACTACCATGATTTTTCCCAACTGCTAACAACGGTAGCAAGAAATGTTTTTCAATGTGGCGGCCAAGACCTATCTGTAAAAACAGACTCCGGTCATCGTTTTTCACCATTTCTTTTAGGAAAGGTCTTTCTCGTGTTTGTCTATGTGTGCCACACCAGCTTTGGTCCCTTTGTTTGTTGGCCTTTGGCGGGCTTCAGTGCTGAAGTCCTCCTCTGGCGCCTGAGTGTCTGAGGTGGATAGGATGTGAGGGAGGTGCCCGAAACTCCCTGTGCTTAGTCTCCTAGGAGACCTGAATGCACTCTGGCGTGATTGGTCGGCTGGCTGTCCAGCAAGCACAGCCACCCTGCTGTGTGATTGACAGCCAGGCTGGAATGAATGCGGGGAAAACTGTTTAAAAGCAGGTCTCTGGGACATGGAAAGCAGAGTCGACCATTGCAACGAAAGAACCGAAGGAGAGAGGAAGGAAGCGGACTGCTGCAACACCTGGATGACCATTGAAGCCTTGCTACAGGTCTGAATTGCCTGAAACTCCAACGACAGAGAAGCCCTTCAAGGTTAACTTCTTCCCTTGAGTTTGGTGGGAACAACCAACTTGCAAGCCACCTGGACACCATCCCCATCTGGTCAAATTTTCATCAGAGTGCTGTTGAAAACCAGATAACCAGGGGGAAGGAAACCAGCTTGTGGACTTTAAAGCACTCACACCTTAGACCGGTGTCTTGTTAAAGCTTTTGCCTCATCCCTGGGCATTGCAGGAACCTCCGGATGTCCTCCTTCTTGTCCCCACGACTGAAGCTCAGGAAGAGCGAGATCTGCTCGAACTGTCAGGAACAACTGCCTCAGCTATAGCTCTTCTTCATTGACATGGTACTGTGCAAACACGGTCCGGAAATCTTTTCGGCCATCGAGAAAGTGTGTGAAACTTTGCTCAACTACGAAGGCTTGTCCTTCCATTAACATTCATCAAACTTTTTGACTAGCCAAATTCTTCTAATCTCAGTGGCAAAGACTTAACCGTTACTTACCAGAACTGTGCTAACCTATACAAAAGACTCAGAACCATTGACTTTGGCCGATGCCTATTGAGAAGAATTGCTGGTTGTATTTAACTGAAACCCTTTGCCCTGCCTATGAATTTATTGGGGCTTTCTAGTCTTATAACCTTGTCTTTTCCCTCCTTTATTAAGTATCTGAAGTGCCATTTTGCTCCCACTTCATTTTGGAGCTAAACTTGTTCATTTACTTTCCGGTTTGGATTTTTGTGGTTTATTAGTGTGTGATCTTGAGCTGCTTATGGTAGTGTAACCGACTGGGTAAATAAATGTATATTCTTATACCAAGAAACCGGGAGTAAGTGTTTACTTGAATCACTTTATAGGTTGGTCCTTTGTCTAACTTGTTCTACTGCTCACTTAAACTCTTGAGATAAGTCTGGCTGCTCAGCCATCGCTACCACTTTACTGTGTAGTACAGGCTTGTACGAAAGGTGAAATTGTGCTTACACTTGTAGTCCTAATTGCCTGTAGTGTTCCCAAAGGGTACTGCAGGTGATTCTGCCTAACACTGACCGAAGCCTTTGACCAGATCGGTGCTGTCCTCAGAGGAGCCCTGCTGTTTACCTAGAGGCCCCGTAACCAAGAACTCCCATGTAAATGGATGAATCCAAATTCCAACAAAAGTGTGGGGGGGAATCTGCCAGCCATAATCTCCATCTCTCATAGCGGGTATGGGGGTGGAACCGGGGAGACCCTTGGCAAATTTTATTAAATCTAACTCATATTAATTCCACTGTAGAAAATCACCCTAAACATTTAAATTGAATTGTGTTGGGAACTGCCTGTCATAATTCTTTCCATTAAATTGTTGGTGGGGGGGGAGCTGTGTAGCTACTTAGCACATTGAAGTTAATTCAATTGATTCCCATATAGAAAATCAGGGGATGAGTGTTGTTAGAGTTCAAAACTAACAAAGTTCATGTCCAGTGTGTTAGAGCCAGTATAGAAAATAAAGTACCTGGGTGACTCTACCTTTGTCAAACCCCTGTATTCTGTACAGAAGGGGGGTTTCCATAATCCCAAACTAAGTAACCCTAAACGCTGCCATTCAAGTGACTGTAGACTGTGCAAAACAAAATGTCTCATTTACTTGCATCCCAAAACGATTTTCCCAAGGCCCTACATTTTATGCAAATAAAAAGCCCAAAATGATTTTCCTATTGAGTTCCTTTCCTAAACTTTGCCTTTCAATTAATAATCCCAAAATGATTTTTTTTCATTATGTCTATTTTTCAATCCCTGCCTTTTTCATAAAAAGCCAAAACGATTTTACTATAGTATTCCCACTCCCTGTACCTTGCCTTCAAATTAAGGGGTCATATATAACTGATGTCTGGGGTTGCTGGGAGAGAAGAGCATTGTGATACCCCCAAGCAATCACTAGGGGTTGTTTCAAATGTCATTATTGTGAATGTGCAAGAAATCCTCTGTGTGTGTTTTGATGTGAGTCTCTAAATTGTAGTTGTGTGTTATAGTATATATAAGTTCATTAGAAATACAAGTCAGTCAATTGGTGCAAGTAATTTGAAATTGTGATATTGTGCTTTGCCACGGTGTTGGTGGTTGATGTTTTGGTTGTTTTGTGGTTCTTTGTCAAACCTTAAATAAATATAGATTCTTACTATACACCAGCCTGGTTCCTAGCTCATTGGTGGTACAGAGGGCATTTGCTGGGGTGGTGCGAGATAGGTTGGAGGCCTCACTAAAGTTGAATTGGTATAAGCGATTTGGGTGCGCGCCTCTTTGCTGGGGGAAGGAACTCCCTGAGTTGAGGGTGACTGCCTAATAAGTCATGACAGCCTTATCATGTGGGGAAATCCTTGTTTCAGTCACAACCAGCCCCCTTCCACTGAGCGTTTGAGGATATGGGAATCAAAGGGGTCAGTGAGGAAACATGTTTATTGCAAAGGGATTGGTCAATACAGAGGCAGTGAGTGAGGTAAGTGGTACCGAGGGGAAAGCGGTATGTGGGGAGTGGCTGGAGGAAGAGGAATAGGCTTGATGAGGTTTACGTAGGTGATATATGAGGCAGAAGAGCAGATGGGATGCAGCTTGGGGGGACAGTGAAGGATGGAAATCGGGAGAGAAAGTGACTGTGATGGGAAATAGGGGCCAAGGCATAGTTTAGACAGAATCTCCATAAGAGAGGCCAATGAGGAGGAAAATTAGGATGGGCAGGAGCATGCTAAAGGGAGTGAGTATAGAGGAAAAGTGGTAGAGACCCAAGTGTGGGCCCACAGAAGCACAGGGAGGAAGTGCTCAAATGACTGTTCATTTGTGTAGGCCAGTAAGAAAATATTTAGAAAATGTAGGCCATGACCAACCAAAAAGCACAATCCCAAAACGGTAGCAACCCGAAATAAATGAATTAATATGACATCAACAAGCAAAACACAGAACCAAAAAGTCAGTGGCATGCCAAAAAATAAAATGAATAAGCCTACAATTACGTCAAAATGGGAACAATATGCTTGTAGTGACGAAAAAAGGGAATATTAGTTAAAAAAACAGTGAGGTTGACACAAAACGTATGATATGTGCAGAAAATAATAGAGTGAGAGAGAGCTCGACAAAGAGCCCTTTTCCAGCCTCCCTTGGCTAAGCCACCCGTGTAAGGATGCCCTATCCTCAATGATCTTCGTGAAGTGACGGCGGTCCACCCGACTCCTGCCAACCAATTGTAGTAATCCTTGGAGGTTACCCGGGTGACATTATGGTTGGGTGCCCCCTCACCTTCCTCCTACTTGCTAAAATCACTTACATTGTTTACTGGCATGGGGTGCAAAAATAAATAATATTATTACCTTCTGACATAGTGCTTCATGCTGGATTTCTCCTACTTTTAAGCACTGTAATGATAGGTATTGTTATTACCCATTGTTTCATGCTACTCAATTTGGCAATCTTGGAAGGATGAAAGGATGAGCTAGCCCTGCCTGGATTTCAATATCTGTGATGCAGGCATGTGAGCACTTAACTCACTGAGCCAGCTCTGCAACAATAGTAAAGAGGCATATGTAGAAATAATAAGCTCCATGACGGTCTTAGTGAGAAAAAGGTGTGACTGGTTTTGTGTTATTAGAAAATATAGATGAATCCTTTTCATAGTGTCACATTATGGTGTGTGGTAATGACAACATCAAGATGGCCACCAACGAAGTACATCAAATCTTCAATATCTTTGTTATGCATGGATGGATTTTAATTTCTTAGCTCTCGTGGGAAAGATATTTTTATGTCTATAAAATGGTTCTAACAGATTTACAGTCAACAGTGTCTCAAACATTTCCATATTTACAGTACAGATTTGCATTGACAGATCTAGTATTAAGCGTTCAGTCATTTATTATAATTATTCATTTTTATCATGTTTCAGGTGCAACCATTTGACTGAAGTTATGGAAAGTGTAATGCAGCAAAGCCGACCATTGTCATCCAAATGCAAGCCCTAGAGTGGTATAGACTTTTCATTGTGTTTATTCTGTCAAAAGCTACTGAATAACTTACCTGATGCTGTAAAAATTAAAAAGGAGCACGATAAACACCTCACACAGCGCTTTCTAAAATACAGCTGCAGAAGGAATAAACCAATGTAACGAAAGGTGGCATCTGGCCTGTTTCAAGAAGAGCACACAAAGGTCACCTTCATAGACTGTGGACCAGAACATGAAGAGTTTGCTGAGAGCTCAGTGAGCAGGAATGAGCTTCCCTGTGCAACGGCCCAAAGTGTAGGTACACAATTAAGAAAAGAAAACAAATCCTTTTGCAAACGAGTTAGTAGGTATTGAATTCACACTTTTTGCACTGAAGATTTAGATGATGCCGTTCAGTTAAGGGAACATAGCCAATGGAAAATGAAGTTGAGTGGGTTCATCAGTCCAAAAGATGGGCATGCATGCCAGGGTTCAACATTGAGGGGAGGTGTAGCTATTTAGCTACTGCTTGTAGCCTAGAGGAGCCTGGTTAGCTTGATAGCAACCGCTACCAGGAGTTACTTTTGGCTCCCAAGTCCAAATGATGCTGAATAAACACATCTACGTGAATTTAACATTAGGACACAGCTATACAACATTTAAAGAATAGGGGGTCATGCATAAAGGACAGAATGATATGCTTGCATCTTAGGGGGAAGTTAGATTTGTGTAAGTATATGTACTAGCTCCTTGTTCCCCAGCAGTAGCACCTGCGCACTTGTAAATGCTGGTTACCTAGGAGCTGCATTTAGCTCCTGATTATCCAATCTTAATTTTGGTCCCTGTATATGACATAGGGCCTCATTACACGGACGGCGGTAAGGGTTAACGGTCACTGTTAATGATACCGGTGACCGTTAACCCTTACCGCCTTACTACGAGGTCCCTTTGCGGGTTGGAGACTTTAACGCCTGCTTTTTGCAGGCGTTAAAAACCAACCCGCAAAGGGACCAGGGAGCTAATTACGGTACCGCAATTTGCGGTGCCGTAATTAGCGCCTTCCCCATTCCCATAGTGCCCTATGGGGCAAAAATGGGAATGGGGAAGGGCAATGGGGGAAGGGGGAATTACCGCCCCACCAACCTTGGAATAGGGCGGTAATTCCCCTTTCCTCCAAGGCGGTGCCGGTATTTTACCGGCATGGACCAAGGTGCTAATAGCACCTTGGTCCACCGCCGCCCGTGTAATGAGGCCCATAGTCAGGGCTCATAATTTGCACTCACCACTACCAATTGGTACGACCTCAGCTGTTCATGTAACGTGACCGAAGCAGAAACATCTTTTTCTGGGTTGTGGGTAGAAAGATACAGCACAATCATGCATATTTTTGTATTTGTATTTTGTATTTGTGTTTTATAAAGCCCCTTAATCCAAAGCGCTGCACATTTTAAAACAGAATACGATACAATAAAAAAATTGTTATAAAGTTAGACAATCAAATCCAAATAGCAATCATTCAGCGGTGCTGAAGAAAATGGGTTTCCGAGGAAGCATGGAAGAGAGAGTAAGCAGTAACAGATCAAAGTGAGAGTGGAAGAGCATTCCAGTTGAGGGGAACAAGAAGCTGAAAGGATTGAAAGCGAGACTGGGCACATGTAGGATGAGGAACCACAAGTCTAAAGAGAGAGGAAGACCGGAGAGAACGGGTCAGGCTGTAGAAAGATAAAAGCACAGCTAGGTAGTTAGGCGCTAGTCCAGAGGGATTTAAAGACGAGGCAGAGAAAGTGAAATTTGATTTGAGAGTAGAAGGGAAGCCAACCAAGTGTAGCAAGAGAGGAACAAATAGAATCTCGGTAGGAAAGTAAATGAATAGAAGAGTCAAAGACTGACTTTAGTGGGGCAAGAAGAGAGCTTCTAAGACCAAAAAGAGTAGCAGAACAGTAAAAGAGTCGAGGGAAAATCAGTGAGGAGATTAGGAGTTTGGATGCCTGGAAAGTGAGGGATGCCTGGAAGTTGCGTGTGACATCTGGTCAGCAAACACTACCCATATTGTTGCAAGCATCACAGAACCCTGTTGTGGACCACTAAGTAAGTTTACTATTGATTAAGAAAGGTTATTATAGGTATTTCCTCTGATGGAGGGAGGGCCTTAGCATGACATCACTTATCGCTACTGCCTTCTACCCCAGAAGTGTAGCTATTCAAGTCTATACCTGTTCTGTAATTAGCCTGTTGAGATTCAAACACACAGCATTCCAAAATAAGAGGAACAAGTGTGAATCTGCAGCCAATACGATAAGGGAGGTAACAAACCTCTTCTTGAATCACAAAGACTGATGTTTCCCAAGCTAAGGGACAGCCCACACCACAACCAAGTGCATCATTAAGCTGGCAGTTGGAAAAGAGTGGTAGTTCTGTGATTAGGGTCTAGCCAGAGTGGTTGGCTCTGAGGCAGAACCCCTTTTTCATCTTTCTGTCCACATTCACCCAGCAGCAACCTGAAACCCCTCTGCCGAGACGAGAACTGTAGCTACAAGCAGATACGGTAAAGAAGAAGCAGAAATTCACAGGTTCCATCAAGCAGGACAAAGTTACAAAAGCAAAACCACACATCAAGTGATATTCTCTTTCAAAAAGTGCATAGATGGGAGAAGAATGTTTGATAGTTTGCAAATTTGCACGAGACGTTTGCTGCATTGTCGCAAACTCTTGCATATGAGTGCCTCATAGAAAGGTCAGCCCCATATGGTGCCCTAACTTCAGTAAAGTTGATACACACATGTGAACTTCCAATTCCGTGTTTTGGTGGCCCAGCAATACATTCCAAAACTAGCAGCAAATTCATGGTGCAGCTTATACATGGATTTTGGTTCCTCGAACAACAATAGAAAAGTGATCTGGCTTTAGACAGCTTTTGCTAATGAAGCTCTATGCTGGATTGAAGGTAACGGGGGAGTATATACATCACTGAACTTTGTGAAAGCAGGATATATGTACTGGGCTGTAGATATTTTGGACTTACTTCAGGAAACAACCGATGGAAAGGGACTTTCTGATACAACTCTGAGGACTTGTTAACAAGAATCTAATGTCAAAGGGAAATCACAGTCCATGACACTGCACAATACAAGCATGCTGAATCATTCCCTACAGAAATTACACTGTCTTAACTTAATAGCCATCTATAGACCACCAGCGCTGGTCTCGGATTTCTCGTTGGAACTTTGCTCACACCTAAATACCCTAAGATCTGCTAATGTGTCCACGGTCATTATGGGAGACTTTAATTTTTGGCGAGGGAATAAGAACGACAAAGGAGCCATCGCCCTGGAAAAAGCTCTTAACAATCTTGACTTTAACGTCCTAAATGAGGAAACCACCACCCCTCAGGGAAACCAGTTGGACTGGGTATGTGGATATAATATATTCCTCCAAGATTGCAGTACCACGCCCTGTATTTGTAGCGATCACTACCTGGTATCTGCAAATATAAAACTGCCAATACTTTTACACCAACATAACCCTCATATTTGAGTAGTCAACAGAAACTTCAAAAATTTGAATAAGGCCCAACTTAAGTCTTGCACTGATAAAGTACTGTGTTCTTTCCAGGATCATGATAATTGCGCGACTCTCCTAGACAGATATAATAAGCATGTCTTAGAGTTGGTGGAGTCAGAGGCCCCTCTCAAAACCAAATGAGCAAGGAAAAACAACAATAGTAAACAATGGTTTACCATAGAGCTCCATACATTAAAGAAGGAAAAACGGACACTGGAGAGAAAATGAATCCTAGACAAATCCGGGGATAACAAAAATAACTGGAAAATAAAGGACAAGGAATATAGAGATAAAATCAAGATAGCAAAGGCTAACTTTTTTAACTTAGAAATTGAAAATGCAGACAACAAGACAAGCAAACTCTTTGATATACTGAAGAGTATTGAAAAACCCAAAAATCGTACTCTCCCATTTACGCCTACAGAGGAGGATTGTAATGTTGTTTTAAATGCATTTCAAGCCAAGGCGGAAAAAGCCAGACAAAATATCATTAATGCTAGAACTTCCGCTAAATAGGACACACCACCAATAGAAGTTGATGTTACTACTAGAGAACAGCTCTTCAAATTCGACACCATATCAGAAGCAGAACTGCTGAGGTGTTGAATAACATTAAACCCACCACTTGTGCAGAAAATATTCTACCACCTAGCATTATTCTCCAAAATAAAGACATCTTTGCCCCTATTCTCTTGAGAATTGTGAATGCCTCGTTTCAGGAAGGCTCAGTGCCTAAGGAACTTAAGAAGGTCACTATCACCCCTCTCGTAAAAAAAAGCTGGCCTGGATCCTAAGGACCCAGCAAATCTACGTCCAATAACTAACTCCAACTTTGTCCTTAAATTACTGGATAAGGTAGCCATGCAGCAATTACAACGCTTTGTAGAGAACCATGAGGCCCTGCATCAGCAACAATCAGGTTTTAGAGCATCCCACATCACTGAGACAGCCATGCTTGATCTGCAGAACCAGATGCTGCATTTGGTAGATAAGAACAAGCTAGGGATGCTGATGCTCCTAGACCTGAATGCCGCATTTGATCTTGTAGATCATCAACTTCTCATTAAGGCACTCAGAGAGAATGTGGGCTGCTCCGAAGGGGCAATTGATTGGCTACTGTCTTTTCTATCGGACCGCCAAGCTAGAGTCCATTGGGGTAGTAATTTTTCTGACCCTTGCCATATTCTTTTTGGAGTGCCCCAAGGGGCCAGCCTGTCGCCGATGCTTTTCAATATATATATGCGTACATTGTGCAGCATCCTGGTGAAGGCTGGGGTGTCATTTATGAACTATGCAGATGACACCCAGCTCATTTTGGAGCTGGGGGGTAGCCATCACGCCGCAGATAGTGAATTGATTGGAAAGGTTTACAAGATAATAGACAACTGGATGCAGACAAATTGGATGTGTCTGAATGACACAAAGACAGAACTGATGTTGTTCGGTTCCAGTCGACAGTTGGCCAACTTGGGGTCTAAGTATAAATCTTTTCAAATCAAGGAAGCCATCATCTCAGTGGCCACTAAAGTGAAAACCCAGGGCATGATGGTTAAATCTGCGGTCAACTCCGACGCTCAGACCAGTTACCTCCAAAAAAACACGATGCATTATCTTAGGCTAATGAAATCGATTAAGCCGTTTCTTAATGAATGCAATCTGGCGACCATAGCCAGAGCCATTATTCTATCTCGGCTCGACTATGGCAATGCTTTGTTGATTGGGGCCTCATCTAAGGACCTATCCAGATGCCAGGTGATTCAGAACAACGCGGTTAGGCTAGTCAGAAACTGAAGCAGAATGACCACCTCACATCTGAAAGGGTGTTACTTCATTGGCTTAGAGTGGAGGAACGTATAAAGTTCAAGGCTCTTTCTCTGGTGCACAAGTGCCTTTATGGCAAAGCACCGGTTTACTTGAAGAATAGTTTCGTGCTCTACTCACCCATGAGACGACTGCGATCGGAAGGAAAGTGCCTTCTGGTTGTTCCCAAGTTTAATTTGAAATCTGGGTTGGGTAGATCTTTTCTGATGCTGGCACCACAACTGTGGAACAGCCTCCCCCCGAATCTCTGAGATCAGAAGTCAGTCACCTGGCTTACAGGAAACGGCTGAAGACACACTTTTTCAGATAAAGAACTGAGGTGTAAGTATGCTCCGGGTCATTCTAGTCCTTATATATGTCATTCTTCTGCCTATTTTGGTAGATTCTGTGTTTTATTGTTTAAGCGCCCTGATGCCTTCGGGCTACCGGCGCTATACAAGCTCCAATACATACATACACTCCTACACGACAGACATCATCCCCTACAATGCCCCCAAAGCTCTGATAGCCAAAAAGTCACTTTTAAAGAATGTGATGTTAACCTAAGAAATAATGATTTTAAATCCCTTTTAGAAGTAAACTTAATATGGTTTCGATGCAAAACTGGAAGTATGGCACATTCTACAACTTCGAACGTTGAGAGCACAGAATCTGCAAGGACGATGATGACACAAAGGTTACAGAAACCTTGGAAAACAAGTTCATATCCCAAGTGCGGTCCAATCTGGACTGTTTTTAATGCGATATTGCAAGAACTGCTAAAGCAAATAACTTGCATATGTGTTTTGCCACCTACCCAACAGATCATTCAATTCAGTTGACCTTCTTGACATATCTAAACAAATTTACAAAACAAATTTGTGGAACAGATTCCTGTGTTTTGACATTGTATTTGGGTCTCTACCTTGGAGTGGATATATAAATGTCTCAACATATCTTCCTAGTCGATCTGTCCTATGGCCTAGTAAACCGCATATATGTAGGATATTACTTTCTGCTACTGGCTCTTTTATTGATGAGTCCGGTATTCCTGGAATATGAGATGTCTGGTACAGCGAGGGCCCTTGACAACAAATCACCAAGGGCAAACATTATCGACCTGACCAACAAGCACCCAAATGCACACTTTGTTGCACTATATTCCTGCTATCTAGTAGTATTGTAAAGAAGCATCCCTGTGCAGACATTCTCAGGTTGAAGAATTACAAACTAAAATCAAGAGCTGAAACATCGAAGACCTGCCGGTAACCATGGAGAAATGAAGCATGTCTAAAAAGAAATAAGTAGTTTCTCAATGTTTAAGGACAGTCCTACCCAAAATGTAAAACAAGCATTAGCAATGCCATCAGTTTGGGCTTCTGTGTAAGCTTGGCAAAGGAATTCGACAGACTTTGCTGTAGTGGTATTAACTGGTCATTGATGGTAGGAGCTGCTAAATGGTGTGAATACCTGGGCATATAATAGCAGTACCTGGCAAATGCCTAGTGGTTATACAAAAGACAAAACTTTTGGGTTTACTGATCTTGTTTTTAACAGATTTTCAGTGAAGGACACTGAGTGCTTATAAATCAAATGGTTGAAAGCACACCAGTAGTATGATTACAGCTCCAATTAAGTAATTAGCTCTCGGAAGACTGCTTTGAAAAGTAAACTAGCAGGAACTTCAAGAACAACGTTTGATGGTAAGGCTTGATAAAGGTATCTTAACAATATCCCAGGAGAATGTGTTTTGGGCAGGGAGGGGCAGGAACTGGGTGGGAATGGCCATAGGAATTAGCATGGCCATAGGAAGTCAATGTGTGGGTAAATAACCAAACAATACCTACATGCTTTGTGTCCCTCCTCATATGCCATTCCTCTGTACTCTAATAATAGCTTTAGCGCCACCTAATAACCAAAAATAATGATGCAGAATTACAAGGAAATGGTCGAATCTTTGTTGTCAGTCATAGGTTCTGTTAGATGTGCTGACTGGAATGCACACATTCCAACAGTGGAAGCAATCCCTGGGTATTTCTTTGCATTACATTTTCACAATTAATCTGAAGATGGTGGCATACTATCTTGCAGAAATTGCTGCTTTGAAAGAGTCAGAGCCTGCAATAAGGGAACAATATTTTAAAGGCAACTAGGTGGTGAAGAAAACTAATATTCCAAACGTCCTTCTTGGAGCCAATGAGGTGCCGAATAGATTTGAAGGCTACTGGAGTGTTGGTGGGCCTAACACAAATGTTGCACAGTAAAATGCAGTAAAATGCAGACAGGTGACTATTTGCCCCATTACTTGCTGTAAGCAGATCAACGCATCACATCGATGTATGCATTGCATTAGAGATCTGTACATGTGTCGCTGTACCACAATCACTGTTTAATGATGATGGGACTATGCATCGTTGGTGGCAAAAAAAGCAAAGTGAACGAACTCTTGAAGTAAACCAACAACTCTCACAACAACAATTGCCAAGAATCGTATCTGTTGCCATTATTTATGGCATGGCAGCTAAATCCAAGGGCATTCAGACACGCAAAGATCTGGCTGTAGCATTCTTAAAGATAATTTGGATGTAGCGCTGAGAATATAATAAAATACACTTGTGTTTGGCACATAAAAAGAAAACACAATCAAGAGTATGACAAGGCAACAGAGTCTCCAGGGAGGGAATTGTGCCAACTCACTACAAAATTATGGGCAGCACAAATACAGTTAATGTTATTATGCAGAAGCTCCTTTCATATATTTACACTTTCCTAGCTCAGGAAATGCTTCAGAATGCACAAAAGAGCCAACATGTCTTTATTGTGGCATGAAGAAGTGGCCTCCTTACATTGTTCTTTGGACTGTCTTAGTAGGACACAAGAAGAATTAGACACAAAGATAATTGATCCTTCCTGCCATTAACACCGCTGAAAGAGGAGCTATAAAATTCTGTACTTACACAGGACACAAATGTTTTCATTATTGTTATAATAAGGTATCCAAAACTCCACCCTGACTCTTACATTTTTGCTTCCTCTAACCACATCATTTCAATTGCAGAGACATGCCTTTCACTGGGCTCCTTGAAGGCTTTTTTATTACTTGCCTTTGACACCTCATCTGGGTCTGATTGAACAGGTACGATGTCCGGAAGAGGTAAAGGATGACAACGATGGCCAACAATTCCAACTTCCATTGGACATGGAGGGAACATCGAGGATGGAGAAATAGCTCCTGGTTTCTATAAAATGCCATGTGCTTACGGCTCCATTCTACAGTAACATATGATATTTGTGTTTGAGGAGCAAATGCAGTCAAGTGTGTAAATGTTCCACTAACAAGCTACCTTGTACAGACATGTGTGAGTGTGGTTGAAATAATGAACTATGTGGTAATAATTCTCACACTGTACCAAACTTAGCAGTCTCTGAAAGTGAAGATGATTTCAACAAAGATGATGTTAATCACAATTAGTGACCTAACAAATAACACTATATAAATACATTACCTCAAGGTTAGTAATTTCAACAGTGCATTTCTAGTGTATAATCATAGGTCACAAGTTGTGACAAAACCAGTACCCTGGGGCAGGAAACCCTCTTAGGGAAAGATACAGAGCCCATCCTACCTCGAGGCAGATGGTGGCAATTGAGAGGGCTTCAATGTCTGCTCCCACCGTGTGCCAACATGCTTTTGTGCAGTCTGCCTAGTTCTCATGCCAAACCTTCTCGAGAAGATGCATGCCAGTCTTTTCCTATATTTTCCAGAATCCAACATCCAAGTAAGAACCCGACAGAAAACATCAAAGAGAGAGCATTTGCCATCCTCCTCACATCAGCAACAAAGAACCAGCAACCACACCACCAACAATAAGTTCCACAGTCTCCTGCAAGGTCCTTCCTGTGGAAAACCAAACAGCGGATAGAGAGGAGTGAAACCACAATGCCTGCATGTGGCGGCAAGATCAGCCGCGCAGTGCAGCTGAGCGATTGCAGCAAGCAAACACCATCACTGCCGGCTACCCTAAACAACCAGGGAATTCTGAGGGAACCAAAACCCCTCAACCACTGGAATTTAGCAACTGGGCAATCATCATGGGGCCCCATAACACGAACAAAGACACTGGACTTCCAGGGCTGACATTACTATTTCGTGGTGGGCCTGCATGATAGGAGTGGGCAGGCTTGGCCCACTATTTCTAACTTTACATTAAATATCACCACCTCAGGTGGGTAAGACAGAGCCAATTGGCCATGGGATGATAAGGGAGCAACAAGATGCAGGAAGGGTGGGCTACCCGGGTGAGGTCAGAGGAAAGGGATGGGAATGACCAAGAGACCAGCAGGAGGGAGGAAGGAGTGGTGGAGTATGGAGGTGATTTTTGAAGAAGGTGAGGTAATGAAGGGAAAGTGGTATTGCTGTGTCAGTGTGTGTTTGTGTGGCAGGCATGGTTGGAAATGATTGGTGTAAGGAGCGATTGTGAAGTGGATAGTACTGAGTGAAAGGATGGGGTGTGACTAGTTGGAGGGAGTAGTAGCAGTAGTAGGGGTGGAGGAGGGAGTAGTAGTGGTGAAGAGGGATTAGTGGTGTGGGGGAGGGATTCATTGTGTGGAAGAGGGAGCAATAGAGTAGCAGAAGATGAAGTAGCATCAACGGGTGGAGGTGAGAGAATATGCAACATTGGAGGGATAGAAAATTAGAAGAGTGAGATGAAGTGGATACAAAATAGGAAAGGGTGGAGGCTGAGAGTGAGCGTACTAGACAGAGGACTGAATCTAACAGAGCATTTATAAGGCACAATTCCTAAATTCCAGTAGAACACTAACAACTGGATAGAGCAGAGAATGTTAGAAAGTCCCTGGGGAATGTAGAGAGATAAGGTGTTCTGCCTTTAGGTCCTCACAACTAGCTGAAGTCAGAACTTGAGAGTAGAGGTCAACCTTCTGTATCTACTAACCGAAGGGTCAGGGATGCCTGGGTTAAGGAATCAGTGTGAAACTAGACGAGAGAGAGGGGCAGCTCTAGGGCCCACAAAGACTTCAATGAAACCATTGAATGATTAAAGATTCAAGGCAATGACACGAAAGAAAAAGAATTTACAGGACACAAGACAACTTCAAGAAACTAAATGAACCAATGTCATCAAACAACTTCTGCAACACATCTCAAACCTCTACAAAGCCTGAGAACAAAAGTGACAAACATTTGACCAGAGGCATATCGACAACAGGCTAACAAATGAAAAGCAGTAAATAAAGTCTTTTAAAATGGCCTCCACATAATAGCAACACCTGTGATGAATTTCCATCTGCCAAGGATGTGGAAGCCCTGGCTTTTTTGATTTTTATTAATTAATAAAATGATGCAGGTAATTCCATCTCTGAAAGGGTAATCTGCTGATCAGACCCCCTTCCATACGTTCCATGCCAAAAGCATACTGTACACCTCTGCAATGCTGTACCAGTAGACTGATTGCAGCACCTGCCTTACAATGGCCCAGAGCAGGATCAGGTCACAGATGGCCTCTTGACAGCTGACGTGACAGCCAAAGTCACTGCAGCCTGGTGGTGGCATTTTAGATGTGCACCCCTGTTCCAAACTATTATGACTATGAGTAGCCTATGCTGGTGGCAAGGTAAACTCTAAATATAAGTAATGCCTGAGTTAGGACATGGTGCATCCTGAATACTCCTGAATGGACTTCATCCTTACCTGTTATGAGAGAACACTAGAAGTGGCAATGGGCTTGACCTCTACACTGCTGCAGCTACGTTGTCCGGGTCAAAAAGACTGCTCGAGTGACAGCCCTCCATGAGAACTCATGCAAGAGAATAAGGTCAGTGTGATGAGAGCACTGCACTACGTTTTAATTCAATAACCCTTAAAAGGATTATACTTTACAAGTAGAAACGCGCCCACGTCTTGTGCTATGTTTACTTACAACTGATATACTGACGTTAGACTCATGCGAGGTATATGTTTAAGCTTCCAGCTCCGGAGAAGGTTAGAAAAAAGAACCTCTGAATGTGAGCAACGTGACTCTATTAAGACGTGCTGGCAAAGATGGTTGCATCTGATTCGACAACTTTCACTGGAAAGCCAACACGGCTCAGCAATAACGATTGTCTTGAATCTTCTTCGTCTTGGTTATTGTTTCTTCTTACTTTTCCGACATTGTAGTCATTACCCATAAAGAAAGGGCGAACTGTAATGAAAACGTTCTTCTTTTTACTTTGGCACAGTTTACCACTTTAGTTTCTAAGAACATTCTTGGCATTAAAAACAATTTTATAAAGAAATTGTACTTAAGGGATAAGAAAAAAAAAGTATGTCATACTTTCTTAAGACATATTTACTTTGTCACGCTTTGGCACAGTTTACCACAGTGATATGGCCATGCAGCACTTGGATCCCCCACCTACATTTTTTAAAAATCCTGGAAGGCCTCCCATGATCACGTAGGTGACAATGGAAGGCAGAGTTTGACATTTATCTGGAAGAAATAAATGGGAACAGATTATCTGCATCTATGAAGAAAGCAATTTCATGCACAATCTTGGCTCTGAGGGCTAGGAAGTTTGTAGACACCCCAGTGTTGGAAACTCAAGAAGCAGATGGATTCAATGTTTATGATGAAGCTCTAGCGAGGATGGAAAAACAATATAAGAAAAAAAACGAGTGTGATCTTAGAGAGACACACAGTTTAAACCAGGGACCAGATGCCTGATGAATGCATTGATGAATTTCTAGCTGCCTCATGAAGCATTGCCACAAGATGCAACTTTGGACAGTTTTTAAA